>NC_053022.1:80397827-81066459 GCF_003073215.2 Triticum urartu | reverse complement strand
TCTTTGGCCATGTCATTTTGAGAAGACGTAATTGCCTTGTTAGTACGCTTGAAGTATTATTGTTTTTATGTCAATATTAAACTTTTGTTTTGAATCATACAGATCTGAACATTCATGCCACAATAAAGAGATTACATGGATAAATATGTTAGGTAGCATTCCACATGAAAAATTCTGTTTTTATCATTTACCTACTCAAGGACGAGCAGGAATTAAGCTTGGGGATGCTTGATACGTCTCCAACGTATCTATAATTTTTTATTGTTCCATGCTATTATATTATCTATTTTGGATGTTTTATATGCATTAATATGCTATTTTATATTATTTTTAGGACTAACCTATTAACCTAGAGCCCAGTGCTAGTTCCTGTTTTTCCCTGTTTTTGAGTTTCGCAGAAAAGGAATACCAAACGGAATAAAACCTTCGCGATGATTTTTCTTGGACCAGGAGACAACCAGGAGACTTGGATATGAAGTCGGAGGAGACATGAGGCGGCTACAAGGACGGAGGGCGCGCCCAGGGGGGTAGGGCGCGCCCCCACCCTTGTGGGCCCCTCGTGCACCTCCTGACCTAATTCTTCCGCCTATATATATACTCTTATATCCCCAAACCACAAGAACAAGCCACGAAAACACTTCTCCACCGCCGCAACCTTCTGTACCCGTGAGATCCCATCTAGGGACCTTTTCCGACATCCCGCCGGAGGGGGATTCGATCACAGAGGGCTTCTACATCAACTCTATTGCCCTTCTGATGAAGCGTGAGTAGTTTACCTCAGACCTACGGGTCCATAGCTAGTAGCTAGATGGCTTCTTCTCTCTCTCTCTCTCTTTGATTCTCAATACCATTTTCTCCTCGATGTTCTTGGAGATCTATTCGATTTAATACTCTTTTTGCGGTGTGTTTGCCGAGATCTGATGAATTATGGATTTATGATCAGCTTATCTATCAATATTATTTGAAACTCCTCCTAATTCTTATATGCATGATTTGATATCTTTGTAATTCTCTTCGAACTATCGGTTTAGTTTGGCCAACTAGATTGGTTTTTCTTGCAATGGGAGAAGTGCTTAGCTTTGGGTTCAATCTTGCGGTGTCCTTTCCCAGTGACAGTAGGGGCAGCAAGGCACGTATATTTATTGTTGCCATCGAGGATAAAAAGATGGGGTTTTCATCATATTTCTTGAGTTAATTCATCTACATCATGTCATCTTGCTTAATGCGTTACTCCGTTCTTTATGAACTTAATACTCTAGATGCATGCTGGATAGCGGTCGATGTGTGGAGTAATAGTAGTAGATGCAGAATCGTTTCGGTCTACTTGACATGGACATGATGCCTATATTCATGATCATTGCCTTAGATATCGTCATAACTTTGCGCTTTTCTATCAATGGCTCAGCAGTAATTTGTTCACCCACTGTATTATTTGCTATCTTGAGAGAATCCTCTAGTGAAACCTATGGCCCCCGGGTCTATTTTCCATCATATAAGTTTCCGATCTACTGTTTTGCAATCTTTTACTTTCCGATCTATAAACCAAAAATATTTACTTTACCGTTTATCTATCTCTATCAGATCTCACTTTTGCAAGTGACCGTGAAGGGATTGACAACCCCTTTATCGCGTAGGGTGCAAGTTGTTGTTTGTTTGTGCAGGTATTCGGTGACTTGTGCATTGTCACCTACTGGATTGATACCTTGGTTCTCAAACTGAGGAAAACACTTATCTCTACTTTGCTACATCACCCTTTCCTCGTCAAGGGAAAAAACAATGCAAGCTCAAGAAGTAGCACCAACCACTATGCAAATTCAAGAGGCAATGATTTCTGGGAAAATCATCCAGAATTATTGTCAGTCGGAAGATTAACATGGATAAATCCTAGTCAATCTGGGGGCTAATGTTGGGGATATAACCCCACGATATGACTCGCTCGTTCAGGGTCGAGTTATCCAGTGGCAACTTGAGGAATAGGTTTGTTACATGGGCCACGATGACCATGAAGCTCAGGGCCCAGAGGGCGACTTGTGGAGCGGGCTGGCTCATGGCTCAATGCTAGGGACACCGGCTCGGCGAGGAGACAAAGGAAACTTCCCGTACTTAGTTTAAATCAAACTCAAAAGCAACTAGGCAATCCAACTTCCATTGAAGCAACTTCCCTAGAACTAGCTGCCATTGTATCAGTTGGTGCCATTTCTTCTCTTGGAGGCAGGGCAATAGATTAAGATTAGGCGGTAAGCGAAGGAACTGTAGGACTTAGGGCTGCGGGTGAGCGCAACTTCAATAGGTCGAGGGGAGGAAGAGAAGAAAAAGTAGATATTTCACCTGGTGTCATAATAACCATTGTTTTCGAGTTTGAAGGCATAAGCGCAACAGAGATCTTCTTTCATTTAAGAAGAATCCACTGTAAAGAAGAGGAGGAGGTAAGATAAGTAGAAAACAGACTAGGGCACATGTTGTATTACGACCTGGACTCTGTTGTAAGCTCAGGGCCTCGACTTGTATATAAAGGGGAGCCCCTAAGGCAGAAGGACTAAGTTGCAAGCTCTCGCGTGCTAGGTTAGCCAAGTTGCACCCTTGTAATCGAGATCCTAAGCAATAATCAAACTAGCACGAAGTAGGCTATTTCCTCCATCGAGAGGGGCCAAACCTGGGTAAACCCTTGTCTCTCGATATCGATCAACCCCATTCAAGCTACTTCCTCGTGGCGATGGCCTCGCGACTAAGTCTTTTCACGAGGACATCTGCCGTGACAAAACCATGACAGACACGGACGTGGAGGCTGCCTATGCGGCAGCGATGGCACCTCCTTAATCAGGAAACATCTTGCTGGGATGGCCGGTCCGACAGGGTAGAAATGCACGGATTGCAAGACTGATGTTCTTTTGGATCCAGGCATGTAAAAGCTAAGCATATTTGCCTCTTTTTGGTTGTAATCGGGGATGCGATCCGGCGCGGGTGTGATATGTTGTGTTGTTTGAATCAAGTAGATTTGAATTTGTTAGCGGATAGAATGCGGTTACGATTGGATAACGTTCTCACGCATCCGTGTCTACGGGACTGGTCCCTGTCCGCGGACGGATGCAGGAGGTTTTTTGCGTGTTGCAGTTGAGATGCCCTTAGAGCATCTCCAGCCATGCCCCAACAGGCCCCTCAGGGTGACTTTTTCAGCGCCGGCGCCCAAACCCCCACCCCCCCAGTCGTGCCCCCAAGACGCCGAAATCCGCCGGCTCGGCCCATTTTTGGGCCCGGTGATCCCAGGCTGAACCCAGCGCACTTGGGGCGCTCGGGGGCTCCGGCATCAGGGGTAAACATGCCTGGGCCACACTGTCAGTTGATACGTCTCCATCGTATCTATAATTTTTGATTGTTCCATGCCAATATTCTACAACTTTCATATACTTTTGGCAACTTTTTATACTATTTTTTGGGACTAACATATTGATCCAGTGCCCAGTGCCAGTTCATGTTTGTTGCATGTTTTTTGTTTCGAAGTAAATCCATATCAAACGGAGTCCAAACGGGATAAAAACTGACGGAGATTTTTTTGGAATATATGTGATTTTTGGGAAGAAAAATCAACGCGAGACGATGCCCGAGGGGGCCACGAGGCAGGGGGTGCGCCCTAGGGGGGAAGGCGCGCCGTGGGCCCTCATGGCCACTCCATAAGGCGATTGATGCCCTTCTTTCCCCGCGAGAAATCTAATATCCGGATAGAGATCGTGTTAAAATTTCAGCCCAATCGGAGTTACGGATCTCCGGGAATATAAGAAACGGTGAAAGGGCAGAATCTGAGAATGCAGAAACAGAGAGAGACAGATCCAATCTCGGAGGGGATCTTGCCCCTCCCATGCCATGGAGGCCATGTACCAGAGGGGAAACCCTTCTCCCATCTAGGAAGAAGGTCAAGGAAGAAGAAGAAGGGGGGGCTCTCTCCCCCTCGCTTCCGGTGGTGCCGGAACGCCGCCGGGGGACATCATCATCACCTCAATCTACACCAACACCTCCGCCATCTTCACCAACATCTCCATCACCTTACCCCCTCTATCTACAGCGGTACACTCTCCCGCAACCCGCGGTACCCTCTACTTGAACATGGTGCTTTATGCTTCATATTATTATCCAATGATGTGTTGCCATCCTATGATGTCTGAGTAGATTTTTGTTATCCTATCAGTGGTTGATGAATTACTATGATTGATTTAATTTACTTGTGGTTATGTTGCTGTCCTTTGGTTCCCATCATATGAGCACGCGCGTGGATCACACCATAGGGTTAGTTGTATGTTGATAAGACTATGTATTGGAGGGCAAGAGTGACAGAAGCTTCAACCTAGCATAGAAATTGATGCATACGGGATTGAAGGGGGACTAATATATCTTAATGCTATGGTTGGGTTTTACCTTAATGAACATTAGTAGTTGCGGATGCTTGCTAATAGTTCCAATCATAAGTGCATAGAATTCCAAGTCAGGGATGACATGCTAGCAATGGCCTCTCCCACATAAAACTTGCTATCGGTCTAGTAAAGTAGTCAATTGCTTAGGGATAATTTCGCAACTCCTACCACCACTTTTCCACACCCGCTATACTAACTTTATTGCTTCTTTACCTAAAAAAGCCCCTACTTTTTATTTACGTGTTCTTTATTATCTTGCAAACCTATCCAAAAACACCTACAAAGTACTTCTAGTTTCATACTTGTTCTAGGTAAAGCGAACGTTAAGCGTGCGTAGAGTTGTATCGGTGGTCGATAGAACTTGAGGGAATATTTGTTCTAACTTTAGCTCCTCGTTGGGTTTGACACTCTTACTTATCAAAATAGGCTACAATTGATCCCCTATACTTGTGGGTTATCAAGACCTTTTTCTGGCGCCGTTGCCGGGGAGCCATAGCGTGGGGTGAATATTCTCGTGTGTGCTTGTTTGCTTTATCACTAAGTAATTTTTATTTGTTGTTCTAAGTTGTTCTCTATCTTTAGTTATGGATATGGAACATGAAATACCAAAAAATTAGGTGTACCTGCTACTCAAGGAGATGGGGAACCTCCTAAAACCCTCGATGCTCACTATGTGAAAGAGATTATGTACTACTTTGATAATCTTGAGAAAACCCCATTCAATTATGTTATGGGACACACGTTGGATCAACATGAATACTTTAGGGATTATCGCTTGACTCAAAAAGGGAAACTATTATGGGATCAAATTCATATGTTGCATTGGTATGCTCAGGAACTATGCTTGAGATATGATTATACTTGTTGCTATAGGATGAAGGCTCCACACCTTCCCTTTTCATGCAAATTTAATGATGATAAAACCTTGGCATCTTATGCTAATGGTATATATGATTACTATGATGTGGAACAAACAGAAGAATTTGTTGCTTTTATGGGTGCTTATGAAATTGAATCTTTGTTTAAAGAGGGTGAAAAAATTGATGATTCAGTTTATAGACCTGAAAATTTAGTTATCCTTAAATATTGCTATGAGAATTATGAATTCAATTCTGATATTGATGATTTTATCGAGAGAGTCTCCCCTATCCAAGAAGAGACTAATATTTTGATGAAACTGTGAGCTCATTGGATGAAAAAGATGATGAGGAGAGCAAAGAACAAAAGGAGGAAGAGCGGATTGATCACCCGTGCCCACCTTCTAATGAGAGTAACTCTTCAAATCATACAATGTTTAATTTCCCTTCGTGCTTACCGAAGGATGATTTCTATGATGACTGTTATGATCCCGTTGATTCTCTTGAAATATCCCTTTTTGATGATGCTTGCTATGCTTGTGGCCAAGATGCCAATATGAATTATTCTTATGGAGATGAACTTTCTATATTTACTTATGTTAAACATGAAATTATTGCTATTGCACCCACGCATGATAGTCCTATTATCTATTTGAATTCTCCCGACTACACTATATCGGAGAAGTTTGCCCTTATTAAGGATTATATTGATGGGTTGCGTTTCACTACTACACATGATGATTTTGATAGATATAATATGCATGTCCTTGCTGCTCCTACTTGCAATTATTATGAGAGAGGAACTACATCTCCGCCTCTTTATGTTTCCAACACGAAAAAATGCAAGAAACTATGCATTGGCCTTTACTTTGTGTGCATGAATTGTTCTTCTATGACATGCCTATGCATAGGAAGAGAGTTAGACTTCTCTGTTGCATGATATATGTTACTTTTTGCTCACTACTAAATTACAAATCATTGTTAATTAAAATTGTCTTTGATATATCTTGGGATCCGGGTGGATCCATTACTTGAGCACTATATGCCTAGCTTAATGGCTTTAAAGAAAGCGCTGCCAGGGAGACAACCCGGAAGTTTTAGAGAGTCATTTATTTCTGTTGTGTGCTTTTGTAAAGTTTAAAAATAAAAATAATGTGCCAAGGTTTTCCTTTAGGATGTTTTAGATTGCTTGTTGGTTTGTGCGGTGCAGGACAGAAACTTTGGCTGTAGTGCGTGATTTTACATTTTTTACTGGAATGTCAAACGGTTCTGAAACACTTTGCACTGTCTTTATATACAAACTTTTTATTTTTCCTAATTTTGGTAGAATTTTTGGAGTACCAGAGGTATGGTGAATGTTCAGATTATTACATACTATTCTGTTTTAGACAGATTCTGTTTTTGATGCATAGTTTGCTTGTTCTGATGAAACTATCGATTTATATCAGTGGATTAAGCCATGGAAAAGTTATATTACAGTACATATAATGAAAAAACAAAATATGAATTGGTTTGCAACAGTACTTAGAGTAGTGATTTGCTTTATTATACTAACGGATCTTACCGAGTTTCCTGTTGAGTTTTGTGTGGATGAAGTGTTCGGAGATCGAGGAGGTCTCGATGTGAGGAGAAGAAGGAGAGGCAAGATCTCAAGCTTGGGGATGTCCAAGGCACCCCAAGTAAATATTCAAGGAGACTCAAGCGTCTAAGCTTGGGGATGCCCCGGAAGGCATCCCATCTTTCTTCAACAAATATCAGTATGTTTTCGGATTCATTTCGTTCATGCGATATGTGCAATCTTGGAGCGTCTTTTGCATTTAGTTTTCATTTTTCTTTTATGCACCATGCTGGTATGAGATAGTCCTTGTTTTATTTATAGAATGCTCATTGCATTTCACTTAAATCGTTTGAGTATGGATTTATAGAATGCCTCATGTGCTTCGCTTATATCATTTGAAGTTTGGATTGCCTGTTTCTCTTCACATAGAAAACCGCCATTTGTAGAATGCTCTTTTGCTTCACTTATATTTGTTAGGGCGTGGGCATATCTTTTGTAGAAAGAATTAAACTCTCTTGCTTCACTTATATCTATTTAGAGAGATGACAGGAATTGGTCATTCACATGGTTAGTCATAAAATCCTACATAAAACTTTTAGATCACTGAATATGATATGTTTGATTCCTTGCAATAGTTTTGCGATATAAAGATGGTGATATTAGAGTCATGCTAGTGGGTAGTTGTGGATTGTTGAAATACTTGTGTTGAAGTTTGTGATTCCCTTAGCATGCACGTATGGTGAACCGTTATGTGATGAAGTCGGAGCATGATTTATTTATTGATAGTCTTCCTTATGAGTGGCCGTCGGGGACGAGCGATGGTCTTTTCCTACCAATCTATCCCCTTAGGAGCATGCACATAGTACTTTGTTTCGATGACTAATAGATTTTTGCAATAAGTATGTGAGTTCTTTATGACTAATGTTGAGTCCATGGATTATAGGCACTCTCACTGTCGTGGTTTTGTCACGGCAGATGCCCTCGTGAAAGGACTTAGTCATGGAGCCATCGCTATGGGTTAGCTTAAAGGGGTTAAACCGGACAAGGGACATGAGAGTTTTATACTAGTTCGGCCCCTTACGATGAAGGTAAAAGCCTATGTCTACTTGTGATGGAATTGCTGGGGTTTCGATGACCAGGGAGCGAATCCGCTTTGCCTGGCTCTCGAGTTGTTGTTGTGTGTTGTCCCTAAACCGCCGCCGGGTTGTCCCTTTATATACATAGGTTGATGCCCGCTGGTTTATAGAGTCCCGAGGCCGGATCATAAACGTGTCCGGCTCGGCCTCTATTCCTTCTAACTTACAATACAAGTTACATATTCATGCCGGTTTATGTCTACAGGCCTTAACCCGCCTTTGGGCCTTGGGCCTTCCTGAAGCGCCACCATCCTTGTCTTCATGGACCTTTGAATAAAGCAACCATCATGGGAGAATCTGGCCTCTCCTAGCCGGTTTACGCCCGGTGGTAATATCCCCAACATTAGGCCCCAGATTGATTTGAACTTGTTCATGTCAATTTTCAACACTTAGAAAAATTCCTCCTTTGCATCTTTACCTTGATCTTGTAAACTTTCGTGACATCATCCTCCAACATCATGATAAACCGCCATGACGTCACTTGTTATTTATTTATACATCTCACCTTCACTTAATGAGCCTCCGACAATCGAGGCGACTGCTTCGTTATATATCCAATTTTTGGGCTCCTTGATTCTCGCGCTTGTCACCTCGCCATTTACTTTATAAATAGGGCCAAGGGTCATTTTCTTTTTTCCCCTTCGTCTCCTCGCGACGCCCCTGCACCTGGGTGCCGTCGTCGTCGTCGAGTTTCGCCTCTGCATCACAGTTGGCCGCTGCATCGACCTGGTTGCATCAGAAAGACGCGGCGCACCTCCTCTACCTCAACAGCTATTGTAAGCCTTTCCTTCTTTCCTCTATAGATCCATTAGGGTTCATACGGGTTCATGTCGCTCTTCTTGTGTTCTTTGTCATCCCATAGATAGCAGAGCTCGATCTTTGACGTGTTCCGCATAGTAGCTATGGTACTTGTTATCTCGGCCATTTAAACCAAACCTTAAATACCTAATAACTTGATCTGGACCTTTTGTGAACTGCTTCGGGACCAAACCTTTTTAAGTCTCAATATTTTCTTTTTCCTGACTTACGGTACATCCAAAATTTCAATGCAATCTTGTGAAACCTATTTTTCCTTACTTAGTCATTCTTGCCTTAGATCTGTATCTTCCTTATCCGCATAGGCGGTTTATCCTTGTAGAAAGTAATCTATCATATACCATTAGTCCCCTTGTAAACCGCCAATCCCTTTATCTCTGTTGTCATACTCCGGTTTAATAATATGTGTATACCTCTGTTTCTGCTTATCGCTTTATCATTCATAATTGCATCAGCCTCCGGTTTACCAATTTTATATGCTTGAATTCCTTTCTCCCTATTGTACCTTATACATCACCATTAATGAATTGTAAACCGGCATTATTTTCTTCCCAGCTTTGCACTTGCAATGGCCAAGCAGTTTTATTCCTGCAACTGGGTCCCCTCCCAGGTTACAGAGGAGCAACTGAACGGAATGGTCAAGATTGGTACCTTACCGAAGAAAAATGAAATCCGGTGGCGAGTTCTTGGGCCGGAAAATCCTCCTACTCCCAAGCAGGGTGAAGTAGTGGTGTTTGTTGATCACATAGGCCGTGGCTTTAAACCACCCGGATCAAAGTTTTTTCAAAATGTACTTGCTAGCTTTCAACTCCATCCTCAAGATATTGGACCCAACTCGGTATCCAATATATGCGACTTTCAAGTCTTTTGTGAAGCGTACCTCCAAGAAGAACCAACTGCCGAGCTATTCCGAGATTTCTTCCATTTAAACCGTCACACTGAGTTTGTAGACGGACCCAATACTGAACTTGGCGGTGTCTCAATTCAGAAAAGGAAAGAAGTTGAGTTTCCTCATGCCAAACTTCACGGTCACCCAAAAGAATGGATTCAAACTTGGTTCTATTGCAGAGACACCTCTCTCGAAGATGAGAACCCACTGCCGGGTTATCGTGCTCACCGGCTCGCTAATACTCATCCACTTCCGCAACGACTAAGTGCCCAGGAACGGGCCTCGTACACACCTCAACTCGCCAAGCTTAGAGCCTTCCTGGCCAATGGTTTAACAGGCGTGGACTTCGTCCGTTGCTGGATATCCTGGAGCATTTTGCCGTTAAGTCGCCGCTCCGGCTTAATGTGTGAGTATACTGGTGACGTACAAGACTCTCAACGTCATATCAATATTCAGCTAATAGATGAAGAAGCCACTGAGTCTGTGAACAAAATGTTGAACAAAATGGAAGCTGTCTGCAGCAAGACCGGGTTAAGTCCCGTTTACACGCAAAACAAATCGCCCACTGTAAGTATTGTCTGTGCTTCTGCTTTACACCTAATATTTTTGGACTATGCCATCTTTGAATACCCTCTGCCCATTCTTAAACAGGGTGATGATCCATTCTAGAAAAAGAAACCTCAAGAGAAAGCGGTGAAGTCTTCTCGTCCTAAAACAAAAGCCGTCAAGAAAACCACAAAGAGGAAGGCACCTGAACCCATCGGTTTAGAGCTTGATGACGACCTGGATGAACCGGAAGCAGAGGTATAACTTGATTCACTTGGTTCACTTTTCATGCATCTCATTGACAATGATATTTATCAGGAGGACGTTGAAGGCAGCCAAGCTGATGATGCAGAGGTAATTAACCTTTCCTCCGGTTCAGATCCTCTGCCAACACAAAAAAATCCGTCAAGCAGTCCGGAAAGTAAGCTTTTCTCACCCTCTTGCTCACTTGGATCCAACATTTATTTTGAAGAAGCAGCAGCACGAGGCTCACCGCACAACCCGGCACAGCAGCCAAACGGTCACTTCGACCGGTTTACCGAATAGCCCGGTCCGGAAACGCCGACCTGAGGTCTCACCGACTTCTGACACTTCTTATCCCAAGGCCGGCTATTTCCGACAACCTCTTAATCCGTCCGATTTGAATTATCAGGTGACAACTCCTTCATCCTCTGGTGAGTCAACAGCGACACAACTCCCTCCTCTTAAGACCATTGCTGGGTAAGTTTTAACTGAATCTGTTGACGCTTTGTATTTCATGCTATTTTCATCCTTGCATCTTTTTCTTTTCAGAGCCAAGGCTAGACCCAGCAAGAAAACTCAGGTGAATAAACCATCTAAAGAATTGGTTGTTGAACCGGAGCAAACTGCTGAACCGGAAGGTCCCCATGCAGACACTGTTGTTCATGAACCCCCCCCTCCGGGTCATGATGTGAATGAGCAAATAGAAGCTGAAGTAGCAGACCTTGCCGACCAACCAACGAGCCCAGTTCATAATGACAATGGACCGCCTAGTCCGGCGAAAGCTACTGATATCCCAACAACTCCAACACAGACTACTGGTAACAAGGAAGATGATGTTGTCATCACTGGTATTGGCCACACCTCTCCTGGCCATCCTGTTATATTGGCGAAACATAGTGCCAAAGAAGAATGTGCTGCCATGGAGAAGGGCAAGTGTAGCACCGATCTATCAAGCTATGCCCACTTCAGTGCTGAAGAACTCCACTCTGGCTTTCTGAACCGTCTGCACACAAACCGTGATTATGAAGCCGGTTTGGTGAATCTGATGAAGGAGCGCTATGAGGTAATGACATAACTTTTCCTTTTTTTAATTCCAATTGCAAATACCAACTCTAGTAGCCCCCAAGGGTCAGTTTATGATAGTAATCATAAAGCGGGACTTTGTAATATCTCAAACCTTGCATACTTATCCTCCATATGTTAGGTGATCCTTTGAAATAAACCGGTACTTTATCGTTGTATGCCTGTAGTTTTCATCTGTGTAGTCCCCAAGGGCCGGTTTATCTTTCCAAGGTGAACCGAAATTTTAACCAATGCTCCGATTTGAACAAATGTACATTAGCCCCCAAGTGTTAAGGATAATGCTTGCAGTGTACTTGAGACTTGAAAAAAAAATTGATGACAGAGCAAATAGGCATTAGCCCCCAAGTACAAAGTGCATAACTTCAAAGATACATAGCCCATTGATGATATATCTTGCCTTTGTAGGCCGAGCTGAGTAAGAAGGATGCTCAAACCGCTGACCTTCAGGAGAACATTAAATCTCAGCAAGCGGAGGCTTCCAAGGCCAAGGAAGAACTGACTAATGCCTTAGCAGACATGGAGAAGCTGAAGGAAACCTTTAATAAAGAGCGTGCAGACTGGGAGACAGAGAAGGCCGGTTTAACAAAGAAGCCCAAAGACGGAGAAGCAGCCCTGAAGCCGGTGGTTGAAGAACTGACCGGCTTAAAACGACAGATTAATGCCATGACCTCTGCTGTATTTGGTGAGTATCCTCAGATGAAGTTTTTACAATTCATAATTTCTTATCAATGGCCGGTTTACTGATGCTTTACCATGACAGGGACCCGCATCACTCATCTAGGTTCCGACATGCAGATGAAGCTTAAAGTGGCATATACTTTGATAGAACAACTGTATTCTGGATCCCAGCGAGCCATTTGCACTGCAGCTTATAACAAGCCTCCTCCAACGCTGATAAAAGAAACCATCAAAAAGTTGGCCATGCTGCCTGCCCGGTTGGATGAACTGAAGAGATCAGCCGGAAGGTCAGGTGCGCTGACCGCGCTAATCCGGCCAAAGCGTTGATTCCAGATCTTGAACCGACACATATCAGCAAAGGTTATCCTGGTGTGAAGGAAGACGGTTCAGATTTCAACAATGACGATCTCCGAAGGCTGACAAAGGAAATGTGGCCTATATCAAGCAAATTGGCGGATGACACAGATCGATCTCATTATCAACTGGTTTATGACATTGAGGGGAAAAGACAGCCCGCGCTGATTCATGATGTAGAAGATCTTGTTCCGCCGATTCGTAAGCATACTTATGCCCCTGACATTGACCCTTCCAACCTTATTCATGAAGAAGCCGTTTTTCAAGCCTTAACTGGAATCGATTGGTCAACGATTGATTTCCAGCGACTAGGTAGGGATGAGGAGAATGCGACCACTCAAGATGAACCTCAATCTTCAAGCCGTCCGGATGAAGAATCTTAATCCGGAAGCCGGTTTAATCATTTGCCAAACATGTTGAAACAATTATCCTGTGTGGGCACTAAAGTGCCTTGTAATAGGCTAGTTTAAATACTTATCTGCTTATGCCATCGAGCATACTCGTTTTGCTTGACATTGATAACTCGCCATGCTTTTGGGGTCTATTATATGCATAATCCACAGTGGCTTTATTTAGCTTATTCCTGCAAAAAAATTGAAAGTGTCCTAGCGATTTACTGCTGGACGGGTCATGGTGCCCAAACATATATATAATATGGATGCCGAACCAAGGCTGTAATATGTAGATATAAAATAGATGATACCTGTGGTATATCTCATTTTGGCTTACCAACTGTTGTTATAACAAAAATGTGATAACACCAATCTGGAGTGTTGATGACTCCTTGCATCCTCGTCAGTTCATACCGAAATCTTTCCAGGTGATGGTAGACACCGGTTTATGCATATAATTGTGGTGACCTATAGTCAAACCAGACCGGAGCAATATTATTGCCGGATTAAAACTGACCATGTACTGAAAGCCATGCCATTCAAGTCTGTGTAATCCACACACATACGCCAAGTGCCGTTTTTCTTAAGAACCAGCACCGGATTAGCCACCCACTCCGGGTGAAAGACCTCCACGATAAACCCTGTGGCCAACAGCCGAGCTACCTCCTCACCAATAGCCTTATGCCTTTCTTCGTTGAAGCGGTGGAGAAACTGCCTGACCGGTTTAAACTTAGGATCTATATTAAGTGTGTGCTCAGCGAGTTCCCTCAGTACACCTGGCATGTCAGAAGGCTTCCATGCAAAGATGTCCCGGTTCTCACGGATGAACTCGATGAGCGCACTTTCCTATTTGGGATCCAGGTTAGCACTGATGCTGAACTGCTTGGATGAATCGCCAGGAACAAACATCAACCATCTTAGTGTCTATAGCCGATTTAAACTTCAACGCCGGATCATGCTTCGTAGTTGGTTTTTTCAGAAAAGTCTTGTCCGCCGGATCAACATTGTCCTTATAAAACTTCAGCTTCTCTGTGGCACAAACCGACTCAGCGTAAGCCGCATCACCCTCTTCACATTCTAAAGCAATCTTCCTGCTCCCATGTACTGTGATGGTCCCCTTATGACCCAGCATCTTAATCTGCAGATAAACGTAACACGGCCTCGCCATGAACTTGGCATAAGCCGGTCGTCTGAACAGGGCATGATATGGACTCTTGATTTTCACCACCTCAAAAGTCAACATCTCTGACCTCTGATCATGATCATCTCCAAAAGCCAGTTCTAAGGCTATCTTGCCAACTGGATATGCCGATTTACCAGGCACCACACCATGAAAGACGGTGTTCGATGGTTTAAGACTCTTATCTGTCACTCCCATACGGCGGAAGGTATCGTAGTAAAGGATATTGATACTGCTTCCTCCATCCATAAGCACCTTGGTGAACTTGTAACCCTCGACTTGAGGGTCCACCACTAAGGCCAGATGGCCTGGATTATCAACCCGGGGCGGGTGATCCTCTCGACTCCATAAAATGGGTTGTTCAGACCAGCGCAAATACTGAGGCACCGCCGGTTCAACGGAGTTCACGACCCTCTTGTGAAGCTTCTGATCGCGCTTACACAAGCTAGTGGTAAAGACATGATATTGCCCGCTATTCAACTGCTTCGGATTACTCTGATAACCCGATTGCTGCTGCTGTTGATTCCCCTGATGGTTATAACCTCCTTGATTACCCTGATTGCCTTGATTACCGTGTCTAGTTTGATTGCTGTGGAACCCTGAACCGGAGCTGTTACCTCCATAACCCGGCCCATGAAAACCACCTCCTGAACCGCCGGGCGGGCCATTGTCATATTGAAATAGATTGGAATTTTTGAACTCCCGCATAATGAAGCAATCCTTCCAAAGATGCGAAGCTGGCCTCTCCTTCGATCCGTGTTTTGGGCAAGGCTGATTTAGCAGGCGTTCAAGATAGGGACCTGACCCTCCACCCCGTTGGGGCGGTTTACCCTTGTGACGCTGACCGTTATCCTTGGCATTGGTGTTAGCCACAAAGTCCAAGCTATTGTCTGCCTTGCGCTTACCATTGTTCCCATGACCTGCCGGATTATGCTGCTGTCCCTTGGCATTGCCGTTCTTTTTCCCCTTCCCCCACTTGTCATCCTCAGACTCAGGGTCTTCGGTACTATCTGAATCGGCATATTTCACCAAAGCAGCCATAAGGGTTGACATGTCATTGCAGTGACGTTTGAGCCTTCCCAACTTCAGTTTTAATGGCATAAACCGGCAATTGCCTTCCAACGTTAAAACTGTTGTATCCGCGTTGATGCGGTCTGACGAATGCAGAATAGCTGAGAAGCACTTCACCCAATGGGTTGTAGACTCCCCATCCTCTTGAACACAAGCGGCCAGGTCCACAATCGACATAGGCTGCTTACACTTATCCTTAAAATTCTGGATAAAGCGGTTTTTTAACTCGGCCCATGACGCAATGGAATTAGCTGGTAGACTCTTTAACCAGGTACGGGCCGTTCCTTCCAACATCATGGTGAAATACTTAGCACCCACCGCTTCATCCACATCCAGCATCTCCATTGCCATCTCATAACTCCCAACCCACGACTCTGGGGGCAAATCGGCGGTGTAATTGGGAACCTTACGAGGGCCCTTAAAATCCTTGGGCAGTCGCACATTACGTAAGGCCGGGGTGAGGCATGGTACCCCCAAAGAACTAAAGACCACACCTGGCTCCACTGAGGTGGTCGGACGAACCGGAGTAGGCTGACGAGCTGCGTGCTGAGCTGCTAATTCGGCCTCTCGACGTGCTCGGCCACGATCCACCACATCTTGTGCATTAGCACCACCACCCGCTGGGTTACGGTGCCGCGCACTGCTGGACACAGCCAGTTCATCAATATGCCTGCTATAGCTCCGTCTTGGATGGGGGGTGGAATGGATCCTCTCATGACTACGCGAATAAGCCTACTGTTGGGTTAACGCCGTTTGGAGGAGTTCCCTTGCCCGTCGTGTCTCAACCGCCACCGGTGACTCGCCTTCGATTGGGAGAGCTGCCAATCGTGAAGCGGCGGCCACAATGTTATCCAACGGGTTGGAGTAGTGCCCCGGGGGTGACGGAACATGCTATGACACAATGTTGTTCTGACGAGGCGGGTCCATTGTGCGCGGCTGAACCGGCGCTCCTGTTACCGGCGCCTTAGTCCGGTTTCCTATTGGCTGGTTACTGGTTCCTGCTCCTGGCGTGTTGAAGAGATTTCTTGGCTCATAACCCGGTGGGAGGTGCGACCGGTATCTCCTCCTCATGACATCATATGAGGCACTCTGATCCAGCCTAAGCTGGTAGGCTTGAGCTTCTAACTCAACCTGTTCTGTAGCCATCCTGGCATTCTCTGCTGCCAGGTCCGCTTTAGCCTGAGTTATCTAACCCTTCACCTTTGCAACCTCCGCGTTGTGCTGATCCCAGTTTGTTGCGTCCACCTCTGCTGCTAGCAACGTTGCTAAAGTGTCGAACAGATCGGACAAAACCTGAGCCGGAGGCGGTGTAGAGCCCCCTGCTTCCGCGGGCGTTGCCATTGCTGAACCGGAGATCATTGCCGCGGCAGTAGAAGAGTGTTGCACTGGTTGTGTACCGGCCATGAAGACCGCGACCTGGCTTGGCAAATCGAGGGGGTCCGAAATATTGTTGCCATCGGAGCCTCCACTAACCCGGCCATCCTGCAGTTGGTACAGGGACTCGGTCTCTCTGGTTGAAGACTCATCGTCGGAACAGACAACGGTTTCTCCATCAGACGCCGGTCCATCCTCATATTCCGCTCCATGAATAACACCTACGAAGACATGCCTTGCTGCGGGCTGAACCTGGGCAGAGCTTGCACGCTGAGCCGTCTCGATGATGTCGGTGTAGATGTCCGGCTCAGGGCCCGGTTCGCTGATCTTGCCGATGAAGACGTGAATTCCGCCAAAGGGAACCCGGTACCCATACTCAATTGAACCGGCCTCGGGACCCCATCCTGCATCGTCGATGTAGAGCTTGCCGCGATGACTCTTGGTCATCCGGCCCACAGTGTATCCCTTGAGTCCTTCAAAGCTGCCCTTCAAGAACTTGAAACCATCATGCGATAGCCCCACGGTGGGCGCCAACTGTCGTGGTTTTGTCATGGCAGATGTCCTCGTGAAAGGACTTAGTCGTGGAGCCATCGCTATGGGTTAGCTTAAAGGGGTTAAACCGGACAAGGGACATGAGAGTTTTATACTAGTTCGGCCCCTTACGATGAAGGTAAAAGCCTACGTCTAGTTGTGATGGAATTGCTGGGTTTCGATGACCAGGGAGCGAATCTGCTTTGCCTGGCTCTCGAGTTGTTGTTGTGTGTTGTCCCTAAACCGCCGCCGGGTCGTCCCTTTATATACATAGGTTGACGCCCGCCGGTTTACAGAGTCCCGAGGCCGGATCATAAACGTGTCCGACTCGGCCTCTATTCCCTTCTAACTTACAATACAAGTTACACATTCATGTCGGTTTATGTCTACAGGCCTTAACCCGCCTTTGGGCCTTGGGCCTTCCTGAAGCGCCACCATCCTTGTCTTCATGGGCCTTTGAATAAAGCAACCATCATGGGAGAATCCGGCCTCTCCTAGCCGGTTTACGCCCGGTGGTAATATCCCCAACACTCACCCTTCCATCATTGCTAGCCTCTCCGGTACTGTGCATTGCCCTTTCTCACCTCGAGAGTTGGTGCAAAATTCGCCGATGCATCCAAACCCCGTGATACGATACGCTCTATCACACATAAGCCTCCTTATATCTTCCTCAAAACAGCCACCATACCTACCTATCATGGCATTTCCATAGCCACTCCGAGATATATTGCCATGCAACTTCCATCATCATCATATACATGACTTGAGCATTCATTGTCATATTGCTTTTGCATGATCATAAGATAGCTAGCATGATATTTTCATGGCTTGTCCGTTTTTTAATGTCATTGCTATGCTAGATCATTGCACATCCCGGTACACCATCGAAGGCATTCATATAGTCATATTTTGTTCTAGTATCGAGTTGTAATATTGAGTTGTAAGTAAATAAAAGTGTGATGATCATCATTATTAGAGCATTGTCCCATGTGAGGAAAGGATGATGGAAGCTATGATTCCCTCACAAGTTGGGATGAGTCTCCGGACTTTACAAAAAAATAAAAGAGGCCAAAGAAGGCCACAAAAAAATAAAAGAGGCCAAAGAAGCCCACCAAAAAAGAGAAAACGAGAGAAAATATATATATAAAAAATGAGAGAAAAGAGAGAAGGGACAATGTTACTATCCTTTTACCACACTTGTGCTTCAGAATAGCACCATGTTCTTCATATAGAGAGTCTCTTGAGTTATCACTTTCATATACTAGTGGGAATTTTCATTATAGAACTTGGCTTGTATATTCCGATGATGGGCTTCCTCAAATGCCCGAGGTCTTCATGAGAAAGCAAGTTGGATGCACACCCACTTAGTTTCCAGTTTGAGCTTTCATACACTTATAGCTCTTAGTGCATCTGTTGCATGGCAATCCCTACTCCTCACATTGACATCAATTGATGGGCATCTCCATAGTCCGTTCATTAGCCGCATCGATGTGAGACTTTCTCCCTTGTTGTCTTCTCCACACAACCTCCACCATCATATTCTATTCCACCTATAGTGCTATATCCATGGCTCATGCTCATGTATTGCGTGAAAGTTGAAAAGGTTTGAGAACATCAAAAGTATGAAACAATTGCTTGGCTTGTCATCGGGGTTGTGCATGATTTGAATATTTTGTGTGGTGACGATGGAGCATAGCCAGACTATATGATTTTGTAGGGATAACTTTCTTTGGCCATGTTATTTTGAAAATACATGATTGCTTTATTAGTATGCTTGAAGTATTATTATCTTAATGTCAAATGATAGACTATTTCTTTGAATCACCCGTGTCTTAATATTCATGCCATGATTAGATTACATGATCAAGATTATGCTAGGTAGCATTCCACATCAAAAAATTATCTTTTTTTATCATTTACCTACTCGAGGACAAGCAAGAATTAAGCTTGGGGATGCTGATACGTCTCCATCGTATCTATAATTTTTTATTGTTCTATGCCAATATTCTACAACTTTCATATACTCTTGGCAACTTTTTATACTATTTTTTGGGATTAACATATTGATCCAGTGCCCAGTGCCAGTTCCTGTTTGTTGCATGTTTTTTGTTTCGCAGTAAATCCATATCAAACGGAGTCCAAATGGGATAAAAACTGACGGAGATTTTTTTTGGAATATATGTGATTTTTGGGAAGAAAAATCAACGCGAGACGATGCCCGAGGGGGCCACGAGGCAGGGGGCACGAGGCAGGGGGCGCGCGCGGGGCCCTCGTGGCCACCCCATAAGGCAGTTGATGCCCTTCTTTCGCCGCAAGAAAGCTAATATCCGGATAGAGGTCGTGTTAAAATTTCAGCCTAATCGTACTTACGGATCTCCGGGAATATAAGAAACGGTGAAAGGGCAGAATCTGAGAACGCAGAAGCAGAGAGAGACAGAGAGATAGATCCAATCTCGGAGGGGCTCTTGCCCCTCCCATGCCATGGAGGCCATGGACCAGAGGGGAAACCCTTCTCACATCTAGGGAGAAGGTCAAGGAAGAATAAGAAGGAGGGGGGCTCTCTCCCCCTCGCTTCCGGTGGCACCAGAACGCCGCCGGGGGCCATCATCATCACCGCAATCTACACCAACACCTCCACCATCTTCACCAACATCTCCATCACCTTCCCCCCTCTATCTAAAGTGGTCCACTCTCCCGCAACCCGCTGTACCCTCTACTTGAACATGGTGCTTTATGCTTCATATTATTATCCAATGATGTGTTGCCATCCTATGATATCTGAGTAGATTTTTGTTGTCCTATCGGTGGTTGATGAATTACAATTATTGATTTAATTTGCTTGTGGTTATGTTGCTGTCCTTTGGTGCCCATCATATGAGCGCGCGCGTGGATCAGACCATAGGGTTAGTTGTATGTTGATAAGACTATGTATTGGAGGGTAAGAGTGACAGAAGCTTCAACCTAGCATAGAAATTGATGCATACAGGATTGAAGGGGGACTAATATATCTTAATGCTATGGTAGGGTTTTACCTTAATGAAAGTTAGTAGTTGTGGATGCTTGCTAATAGTTCCAATCATAAGTGCATAGAATTCCAAGTCAGGGATGACATGCTAGCAGTGGCCTCTCCCACATAAAATTTGCTATCGGTCTAGTAAAGTAGTCAATTGCTTAGGGACAATTTCGCAACTCCTACCACCACTTTTCCACACTCGTTATACTAACTTTATTGCTTCTTTACCTAAAACAGTCCCTACTTTTTATTTACGCGCTCTTTATTATCTTGCAAAACTTATCCAAAAACACCTACAAAGTACTTCTAGTTTCATACTTGTTCTAGGTAAAGCGAACGTTAAGCGTGCGTAGAGTTGTATCGGTGGTCGATAGAACTTGAGGGAATATTTGTTCTACCTTTAGCTCCTCGTTGGGTTCGACACTCTTACTTATCAAAAGAAACTACAATTGATCCCCTATACTTGTGGGTTAGCATCAGGCGAAAGTTCATGGCAATCGTCCAGATTCGCCCCCACCCCCGCGCGCTTGGCCACCACCCCGCCTATCCCAGCGCCGCCTGATACGTCTCCGTCGTATCTACTTTTCCAAACACTTTTGCCCTTGTTTTGGACTCTAACTTGTATGATTTGAATGGAACTAACCCAGACTGGCGCTGTTTTCAGCAGAATTCCATGGTGTTGTTTTATGTGGAGAAAACAAATATTCTCGGAATGACCTGAAACTCCACAGAATATCTTAGAAAAAATAATAAAAAATCCTCACCAAAGATGAAGACCAGGGGGCCCACACCCTGTTCACGAGGGTGGGGGCGCCCCCCTAGGGCGCGCCCCCCTACCTCGTGGGCCCCCTGGATGCCCTCCGACGCCAACTCCAACTCTATATATTTGCTTTCAGAGAGAAAAAAATAAGAGAGAAGAAACCATCGCGTCTTATGATATGGAGCCACCGCCAAGCCCTAAAACCTCTCGGGAGGGCTGATCTGGAGTCCGTTCGGGGCTCCGGAGAGGGGGATTCATCACCGTCGTCATCATCAACCATCCTCCATCACCAATTTCATGATGCTCACCGCCCTACGTGAGTAGTTCCATCGTAGGCTTGCTTGACGGTGATGGGTTGGATGAGATTTATCATGTAATCGAGTTAGTTTTGTTAGGGTTTGATCCCTAGTATCCATTATGTTCTGAGATTGATGTTGCTATGACTTTGCTATGCTTAATGCTTGTCACTAGGGCCCGAGTGCCATGATTTCAGATCTGAACCTATTATGTTTTCATGAATATATGTGAGTTCTTGATCCTATCTTGCAAGTCTATAGTCACCTACTATGTGTTATGATCCGGCAACCCCGAAGTGACAATAATCGGGACCACTCCCGGTGATGACCATAGTTTGAGGAGTTCATGTATTCACTATGTGCTAATGCTTTGTTCCGGTTCTCTATTAAAAGGAGGCCTTAATATCCCTTAGTTTCCAATAGGACCCCGCTGCCATGGGAGGGTAGGACAAAAGATGTCATGCAAGTTCTTTTCCATAAGCACGTATGACTATATACGGAATACATGCCTACATTACATTGATGAATTGGAGCTAGTTCTGTATCGCCCTATGTTATGACTATTACCTGATGAACCGCATCCGGCATAATTATCCATCACTGATCCGGTGCCTACGAGTTTTCCATATACTGGTTTACGCTTATTTACTTTCCCGCTGCTACTGTTACAATCACTACAACATACCAAAAACATTACTTTTGCTGTCTTTACTTTTGTTGCCGCTACCACCACTATCATATTACTTTGCTACTAAACACTTTGCTGCAGATACTAAGTTTCCAGGTGTGGTTGAATTGACAACTCAGCTGCTAATACTTAAGAATATTCTTTTGGCTCCCCTTGTGTCGAATCAATAAATTTGGGTTGAATACTCTACCCTCGAAAGCTGTTGCGATCCCCTATACTTGTGGGTTATCAAGACAAATTTCTGGCACCGTTGCTGGGGAGCATAGCTCTATTCTTTGAGTCACTTGGGATTTATATCTGCTTATCACTATGAAGAACTTGAGATATCCAAAAACCAAGATCTATCCCTCAACTACGAGGGGAGGTAAGGAACTGCCATCTAGCTCTGCACTTGATTCACCTTCTGTTATGAGTAATTTTGCGACACCTACACCTGCTTGTGATATTCGTTCTGATAGTCGCATGTTATTGATGATGCCACTTCTGCTATGCATGATACTTATGATGAAACTGCTTCTATGCCTGATACTACTGTGCCCCTTGGTGAATTTCTTGATGAACAAATTGCTAGGGCTAGAGAAAAAGAAATTATTGAATCTGAATACGATGATGATAGTGATGATGAAAATATGCTTGTTATCCCTGAAGGCTATCTTTTTGATATGGAATCTTCTACCGCTATTTTAGCTTGTAGGGATAGGTATGAGCTTAAGAGGTTATTAGTTAAATGGAACAAAGAATCACTTAGAGATAAAATGAAACCCGACCCTGCTTTTGCTACTTCACCTATTTGTGTTCCTGATAAGGATTATGAATTCTCTGTTGATCCTGATGTAATTACTTTGGTTGAATCTGATCCATTTTATGGCTATGAATCTGAAACTGTTGTGGCACATCTTACTAAGTTAAATGATATAGCTGCCCTGTTCACTAATGATGAGAGATCGCGTTACTTTTATATACTGAAAATATTTCCGTTCTCATTAAAGGGTGATGCTAAGATATGGTTTAATTCTCTTGATCCTGGTTGTGTGCGTAGTCCCCAGGATATGATTTATTACTTCTCTACTAAATATTTCCCTGCTCATAAGAAACAAGATGCTTTGAGGAAAATATACAACTTCGTGCAAATTAAAGAAGAGAGTCTCCCACAAGCTTCGGGGAGGCTTCTCAAGTTGCTTAATGCTTTGCCTGATCATCCTCTTAAGAAACCAGAAATACTTGATATCTTTTATAATGGACTAACCGATGCTTCCAGAGATTACCTGGATAGTTGTGCTGGTTCTCTTTTCAGGGAAAGAACACCGGATGAAGCTGAAATTCTATTGAATAATATGTTGACAAATGAAAATAATTGGGCACCTCCTGAGCCAGCTCCTGCTCCAATTACTAAGTCTATTCCTAAACCAACTCCGAAGAAGAGAGGTGTTCTATTCCTCAGTCCAGAAGATATGCAAGAAGCAAATAAATCTATGAAAGAGAAAGGTATTAAAGCTGAAGACGTTAAGAATTTACCTCCTATTGAAGAAATACATGGTCTTAATATACCGCCTGTTGAAGAAACATATGATCTCAATTCTTTATTTATTGAAGAACCTCCTGATCTCGATATCCCGACATAGGTAGTAAAGGTAAATTCTCTCTATAGGTATGATAAAGCTGAAGTCCCTCCTACTAAAATTGCTAGCCAATGCTTGGATGAGTTTGATAATTTTATGTTTAAGCAAGACGACTTGAATGCTTATTTTGGTAGAAAATTAAAAGAAAATGCTTATATGATTAGACGCTTGGGTGATTATATGCCTAATATTAAAGGTGAACTTAAACTTGTTAGCAAACATGCTTCTATGGTTACCACTCAAGTAGAACAAGTACTTAAGGCTCAAAAAGAAGTGCTTGATGAAATGAATAGTAAGAAAAATGATTATGCTGTTAGAGTGGCTACTAGAACTGGTAGAATGACTCAGGAACCTTTGTATCCTGAAGGCCACCCTAAGAGAATCGAGCAAGATTCTCAGAGAAATAATATTGATGTTCCTAGTTCTTCTAAAAAGAAGAAAAAAGAAAAATAATAGAACTGTGCAAACTTCTAGTGAACCTATTGCTGAACCACCTGACAATCCAAATGATATCTCTATGTCTGATGTTGAAACACAATCTCGTAATGAATATGAACCTAATGAAAATATAATGATGATGTTCATGATGATGCTCAACCTAGTAATGATAATGATGTAGAAATTGAACCTGCTGTTGATCTTGATAACCCACAATCAAAGAATCAACGTTATGATAAAAGAGGCTTTGTTGCTAGGAAACATGGTAAAGAAAGGGAACCTTGGGTTCAGAAACCCATGCCTTTTCCTCCAAAACCATCCAAGAAAAAGGATGATGAGGATTTTGAGCGCTTTGCTGAAATGATTAGGCCTATCTTTTTGCGTATGCGATTAACTAATGTGCTCAAAACAAATCCTTATGCTAAATATATGAAGGATATCATTACTAATAAAATAAAGTTACCGGAAGCTGAAAGTTCCACCATGCTTGCTAACTATACTTTTAAGGGTGGAATACCAAAGAAACTTGGAGATCCCGGAGTACCTACTATACCTTGCTCCATTAAAAGAAATTATATTAAAACTGCTCTTTATGTGATCTTGGAGCCGGTGTTAGTGTTATGCCTCTCTCTTTATATCGTAGACTTGACTTGAATAAGCTGACACCTACTGAAATATCTTTGCAAATGGCTGATAAATCAACTGCTATACCTGTCGGTATCTGTGAGGATGTGCCTGTTGTGGTTGCAAATGTTACTATTTTAACGGACTTTGTTATTCTTGATATTCCTGAGGATGATAGTATGTCTATTATTCTTGGAAGACCTTTTCTTAATACTGCAGGGGCTGTTATTGATTGCAACAAAGGCAATGTCACTTTTCATGTTAATGGTAATGAGCATATGGTACACTTCCTGAGGAAACAACCTCAAGTTCATAGTATCAAGTCCATTGGAAAATTCCATCGATTATAATTGGAGGTTTTGAATTTCCTCTTCCTACTGTCAAAAAGTAATATGATATACTTATTATAGGGGATGTGCATTTCCCCGTTGAGGTAACCTAGTGTTATTCGAAATTTCTCTGGTTTCATGATTATCGGAATGAGTTTGTTAACAAGACTTGATCAACCTTGTTAGTGGATTCTTTTTTATGAGCATGAGATGGATGGAACTAGAAGCACAATCTTCTGTACCCTCTCTATATTTTCTGTTAATTAGTAGAAATAAAGTAAAAATAGTATTTTTCTGTCTGTTTCCTGACTTATCCGTGCAATATAAAAATATTCCAAAAATAAAAGTCCTCAGAATGCCATGCCAATTTAATATGATTTTTTCGGGAGTATTTGAGGATTTACTGTGCAAAAATTACCGCGGGAGGAGCTGCCACCTGGCCACGAGGGTGGTGGGCGCCCCCCCCCCCTGTAGGGCGCGCCCCCTGCCTCATGGGCCCACGGTGGCCCTCCTCCACTTATCCCAGCACCCATCTTCTTCCGCTGTCTCACACAAACCCGAAAAACCAACTCAAGCACGAGTTCCAGCTACTTTTGCTCTGATTTTCGATCTCCTTGCTCAAAGCACCTCTCGCAAAACTGCTTGGGGAGATTGTTCCTTAGTATGTGACTCCTCCATTGGTCCAATTAGTTTTTGTTCTAGTGCTTTATTCTTTGCAAATTTTTGCTGCTTAGGTGACCCTGTTCTTGAGCTTGCATGTCAAATTTATATGGTCAAAGGTAGTTTTGATGCATGATATAGGCCCTAGGCACTTGTAGGAGTAGTTGCTATCAATATTATTGAGTTTGGTTTACTTTTATTTTGAAGTTGCTAAAAATTTCAGAATTTTTTAGAAAATGATGAGGAGATTATTGAGGGGCTCATCGAGCCAAAGCTCGAAGGAAAAGGTACCGAAGCCTAAGTATAATTTGCCATGCACCGCGGAGATTCGGGCATGTGAATGGCCTTCCAATGATTTCTTGAGAGCAGCCGGTATCTATGAAGATTTTCATGAATTGGCTCACAATGCAGGCCTCACCACTTTCCTCCACGACCAATGCGATCATTATCTCTTACTCACAAATACCTTTGTGCAAAACTTTCATTTTCATTCTAGGAACTCACCACCTACGGTGGAGTTTCATTTATATGATGAGCATAAGGAGATGTCACTTTATGATTCGGATTTGTTTAGTCCCTTTTGAGGGCAAGACAGAAGAACCACATCATGATGATGTGGTTAGGTTTATTGATACTATCACTGTAGGAGAAACTAGGAAGGTTTCCGATGCACGAATCACTAGCATACATTTTCCTGTTTTACGTTACTTTGCATTATTTGCTAGTCGTTGTTTAATTGGACGCGGAAACTGTGGAAACCTTAGTATCCCTGATATAATTATTCTACTCCACGGTTTATACAGTGATAATACTTTTAGTATGGGCGGTATTATTGCTAGATGGTTAAGTATGAACCGTACCAAAGGCCCCATCTTTGGAGGCATTTATGCTACACGCATAGCCGTACATTTTAACATACCTATTAGGCATGCTGAGAAGGAAGAAAATGTGCTGCCCCGTGTTTATCTAGATCATAAGAGTATGGTGGCACATGATTTTATTGTTAAGAATAGGGCAGGAGAGCTTAAATATCAATTGTTCTTTAACACACATCATCCTGAGACTATTATCCTGCCTGCTCCTTCTTTGTTTGATTTGACTGTAGGCACGTACCTTGTTCCGTTGACGGCTATTCACGCCTACTGGAACCCTGCACCAGCCGAGGAGCCAGAACCGGAACCACAATTTGATCCTTCACGGCAGTCTAACTATCAGTGGGATCCGGAGATGATTGCCAGCCAGTGGCAATCGGAGCCTTCTTCTTCCTCATCACAGTACGACCCCAACAACTATTATTATGGATATCAGCCAGGCCAGCCGTGGCCATAGACCAACTTAGGCCAAAAGCCTAAGCTTGAGGGAGTACGTATTTCTCACCGACATTACATTTATGTTCACACACACTCGTTGCGAGATGTCGGTGCTCATACTTTTTCACTGTAATATCCATGCTAGTTTATTTTCTTTTTCCTGCTTTCTTCTTGTGTGTTTGTTAAACCTTAAGAAAAACCAAAAAAATTAGTAGTAGTTTATTTTTCTGCTGTAGTAGTAATAATTAAAAAGAAAACCCAAAAATATTTCCCGTTCTTCTTTTTGCTTGTTGGGAGCTTTCCCGTGTAAATAGTTTTATTTCTTTTCTTTTCTTTGGGGGTCAGTAGGAGAAGACCATAATTAAATTGTTGAAGTGGCTCTTATATGCATTATTGTTGATTTAACCCAGAGCCCATATTGCCTTGTCTTCTCCTGTTTATTGAATGCTCGCAGATTCCAGCTTAGTCCAATGCACGTGCACTCTTATTATTATTCACACCGTTCCGTCGTGCAAGTGAAAGGCAATTATGATGATATATGATGGACTGACTGAGATGGGAAAAGCTGGTATGAACTCGACCTCTTTTTTTTGTAAATATGATGAGTCCCTCGTTCTTGATTCAGCTTATTATGAATAAACATGTTTGCAATGACAATTAGAGATCGTAGTTGCTCGTGCCATGCTTGATTAGCTATGAGTTATAATGATTTACCTTGTGTGACCAACATGCTATTGCGATGATTATGATGTGGTATGATGGGGTGGTATCCTCCTTTGAATAATTTAAGTGACTTGACTTGGCACATGTTCACGCATGTAGTTGAAACAAAATCAACATAGCCTTTACGATATTTATGTTCATGGTGGATTATATCCTACTCATGCTTGCATCCCATGTTTATTAATTTTAATACATGTACATGGCTGTTGTTGCTCTCTAGTTGGTCGCTTCCCAGTCTTTTGCTAGCCTTCACTTGTACTAAGCGGGAATACTGCTTGTGCATCCAATCCCTCAAACCCCAAAGTTATTCCAGATGAGTCCACCATACCTTCCTATATGCGGTATCTACCTGTCGTTCCAAGTAAATTTTTATGTGCAAAACTCTAAACCTTCAAATAAACATTCTGTTTTGTAAGCTCGAATAGCTCATGTATCAACCAAGGTTGTCCTTATCTTCCGTGTTAGGCGGGTTATTCTCAAGATGAGTGGACCCCGCTCCTCACTCACGAGAAAATGGCTGGTCACCAGGATGCCCAGTGCCATGCTTTATGCAAACTAAATTAAAATTAATTGCAAACAAAACTCTCCCTAGGACCTGATGTATGTTGGAGGCACTCGTTGTTTCGATCAAGCCATGGATTGATGCTTGTTGGTGGAGGGGGAGTGTAAACTTTATCATTTTGTTTGGGAACCGCCTATAATGTGTTTAGCATGGAAGATATCGCCATCTCTTAGTTGTTACGTTGACAATGAAAGTATACCGCTCAAAATACAATTTATCTCTATTGCAAAACCGAGCTCTGGCACCTCTACAAATCCCTGCTTCCCTCTGCGAAGGGCCTATCCATTTACTTTTATGTTGGGTCATCACCCTCTTATTAAAAAGCACTAGCTGGAGAGCACAGCTGTCATTTGCATTCATCACTGTTAATTTATATTGGGTATGACTATGATTGGATCTCTTTTACCATGAATTACAATGTCTAGTCAGTCCTTGATCTTTAAAGGTGCTCTGCATTTATGTTTTGCGGTCTCAGAAAGGGCTAGCGAGATACCATCTTGTTATATCATATTATGATTGTTTTGAGAAAGTGTTGTCATCCAAGATTTATTATTATGGCTTGCTAGTTGATCATGTTATTGATATGAGTAATTATGAGACCTTAGAATTATTGCAAATGTGGTTAGTTATGATCTATGCTAAAAACTTGAATGCTGGCTTGACATAGTTACAACAACAAGAGCAAACAGAGTTTGTAAAAGTTTTTCTTTCTTTCTTTCAGTTTGTCAACTGAATTGCGTGAGGACAAGCAAGGGTTTAAGCTTGGGGGAGTTGATACGTCTCCGTCGTATCTACTTTTCCAAACATTTTTGCCCTTGTTTTGGACTCTAACTTGTATGATTTGAATGGAACTAACCCGGACTGATGCTGTTTTCAACAGAATTGCCATGGTGTTGTTTTATGTGCAGAAAACAAATATTCTCGGAATGACCTGAAACTCCACGGAACATCTTAGAAAAAATAATAAAAAATTCTCGCCAAAGATGAAGACCAGGGGGCCCACACCCTGTTCACGAGGGTGGGGGGCGCCCCCCCCTAGGGCGCGCCCCCTACCTCGTGGGCCCCCTAGATGCCCTCCGACGCCAACTCCAACTCTATATATTTGCTTTTGGAGAGAAGAAATCATCGCGTTTTACGATACGGAGCCGACGCCAAGCCCTAAAACCTCTCGGGAGGGCTGATCTGGAGTCTGTTCGGGGCTCCGGAGAGAGGGATTCTGAAGGAAATATGCCCTAGAGGCAATAATAAAGTTATTATTTATTTCCTTATATCATGATAAATGTTTATTATTCATTCTAGAATTGTATTAACCGGAAACTTAATACATGTGTGAATACATAGACAAACAGAGTGTCACTAGTATACCTCTACTTGACTAGCTCGTTAATCGAAGATGGTTATGTTTCCTAACCATAAACAAAAGAGTTGTTATTTGATTAACGAGATCACATCATTAGAAGAATGATGTGATTGACATGACCCATTCCATTAGCTTAGCACCCGATCGTTTAGTATGTTGCTATTGCTTTCTTCATGACTTATACATGTTCCTATGACTATGAGATTATGCAACTCCCATTTGCCGTAGGAACACTTTGTGTGCTACCAAACATCACAACGTAACTGGGTGATTATAAAGGAGCTCTACAGGTGTCTCCAAAGGTACATGTTGGGTTGGCGTATTTCGAGATTAGGATTTGTCACTCCGATTGTCGGAGAGGTATCTCTGGGCCCTCTCGGTAATGCACATCACATAAGCCTTGCAAGCATTGCAACTAATGAGTTAGTTGTGAGATGATGTATTACGGAACGAGTAAAGAGACTTGCCATTAACGAGATTGAATTAGGTATTAAGATACCGACAATCGAATCTCGGGCAAGTAAAATACCGATGACAAAGGGAACACCGTATGTTGTTATGCGGTCTGACCGATAAAGATCTTCGTAGAATATGTGGGAGCCAATATGAGCCAAGATTCTGCGAAATGGCTTGAGGCCATGAAATCTGAGATGAGATCCATGTATGAGAACAAAGTATGGACTTTGATTGACTTGCCCAATAATCGGCGAGCCATTGAGATTAAATGGATCTTCAAGAGGAAGACGGACACTGATAGTAGTGTTACTATCTACAAAGCTAGAATTGTCGCAAAAAGGTTTTCGACAAGTTCAAGGTGTTGACTACGATGAGAGTTTCTCACTCGTATCTATGCTTAAGTCTGTCCGAATCATGTTAGCAATTGCCGCATTTTATGAAATCCGGCAAATGGATAAACAAAACCGCATTCCTTAATGGATTTATTAAAGAAGAGTTGTATATGATACAACCAGAAGGTTTTGTCAATCCTAAAGGTGCTAACAAAATGTGCAAGCTCCAGCGATCCATCTATGGACTGGTGCAAGCATCTCGGAGTTGGAATATGCGCTTTGATGAGATGATCAAAGCATATAGTTTTATACAGACTTGCGGTGAAGCCTGTATTTACAAGAAAGTGAGTGGGAGCACTACAGCATTTCTGATAAGTATATGTGAATGACATATTGTTGATCGGAAATAATGTAGAATTATTCTGCAAAGCATAAAGGAGTGTTTTGAAAGAAGTTTTTCAAAGAAAGACCTGGGTGAAGCTGTTTACATATTAAGCATCAAGATCTATAGAGATAGATCAAGACGCTTGATAAGTTTTTTTCAATGAGTACATACCTTGACAATATTTTGAAGTAGTTAAAAAATGGAACAGTCAAAGAAAGAGTTCTTGGCTGTGTTACAAGGTATGAAATTGAGTAAGACTCAAAGCCCGACCACGGCAGAAGATAGAAAGAGAATGAAAGTCATTCCCTATGCCTTAGCCATAGGTTCTATAAAGTATGCCATGCTGTTTACCAGATCTATTGTATACCCTATACTGTATTAAGCAAGGGAGTACAATAGTGATCTAAGAGTAGATCACTGGACATCGGTCAAAATTATCCATAGTGGAATAAGGAAATATTTCTCAATTATGGAGGTGACAAAAGGTTCGTCGTAAAAAGTTACGTCGATGCAAGTTTTGAAACAGATCTGGATGACTCTAAGTCTCGATCTAGATACATATTGAAAGTGGGAGCAATTAGATAGATTAGCTCCGTGCAGAGCATTGTAGACATAGAATTTGCAGAATACTTACGGATCTGTATGTGACAGACCCGTTGACTGAAATTATCTCACAAGCAAACATGATCACACCTTAGTACTCTTTGGGTGTTAATCACATAAACGATGTGAACTAGATTATTGACTCTAGTAAACCCTTTGGGTATAGGTCACATGACGATGTGAACTATGGGTGTTAATCACATGGTGATGTGAACTATTAGTGTTGAATCACATGGCGATGTGAACTAGATTATTGACTCTAGTGCAAGTGGGAGACTGAAGGAAATATGCCCTAGAGGCAATAATAAAGCTATTATTTATTTCCTTATATCATGATAAATGTTTATTATTCATGCTAGAATTGTATTAACCGAAAACATAATACATGTGTGAATACATAGACAAACAGAGTGTCACTAGTATGCCTCTACTTGACTAGCTCATTAATCGAAGATGGTTATGTTTCCTAACCATAAACAAATGAGTTGTTATTTGATTAACGGGATCACATCATTAGAAGAATGATGTGATTGACATGACCCATTCCATTAGCTTAGCACCCGATCGTTTAGTATGTTGCTAGTAGGCCTCTACTTGACTAGCTCGTTGAATCAAAGATGGTTAAGTTTCCTAGCCATAGACATGAGTTGTCATTTGATTAACGGGGTCACATCATTAGAGAATGATGTGATTGACTTGACCCATTCCGTTAGCATAGCACTTGATCGTTTAGTTTGTTGCTATTGCTTTCTTCATGACTTATACATGTTCCTATGACTATGAGATTATGCAACTCCCGTTTGCCGGAGGAACACTTTGTGTGCTACCAAACGTCACAACGTAACTGGGTGATTATAAAGGAGCTCTATAGGTGTATCCAAAGGTACATGTTGGGTTGGCGTATTTCGAGATTAGGATTTGTTACTCCGATTGTCGGAGAGGTATCTCTGGGCCCTCTCGGTAATGCACATCACATAAGCCTTGCAAGCATTGCAACTAATGAGTTAGTTGTGAGATGATGTATTACGGAACGAGTAAAGAGACTTGCCGGTAACGAGATTGAACTAGGTATTAAGATACTGATGATCGAATCTCGGGCAAATAACATACCGATGACAAAGGGAACACCGTATGTTGTTATGCGGTCTGACCGATAAAGATCTTCGTAGAATATGTGGGAGCCAATATGAGCATCCAGGTTCCACTATTGGTTATTGACCGGAGACGTGTCTCGGTCATGTCTACATTGTTCTCGAACCCGTAGGGTCCGCACGCTTAAGGTTTCGATGATAGTTATATTATGAGTTTATAAGTTTTGATGTACCGAAGGAGTTCGGAGTCCCGGATGAGATCGGGGACATGACGAGGAGTCTCGAAATGGTCGAGACGTAAAGATTGATATATTGGATGACTATATTCGGACATCGGAAAGGTTCCGAGTGATTCGGGTATTTTCGGAGATACCTGGGAGTTACGGGAATACGAGGAAGAAGCAATGGGCCTTAATGGGCCTTAGTGGGAAGGACCAGGAGGTGGCGCGCGCCCCTCCCAAGCCCAGTCCGAATTGGACAAGGGGTTTGGGGCGCGGCCCCTCTCTCCCTTCCTTCCCCTCTTCCCCCCTTTCCCCCCTTCTCCTAGTTGGACTAGGAAAGGAGGAAACCTACTCTAACTAGGAGTAGGAATCCTACTCCCCTGGTGCGCCCCTCCTAGGGCCGGCCTCCTCCTGAAGGAAATATGTCCTAGAGGCAATAATAAAGTTATTATTTGTTTCCTTATATCATGATAAATGTTTATTATTCATGCTAGAATTGTATTAACCAGAAACATAATACATGTGTGAATACATAGACAAACAAAGTGTCACTAGTATGCCTCTACTTGACTAGCTCGTTAATCGAAGAGGGTTATGTTTCCTAACCATAGACATGTGTTGTCATTTGATTAACGGGATCACATCATTAGGAGAATGATGTGATTGACATGACCCATTCCATTAGCTTATCACCCGATCGTTTAGTATGTTGCTATTGCTTTCTTCATGACTTATACATGTTCCTATGACTATGAGATTATGCAACTCCCGTTTGCCGGAGGAACACTTTGTGTGCTACCAAACGTCACAACATAACTGGGTGATTATAAAGGAGCTCTACAGGTGTCTCCAAAGGTACATGTTGGGTTGGCGTATTTCAAGATTAGGATTTGTCACTCCGATAGTCGGAGAGGTATCTCTGGGCCCTCTCGGTAATGCACATCACATAAGCCTTGCAAGCATTGCAACTAATGAGTTAGTTGTGAGATGATGTATTACGGAACGAGTAAAGAGACTTGCCGGTAACGAGATTGAACTAGGTATTGAGATACCGACGATCGAATCTCGGGCAAGTAACATACCGATGACAAAGGGAACAACGTATGTTGTTATGCGGTCTGACCGATAAAGATCTTCGTAGAATATGTAGGAACCAATATGAGCATCCAGGTTCCGCTATTGGTTATTGACCAGAGACGTGTCTCGGTCATGTCTACATTGTTCTCGAACCGTAGGGTCCGCACGCTTAACGTTACGATGACAGTTTCATTATGAGTTTATGTATTTTGATGTACCGAAGGTTGTTCCGAGTCCCGGATGTGATCATGGACATGACGAGGAGTCTCGAAATGGTCGAGACATAAAGATCGATATATTGGAAGCCTATATTTGGATATCGGAATCGTTCCGAGTGAAATCGGGATTTTACCGGAGTACCGGGGGGTTACCGGAACCCCCTCGGGGGTTATTGGGCCTACATGGGCCCTAAGGGAGAAGAGGAAAGGAGGCAAGAGGTGGCCGCACGCCCCTCCCCTCCCTAGTCCGAATAGGACAAGGAGAGGGGGGCGGCGCCCCCCCTTTCTTTTCCCTCTTCCTCCTCTTTCCCACTTTTCCTTCTCCAACTAGGAAAGAAGGGAGTCCTACTCCCGGTGGGAGTAGGACTTGTTGGAAATATGCCCTAGAGGCAATAATAAAAGCATTATTATTATATTTCCTTGTTCATGATAATTTTCTTTATTCATGCTATAATTGTGTTATCCGGAAATCGTAATACATGTGTGAATAATAGACACCAACATGTCCCTAGTAAGCCTCTAGTTGACTAGCTCGTTGATCAACAGATAGGTCATGGTTTCCTGACTATGGACATTGGATGTCATTGATAACGAGATCACATCATTAGGAGAATGATGTGATGGACAAGACCCAATCCTAAACATAGCATAAGATCGTATAGTTCGTTTGCTAGAGTTTTCCAATGTCAAGTATCTTTTCCTTAGACCATGAGATCGTGTAACTCCCGGATACCGTAGGAGTGCTTTGGGTGTACCAAACGTCACAACGTAACTGGGTGACTATAAAGGTATACTACGGGTATCTCCGAAAGTGTCTGTTGGGTTGACACGGATCAAGACTGGGATTTGTCACTCCGTATGACGGAGAGGTATCACTGGGCCCACTCGGTAATGCATCATCATAATGAGCTCAAAGTGACCAAGTGTCTGGTCACGGGATCATGCATTACAGTACGAGTAAAGTGACTTGCCGTAACGAGATTGAACGAGGTATTGGGATACCGACGATCAGATCTCGGGCAAGTAACATACTGATTGACAAAGGGAATTGTATATGGGATTGCTTGAATCCTTGACATCGTGGTTCATCCGATGAGATCATCGAGGAGCATGTGGGAGCCAACATGGGTATCCAGATCCCGCTGTTGGTTATTGACCGGAGAGCGATCGCGGTCATGTCTACATGTCTCCCGAACCCGTAGGGTCTACACACTTAAGGTTCGGTGACGCTAGGGTTGTAGGGATATGTATATGCAGTAACCCGAATGTTGTTCGGAGTCCCGGATGAGATCCCGGACGTCACGAGGAGTTCCGGAATGGTCCGGAGGTAAAGAATTATATATAGGAAGTGCTATTTCGGCCATCGGGACAAGTTTCGGGGTCACCGGTATTGTACCGGGACCACCGGAAGGGTCCCGGGGGTCCACCGGGTGGGGCCACCTATCCCGGGGGGGCACATGGGCTGTAGGGGGGGCGCCTTGGCCTACATGGGCCAAGGGCACCATCCCCAAGAGGCCCATGTGCCTAGGGTTTCAAGGAGGGAAGAGTCCTAGGAGGGGAAGGCACCTCCTAGGTGCCTTGGGGAGGAGGGATTCCTCCCCTTGGCCGCACCCCCCTAGGAGATTAGATCTCCTAGGGCCGGCGCCCCCCCCCTTGGCCCTCCTATATATAGTGGGGATATGGAGGACTTCTTACCTTGATCTTTGGTGCCTCCCTCTCCCTCTCCAACACCTCCTCCTCCTCCATAGTGCTTGGCGAAGCCCTGCCGGAGTACTGCAGCTCCATCACCACCACGCCGTCGTGCTGCTGCTGGAGCCATCTCCCTCAACCTCTCCTTCCCCCTTGCTGGATCAAGAAGGAGGAGACGTGGCTGTTCCATACGTGTGTTGAACGCGGAGGTGCCGTCCGTTCGGTGCTAGGATCTTCGGTGATTCGAATCACGTCGAGTACAACTCCCTCATCCCCGTTCTTTGAACGTTTCCGCTCGTGATCTACAAGGTACGTAGATGCATCTAATCACTCGTTGCTAGATGAACTCCTAGATGGATCTTGGTGAAACCGTAGGAAAATTTTTGTTTTCTGCAACGTTCCCCAAACAGTGGCATCATGAGCTAGGTCTATGCGTAGTTCTTCTTGCGCGAGTAGAACACAATTTGTTGTGGGCGTAGATGTTGTCAACTTTCTTGCCGCTACTAGTCTTATCTTGCTTCAACGGTATTGTGGGATGAAGCGGCCCGGACCAACCTTACACGTACGCTTACGTGAGACCGGTTCCACCGACTAACATGCACAAGTTGCATAAGGTGGCTGGCGGGTGTCTGTCTCTCCTACTTTAGTTGGAGCGGATTCGATGAAAAGGGTCCTTATGAAGGGTAAATAGAAGTTGACAAATCACGTTGTGGCTTTCACGTAGGTAAGAAAACGTTCTTGCTAGAACCCTACTTCAGCCACGTAAAACTTGCAACAACAATTAGAGGACGTCTAACTTGTTTTTGCAGCAAGTGCTTTGTGATATGATATGGCCAAAGTTGTGATGAATGATGAATGATCTATATGTAATGTATGAGATGTTCATGCTATTGTAATAGGAATCATGACTTGCATGTCGATGAGTATGACAACCGGCAGGAGCCATAGGAGTTGTCTTTATTTTTGTATGACCTGCTTGTCATTGAGAAACGCCATGTAAATTACTTTACTTTATTGCTAAACGCGTTAGCCATAGTAGTAGAAGTAATAGTTGGCGAGCAACTTCATGGAGACACAATGATGGAGATCATGGTGTCATGCCGGTGACAAGATGATCATGGAGCCCCAAGATGGAGATCAAAGGAGCTATGTGATATTGGCCATATCATGTCACTATTGTTATTTGATTGCATGTGATGTTTATCATGTTTTTGCATCTTGTTTACTTAGAACGACGGTAGTAAATAAGATGATCCCTCATAATAATTTCAAGAAAGTGTTCCCCCTAACTGTGCACCGTTGCGACAGTTCGTTGTTTCGAAGCACCACGTGATGATCGGGTGTGATAGATTCTAACATTCACATACAAAGGGTGTAAGACAGATTTACACATGCAAACACTTAGGTTGACTTGACGAGCCTAGCATGTGTACAGACATGGCCTCGGAACACAGAAGACCGAAAGGTCGAGCATGAGTCGTATAGAAGATACGATCAACATGAAGATGTTCACCGATGTTGACTAGTCCGTCTCACGTGATGATCGGACACGGCCTAGTTAACTCGGATCATGTTATACTTAGATGACTAGAAGAGGGATGTCTATCTAAGTGGGAGTTCATTGAATAATTTGATTAGATGAACTTAATTATCATGAACTTAGTCTAAATATTTTACAATATGTCTTATAGATCAAATGGCCAACGTAGTCCTCAACTTCAACGCGTTCCTAGAGAAAACCAAGCTGAAAGACGATGGCAGCAACTATACGGACTGGGTCCAGAACCTGAGGATCATCCTCATAGCTGCCAAGAAAGATTATGTCCTACAAGCACCGCTAGGTGACGCACCTATTCTCCCTGCAGAACAAGACGTTATGAACGCTTGGCAGGCACGTACCGATGACTACTCCCTCGTTCAGTGCGGCATGCTTTACAGCTTAGAGCCGGGGCTCCAAAAGCGTTTTGAGAGACACGGAGCATATGAGATGTTCGAAGAGCTGAAAATGGTTTTCCAAGCTCATGCCCGGGTCGAGAGATATGAAGTCCCCGACAAATTCTTCAGCTGTAAGATGGAGGAAAATAGTTCTGTCAGTGAGCACATACTCACTATGTCTGGGTTACATAACCGCTTGACTCAGCTGGGAGTTAATCTCCCGGATGACGCGGTCATTGACAGAATCCTTCAGTCGCTTCCACCGAGCTACAAGAGCTTTGTGATGAACTTCAATATGCAGGGGATGGAAAAGACCATTCCTGAAGTATTTGCTATGCTGAAATCAGCAGAGGTAGAAGTGAAGAAGGAACATCAAGTGTTGATGGTCAATAAAACCACTAAGTCCAAGAAAGGCAAGGGTAAGAAAACCTTCAAGAAGGACGGCAAGGGAGTTGCCGCGCCCGGCAAGCAAGCTGCCGGGAAGAAGCCAAAGAATGGACCCAAGCCCGAGACTGAGTGCTTTTATTGCAAGGAAAGTGGTCACTGGAAGCGGAACTGCCCCAAATACTTAGCAGACAAGAAGGCCGGCAAAACAAAAGGTATATGTGATATACATGTAATTGATGTGTACCTTACCAGTACTCGTAGTAGCTCCTGGGTATTTGATACCGGTGCAGTTGCTCACATTTGTAACTCAAAGCAGGAGCTGTGGAATAAAAGGAGACTGGCGAAGGACGAGGTGATGATGCGTGTCGGGAATGGTTCCAAGGTCGATGTGATCGCCGTCGGCACGCTGCCTCTTCATTTACCTACGGGATTAGTTTTAAACCTCAATAATTGTTATTTAGTGCCAAGTTTGAGCATGAACATTGTATCAGGATCTCGTTTAATTCGAGATGGCTACTCATTTAAATTCGAGAATAATGGTTGTTCTATTTATATGAGAGATATGTTTTATGGTCATGCTCCGATGGTGAATGGTTTATTCTTAATGAATCTCGAGCGTAATGCTACACATATTCATAGTGTGAGTACCAAAAGATGTAAGATTGATAATGATAGTCCCACATACTTGTGGCACTGCCGCCTTGGTCACATAGGTGTCAAACGCATGAAGAAGCTCCATGCTGATGAACTTTTAGAGTCTCTTGATTACGAATCATTTGACACGTGCGAACCATGCCTCATGGGTAAAATGACCAAGACTCCGTTCTCAAGAACAATGGAGTGAGCAACCAACTTATTGGCAATCATACATACTGATGTGTGCGGTCCAATGAGTGTTGAGGCTCGCGGTGGCTATCGTTATGTTCTCACCCTCACTGATGACTTGAGTAGATATGGGTATGTCTACTTAATGAAACACAAGTCTGAGACCTTTGAAAAGTTCAAAGAATTTCAGAGTGAGGTTGAGAATCAACGTGACAGAAAAATCAAGTTCCTACGATCAGATCGTGGAGGAGAATACTTGAGTCATGAGTTTGGCACACACTTAAGAAAATGTGGAATAGTTTCACAGCTCACGCCGCCTGGAACACCTCAGTGTATTGGTGTGTCCGAACGTCGTAATCGCACTCTATTAGATATGGTGCGATCTATGATGTCTCTTGCCGATTTACCACTATGTTTTTGGGGCTATGCTTTAGAGACTGCCGCATTCACTTTAAATAGGGCACCGTCGAAATCCGTTGAGACGACACCGTTTGAATTATGGCTTGGGAAGAAACCTAAGCTGTCGTTTCTAAAAGTTTGGGGATGCGATGCTTATGTCAGGAAACTTCAACCTGAAAAGCTCGAACCCAAGTCGGAAAAATGCGTCTTCATAGGATACCCTAAAGAAACTATTGGGTATACCTTCTACCTCAGATCCGAAGGCAAGATCTTTGTTGCCAAGAATGGGTCCTTTCTAGAGAAAGAGTTTCTCTCGAAAGAAGTAAGTGGGAGGAAAGTAGACCTTGATGAAGTATTACCTCTTGAACCGGAAAATGGCGCAACTCAAGAAAATGTTCCTGAGGTTCCTGCACCGACTAGAGAGGAAGTTAATGATAATGATCAAGATACTTCTAATCAAGCTCCTACTGAAATTCGAAGGTCCACAAGGACACGTTCCGCACCAGAGTGGTACGGCAACCCTGTCTTGGAAATCATGTTGTTAGACAACAGTGAACCTTCGAACTATGAAGAAGCGATGGCGGGCCCGGATTCCGACAAATGGCTAGAAGCCATGAAATCCGAGATAGGATCCATGTATGAAAATGAAGTATGGACTTTGACTGACTTGCCCGTTGAGCGGCGAGCCATAGAAAATAAATGGATCTTTAAGAAGAAGACAGACGCGGATGGTAATGTGACCATCTATAAAACTCGCCTTGTCGCTAAGGGTTATCGACAAGTTCAAGGGGTTGACTACAATGAGACTTTCTCACCGGTAGCGAAGCTGAAGTCCGTCCGAATCATGTTAGCAATTGCCGCATTTTATGATTATGAAATATGGCAGATGGACGTCAAAACGGCATTCCTTAATGGTTTCCTTAAGGAAGAATTGTAAATGATGCAGCCGGAAGGTTTTGTCGATCCTAAGAATGCTGACAAGGTGTGCAAGCTCCAACGCTCGATTTATGGGCTGGTGCAAGCATCTCGGAGTTGGAACATTTGCTTTGATGAGATGATCAAAGCGTTTGCGTTTACGCAGACTTATGGAGAAGCCTGCGTTTACAAGAAAGTGAGTGGGAGCTCTGTAGCATTTCTCATATTATATGTAGATGACATACTTTTGATGGGAAATGATATAGAACTCTTGGACAGCATTAAGGCCTACTTGAATAAAAGTTTTTCAATGAAGGACCTTGGAGAAGCTGCTTATATATTAGGCATCAAGATCTACAGAGATAGATCAAGATGCCTCATAGGTCTTTCACAAAGCACATACCTTGATAAGATATTGAAGAAGTTCAATATGGATCAGTCTAAGAAGGGGTTCTTGCTTGTGTTGCAAGGTGTGAAATTGAGCTCAGCTTAATGTCCGACCACGGCAGAAGATATAGAAGAGATGAGTGTCATCCCCTATGCCTCAGCCATAGGTTCTATTATGTATGCCATGCTGTGTACCAGACCTGATGTAAACCTTGCCGTAAGTTTGGTAGGAAGGTACCAAAGTAATCCTGGCAAGGAACACTGGACAGCGGTCAAGAATATCCTGAAGTACCTGAAAAGGACTAAGGAAATGTTTCTCGTTTATGGAGGTGACGAAGAGCTTGTCGTAAAGGGTTACGTCGACGCTAGCTTCGACACAGATCTGGATGACTCAAAGTCACAAACCGGATACGTGTATATTTTGAATGGTGGGGCAGTAAGCTGGTGCAGTTGCAAGCAGAGCGTCGTGGCGGGATCTACATGTGAAGCGGAGTACATGGCAGCCTCGGAGGCAGCACATGAAGCAATTTGGGTGAAGGAGTTCATCACCGACCTAGGAGTCATACCCAATGCGTCGGGGCCAATCAAACTCTTCTGTGACAACACTGGAGCTATTGCACTTGCCAAGGAGCCCAGGTTTCACAAGAAGACCAGGCACATCAAGCGTCGCTTCAACTCCATTTGTGAAAATGTTCAAGATGGAGACATAGAAATTTGTAAAGTACATACGGACCTGAATGTAGCAGATCCATTGACTAAACCTCTCCCTAGAGCAAAACATGATCAACACCAGAATTCCATGGGTGTTCGATTCATCACAATGTAACTAGATTATTGACTCTAGTGCAAGTGGGACACTGTTGGAAATATGCCCTAGAGGCAATAATAAAAGCATTATTATTATATTTCCTTGTTCATGATAATTGTCTTTATTCATGCTATAATTGTGTTATCCGGAAATCGTAATACATGTGTGAATAATAGACACCAACATGTCCCTAGTAAGCCTCTAGTTGACTAGCTCGTTGATCAACAGATAGTCATGGTTTCCTGACTATGGACATTGGATGTCATTGATAACGGGATCACATCATTAGGAGAATGATGTGATGGACAAGACCCAATCCTAAACATAGCATAAGATCGTATAGTTCGTTTGCTAGAGTTTTCCAATGTCAAGTATCTTTTCCTTAGACCATGAGATCGTGTAACTCCCAGATACCGTAGGAGTGCTTTGGGTGTACCAAACGTCACAACGTAACTGGGTGACTATAAAGGTATACTACGGGTATCTCCGAAAGTGTCTGTTGGGTTGACACGGATCAAGACTGGGATTTGTCACTCCGTATGACGGAGAGGTATCACTGGGCCCACTCGGTAATGCATCATCATAATGAGCTCAAAGTGACCAAGTTTCTGGTCACGGGATCATGCATTACGATACAAGTAAAGTGACTTGCCGGTAACGAGATTGAACGAGGTATTGGGATACCGACGATCAGATCTCGGGCAAGTAACATACCGATTGACAAAGGGAATTATATACGGGATTGCTTGAATCCTCGACATCGTGGTTCATCCGATGAGATCATCGAGGAGCATGTGGGAGCCAACATGGGTATCTAGATCCTGTTGTTGGTTATTGACCGGAGAGCGATCTCGGTCATGTCTACATGTCTCCCGAACCCGTAGTGTCTACACACTTAAGGTTCGGTGACGCTAGGGTTGTAGGGATATGTATATGCAGTAACCCGAATGTTGTTCGGAGTCCCGGATGAGATCCCAGACGTCACGAGGAGTTTCGGAATGGTCCGGAGGTAAAGAATTATATATAGGAAGTGCTATTTCGGGCATCGGGACAAGTTTCGGGGTCACCGGTATTGTACCGGGACCACCGGAAGGGTCCCGGGGGTCCACCGGGTGGGGCCACCTATCCCGGGGGGCCACATGGGCTGTAGGGGGTGCGCCTTGGCCTACATGGGCCAAGGGCACCAGCCCCAAGAGGCCCATGCGCCTAGGGTTTCAAGGAGGGAAGAGTCCTAGGAGGGGAAGGCACCTCCTAGGTGCCTTGGCTTGGGGAGGAGGGATTCCTCCCCTTGGCCGCACCCCCCCAGGAGATTAGATCTCCTAGGGCCGGTGCCCCCCTGGCCCTCCTATATATAGTGGGGAGATGGAGGACTTCTTACCTTGGTCTTTGGTGCCTCCCTCTCCCTCTCCAACACCTCCTCCTCCTCATAGTGCTTGGCGAAGCCCTGCCGGAGTACTGCAGGCAGCTCCATCACCACCACGCCGTCGTGCTGCTGCTGGAGCCATCTCCCTCAACCTCTCCTTCCCCCTTGCTGGATCAAGAAGGAGGAGACGTGGCTGTTCCGTACGTGTGTTGAACGCGGAGGTGCCGTCCGTTCGGTGCTAGGATCTTCGGTGATTCGAATCACGTCGAGTACGACTCCCTCATCCCCGTTCTTTGAACGTTTCCGCTCGCGATCTACAAGGTACGTAGATGCATCTAATCACTCGTTGCTAGATGAACTCCTAGATGGATCTTGGCGAAACCATAGGAAATTTTTTGTTTTCTGCAATGTTCCCCAACACGGGTGTGATAAGCTCTACGTCCATCTACAACGGGTGCAAGCCAGTTTTGCACACGCAGAATACTCAGGTTAAACTTGACGAGCCTAGCATATGCAGATATGGCCTCGGAACACTGAGACCGAAAGGTCGAGCGTGAATCATATAGTAGATATGATCAACAAGCGATGTTCACCATTGAAAACTACTCCATTTCACGTGATGATCAGTTATGGTTTAGTTGATTTGGATCACGTGATCACTTAGATGATTAGAGGGATGTCTATCTAAGTGGGAGTTCTTAAGTAATATGATTAATTGAACTTTAATTTATCATGAACTTAGTCCTGGTAGTATTAGCATATCTATGTTGTAGATCAATAGCTCGCGTTGTTGCTTCCCTTTATTTTTGATATGTTCCTAGAGAAAATTGTGTTGAAAGATGTTAGTAGCAATGATGCGGATTGGATCCGTGATCTGAGGTTTATCCTCATTGCTGCACAGAAGAATTATGTCCTGGATGCACCGCTAGGTGACAGACCTATTGCAGGAGCAGATGCAGACGTTATGAACGTTTGGCTAGCTAAATATGATGACTACTTGATAGTTTAGTGCACCATGCTTAACGGCTTAGAATCGGGACTTCAAAGATGTTTTGAACGTCATGGACCATATGAGATGTTCCAGGAGTTGAAGTTAATATTTCAAGCAAATACCCGAGTTGAGAGATATGAAGTATCCAACAAGTTCTATAGCTAAAAGATGGAGGAGAATCTCTCAACTAGTGAGCATGTGCTCAGATTGTCTGGGTACTACAATCGCTTGAATCAAGTGGGAGTTAATCTTCCAGATAAGATAGTGATTAACAGAATTCTCTAGTCAGCATCACCAAGTTAGTAAAACTTCGTGATGAACTATAATATGCAAGGGATAACGGAAACAACTCCCAAGCTCTTCGTGATGCTGAAATCAACGAAGGTAGAAATCAAGAAAAACATCAAGTGTTGATGGTTGACAAGACCACTAGTTTCAAGAAAAGGGGCAAAGGGAAGAATGGGAACTTCAAGAAGAACGGCAAGCAAGTTGCTGCTCAAGTGAAGAAGCCCAAGTCTGATCCTAAGCCTGAGACTAAGTGCTTCTACTGCAAACGGACTGGTCACTGGAAGTGGAACTGCCCCAAGTATTTGGCGGATAAGAAGGATGGCAAGGTAAACAAAGGTATATGGGATATACGTGTTATTGATGTGTACTTTACTAGTGTTTATAGCAACCCCTCAGCATTTGATATCGGTTCAGTTGCTAAGAGTAGTAACTCAAAACGGGAGTTGCAGAATAAACAGAAACTAGTAAAGGGTGAGGTGACAATGTGTGTTGGAAGTAGTTCCAAGATTGATATGATCATCATCGCGCACTCCCTATACTTTCGGGATTAGTGTTGAAACTAAATAAGTGTTATTTGGTGTTTGCGTTGAGCATGAATATGATTTGATCATGTTTATTGCAATACGGTTATTCATTAAAGTCAGAGAATAATTGTTGTTCTGTTTACATGAATAAAACCTTCGATGGTCATACACCCAATGAAAATAGTTCGTTGGATCTCGATCGTAGTGTTACACATATTCATAATATTGAAACCAAAAGATGCAAAGTTAATAATGATAGTACAACTTATTTGTGGCACTGCCGTTTAGGTCATATCGGTGTAAAGCGCATGAAGAAACTCCATACTGATGGACTTTTGGAACCACTTGATTATGAATCACTTGGTACTTGCGAACCATGCCTCATGGGCAAGATGACTAAGACTCCGTTCTCCGGAACAATGGAGCGAGCAACAAACTTGATTGGAAATAATACATACTGATGTATGCAGTCCAATGAGTGTTGAGGCTCGCGGCGGGTATCGTTATTTTCTAACCTTCACAGATGATTTGAGCAGATATGAGTATATCTACTTGATGAAACATAAGTCTGAAACATTTGAAAAGTTCAAATAATTTCAGGGTGAAGTGGAAAATCATTGTGACAAGAAAATAAGGTTTCTACGATCTGATCACGGAGACAAATATTTGAGTTACGAGTTTGGTCTTCAATTAAAACAATGTGAAATAGTTTCACTACTCACGCCACCTGGAACACCACAATGTAATGGTGTGTCCGAACGTCATAACCGTACTTTATTAGATATGGTGCGATCTATAATGTCTCTTACCGATCTACCACTATCGTTTTGGGGTTATGCATTAGAGACAGCTGCATTCACGTTAAATAGGGCACCATCTAAATCCGTTGAGACGACACCGTATGAACTATGGTTTGGCAAGAAACCGAAGTTGTCATTTCTTAAAGTTTGGGGCTGTGATGCTTATGTGAAAAAGCTTCAACCTGATAAGCTCGAACCCAAATCGGAGAAATGTGTCTTCATAGGATACCCGAAGGAGACTGTTGGGTACACCTTCTATCACAGATCCGAAGGCAAGACATTCGTTGCTAAAAATGGATCCTTTCTAGAGAAGGAGTTTCTCTCGAAAGAAGTGAGTGGGAGGAAAGTAGAACTTGATGAGGTAACTGTACCTGTTCCCTTATTGGAAAGTAGTACATCACAGAAACCGGTTTCTGTGACACCTAAACCAATTAGTGAGGAAGTTAATGATGATGATCATAGAACTTCAGATCAAGTTACTGCTGAACCTCGTAGATCAAACAGAGTAAGATCCGCACCAGAGTGGTACGGTAATCCTGTTCTGGAAGTCATGGTACTAGATCATGATGAACCTACGAACTATGAAGAAGCGATGGTGAGCCCAGATTCCGCGAAATGGCTTGAAGCCATGAAATCTGAGATGGGATCCATGTATGAGAACAAAGTGTGGACTTTGGTTGACTTGCCCGAGGATCGGCAAGCAATTGAGAATAAATGGATCTTCAAGAGGAAGACAAACGCTGATAGTAGTGTTACTATCTACAAAGCTAGACTTGTCGAAAAAGGTTTTTTTGACAAAGTTCAAGGTGTTGACTACGATGAAATTTTCTCACTCGTAGCGATGCTTAAGTCTGTCGAAATCATGTTAGCAATTGCCGCATTTTTATGAAATCTGGCAAATGGATAAACAAAACTACATTCCTTAATGGATTTAAAGAAGAGTTGTATATGATGCAACCAGAAGGTTTTGTCAATCCTAAAGGTGCTAACAAAATATGCAAGCTCCAGCGATCCATCTATGGACTGGTGCAAGCATCTCGGAGTTGGAATATGCGCTTTGATGAGATGATCAAAGTATATAGTTTTAGACAGACTTGTGGTGAAGCCTGTATTTACAAGAAAGTGAGTGGGAGCACTACAGCATTTCTGACAAGTATATGCGAATGACATATTATTGATCGGAAATAATGTAGAATTATTCTGCAAAGCATAAAGGAGTGTTTGAAAGAGGTTTTTCAAAGAAAGACCTCGGCGAAGCTTCTTACATATTAAGCATCAAGATCTATAGAGATAGATCAAGACGCTTGATAAGTTTTTTTTCAATGAGTACATACCTTGACAAGGTTTTGAAGTAGTTCAAAATAGAACTGTCAAAGAAAGAGTTCTTGCCTGTGTTACAAGGTGTGAAATTGAGTAAGACTCAAAGCCCGATCATGGCAGAAGATAGAAAGAGAATGAAAGTCATTCCCTATGCCTCAGCCATAGGTTCTATAAAGTATGTCATGCTGTGTACCAGATCTATTGTATACCCTACACTGATGTTGGCAAGGGAGTACAATAGTGATCTAGGAGTAGATCACTGGACAACGGTCAAAATTATCCTTACTGGAATAAGGATATGTTTCTCGATTATGGAGGTGACAAAAGGCTTGTCGTAAAGGGTTACGTCGATACAAACTTTGACACTGATCTAGATGATTCTAAGTCTCAATCTGGATGCATATTGAAAGTGGGAGCAATTAGCTAGAGTAGCTCCGTGCAGAGCATTGTTGACATAGAAATTTGCAAAATACATACGGATCTGAATATGCTAGACCCGTTGACTAAACTTCTCTCATAGGCAAAACATGATCACACCTTAGTACTCTTTGGGTGTTAATCACATAGCAATGTGAACTAGATTATTGACTCTAGTAAACCCTTTGGGTGTTGGTCACATGACGATGTGAACTATGGGTGTTAGAATCATTTCTGTGTAATCTAGATTATTGACTCTAGTGCAAGTGGGAGACTGAAGGAAATATGCCCTAGAGGCAATAATAAAGTTATTATTTATTACCTTATATCATGATAAATGTTTATTATTCATGCTAGAATTATATTAACCAGAAACATAATACATGTGTGAATACATAGACAAACAAAGTGTCACTAGTATGCCTCTACTTGACTAGCTCGTTAATCAAAGATGGTTATGTTTCCTAACCATAGACATGTGTTGTCATTTGATTAACGGGATCACATCATTAGGAGAATGATGTGATTGACATGACCCATTCCATTAGCTTAGCACCCGATCGTTTAGTATGTTGCTATTGCTTTCTTCATGACTTATACATGTTCCTATGACTATGAGATTATGCAACTCCCGTTTGCCGGAGGAACACTTTGTGTGCTACCAAACGTCACAACATAACTAGGTGATTATAAAGGAGCTCTACAGGTGTCTCCAAAGGTACATGTTGGGTTGGCGTATTTCGAGATTAGGATTTGTCACTCCGATTGTCGGAGAGGTATCTCTGGGCCCTCTCGGTAATGCACATCACATAAGCCTTGCAAGCATTGCAACTAATGACTTAGTTGTGAGATGATGTATTACGGAACGAGTAAAGAGACTTGCCGGTAACGAGATTGAACTAGGTATTGAGATACCGACGATCGAATCTCGGGCAAATAACATACCGATGACAAAGGGAACAACGTATGTTGTTATGCGGTCTGACCGATAAAGATCTTCGTAGAATATGTAGGAACCAATATGAGCATCCAGGTTCCGCTATTGGTTATTGACCGGAGACGTGTCTCGGTCATGTCTACATTGTTCTCGAACCGTAGGGTCCGCACGCTTAACGTTACGATGACAGTTTCATTATGAGTTTATGTATTTTGATGTACCGAAGGTTGTTCGGAGTTCCGGATGTGATCATGGCCATGACGAGGAGTCTCGAAATGGTCGAGACATAAAGATCGATATATTGGAAGCCTATATTTGGATATCGGAATCGTTCCGAGTGAAATCAGGATTTTACCGGAGTACCGGGGGGTTACCGGAACCCCCCCCCCCCGGGGGGGGGGGTTATTGGGCCTACATGGGCCCTAAGGGAGAAGAGGAAAGGAGGCAAGAGGTGTCCGCGCGCCCCTCCCCTACCTAGTCCGAATAGGACAAGGAGAGGGGGGCGGCGCCCCCCCTTTCCTTTCCCTCTTCCTCCTCTTTCCCACTTCTCCTTCTCCAACTAGGAAAGAAGGGAGTCCTACTCCCGGTGGGAGTAGGACTCCCCCTTGGCGCGCCCTCCTTGGCCGGCCGCCCCCTCCCCTTGGCTCCTTTATATACGGGGGCAGGGGGGCACCCTAGAACACACAAGTTGATCTTCGTGATCGTTCCTTAGCCGTGTGCGGTGCCCCCCTCCACCATATTCCACCTCGGTCATATTGTAGCGGTGCTTAGGCGAAGCCCTGCGACGGTTGAACATCAAGATCGTCACCACGCCGTCGTGCTGACGGAACTCCTCCCCGAAGCTTTGCTGGATCGGAGCCCAGGGAGCGTCATCGAGCTGAACGTGTGCCAAGAACTCGGAGGTGCCGGAGTAACGGTGCTTGGATCGGTTGGACCGGGAAGACGTACGACTACTTCCTCTATGTTGCGTCAACGCTTCCGCTTCGGTCTACGAGGGTACGTAGACAACACTCTCCCCTCTTGTTGCTATGCATCACCATGATCTTGCGTGTGCGTAGGATTTTTTTTGAAATTACTACGTTCCCCAACACCTCCCCCCTTGCTCCTTTATATACGGGGGTAGGGGGCACCTCTAGACACACAAGTTGATCTTCGTGATCGTTCTCTTAGCCGTGTGCGGTGCCCCCTCCACCATAATCCTCGATAATATTGTAGCGGTGCTTAGGCGAATCCCTGCGACGGTAGAACATCAAGATCGTCACCACGCCGTCGTGCTGACGGAACTCTTCCCCGACACTTTGCTGGATCGGAGTTCGGGGATCTTCATCGAGCTGAACATGTGCTAGAACTCGGAGGTGCCGTAGTTTCGGTGCTTGATCGGTCGGGCCGTGAAGACGTACGACTACATCAACCGTGTTGTGCTAACGCTTGCGCTTCCGGTCTACGAGGGTACATAGACAACACTCTCCCCTCTCGTTGCTATGCATCACCATGATCTTGCGTGTGCGTAGGAAATTTTTGAAATTACTATGTTCCCCAACAGTGGCATCATAGCCTAGGTTTTATGCATTGATGTTATGCACGAGTAGAACACAAGTGAGTTGTGGGCGATATAAGTCATACTGCTTACCAGCATGTCACACTTTGGTTCGGCGGTATTGTTGGATGAAGCGGCCCAGACCGACATTACGCGTACGCTTACGCGAGACTGGTTCTACCGACGTGCTTTGCACATAGGTGGCTGGCGGGTGTCAGTTTCTCCAACTTTAGTTGAACCGAGTGTGGCTACGCCCGGTCCTTGCGAAGGTTAAAACATCATCAACTTGACAAACTATTGTTGTGGTTTTGATGCATAGGTAAGAACGGTTCTTGCTCAGCCCGTAGCAGCCACGTAAAACTTGCAACAACAAAGTAGAGGACGTCTAACTTGTTTTTGCAGGGCATGTTGTGATATGGTCTAGACGTGATGAGATATAAGTTTTTGTATGAGATGATCATGTTTTGTTGAAGTTACTGGCAACAGGCAAAAGCCTTATGGTTATCTCTCTATTGCATAAGATGCAAGCACCAAATAATTGCTTTACTTTATCGCTATGCGATAGCAATAGTTACAAGAGCAATTGTTGGCGAGACAACCATGTGATGACACATTGATATAGGTCAAGATGATGGAGATCATGGTGTCATGCCGGTGATGATGGAAATCATGATGATACTTTGGAGATGGAGATCAAAGGCACAAGATGATGATGGCCATATCATGTCACATATTTTGATTGCATGTGATGTTTATCTTTTATACATCTTATCTTGCTTTGATTGACGGTAGCTTTATAAGATGATCTCTCACTAATTATCAAGGTACAAGTGTTCTCCCTGAGTATGCACCGTTGCGAAAGTTCTTCTTGCTGAGATACCACGTGATGATCGGGTGTGATAGGATCTACGTTCAAATACAACGGGTGCAAAACAGTTGCACACGCGGAATACTCAGGTTAAACTTGACGAGCCTAGCATATAACAGATATGGCCTCGGAACACGGAGACCGAAAGGTCGAGCGTGAATCATATAGTAGATATGGTCAACATAGTGATGTTCACCAATGAAGCTACTCCATCTCACGTGATGATCGGACATGGTTTAGATGATTTGGATCACGTAATTACTTAGAGGATTAGAGGGATGTCTATCTAAGTGGGAGTTCTTTAAGTAATATGATTAATTGAACCTAAATTTATCATGAACTTAGTACTTGATAGTATCTTGCGTATTCATGTTTGATTGTAGATAGATGGCCCGTGCTGTTGTTCCGTTGAATTTTAATGCGTTCCTTGAGAAAGCAAAGTTGAAAGATGATGGTAGCAATTACACGGACTGGGTCCGTAACTTGAGGATTATCCTCATTGCTGCACAGAAGAATTACGTCCTGGAAGCACCGCTGGGTGCCAGGCCTGCTATTGGAGCAACACCAGATGTTATGAACGTCTGGCAGAGCAAAGCTGATGACTACTCGATAGTTCAGTGTACCATGCTTTACGGCTTAGAATCGGAACTTCAACGACGTTTTGTACGTCATGGAGCATATGAGATGTTCCAGGAGTTGAAGTTAATATTTCAAGCAAATGCCCGGAATGAGAGATATGAAGTCTCCAATAAGTTCTATAGCTGCAAGATGGAGGAGAACAGTTCTGTCAGTGAGCATGTACTCAAAATGTCTGGGTATAATAATCACTTGATTCAATTGGGAGTTAATCTTCCAGATGATTGCGTCATTGACAGAATTCTCCAATCACTGCCACCAAGCTACAAGAGCTTCGTGATGAACTATAATATGCAAGGGATGAATAAGACTATTCCCGAGCTCTTCGCAATGCTGAAAGCTGCGGAGGTAGAAATCAAGAAGGAGCATCAAGTGTTGATGGTCAACAAGACCACTAGTTTCAAGAAAAAGGGCAAAGGGAAGAAGAAGGGGAACTTCAAAAAGAACAGCAAGCAAGTTGCTGCTCAAGAGAAGAAACCCAAACCTGGACCTAAGCCTGAAACTGAGTGCTTCTACTGCAAGCAGACTGGTCACTGGAAGCGGAACTGCCTCAAGTATTTGGCGGATAAGAAGGATGGCAAGGTGAACAAAGGTATATGTGATATACATGTTATTGATGTGTACCTTACTAATGCTCGCAGTAGCACCTGGGTATTTGATACTGGTTCTGTTTCTAATATTTGCAACTCGAAAGAGGGACTACGGATTAAGCGAAGATTGGCTAAGGACGAGGTGACGATGCGCGTGGGAAATGGTTCCAAAGTCGATGTGATCGCAGTCGACACGCTACCTCTACATCTACCTTCGGGATTAATATTAGACCTAAATAATTGTTATTTGGTGCCAGCGTTAAGCATGAACATTATATCTGGATCTTGTTTGATGCGAGACGGTTATTCATTTAAATCAGAGAATAATGGTTGTTCTATTTACATGAGTAATATCTTTTATGGTCATGCACCCTTAAAGAGTGGTCTATTCTTATTAAATCTCGATAGTAGTGACACACATATTCATAGTGTTGAAACCAAAAGATGCAGAGTTGATAATGATAGTGCAACTTATTTGTGGCACTGCCGTTTAGGTCATATCGGTATAAAGCGCATGAAGAAACTCCATACTGATGGGCTTTTGGAACCACTTGATTATGAATCACTTGGTACTTGCGAACCATGCCTTATGGGTAAGATGACAAAAACACCGTTCTCCGGTACTATGGAGAGAGCAACAGATTTGTTAGAAATCATACATACAGATGTATGTGGTCCGATGAATGTTGACGCTCGTGGCGGATATCGTTATTTTCTCACCTTCACAGATGACTTAAGTAGATATGGGTATATCTACTTAATGAAACACAAGTCTGAAACGTTTGAAAAGTTCAAAGAATTTCAGAGTGAAGTTGAAAATCATCGTAACAAGAAAATAAAATTCCTTCGATCTGATCGTGGAGGAGAATATTTGAGTTACGAGTTTGGTGTACATTTGAAACAATGTGGAATAGTTTCGCAACTCACGCCACCCGGAACACCACAGCGTAATGGTGTGTCCGAACGTCGTAATCGTACTTTACTAGATATGGTACGATCTATGATGTCTCTTACTGATTTACCGCTATTGTTTTGGGGATACGCTCTAGAGACGGCCGCATTCACGTTAAATAGGGCACCATCAAAATCCGTTGAGACGACGCCTTATGAACTGTGGTTTGGCAAGAAACCAAAGTTGTCGTTTCTGAAAGTTTGGGGATGCTATGCTTATGTGAAAAAGCTTCAACCTGATAAGCTCGAACCCAAATCAGAAAAATGTGTCTTCATAGGATATCCAAAGGAAACTATTGGATACACCTTCTATCACCGATCCGAAGGCAAGACTTTTGTTGCTAAATTCGGAAACTTTCTGGAGAAGGAGTTTCTCTTGAAAGAAGTGAGTGGGAGGAAAGTAGAACTTGACGAGGTAACTGTACCTACCCCCTTATTGGAAAGTAGTACATCATAGAAATCTGTTTCTGTGACACCTACACCAATTAGTGAGGAAGCTAATGATAATAATCATGAAACTTCAGAACAAGATACTATTGAACCTCGTAGATCAACCAGAGTGAGATCCGCGCCAGAGTGGTACGGTAATCCTGTTCTGGAAGTCATGCTACTAGATCATGATGAACCTACGAACTATGAAGAAGCGATGGTGAGCCCAGATTCCGCAAAATGGCTTGAAGCCATGAAATCTGAGATGGGATCCATGTATGAGAACAAAGTATGGACTTTGGTTGACTTGCCCAATGATCGGCAAGCAATAGAGAATAAATGGATCTTCAAGAAGAAGACGGACGCTGACGGTAATATTACTGTCTACAAAGCTCGACTTGTCGCAAAAGGTTTTCGACAAGTTCAAGGGATTGACTACGATGAGACCTTCTCACCCGTAGCGATGCTTAAGTCTGTCCGAATCATGTTAGCAATTGTCGCATTTTATGATTATGAAATTTGGCAGATGGATGTCAAAACTGCATTCCTGAATGGATTTCTGGAAGAAGAGTTGTATATGATGCAACCAGAAGGTTTTGTCGATCCAAAGGGAGCTAACAAAGTGTGCAAGCTCCAGCGATCCATTTATGGACTGGTGCAAGCCTCTCGGAGTTGGAATAAACGCTTTGATAGTGTGATCAAAGCATTTGGTTTTATACAGACTTTTGGAGAAGCCTGTATTTACAAGAAAGTGAGTGGGAGCTCTATAGCATTTCTGATATTATATGTGGATGACATATTACTAATTGGAAACGATATAGAATTTCTGGATAGCATAAAGGGATACTTGAATAAGAGTTTTTCAATGAAAGACCTCGGTGAAGCTGCTTACATATTAGGCATTAAGATCTATAGAGATAGATCAAGACGCTTAATTGGACTTTCACAAAGCACATACCTTGACAAAGTTTTGAAGAAGTTCAAAATGGATCAAGCAAAAAAAGGGTTCTTGCCTGTGTTACAAGGTGTGAAGTTGAGTCAGACTCAATGCCCGACCACTGCAGAAGATAGAGAGAAAATGAAAGATGTTCCCTATGCTTCAGCCATAGGCTCTATCATGTATGCAATGCTGTGTACCAGACCTGATGTGTGCCTTGCTATAAGTCTAGCAGGGAGGTACCAAAGTAATCCAGGAGTGGATCACTGGACAGCGGTCAAGAACATCCTGAAATACCTGAAAAGGACTAAGGATATGTTTCTCGTTTATGGAGGTGACAAAGAGCTAATCGTAAATGGTTACGTCGATGCGAGCTTTGACACTGATCCGGACGATTCTAAATCGCAAACTGGATACGTATTTACATTAAACGGTGGAGCTGTGAATTGGTGCAGTTCTAAACAAAGCGTCGTGGCGGGATCTACGTGTGAAGCAGAATACATAGCTGCTTCGGAAGTAGCAAATGAAGGAGTCTGGATGAAGGAGTTCATATCCGATCTAGGTGTCATACCTAGTGCATCGGGTCCAATGAAAATCTTTTTTGACAATACTGGTGCAATTGCCTTGGCAAAGGAATCCAGATTTCACAAGAGAACCAAGCACATCAAGAGACACTTCAATTCCATCCGGGATCTAGTCCAGGTGGGAGACATAGAAATTTGCAAGATACATACGGATCTGAATGTAGCAGACCCGTTGACTAAGCCTCTTCCACGAGCAAAACATGATCAGCACCAAGGCTCCATGGGTGTTAGAATCATTACTGTATAATCTAGATTATTGACTCTAGTGCAAGTGGGAGACTAAAGGAAATATGCCCTAGAGGCAATAATAAAGCTATTATTTATTTCCTTATATCATGATAAATGTTTATTATTCATGCTAGAATTGTATTAACCGGAAACATAATACATGTGTGAATACATAGACAAACAGAGTGTCACTAGTATGCCTCTACTTGACTAGCTCGTTAATCGAAGATGGTTATGTTTCCTAACCATAAACAAAAGAGTTGTTATTTGATTAACGGGATCACATCATTAGAAGAATGATGTGATTGACATGACCCATTCCATTAGCTTAGCACCCGATCGTTTAGTATGTTGCTATTGCTTTCTTCATGACTTATACATGTTCCTATGACTATGAGATTATGCAACTCCCATTTGCCGTAGGAACACTTTGTGTGCTACCAAACATCACAACGTAACTGGGTGATTATAAAGGAGCTCTACAGGTGTCTCCAAAGGTACATGTTGGGTTGGCGTATTTCGAGATTAGGATTTGTCACTCCGATTGTCGGAGAGGTATCTCTGGGCCCTCTCGGTAATGCACATCACATAAGCCTTGCAAGCATTGCAACTAATGAGTTAGTTGTGAGATGATGTATTACGGAACGAGTAAAGAGACTTGCCATTAACAAGATTGAATTAGGTATTAAGATACCGACAATCGAATCTCGGGCAAGTAAAATACCGATGACAAAGGGAACGCCGTATGTTGTTATGCGGTCTGACCGATAAAGATCTTCGTAGAATATGTGGGAGCCAATATGAGCATCCAGGTTCCGCTATTGGTTATTGACCGGAGACGTGTCTCGGTCATGTCTACATTGTTCTCGAACCTGTAGGGTCCGCACGCTTAAGGTTTCGATGATAGTTATATTATGAGTTTATAAGTTTTGATGTACCGAAGGAGTTTGGAGTCCCGGATGAGATCGGGGACATGACGAGGAGTCTCGAAATGGTCGAGACGTAAAGATCGATATATTGGACGACTATATTCGGACATCGGAAAGGTTCCGAGTGATTCAGGTATTTTCGGAGGTACCGGGGAGTTACGGGATTACGAGGAAGAAGCAATGGGCCTTAATGGGCCTTAGTGGGAAGGACCAGGAGGTGGCGCGCGCCCCTCCCAAACCCAGTCCGAATTGGACAAGGGGTTTGGGGCGCGGCCCCTCTCTCCCTTCCTTCCCCTTTCCCCCCTTCTCCTAGTTGGACTAGGAAAGGAGGAAACCTACTCCAACTAGGAGTAGGAATCCTACTCCCCTGGAGCGCCCCTCCTAGGGCCGGCCTCCTCCCCCCTTGCTCCTTTATATACGGGGGTCGAGGGGCACCTCTAGACACACAAGTTGATCTTCGTGATCGTTCTCTTAGCCGTGTGCGGTGCCCCCCTCCACCATAATCCTTGATAATATTGTAGCGGTGCTTAGGCGAAGCCCTGCGACGGTAGAACATCAAGATCGTCACCACGCCGTCGTGCTGACGCAACTCTTCCCCGACACTTTGCTGGATCGGAGTCCGGGGATCGTCATCGAGTTGAACGTGTGCTAGAACTCGGAGATGCCGTAGTTTCGGTGCTTGATCGGTCGGGCCGTGAAGACGTACGACTATATCAACCGCGTTGTGCTAACGCTTCCGCTTCCGGTCTACGAGGGTACGTAGACAACACTCTCCCCTCTCGTTGCTATGCATCACCATGATCTTGCGTGTGTGTAGGAAATTTTTGAAATTACTACGTTCCCCAACAGTGGCATCAGAGCCTAGGTTTTATGCGTTGATGTTATGCACGAGTAGAACACAAGTGAGTTGTGGGCGATATAAGTCATACTGCTTACTACAATTGATCCCCTATACTTGTGGGTTATCATCAGGCGAAAATTCATGGCAATCGTCCAGATTCGCCCCCACCCCCGCGCACTCGACCACCACCCCGCCGATCCCAGCGCCGCCTGATACATCTCCGTCGTATCTACTTTTCCAAACACTTTTGCCCTTGTTTTGGATTCTAACTTGTATGATTTGAATAGAACTAACCCGGACTGACGCTGTTTTCAGCAGAATTCCATGGTGGTGTTTTATGTGCAGAAAACAAATATTTTCGGAATGACTTGAAACTCCACGGAACATCTTAGAAAAAATAATAAAAAATCCTCGCCAAAGATGAAGACCAGGGGGCCCACACCCTGTTCACGAGGGTGGGGGCGCCCCCTAGGGCGCGCCCCCTACCTCGTGGGCCCCCTGGATGCCCTCCGACGCCAACTCCAACTCTATATATTTGCTTTCAGAGAGAAAAAAATAAGAGAGAAGAAACCATCGCGTTTTACGATATGGAGCCGCCGCCAAGCCCTAAAACCTCTCGGGAGGGCTGATCTGGAGTCTGTTCGGGGCTCCGGAGAGGGGGATTCGTCGCCGTCGTCATCATCAACCATCCTCCATCACCAATTTCATGATGCTCACCGCCGTGTGTGAGTAATTCCATCGTAGGCTTGCTATACGGTGATGGGTTGGATGAGATTTATCATGTAATCGAGTTAGTTTTGTTAGGGTTTGATCCCTAGTATCCATTATGTTCTAAGATTGATGTTGCTATGACTTTGCTATGCTTAATGCTTGTCACTAGGGCCCGAGTGCCATGATTTCAGATCTGAACCTATTATGTTTTCATGAATATATGTGAGTTCTTGATCCTATCTTGCAAGTCTATAGTCACCTACTATGTGTTATGATCCGGCAACCCCGAAGTGACAATAATCGGGACCACTCCCAGTGATGACCATAGTTTGAGGAGTTCATGTATTCACTATGTGCTAATGCTTTGTTCCGGTTCTCTATTAAAAGGAGGCCTTAATATCCCTTAGTTTCCAATAGGACCCCGCTGCCATGGGAGGGTAGGACAAAAGATGTCATGCAAGTTCTTTTCCATAAGCACGTATGACTATATACGGAATACATGCCTACATTATATTGATGAATTGGAGCTAGTTCTGTGTCGCCCTATGTTATGACTGTTACATGATGAATCGCATCCGACATAATTATCCATCACTGATCCGGTGCCTACGAGTTTTCCATATACTGGTTTATGCTTATTTACTTTCCCGCTGCTACTGTTACAATCACTACAAAATACCAAAAACATTACTTTTGCTGTCTTTACTTTTGTTGCCGCTACCACCACTATCATATTACTTTGCTACTAAACACTTTGCTGCAGATACTAAGTTTCCAGGTGTGGTTGAATTGACAACTCAGCTGCTAATACTTAAGAATATTCTTTGGCTCCCCTTGTGTCGAATCAATAAATTTGGGTTGAATACTCTACCCTCGAAAGCTGTTGCGATCCCCTATACTTGTGGGTTATCACCGCCAACCGCCCAACACCGCTAGATAGGCCATTCCCCACCGGAAAAGAGAGAAGGTTCGGCCATGGCAACCTCTCCACCACCTTCCGGGCGAGTTTTCCGGCGCTCCGGCCGCGCAGGGAGGCATACCGGCGGCTCTGCGCCCACCGCGCCTGCCAGGTGTTCGGCGATTTGCCTGCTCGGCGATGGACTCGAACGAGGAGGAGGCGCTCACGGCATTGCTGGAGGAGGAAGCCGATGCCTAAGTCCAGGACGAGGAGCATCTCATTGTCCTCGCCACCCCCGCCGACCTGCTCGCGAGCAATAAAAAGCCACGGCGAGGTGGCTCGGCGCCGGGGCAGCTGAAAGCAGAGAACCGACTATGAGGATGCTTGCATACGGAGCTCCCGGTGATTCACTCGACGTCTATGGTTGCATGCATTGGAAATGGAAGAACTGTCCATTTGTTTGGCAGAGGATGTACAAAGGCGCCAAAGATGGTTGCAGTGTGGTATTTGAGGCAGTGGCCACACAGGACCTCTGGATTTGGCACTCCTTCTTTGATATGCCAGAAACTCACAATGACATCAACGTGCTACAATGCTCCCTTGTCTTTGCCAAGTTTGTTGAAGGTCATTCTCCTCCAGTGAACTTCGAGGTCAATGTGCAGCACTACAACAAGGGGTACTACCTAGCTGATGGCATCTATCCGAGATGGTCTACATTTATGAAGACTATCTCAAACCCTGTGCCAGGAGGCAAGAACTTCCACTTTGCGAAGATTCAGGAGGCTTGCAGGAAGGATGTTGAGCGGGCATTCGGTGTGCTCCAATCTTGATTTGCTGTTGTCCGGTACCCCGCTCAGACCTGGTCGAAAGATCAAATGTAGGAGATCATGACTTGTTGTGTCATCTTGCACAACATGATCATTAAGAGCGAGCAGGAAGAGCCAGTGTTTGACACTGAACCATATTACAGGCAGGGTCCTCTTGCGCAAGTTGATCACCAGCTACCGACAACCTGGACTGCCTTCCTCAATATGCGTCAGCAGATCCGAGACCCACAGGTGCATCAACAACTGCAACAGGATCTGGTGGAGCACCTATGGAGGCTCAAGGGCAACTAGCTCGACGTGTGATGAAATATGAGTTTTTATTTGTTGAACTATAGAATTTGTATTGAACTATTTGATTTCTATTGATTTTCTGTGATGAACTATGTGATAAAAAATTACCCTTGTTGAATTTGCGCTGAACCAGGGCGAATATGGGCCCATTTGCCCCGATATCGAGCTGATTTTTCGTTGAAAATGGGCCGAAAAACAGACACATTTGTATCAAAAATGGGCCGATATCGACACCTGGGAGCGACCTGGGGCGGCGGCTGGGAACCCAATCACCCCCGCGTCGATTTTAGCGCTGGCTGCGAGAGGCGATTTTTAAGCCTCCTGGTGGTGCCAACGGCCAGCAATGCTTTTAGATTGGTCATAGAAGAAACTTATACTAGTGTCATACATATGATACTACTTTAAGTTATCATCTTCATAGTGCAAAGTAATATAGTAATAGTATCATATGTGGCTTCATTTAATAGCTTGTATACTCATGTTGTCTTGAAAAACACTATGTTACAGTAACATATTATGTTGCCATTTCTTATTAACTACTTACTACATAAACAAAAATATCTCAAAGTGCGTTATGTTATTGTTTAAGTTACTCTCACTATGACTAGCCTGGCACATCTAAATATGCTGTAGCAAAACCGTAAAGTAAAAATCAATTCCCCAACCCGGAGTTCCGCCGGCGATCGTAAAGGCCCGTGCAGTTCCGTCCTCTCTTGCTGACCGCGGCGGCCCGACGCGGTCAGCAATGCCGCAAGCCGCCACCCAAGAGGGAGAGGCGTCGGGGTCCGGACCAACCCTCGCGCTCCGCCGCGGCCGGAGCTCCACCGTCTCAGCAACGCCCACGACGACCACCCGGTCGATGGCCCTGGTGCGTGCGCGGCGGAAGCCCCCGGGCTCCCAATCGCCACAGGAACCACCCGTGCGGTCCCCGACAAGGAAGAGAAAGAGGGGGGCGGCTGCCAACCAGAAATCGAAGGAACGGACAAGGACCAGGGATGAGGAGGAGGAGGAGGATGGGGTCTCATCTGCAGGCAGCTCCCCAATTCGCGCGCCGCAGATTCCGGATGCGTTATACGAAGATCTGGATATGCTCAAGGCCATTCAAGATGTACACGATGCATACGATGAAAAATTAGGTTTGTTGTTCAAGTACCCTCCATTCCTTTTAATGTTTCACGTCCTGTCATTATCATGTATACTATCTAGTATGCCTGTGAGAGACAAGAACATGAGACATTTGCAGATTATCTTGAAATCGAGACATGTGCCGCCTATTGTGAAGTTCAACTTAGCGAAGCGACATATCCTCTGAATGCTGCTGAAATCAAATGACAGTTTAGCATATTAGTGTTAACTTCTGATTGCTGATCTTCTTGCAGGCCGCCAAATGGAACTGCCGACTCTTTATCTGCACACGTGTAAACCGCCCACATGCTTGAGTACTAATCCTAAGCTTCTTCGTGTCCGTGAATCCACAACAAAGACAGTGCTTGCTGCTGCTCCATCAGTTATTGGACTTTCATCCTCTGTTGGTATGACAACTATGTCATGTCTATTTGTTAGGAGCGCTGCGAGAATAGGTTGTTCCTTGTTCATACATGCATGCGTTTGCAGGTCGTCATTCGCTAACACGATGCTCTGGATTTTGGGTTGATTGGGATGAGGAAAACAAAAAAGGTACTGTTTTGACTACTGCACATGTGATTCGCACGAAGTCCCCATCCTCAAATGACTGGCTAGGTAAAGATGAGTATGCTCCCAAGGCCAAGGTGAGTTGTTAAGGATAGGAAAATGGCAGTTTGTATTCACTTATTTTTTGTGCATGTAGTCTCATACTAGTTCAACCTTACTTAACTCATTTTATTTGTGGCGTAAGATAGCTAGTCCTGTCCACATTTAACATAACTCCATCCGCAGTTACACCTGCATATTCTATCTTCTGACACTAGAACTAGGGAGGTGTTAAAGTGAAGTATGTTGGCTGACACAATGATACAATTAGCTAGCACCGAAATAACGATATAATTTTTTGGTAAACCATGCATACATAATGAATCAATTCAATTAGTCACTATCTATTTTATACAAATGGTGAATTCAATGGAGCTAAAAGAGTAATTTGCATTGCATCCACATGTGGCTTTGTGGGAGATGTTGACCAATTTAAGAAGACATGGGTATAACTATAAATGTCATCATATTTTTTCTTTTCTAACTTCTAAGACATCATTGGTTTTCGAACAAATAAAAATATCTAAAACATCATATTTCACAACTTCTGTTTCAGGTTTTTGTTCACTTGCGGGATGCCACTACTCAGAAGGCCACCATGCTGTACTACGAGAAGCACTACAATCTTGCTATGCTTGAGGTTAGAGTAGAAGAACCTGTCCAGTTGCTCTCCTTCAATGATGACGTGAAAAGTGCTGAAGAAGTGTTTGAACTCGGAAGAGATGAAAGTTCATTTCTAACGATAGGTCATGGTATGGTGCAATATCTGAATCCCAACCTGCTTGAACGGCATCACTATCTGTATGTTCATGGCGCAGATGAGCATCCTAAGGTACAGATTGTAATCTATTCTGAGATTATTGTCTACATTGTTTCGTTATTTGGATAATGTCATCTGTTGTTTTATTTTGCAAAATGTTGGTATCAAAATTTAATGTTGCTAATACATATGTTCCAGTATGACAATGGAGGGCCAGTTATTGACTTTGATGGCAAGATTGTGGGAATGGTCAGCAACAGCACGAGAGGGTCCATTATCCCTTCATCCATTTTGCTCAAGTGCTTGCATTTGTGGAAGAAATTTGGGTATTGTCTTTTCTTTTAGTTCTGTCTTAGTGTTATTAAAATAATCTTCTTTACTATTTTTTTTACTGTTAAGAGTTAAACGCCTCTCCCATGGTTCTTACTCTTACGTTGAGTTGTTCCACTTCGATTTGTCTTGTCAAGTTATTTGTTGTATTTCTTTCAAATATAGTTTGCTGCCACGGGGGATAGCTGTCCCCAGGCTTGTTGCCATTGGACGCGTTGCCTTGGGATATGTGTCCTCAACTTGGTAGTAATCTAAAACCCAATTAGCATCTGATGATAAAGTTGCACAAACATACAAATGAGTGCTACTTACACCTGACATTGCGTACCATACTTATTACTTGAATTATCATGTCACACCAACATCAATGGTGAACATGTTGCTTGGATTTATGTGCCATATTTAAAGCTATACATGTATGTGTCGCTTTTGCATGCATGCATGAGCATACATTGTGGATTGCGCAAAAGAGGTACTGAGAACAAGCAAATACTGTAAGCTTGTCTTATTGCAGTCTACTTATTAGATTTACTCACGAGAATGAGTATCTCAAACTTTTGGCTGTTTGTGCTCATTACACGTGTCTTCATTACACTGTTGGGACCAGGTGTATGGTTAGTATGTGAAAAGTACATAATTTCTCTGTTTATCCCAAGTTGTAGTAAATCGATGCGTGTTGATTTGCAAGAAAACCTGAATGGCAGTTTATATCGCGTGTTTTATTGAAACTGGATCCCATAGTTACAAACATACAATTTTATAGGCAGGCTTCCATACCTTTCCTGGCTTAAGAAGGATAGGAATGGGCCAGCACAAACATGATGTTTGTTGCTTGTTTATTGAGAGAATTCCTTATTTGACACTCTTAAAATTGTGTTTCTTATTTGACACTGAAGAATTTTTTTTCCCTATATGATCTCTAGTCTTAATTTTTTTCCCTATATGACACTCTAGTGCATTTTGTTCACGTGAAAAGACCATTTTACCCATATGTATAATGTGACCACAAATATGCTTTCAAAAAGTCTGTTGAATTAGGCCGGCCGGTAAAAATCAGGTCAAGTCTACTACGTTTAGGAATTTTCCTCTGGATAAGCGGCGGGGTGGGCGGACAGAGTCAGCCGGCTGGACAGCAACCGCAACACGGCCGGAGCCGGCTATGCTACCTCCCTCCCGGCCATCTACTCCAGAAGACAGCCGAGCTCGCGTCGATCTCCTGGCTGATGCGTGATGCTTGAGGCGTGCTATGGATGGATGATGGATGGATCTCTTGGTGGCTCCCTGTGGGTGCGCCGTGCGTTGCCTCCTTTTGTGCGTGCGTTGTGCCTCGGTATTTATAGGCAGCTGGAGAAGGTCCGGCGCTGGCCATTGCCGTTCCGATTTTTATGAAGCGATATGGATGTAACGTTGTTTAAGATAAACGCGTCCCTACCTCAACCCCTTGAAGGTTGTTTAAATCTTTGGCCCTGTGCGGCAGCGGAATCCATCGATACAAATTGAAGCAAACGAAATTCAAAAAGAAAATTGAAGCAAACAGAGCCTTTGTCTCTCACTCTTTGGAAATCTCCAGCCGATACAAGAAATCATGACCGAGGCCTTCGATGGTTCATGTGCTAATTGACCGGTCTGGCTAGTTGTCTATACGTATTTGTGTACATATACGCGGCCAGCTTACCTGCCGGAGCGTAGATATTTAAATACGTACGCGCACCCTAACGATCAAGCGAATACATGTATTCTAGCTTCGTATGACCCGGTTCATATACATACGCATGTTGGCTGCACCGAATCGGGCATACGTTCGTGCTAGCACGCAGCTTCCTTCCATACAGCTATAGGTCCTGCATGGGCCATGCAAATACGTGCACATGCACTAATGACATGCACGTAGGTGATCACCGAAGCATACACAAAAGTGCTTAAAAAAATCCATTCATTTTTAAGAATGCATTTTAGTGTTAAAGCACACGTACAAAAGTACGCCAAACAGTCGCACTCACAAACCATACCGCATGAAACTAGACCCACAGCTGAATACGTTCTAAATACATTGGATGCATGCACTCAGGTATACAGAATACACACATCCCAAAAAAGACCAACGGAGGAGATAACATGTTCAGCTGTGCTCACTCTCATAAACGAATTTTCCCTAATTAGGCTCAATGCTACATATTTCTGGTCACATTATGTACAGGGGCAAAAAGGTCTTTTCACGTGTACAAAATGAACTAGAGCGTCATATAGGGAAAGAAATTAAGACTATAGGTCATATAGGGAAGAAAATTTTTTTAGTGTCAAATAAGGAACATGATTTTAAGGGAGTGTCAAATAAAGAATTCTCTCTTGTTTATTTTCCCTGGCCAGAATTAAACATGATTGAAGCATATGCATGCTGTGTACGCACCATGCATGGGGTAAAAAACACATCATATAGACACGAAGGGTGAAACATATGCATGATGTCTAACTCGTTACCATGCATGGGTAGCAAGGTTTTCGAGTCGACAAGTCGGTCTGGGGTAGCGACTCTTGACGAGTCGTGCCGTGGCGATCGACTAGTCTCGACCAGTCTCAAGTAGTCGAGGTGTTTGAGTCGACTTCCAGTTATGACTCATCGACTAGTCGACGACTAGTCGCTACTAGTCGTTCGACTCGAAAACAGGGATGGGTAGACAAAGGCATAATAAAGTTGGATGTAGTCAGGTGTCGATCAATGCTCACCAGCAGCAGTCATTCACGTGGCGCTCCTACATTTTGCTTCGGCTTGCAAACGCCTGCCAAAGGAAGTAGAACTACAAAATAATCGCCATGTCATTCTCTTTATCATGTATGACTTATACATATCTAAACTATCATGATGTGGAAAGGATATTGTTAAGTTTGGTCTGTCCTGTTTTTATCTTTCTCTTGGCTCATGCAATAATGACCATAAAAAAATTATTTGTTCAGTAATGCGTTTGTTGTCGTGTTTTATGTTTGTAGTGAGTATATTTAAATAGATTGCACAAGAGATTATTTAGCAAAATATATGTACAAGTGAGGTCAGGTGATGGACCGTCATGTGGCCTACATGGATAGAAGCAGGAATAGAACCACACTGATCAAGTTTGGCAAATGGTTCCTTATGAGAACTTTATGGGAAAATCAATTGTTACTTTATGGACTTCTATGTGTTATCAATATTATTTTATGGCAACTGTGCGGATGTAAAATTTGGTGAGAAGTTATGTTTTTATCTTAACCTTGATACCCTGTTATGCATACTGATTCCTCTTTGAAAGGAAATAATATCTTCTATTGATATAAATTTGAAGATGTTCATCAGTGCATTGTTCATAAAAAAATTGATAGGTTTTGGTTCTATTGTAATATGCCGTTCTGTTTGGACATATTTGATGTAATAAAAACTCGATATTGTTTTGGTTATATTGTAATATGTCGTTCTGTTTTGGTTCTATTGTATATGTCAAATTCTGTTTACACATCCTTTCGGAGTATTTTTGAACTTCATGATGTCAAAAATTTGTGGTAGTATTGTCAATCTTATGATATGATAGCCATAATTCGGTTCCTAACTGAAATGACTCATTTAAAAGGGTTACATCTTATGGTATTGTTTCTTTCACTAAATGGTTGTTTGTAGGTGCATGTCTCGACCCCACCTTGGATTGAAGTTTTCTGCAATCAAGCTTTTAGATCCTCCTCTTATCGAGCAAATATTGGTCAAGTGTAGCATTGATAGTGGTCTTATTGTTCAAGAGGTATATATAAATGTTTGCGCCACTTCTGAGGATTTTTATCTTCTCATGCGTATTGAGTGGTTATTGTTGATAACTGAATCTAGGTGTCAGAAGGATCTCCCGCTGAGAAACTTGGATTTCGAGTGGGTGATGTCATTGAATACTTAAATGGAGAACACGTCTCTACCACAGTTGAGGTGGGTGCGCTATTGATTTATTAGGCTTCAAGTAAATTAAAATAGAAATAAATTAGATTTGTGTTACATTCTGTTAATTTGTTAATTTTTGCTATTTATTGTTGGCGTTGTTAGCTAGAGAACATGTTGCTGAGTAAGTATGTGGAAGGATCAAGTGGTCTTAATTCTGAGGTGGATATTGAGGTGAGTTTACCTGTATGTCTCAATTATGTTTTTTTGTTTGATCTGTTCTGTTTGTGGCGTATGTTAGCACTAAGAATATGAATTTTTTTACTGTATAGGTTCGGGTATTTCATATTCGCAGAAGTCTTTGGAGAAGTAAAACATTAACTGTAAAAGTATTTGATGACGCAGAAGTCATTGTGAGAGGAGGTATGCATCCTTCGCCAACCAAGTTCCTTCGTTTTGTAGTGGGAAATTCACATTTGTGCCACTAATCTCCGCTCAAGACATGCATTATGCCATTTTCTTGGAATATACATTTGCCATCAGTTACTCCCGCCATGTGCCCTACTTTTGGCACCACATGCCGTCACTGTTCGGTCAGCCCTAATTTGATGTAGTTGGGCGTTGTGTCAACAACAACAACAAAACCTTTTTCTTTTTATGTTTATATAGTCCCAAACAAGTTGGGGTAGGCTAGAGCTGAAACCCATAAGATCTCACAACCAACTCATGGTTGTGGCACATGGATAGCAAGCTTCCACGCATCCGTGTCCATGGCTAGTTCTTTGGTGATACTCCAGTCCTTCAGATCTCTCTTTACGGACTCCTCCCATGTCAAGTTCGGTCTACCCCGACCTCTCTTTGACATCATCATGTAGTTGGGCGTTGTGTAAAGACGAAAAATACCCTTAGGCAGACGTAGCACACAAAAACCATCTCAGTGCACACACCTCACGTCGAAGATGCAGGTAAGAGCACTTGCCATTTCAAGCATCAGGTCTCACAAGTCTCTACTTTCAAAAGCATCAGGACTCTGTAACTGTCATTACAATTTTTTCCAAAGCATCATATGAGGACTGCATAATTGACATTGCAAGTGTTCCAAAAGCATCAGAACTGCATAATTGACATTGCAAGTGTTCCAAAAGCATCAGAACTGCATAATTGTCATTATAAGTTTAAAAGAACATTACAACTACATGCTCGCAGTTACACATCTGGAACCAACATTTTTACATGGCAATAGTATATATTGCATATGCTTCTGCCTCCAAACTTTTGCTTCTGACCAATCTTTAGCTTTAGACTTGTACTTCTTTTGATTAAGGTCCTTCTAAACCGATGGGAGAATTGTATGATCTTCAAATTTCTTGGTTGCAATCCTTGCATGCGGTCAATTTTCTCCATTAATTGCTGCCTAGTGGCATCCAAAAAATCAAGAATGGGCAGGCCTTCTAATTCCCTGACCTTACTGTTGAAGAACTCTCCTAGAATGTATTGACCTTCTGCCATAATTTTGAGTGGTGTTCATCTAAGTATTTCTTCACTTTAGGTTTTGCACAGATTTTCTCAATGTAGCCAATATGCTTTATAGGGAGTTAAGTATGTGCACTGCAAAATCAAGCATGTATCATAGGAAGTTAAGTATGGCCACTAATTTGTCTCATAAGTTATCATCAAACAAAGGCCCTTTGGACTTCTTCAAAACATAAGTAGAGAGGTGCCTCATGCACTCTTTGTGCTGCACTCCGACAAAGACGCTATTGGATGCACTCTTCAGCCTCTTGCATCCATATGTGTGAATGACTAGATCAGCTGGACGACCAGTGACTTGTTGTAGTATCTCTATGAACGAAGTCCAGGTCTCAGTGAATTCTGCATCCGTAACACCATAGGCTACTGGGTACAACCAATTTTGGCCATCAATACCACAAGCAGCCGCGAAATTGTCTTCCAAATTTACCTGTTTGAGCAGTTGATTCTACAGAAATCTGTGGTCTAAACCCTCTTAAGAGATTGTTCCAACATGGTTTCGTTGACACAAACAATCTCTTGGTGTAGAATGAGTGGATCATACTAGGAATGCTGACTGCTTACTCAGTGAGGGAGTTCTGTTGGAGAAGATTGGGAATTCATAGTCACTGTCGTAACAAAAAAGTTTCCACGCAAAAACAATAGAGGTTGGATGCATCTATCTCTTCTGAGCAACCTCCTTTTGATTCGTGAGCCCGATTCCTTGCTCAAAAAGACTAGAGTGCAAAGCTAACAGAAGAGTTTGTTCTAGAATAGAATCTAAAAGAAGTGTTCCGCCCATCTATCTATCTATAGAATGAAAAGGAACTAATGCCACTGATATGAAATGCATAGACTGCACGCCCACCTACCACTCTGCAACTTCAGTTAAGTGACAGACTTCAGCTATACCGATACAAAACCTATATTGGGAGAGAACGATCATAGGCATGTGGTGAACCATACCAAGAGAAAGAGCACTGAAATGAACCATATCAAGCACTGATCTCACTCTCAAGTGTGTATAGCAAGTGGAAACTATCTTTCCACTCCCCATATATCCCATCCAGTTCCATCTCCTTGCAATAGAACACTCTGTGATCTGGAACTTTGATATGGTACTTCTCTTCGAGTTTCTTCTGCAAAGCTGTACCTCCAAGAGAAGAATCATTTTTTGACCAGTCCAAAATTGCATCAGCAATCCATTTTGTTGTAGCTAGCCTCAGCCTTTCACTTCTTTGAGCACTAGGGCTAATGTGAGTCTGGGGTTCACCTAAACCTGCAAATAACGAGACAACTGAATTATTACCAGATATGATTCAGATGTTAAACATGAAGACCCAACTATGAAATATTATACCTGAAAAGTAAAACTATCTTGAGAGAAGTCCATATTACAACCTTGAACTACCACCAAACCAAAGTCATCCGGGCAATCCATTTCTATGTCCTCTGACTCATCATTTGCATCATAAATTCGCAACCCACTTGGAATGGACCTTGGACTTTTCTCGGACTCGACGACGGCCCCATGCGTCGTCCTCCCTAGGGCGACACGGGTGACAGCACATCCCCACCCGCGCTAGACCCCCATCACTTGCTTCAACTCCCCTCGCTGCTACCCCATGGCCTCCGCCGGGCAAAGCCCGCACGAATCCGACGACAGAGGGGCTCTGAAGTCCCAGGGAGGCTAGTCGTCGACCGGGGGCTCGCACAACAGCAGGCGGCGGCGCGCTCCTCCGCGCGTGTCACTAGAGCCCGGGGACGGTGGGAGGACAACGATGTTGGCATGATGGAGTTGTGCCCGTGCAACGACCTTCAGGTGCTCATCGTGCGGGGTGCTGTTGCGAGCCCCATCGTGGCGTTTCAGTGCATGGTGGTTAGCGCGTGCGGCTTGCATATCCCCGCCTCATGCAAGTGCGGTGAGGGTGCCAGCGGCCCGGATGGATGCGTGGATGGCAGCGGCTGGGATGGGACAGATCTGCACGTCTTCGATCGTCTGGCACACAATGGATAGTGCTCGGGAGCGATGGGAGGTTGGTGGTGGTTGCCTAGTGACTTGGTGGTTGTGGTGCTTGGCTGTTGTTGGCCTGTGCTCGCCAACCGGAGGTGAAGGGCTTCTAGGCCAACCGCCGCCTAGATCTGGCATCAATGGTGGCTCGGGCCTGGACTTTTGCCAGATCTGGCTACCATGGCGTTGGTCGGCTGGATCTAGCCGGCGGTTGTTTGACTCGGGAATATGTGGCGACGGGGCTGTGGTGACCCAATGCTTGTCATAGTGCAAGTGAGCAATCTACCTAGTTCAATCGATGCTCTGGATGTGTGTGCTCAACTTGGTGAAAGCTCAGACCGGAGCAAATGACGACGACGCCCATGGGCACCGCGAACCTTCTTGAAGGCGTCATTGTATGTTGTTTTTGCCATCCTCTTTGCGACTTAGGGGGAAACCTTGGTTCCAGGTTTGCCCTGAACAACCGATGGTGGCGCAATCTGCGTCACAACCTGTCTTGAAGGCATCATCTAGAAGTCGGCTCGATTGTTGTGTTGGGTAGCTGCTTGCTACGGGGATGTCGGTGGTGGTGGTGCGACCGACTTGGGGTTGACAGTGGTGTGTCTTGGGGTCTGGCAACATCACGCTTGGTGCTGTGGAGCTGCCATCTCTGCCTCGTTTGTCTGTCTTTGGTGGTGTTCATGTGGTGCGCCGTCTTGTTGTGCATGTTCAAAACCCTCCCATGGTGGTCTCCATTCATCTTTGCTCAATGATGGCACAATGATGCCTTCCCAACTTGCTAATCGTTCCGGCTTCATGTGGCGGAGCTTGCAGTCAAGGTTCTTGTTCAACTATGGCATTCGTTGATCGTGGAGGCTCCTCTATTGCGCCCTGGGGTTCGGTACGCACGCCGGTGCTGTGCGTTAGGCTGTTTACAAAGTTTTGGTATTGTGATCCCTCGACGGCTCCCCACATCTACTCGTGTCCCTCGTGATGGTCCTTTTGTCTGCTAGCTAGGTCGTGCCTTCTCCTAGGTGTGCATTTTTCTCTTCTTCCTTTCCCCTTGTTTTTTTTGGAAAAGGAGGATAACCCCTGGCCTCTGCATCAGAAAGATGTATGCAGCCATATATTATTAATAGTGCAAAATCCAGCACCCGAACAACCTTGACCCAGGAATAAAGCAGAAAACAAATCCTAAGGCCGTATGCCTCGCGACAGTAACTCCCCTAGATAACCACAAACCCTATGTTACAAGACACATCAGAAACAAAAATACACAACTTCTAGGCTACGCCTTCAAGAAGGAATTGTAGCACGTACGCCGAAGATGGCGAGTCGACCACAAGGATGAACTCCGGATTCTCATCCCCAAAGCCAAGCTTCAATCCACCACCTTCAACAAGGACACAACGCAGGCACGCGTCGACATAGCCCGATCAGAGATCATGTGCTTCCATCGGAGTGCATAAACTCATCGTTGAAGCCGTCTGTACCATCCGCCCTTATCCGTCTACCGACGCCTCGATATTCGGATACCTCTGGAGAAGACAACGGAAGACAAAGACGTCCCATACCGCCTGCCTCCCGCTACTGTCGCACCACCTTCGATCTAACAGCAACAGGCTAAACATAACACCTCCGCCAAAGCCACTGTGCATCACCTGTCGGTAGTAGGCATGATTTGACGTCTCTGAATAAGACGTCGTGCGTAGCATCCGCCGGTAGCGCATCCACCGGTGGCTTCACGCGCCGGCGACATGCACTGCCCGACAACTCCGAAAGAGGCGCATGTGTCACCTGTCGAGCCGCATCGAACCCGATCTGTTGATGGAGGGGACGTCCCATACCGCCACAGCCTTGAAAAGGCCGTCGCCACCTCTAGATCCAGACTTTGAATCGCCCACACAACCCCGGAGTCTGTCGCCGTCGATGAAGAGGAGCCGCCGCCCCGATTCCAAGCACTACAGGGAGCACCCACCGTCGCGTCAGCCGTTGTCGTCGCCCATACAACGGCAATAGCCGCCGCGATCCCGCATCCAGCGCTGTCGATGACGGAGGAAGCTCCGGCCGTCACGCGCGTCCCGCAACGTCCTCGGGAGCGGGATCCCAAGATCCGCCGCCACCGACGCTGCCACAAGGACCCACCACCTGGCTCGTCATCCCGATAGAGGGGACGGCGCCGCCATGACCAGAATCATTGCTCCGGGGATTTAGCACTGCCAATTGGGAAGATCCCCTCCGGATCCGCCCTCCCTACGAAGCCGCTGGAGCAGCGCCGAACCGCCGGGAAAGACGAAGACGGAAGGGCGATCTCGCGTCGCAATCCCTCCAGACCGCGGGGTTGTAGCCCAGATCCCCGCTGTCACCATCACTGGCGGCGCCTGGGCCTAGCCGACGCCCGTCTCTGGGGACGACGAGGCGGAGGAGAGGTAGGGAGGGTGCGGCGGTTGGGGGGCTCCCCCCCCCCCCCCCCCCCCCCGGGGGGGGGGGGGGGGGGGGGGGGGGGGGGGGGGGGGGGGGGTGGGGGGGCCCCCCCCCCCCCCCGCTCGCCCTGGAGGGAATGAGACGAGGGGGTACGGGAGCGAGACGAGGGGGTACGACAGCCTCAATTTTGGTCTTGTATGGTTTTGGTCCGGTTTCCCTCATAAACAGGGTTAACTTGTTTAGGTTTTTGATTCGGTTGCCCTTATAAACCGGATTGATTTTTTCTTTGAATGAGATCAAATTCAGGTAGGGAGCTCTCCCACGATGACTGTTCTAAAAACAACAACAAAGCCATTAGTTCCAAACAAGTTGGGGTAAGGTAGAGCTGGAACCCATTAGATCTCGCAACCAACTCATAGTTCTGGCATATGGATAGTTAGTTTCCATGCACCCCTGTCCATGGCTAGTTCTTTGGTGATATTCCAGTCAGTCAGACCTTCACGGACTTCTCCCATGTCAAGTTTGGTCTACCCCGACCTCTCTTGACATTATCACGCTTTAGCTGTCCTCTATGCACTAGAGCTTCTGAAGGCCTTCTGAAGGCCTGGCTGAATATGCCCAAACCATCTCAGACGATGTTGGACATGCTTCTCTTCAATCGGTGCTACCCCAACTCTATCCTGTATATCATTATTCTGGACCCGATCCTTGTGTGGCTACACATCCATCTCAACATGCACATCTTCGCTACAGTTGAATATGTCGCCTTTTAGTCGGCAACACTCAGCACAATACAACATTGCGGGTCGAATCGCTGTCCTATAGAACCTGCCGTATAGCTTTTGTGGTACTCTCTTGTCAGAGAACGCCAGAAGTTTGGCGCCACTTCATCAATCCGGCTTTGATTCATAACTCACATCTTCATTGGTATCACCATCGTTTTGCAGCATTGACTCCAAATATCGAAAGGTGTCCTTTTGAGGTACCACTTGCCTATCAAGGCTAACCTCCTCCTCGTGCCTAATAATACTGAAACCGCACCTCATGTATGCGGTTTTAATTCTACTAAGCCTAGAACCTTTTGAGTCCAAGGTTTGTCTTCATAGATCTAACTTTCTAATGACCCCCATCTAACTATCATCGACTAGCACCACATCGTCCGCAAAGAGCATACATCATGAGGTATCTCCTTGTATATCCCTTGTGAGCTCATCCATCACCAAAGCGAGAAGATAACAGCTCAAGGCTGACCCTTGGTGCAGTCCTATTTTAATTGGGAAGTCATCTTGTTCAAACACTTGCCACAACATTATCGTACATGTCCTTGATGAGGGTAATGTACTTTGTTGGGACTTTGTGTTTCTGGCCCACCACATGTCATTCCGTGGTATCTTATTGTAGGTCTTCTCCAAGTCAATGAACACCATATGTAGGTCCTTCTTTTGCTCCCTATATCTCTCCATAAGTTGTCGTACCAAGAAGATGGCTTCCATGGTCTTTCTCCCAGGCATGAAATAAAATTGATTTTTGGTCACGCTTTTCGTTCTTCTGAAGCGGTGCTTAATGACTCTTCCATAGCTTCATTGTATGGCTCATTAGCTTAATTCCACGGTAATTAGTACAACTTTGAACACTCCCCTTGTTTTGAAGATTGGTACTAATATACTCTGCCTCCATTCTTTTGGCATCTTGTTTGCCCGAAAAATGAGATTGAAAAGCTTAGTTAGCCATACTATCGCTATGTCTCTGAGGCCTCTCCACACCTCAATGGGGATACAATCAGGGCCCATCGCCTTGCATCCTTTCATCCCTTTTAAAGCCTCCTTGACCTCAGACTCTTGGATTCGCCGCACAAAACGCCTGCTAGTATCATCAAAGGAGTCGTCCAGTTCAATGGTAGAGCTCTCATTCTCTCCATTGAATAGCTTGTCGAAGTACTCCCGCCATTTAAGCTTAATCTCCTCGTCCTTCACCAGGAGCTGATCTGCTCCACCCTTGATGCATTTGACTTGGACGACATCCCTCGTCTTTCTCTCTCGAATCTTGGCCATCTTATAGATGTCCCTTTCGCCTTCCTTCGTGTCTAAGTGCTGGTAGAGGTCCTCATATGCCCGACCCCTTGCTTCACTCATAGCTTGCTTTGCGGCATTCTTTGCCACCTTATACTTCTCTATGTTGTCTGCACTCCTATCCAGGTGTAGTCGTTTGAAACAATCTTTCTTCTCCTTAATAGCCTTCTGGACATCATAGTTCCACCACTAGGTATGTTTAGCTTCGCTTCTACTTCCCATGGACACTTCTAACTCCTCTGAAGCCACCTTACGAATGCAAGTCGCCATCTTCATCAACATATTGTCTGTATCTCCTCCTTCCTCCCAAGGGCCCTCCTTAATGACCCTCTCCTTGAAAGCCTGAGTCCCCCCCCCCCTAGCTTCCACCACTTTGTTGTAGGTACTTTGACGCGCTTATCCTGCTGGACACGGATCCGAAAGCGGAAGTCAGCCACCACAAGCTTATGCTACGGGACAACACTCTAGGTATCATCATCTTACAATCCAGTCAAACACGCCTGTCTTCTCTTAGTGTTGACCACTACTAAAAGTCACTAGATGTGATTCTCTCTTTTTAAAGAGGGTGTTACTTACGATCATGTCGTAGGCTAGAGCAAAGCTTAAGACATCTTCTCCTTCTTGATTCTTGCTGCCATAGACAAAGCCCCCATGCACCCCTTTAAAACCTGTGTGAAATGTACCCACGTGGCCATTGAGGTCTCCTATGAAGAGCTTCTCGCCAATAGGTACATTCCTAACCATGTCCTCCGGGCCTTCCCAGAACTCCCTCTTGGTGTTCTTATTGTGGCATATGTGCTGATAACATTGAGAACTAAGTCCCCATCTACCAGCTTGACCAGAATAATCCGGTCGCCACCCCTGTTGACGTCTACCACTCCATACTTAAGGCTCTTGTTAATCAAGATGCCTACTCCATTTCTGTTTGCAGCTATCCCGGTGACTGTTCAAACAAATAAAATAAATAAATTTGTAACCACTTCCCTCAGACACATAATCTAGATCATGACTTCTCTCTGTGTGCTTCTCCACAGCAGTCGCACATGATAGTAGAGGTTTGTGTGTGTGTGCGGGTGTGGGGAGGGGGGGGGGGGCTTAAACAGTAAGTGAAAACGATAAGGAGACCATCGTCTACCAACATCTATTAATTTTGAAGTGTGAAGCTTTACAGTGGAATCACAATGTAAGTACTTTACAATCATGATGTGGCAACCCACAAAGCATCATCCATGGCATGAAATAGGAAAAGAAGAAAAAACAAATCGTCTAGCATCATTGTATGTCCTTCTGGAATCGATACTGGATTGTTGCCGCCACATTCCATCAGCTGACTACCAACCAATCCATCTCCCAACTGCGGCGCGGAGGAGTGAAGGGGTGCTGACTTGGTGTTGGTTTGGAGGAAATATTTGGAGGAATTGATGGATTCAAATCATCTGGAAGGATTTGGTGCAGAGTTGGAGAGTGGAATTGAGAGTTGGGGGACTCATGGGGCTAAAATGTGGTGACTTCATGGGTCAAGCACTCAAGCCCCACCAGCCAGTGACTGAGAGGGTACTTTTGGAAGAGAAAAGCACTTAGCCGGGTCTGGCCGTGAAGGTGTGCAATGGCAAAAGCAGAGCACGGTGAGAACTAATGGCAAATGTGTCAAGTGAGAAAAAGCGATGTCATAGGTGTTTAAATTATCACTATTTTGGTGAGTAAAAGCATGCAAAACATTTTGTCTAACACATGTCTTACACAGGTTACTATCCTTTTGGAGAAAAGACTTGATCCGTGTGACTTGAGCAAGCGAGCGAGTCCAGGAAGACATCACAATCAATAGGGTGACTGCTAAATGTGGTGTCAGGGAGTTGAGGGCAGACATGGTCCTGGTGAATGAAACATGCAAGTTTCTGCTAAATGTATTTCATATCTACACTTGTATGGGAGAACTGGTGTAGGCAGGTGGCCTCTAATGTTCCTCCTTTGCATGAAAACAGGAACTAGCTCTCATGACTATGCACATTTCTGAAGTGATGAACTGGATACATGGTCCTCTCCAGCTGAACTAGAGCAGAGGCCAAACGGCTGACTGTACTTGCCAAATGAGTGATAAAGCTCTCTGTTTATCCGTAAGGAAAAAAGGTGCAAATGTCATAACTTCCGGGAACCCTCTCTGATAGTAGTTTGGTGCATTTAACTGAAAACTCTATAGCAGGCCACACTTAACTCAAATTTAGCTTATGTAAACATTTACAGGAACATTTTGTTTCCAAGCAATGAGAAATATTGCCAATCATGTTTGTCACGTTTCAGGGGCATAGCGGCTAGATTTCCCAGCTTTGTGCCCTTCAAATTTTGGAAATGATAAATCCGGAATGTTTGGGATTTGCTCATGGCAAATCAAACGTTTTCTTTGGCAACTTTAGCTGACGTGAGGATGACAAATTTAGTTGAGAACATGGCAATTACTCCCTTTGTAAACTAATATAAGAGCGTTTAGATCAGTAAAGTAGTAATCTAAAAGTTCTTATATTAATTTACGGAGGGAGTACTTGGCAAAAAACAAACCGAGGGTGAAATTGCCATGCTTACCAACTAAACTTGTCATCCCTAACGTATATAAATTGTCATGAAAAACGTTCAATTTGCCACAGCTGAATCCCGAATGTTCAGGACTTGTCGGCGTCCTAAAATATTCAGTAGTTATATTACATGCATGGTCTACTTGGGAAAAATGGTACGTGCAGGGGGGTCCTAAAAGTCACGCAATTGCAGGTATAAAAACATGATACACCATTGACGTACTCTCGTCCCAACCTGCCAGGAACAAGGTTTTTCAGCTCGATACAGTGTCCACCTCCCCGGTTGGTCAAGTCGTTGGCATCACTTGTGCCTACATCTGTCTCGAATTTTTTCCCTTGCAAACTGAATTCAAATGAGATTGGGAGACAACAATGTTCTTCAAATTATATTATTTCCTATAGCAGGGCAGATTCATATTTCATATTTACCAGAATCAAACTGTTCAAAATGTGGTTAGTTTTCAACCAGGTCTAAATCTACCAGTATTGTTTTTCCAAAATCTAATGAACGTGCATGCACTATTGGTTCTAGAGCATGTTACGCATGCCGCCGCCCAGATGTTTCTTCCACTTTATGCTCAGCATCTCATCCCCTTACTCCCCTTTCTGCTATTTTCCCACTTACCTTCACCACTTGCGGGGTCGGTGTCCTTTGTTGAATTATATATGGGCCTAGGTGTCATGACACGGTGGCAAATTTAATACAATACCAGCTATGGAGAAGAGTTGAGACAACTTTATAAGGGTTTCTCTTTCATATGCTATTGGAACTTGAGAGGAGAAGTGGTACATGTGCGTTCCTCCTCCGTTGCCTGCGCGTGTCGTGTTTTGATAGTGTAAAGAAAATGATTTATGTGTAACATAATACTAGTTATTTTGGATTACTAAAGATGATCGCGATAAATGTGGTTTGGACTTTTGGAGTCAAGACGAAAATATCATCCATGATGTTCTGACCATAACATGTTTAAACAAAAAAGAAGAGTGATTTATGTGCACTATAATTAATTCCATTTTGGATTAATAAATATAATTGTGATACATTTGGATGAAATTATCCTTTGCTGCATACATCACTCACATCTACTCCCTCCGTTCCTAAATGTAAGTCTTTTTAGACATTTTAAATGGACAACAACATACGGATGTATGTAGACATATTTTAAAGTGTAGATTCACTCATTTTACTCCGCATGTAGTCACTTCTTAGAATCTCTAAAAAACTTATACTCCCTCCGTTCCTAAATATTTGTTTTTTTAGAGATTTCAAATGGACTATCACATACGGATGTATATAAACATATTTTAGAATGTGGATTCACTCATTTTGCTCCATATGTAGTCATTTGTTGAAATCTTTAGAAAGACAAATATTTAGGAACAGAGAGAGTATTTAGGAACGGAGGGAGTACAAACAAATCTGGCTAGTCTTCAACAGCCTATGTACAAAGATATACTGTCGACTGTGTAATTATTTCCATCAGAGATGCTATACTGGCCGCCACCCATATCCTGTATGATCCGACGCCTTAGACTAATCCATCATTAAACTATGGTGCACAGCCGAATGCCATGCAGCAACGTCCCTCCTTGCATGTGAATACATCTGCACGTCTACGCTCATTGTGAAGCCCCTCGTCTGTTCTCACCATCTTGCTGATATTGTAGCCGTGTAGGTAAGGGAAACACTTCCTATCCCTAGCGCTTCCCTAATACTCCTTCCGTTCTAAATTATTTGTCGCATGTATGGATGTATCTAGATGTATTTTAGTTCTAGATACATCCATTTCTGCAACGAGTAATTTGAAACGGAGCGAGTATAAGACACTATTGCTGAAAAGTTTGTTTGGAGCTCTGGCTCCATAGAACTTGTTTTTTGGAAAAAAAAACAAAAGATATTTTTTTAATTTTTAAAAATCCCAAAGACAGTTGCACCAACATACTAATGTACTCTCTCCGTTTCCAAATACATAGTACAAGTCTTTTTAGAGATTCCAACAAGTGACTATATACGGAGCAAAATGAGTGAATCTACACTCTAAAATATTCTACATACATCCGTATGTTGTATTCCATTTGAAATATTTAAAAAGACTTATATTTGGGAACAGAGGAAGTATTCTACATGTGTATAATTTTTAAGATGAAATTATTTAAGATGTAAGCTAAAAAATTAAATTCGTGTCACTTCAGCACATCACTGTTTATAGAGACTAAAATCCACACAATTATTTTTAGCTCACATCTTAAATCATTCCATCATGAAAATAAATCTATGCACACATAGAATACATCCATATATACATATGGATTTTATATTTTGACACTTCAAAACGGGAATTTTGAAAAAATAAAATAAAGAAAACACAGCTCTGAAGCCCAAGCTCCAGTACGCCTCACTCAGCGGTTGCAGTTTTTCAAGATACTCCGTACAACAATATACGTGTTCTGCCAAAAAATATGGTTCAGAAAGCTGCAGGTATACATTCTTGTTGAACATGGCCTACGTGGCGGATCAGCTTGAACAGCACACTTGGTATTCAGCATCAGCTCCCTGCTGCTGGCACTAATTTGTGTGCAACAATCTTCGAACGAACTCAACAATCTTATGAAGATACTAGTTCATTCCAAGAAGCAAGTCAGTACCAACACATATGTTATTCGGATGAAAATCAGCAAAAAGAACTGCACTCTGCAGGAAATCAGATCTGAAGCGAAATAACATTGATGCCCAAGTTTGCTGGGAACAGAGAGGCAGTACTGAGTTTACATTTTAGACCAGAGAGCAACATCACATAGTGTATGCTCACAGATTGTTTTCAGCTGGTAGACCTCAAAAATTCTCAACTCTGATGAAGACTTCTTTTGGGCGGGGGAACTGTGATAAAGCCTAAGAGATGGAACAACAAGTGTTTGCCGATTTCAGTACAGAGTTGTCGCGTAGTCTCTCCATTTGTAATCAGCACTTCGTAACGCAGCAGTTGAATCGACATTGCTGTCACATAAACTACAATAAAACAAGGTTAAATGACAGACTGGAATTCAACTGAAATTTAAATCAACAGCAGATTACGTCGATGGACAAAGAAAATTGACAATTAACCTTTGATCTTAGTATCTTACACTGTTTTCCCATTCCTATCAAATTTCTAACTAAATAAGTGAATGGATAAACCATCTGCAGCCAAGTGTTCATACAGTTCGTCCACAACAAAAGGTATCATTCACATCCTTAGGATGTACAGTACAATACTTCAGACGGTTACCACATTCTTGTAAATTGTTCTTCACAAGTCCACCAACTCACAACGTACAAAAAGAGCAAATTAAAACAATTAAGGACCGAACAAGGGCGTTAACTGGGCTGTCCAAGTGGTGTTGATTGTGCACCTACTGGGCACCACGTTGCGTACGCTGAGCTATGTCACCACGCGTAGGCAATTTGGTCATATCTAGGGCCACTTGTATGGTGTGTTGGGTTTCTGTGCTGCTCTGGTCAGGAGGAAGCTTAAAAGAAGGAAAGGAATAACTCTGGCTGTATCCCATACTCCCGTTATATTTTACAAGTGGTTGCAGCTGATTTTGCTGTTCATAGATTTATTATTTACACAGATCAACTTAGGTCATAAAAACAACTGGACGCGCCCCAGCATCTAGTTAGAATAACTGATCACAGAGCACTCCGTATTACTTTAACCAGGATAGGAATCACCATTTACTAGCACAGACCACGAAAAGGAAACTAAACTCTAAGGTGAGGGGACAAGAGAGTAAACTATGGTATTCCATATCACATTTTGAGGCTTGCATAGACAGGAAGTAAAAAAAAAGGGCAGCCCGGTGCATGTAGCTCCCGCTTGCGCAGGGTCCGGGGAAGGGTCTGACCACTTTGGGTCTATTGTACGCAGCCTTTCCCTACATTTCTGTAAGAGGCTGTTTTCAGGACTTGAACCTGTGACCTCATGGTCACAAGGCAGCAGCTTTACCACTGCGCCAAGGTTCCCCTTCCCCGGACCAGAAGTAAATTATGAATGGCATTTTGCGCAGAATAAATCACAGTATTCTGAATGGCATTTTGAGGCAAATTTTGAATTACTATCAGTTTTCACAACTACAATAACAGAAAGTAATCTGAAGCAGAAAACCATACAATCAATCCATTCTTACTGTTCCACACCAGATATTAACATCAAGAACAAACAAACTCTAGCAACATCATGCTATGGTTGGTTCCTTACCGGTAACAGAGCAGCACTAATGAACCTGACTCTGTTGTTTAACAGCAGTTCGAGCAGCAATTGTGGATGGGATAACAACAAGAGATCGGGTGGGAACAAGGGCTGTAGGATGATCAAATAACACCTCATATCCCTGCATGTTATTTATGCTTTCGTAAGGCATATTTACAAATAGTAACAACACAAACAAGTAAAAAAACATATGTGATAACATACCATGTACCACGTGATGTCGCCTCAGAAAACATCCGATATCAGCATGGGAGATAAAGTATGTAAACTGCCCTCCAAAACCGCCATGCAACAATCCAATTATTCTCCCATTACCATCTAACAACGGAGCACCTGAGCTTCCTTTTTCACTTGCTATTACTACTTGAGTGAGGTTCATTGTGTATCCAACAGTGTTCACAAGTTCCAAGTCACGGACTGTTCTTGAAGGGTGAGAAATTGATCCTTCAACAGCTGTTCGAGGTAGGCCAGGAGGCCATGAAATCATTGCGCACTTGTCGAAAGCTTCTGGAGGAGTTGGACTAAGAATCAAGCCCTGATGACTGTTGGTACATCTTCTGCCCAAATTCTTAATATCTGGTCGGTATACATGAAGAAGAAGCAGGTCTTTCTCGCAATCGATGCCAATCATGGAAGCTGGTGCATAAACTCTTGCTCTTATCCTGCTTTGCCCGCGGAAGCTCTGCTCGTAATGATCACACAACACTCTTACAGAAAAAAGCGAACAAGCATCTTTAAGCGAAAGGGGTTCTGAACTCTTGAATACGTGTTGCATAAGATGGGCACATGTTAAGATCTTAAGATGATCATCTGCCTCCTCCACTACAACGCCTGTGCAATTTTGTCCTCGGAGGTCTAACTCCGCAGCTCTTTTTTCTGCAGGAACAGTCTCTACTTTGTTCATAAGAGCTATAAGTGCATTAATTGCAGATGCTTTTGGTCCGATAGTGATGAAAAATATAGAGCCTACAGAACGGTTGTAGATCCACTTCTGTAACTCGCTCGAAAATGCATTTGGCGGAGCAGCCATCTAGCAATGAGAAAAAGAAAAGGATTTTTTAAGTACAGTTTACAGTTTGGTACAATGCAAACAAAAAGAACAGAAGTGAGGAAGTCCAGGGAGCATACTACCTTGTATTAGACACCCACGGTCAACCCTGCGTCGGGATACAGAAGAGGAGGTGGTGATTCTAAGTAATGAGATCAAAGGAAGCTGTAGGAACAAACAGCAACCTTGCTTAGCGTGACAGTAAATAAAAAGTCATAAACAAAAGCCATAACATCTGAGAATAAATAGTAAAACCCCCAAAATGAATGCTAAGGCCAGAAGTACAATGAATACTTCTTTTTTAACATAGTTAAAAAGAAAAGACACTACACAGCAGCATGAGTTTGATCAAGAACGACATCTATATCAGTTTATAATCGGCCCATATTAAAGCAGAAATAAGAAAATATGAAACTCTATTTGATTTCATATAGATAGAATAAACAAAAAAAGACTCAACACTCACTCAAGCCAGCTAACCGTGTTTAACTTTACTCACAATTAAGGGCTTAAAATAATGATTTGACATCTAATTCCTTAAAGGCATTTGAACAAAAATGCTACTCCCTCCGTCCCAAAATAAATGTCTCAACTTTGTACTAAAGTTGAGACACTTATTTTGGGACGGAGTATATCCCAAACCTACAATGCACTACTTTAACTCCACAAATGGGCAAATTCAGTTTTGTGACAAACAGATCTTTCACATTAGATTGTAACTAGATGTTCAAGGCTTCAAGTCTAATGGCTTGTTTATGCTGTACAACAGATCCGAAGATTGATTAATAGAGATGTTCAAAACTTGTCTGTGCTTCCAACAAAGCATGAGGACGAACCAGTAATGACTATCAATCATCCCTATTGGGGGAGTTTCTTTTTGCTTATCTCTGTAGTTCTCTGATTTTAGAACTTTTAAATATAAGGACCAAACTTAAAGATACGGAGACTCTAGAAAGTTTGCCAGTCAACACACATAGGGAATGAATGACAGTATAGGAGCTGGATGTATTTTGCACACGATAGAAACAGTAACTCTATGTTTACCTTGCGAGTGATAGCCTTCTAAGCAGAATACATATGACCAAGAACTGAAGCATAGTCATTACTCAGTACATATCCCTGTAACAAGTTAATTTGTCATTACAGAACCTGATAAAGTTTAATCATACTTGCATGTAAATGATCAATCAAAAGTTCTAGAAGCAAACTGCTCAAACAGGGACTTAAACTGGATACCTTCTCAACCATGACGCTGTTTCTTTGCTGCTGTGAAGTTACAGCAGTAATACAGCGGACGAAACTCAACTCAATCAGAAGTAACACGCTCCACTCAGAAGTACACCCTGAACTCCTGAAGAAAAAGAAGAAACAGCAGTCAGCTTGAAGTAGGTAATTCTTAGCTCAAGGTATAAGAATGAGTAATAAGCTAGCAAGCCCATTCTGGTTCAGTCAACATCACACAGTACAACTGAAGAAGCTCGACATACAAGCATTCTCCCTACCATCTAGCCAAGAGACTCGGGATAATGCCAGTTGTGATGTGTTACGGTAGTCTCCAAAAAGGAACAACACACTATCATAACAAACCCAGAAAACCCAAAGGAGAAAGCAGTAACAGCAGCAGCAGTTACGGGAACCCCTCCCTAAAGCCGAAGAAGAGCAGGTGAGTCGGACACAGGATGCCCATGAAACATCCATCCATCACAAAATTCACAAGTCACCCCACTGTTTTCGTATATGATAAGAAGTCTTGTAATGCTGCATGCTAGGAATGCAGCTTTACATCAAATCAGATGACACAAACAAAAAATACCATGAAGAATCATAAATGCAGGCAGGGATTCATCAGGGAGGCCACCTCCTGCACGAAGGAGGAAAAGCAACGGACCCCAGGGCACAAGAAAGACCACGCCCACACACATCCATCCCCTTCCCTTCCCCACAAGATTCAGCAAGTGGCCACACATAAGCAAGCTCAAAAAATAGTCGTGGTACCTACACCGCTGCGGAATAAATGACAAGAATCCATCAAATCACGTTCCCCATCACACGAATCTCTGAAGCCTCTGTTCGGGCTCTCTGTTCCTGGGAGAACAGAGATTGGAGTGGACCAATTCTGCCAAGGATACGGACTTCAGGCGGCTAATTGCAAAAGAAATCGCTGGCGTTTCTGTTCTGGCTCGATTCTTACCACGCTTACTGATCTAATTAAGCAAAATATGAAGAACTAGAGTATCTACTGTACTTGAGTGATTGACAAAAAACTAGCACTTTAGGGGTTCGCGTCCCACAGAACTACCACTTTTTTAAAAGTGACCGAAAACTACCAAAAAAACGTAAAAACGTGACTAAAAACTACCAGGTTGACTGAATGGTGGTTTAGACCATTTTAACCGCGATTCTGACGTGAGTGGCCCACGTGCCAGGCTGGCGGCCCGCCTAACGGCTAACGGCGCGCGCGGGGGGCCGTTAGAGCCGCTCGTCGGCCGCACCTGGTCGGGACCAGGTCATAACCTGGCCGACCGGGCCGCTCGTCCCCACCAGCTCTCTCACTCTCCCCCGAGCTCCTAGTTCTAGCCGTTGGCAGCCATGGCGGCTGTGGATGCAAACTCCGGCGGCGATTCAGGCATACCTCCAGGCGGCAGCGCGGCACAGCAGCCTTCTCAGTCCGAATCTAATCCTTCCGCTGCCGGCGTGCAGCAGAGGTTGGATTGGTCGGCGCTGGCGCGACCACCGTCGACGACAAGAAGCAGAGCTCAAGGTCAGCGGAAGCTTCCTCGTTCTGCTGGCGGCGGCAGGTACGGCCTAGTTTTTTGCATGGTTGTGAGATTCAGAGATTCAGAGAATCGGTAATTTAAGCTAGTTTTTTGCATGGTTAGATTCAGTTATGGTCATCTTGGAAATTGTTAGTATTGCGCATACTTTGTTGTGTAAGAAACTGAAAAAAGCAGTTTGACAGAAACTCAATATTGTGCCTACTTAGGTTCAGTAATCCTGTATTCAGTTAATAAAGGTATTTCATTTTATAATTTTCAGAATTGATGACCCAAAGTGGTCAATTTGGTTCCATTTCAATGCCAGAGAATCTGTGGTTCAAAATTTATACCAGTTAGACATATCATATTTGACAATGCTTTCTCTTATTGGGAGTGAGGGCTTTGTGGCTGATGATTATATGCACTATGTATTTGATGAGGAGAAAGGATTAGAAGGTTTAGATAAAATATGTTGTGAAGATGATGTGCAGCAGATGTTGGCACACTCTCATAATGAAAAGTTTCTGAACATAAGAGTAGTGGGAGCTCTTGAGGAATGTAATGCAGACGAGAACAGAGATAGTTATTTTGCTGAACATTGCATTAACACTCAACAAAGTTGCACTAAGGTGGTGGATATAAGCATGGACAGAAAGAAAGAGCTGAAGAAAAGCATGGTGCAGAGAGAGGCTAACCTTAACCATTTTGAAGGTGATACTGATGTGTCTGAATTTGTTTCTGATGATGAAGCTGCAAATTCAAGTTCAGATGGGAACAATGTGGATTTTCAGTCAGAGTATTCCTTTTAAGATGAAGCTGCAAAACAAGATACAGCAGTGGTACAGAAACTGAAGGTAGTGAGAAAACCTGGTCCAACTAGTAGATCCCACCATGAGATTGAGAAAATGGAGAAAGCAGATTGGTTCCCTGAAGCAGATGAAAAATGTTTCCCTGGTGACTATGGCATCAGTGATGAAGAAGATGAGCCTGAAGGATCCTATAAACTACCAAGTGGTAGGAAGAGAAGGAATAAGAAGTTGAAAGACAGGATATGGTATGATCACAAACTTCAAGGACCAGTAGAACAGTTTTGTAAGGGCTTGTGCTTCACCACTGTGTATGAGTTCAGAGATGCACTTAGGGATTTTCACATTAGGACTTTGAGAAATTTTCAATACCACAAAAATGCCCCAGATAGGATTATTGTTTGGTGCTCAGAGAGAGCCACCCAGGGATGTGATTTTTATATATGTGCCTCTAAGTTAGCTCATGAAAAAACATTATGCATCAAGAAGTGTGATATGTTGCACACTTGTGGAGCATGTGCAGAGTCCATGAAGGTTACTACTAAGTGGATGTCAAGGTCAGTGGAGGCAGCATTGAGAGAAGACATTAGATCTCATGTGGATGCATTAATTAAGAAGACCAAGACTAAGTTTTCAGTGGATGTATCAAGAAGTGTGGCATATAGGGCAAGGAGGAAGGCTGTTGATGTAGTTCAAGGTGACCAGAAGAAGCAGTACTTGAGGCTCAGGGATTATCTTCAAGCAGTTCTTGACACAAACCCAGGTAGCAGGTGTATAGTAACAACATTTGAAGATCTAGAGAACCCAGCACCTACTCCTAGATTCAAGTATATGTTCTATTGTTTAGCAGCTTCAAAGGAAGGTTTCCTTAATGGCTGTAGACCATTTATAGGTCTTGATGGATGCTTCATCAAGTTAATCACTGGACAACAAATTCTTGCAGACACAGGAAGGGATGGAAACAACAATATTTATCCTATAGCTTTTGGTGTGGTTGACAAGGAAGATGGTGAAAATTGGAATTGGTTTTTAACTCAATTGAGATGTTGCATTGGCAGTGGCAACAAATTTGGAACATACACTATCATGTCTGATAGGCAAAAGGTTGGGAAGAATTTCATTGAGCAATTTATGTTATTACTTTTTTCAGTTGTATTAATAATTTGTGAATGTGCAGGGCTTGCTTAAGGCAATAAATGAGGTATTCCCTGATTCACCTCAAAGGTATTGCCTTAGGCACATATATGCAAATTTTCAATCTGCTGGATTTAGAGGCCAGGAACTAAAGAAGTGTATTGACAAGGCTAGCTACTCCTACACTAAACATGGGCATGAACTAGGCATGGCAGAGCTGAAAGCACAGTCTGAGGATGCTTGGAAATGGCTCAAAAAAATTGAGGTCTCTACTTGGGCTAGGTTTGCTATGGATCATACTTGCAAAACAGATTTAGTTGTGAACAATCTAAGTGAAGTCTTCAACAAGATGATACTGGATGTTAGGGCCAAACCAATAAGGACAATGTTTGAAGGGATTAGGACCAAGCAAATGATCAAGAGGCAACAAATTAGGAAGAAGTTACAGATTAGCAGGTGGACAATCACACCAACCTACTCAGAGATTTTAGAAGAGAACAAGCAGTATGCCAAGTATTGTCAGGCTGACAGAGCAGGTCCAACAATTTGGCAAGTTACTAGCAAAGAAAAACAGTATTGTGTGGACATGGAAGGGTATACATGTGACTGCAAGAGATGGAGCATGACTGGTGTACCTTGCAGTCATGGCATATCTGTACTGACAAAGCAAAAGCTGCATCCTGAGGACTATGTCAATGACTTTTTCAAGAAGCCACTTTATTTGGAGACATACAAAGAAATTATATACCATGTTCCTGGTCCAGATTTCTGGCCTCACACAAACACTCCAGACATTGAACCTCCTGTGTTCAAAGAAAAGGCAGGCAGAAAACAGACTGCAAGGAGGAAAGGAGAGTTTGAAGTTCCTGCCCCAAGAGACACCAGTAGGATGGGAACAATTACCTGTGGAAATTGTGGGTTGGAAGGACACAAGTATACAAGTTGCAATAAGACTCTTAGGCCTAAACTGCAAATGAGGAAAAACAAACACCAGGTAATTATCAAGCATCAGAGCAATGTTTCCTTTTACATAGTCTAATCTAAGTTAAGTTGGACCTTTAATGTAGGAAAACAGGGCAGTCTATGCACCTGCTCCATCTGCTCCAATACAAACTCCAAGAGCACCAGCCCCTAGTGCAAGAGCACCAGCTGCTGCTGCATCAGCACCAGCTCCTGCTGCAAAAAGGGGTAGGCCTACAGGTGGAGGAAGAGGCAAGGAATTCAGTGCACCAAGATCTGTTGCTGCAACTTCAGAGGTTTTGGCTGGTAACAAAAGGAAGAGGTTTGCAAGCAGCAAATTGAGGGGTTATTTCTATGCCAGTGGTAACTGACACTATAAAAAGGTAGAACTTCTCTCTTTGAACCTGTTTGAATTAGTTTAGAACCTGTTTTTCTTTGTTTTGAACCGTCTATACTTTTCTGCATGAGTATGTCTGAATTTGGGTGAACCTGACCAAACCTCACTATACTTGTATCAAATTTGTGGTGTACCATGGGCCTGATGGTGGGCTTCCGTGTTGGACCTAACTAACCCACCAAGCCTGCCACACTATGTACATAAGAGAGGCCACCAGAAACCACTGGATCCTTGCGCCTCATTCCCCTTGACCAAAACCTAGCCGCCACTGATGGATCCACAGTTAGGAGAGGTAGTTGATGAACAAGACGAGGTTGCTAGGGCTGAAAGGAGGGCTGAAAGGAGGGCTAAAAGGAGGGCCAACCGTCGAGCACAGGCACAGGAGCGACGCCAGAGGATTGCTGCCATGATTATGGCGGAACGCAACCAGAATGACGTGAAGCAGTTCAAGGAGGTGTTCCCAGAAGGAACCAACATCACAGATGAACTAATCATCTGGTGGGCCAGAGACAGGGCTTCTTTCCATCGATTCCAAGCAACAAGGAAGAGATGGACTCAGATCCTGGCTGCAGCAGAAGGAAGACAGGATTGGGATTAGTTCTACGCGGTAGTTTCTGACTAAATTGTGGTGTTTCTGAATCTGCTTGTCGTGTGCTCAATATTGCCCTGAATCTTGTTCTTAGTCTTGCTTTGAATCTTGTCTTCTTCTGAACTTTCTGAACTTCATGATTGCAGTGAAGGATGCAGTTCAGGAGATGCACCAACCTTGATGAAGACGATGCAATGTGGCTGCCTGAATCTATGTTAAAGAGAGTACTCATGTTAAAGACTATGCTTATTTTCTGAACTATCTATGTTTGGGTTGTTGGAAAATCTATGATAAAGACTATGCTTATTTTCTAAGAAATGTATCCATGGCACAATATTTTTAAGTCTGAACTTATGCCTGAATCCATCTATCTGCATTTATCTGAATGTTTCTATACTTGGGCTTTGCTGAAATGTGATTTTTTGGTCACTCTAATTTTTGAAATACTCCACTGTTTGACCATCAACTACTCCACTGTTTGAGCACACAAGTTCCAAGTTGCTGGGTTTCAACAAAGACTTTAATTGCAACACAACTACCACCATTTCTCATCACTCAATCTACCACTTCCCCACTGTCACACTCCACCGCACTTCCTCCACTCCAACATTTAAGTAGCCCAATAGCTCACTCTATCTCTGCTCACTCTACCTCTCTCTCGGAAACCTCACTCCACCTACATCCATGGCTGGTTCTTCCTCTACGCCAGACCCATGGCTGAACCCCTTCCCCACCGGCAAGGGCTGGGTTGCCATGCTTTTTGGGTCGGCTCACGGCGACGAAGAACTCTTCCTCGACTACATGAAGATTGCCATGAGATACAGCAGCGCAAAGGGGCTCGTGGATGCATCAGAAGAGGTGAGGAAGAAGGCGATGACTGAGGAGAAGCAGTGCATGGACCAGCGCTATGCAACCCCAGGTAAGGGTATCATGCCCATCGAAATGTTGCTGTGGGCAATGAAGGAGGCGGACTCCGGCGATGCTGGGCAGAGGGAACGGTGGGCAGCCCACCGCTATATCCCTCCAGCACAAGCTGCAACTCCAACTACTATGGGCAATGCCGACGAAGACCTGCAGATCATCGCCCCACCAGCACTGCTGGCTCGCCGACGTCCTCCTCCCATCATCGTCATCGATGGAGACGAAGAGGAGGTGCCAGAGCTGCCACCTACCACTCAAGTCAAGCAAGAGGTGCGACGGTCAGGTCGCATAGCAGGGCAGGGGCCTAACAATCTGAAACAGTAAGTTTCAGATTCAGTTATCGCCAGATCTATGTGAGATTCAGTTATGTCAGTTTAGTTCTGTCAGTTTATCAGGGTGTTTGCAATCTCAGTGAGATTCAGTTCTGTCAGTTTAAGTGTCTTTGAACAATTTCAGTGTCCATGTCCTATCTATGTAAGACTAAATGCTATCTATGGAAGACTAGATGTCTTCCAAACTTCTCTGAATTTGTCTGAACCTGTGATGAAGCAATTTATGAAGTAAACATATCTCAGCAAGAACTTATGATACAACACACACAAATAAACTACATCAGACTTAGATAATTTAGTTCTTAACTTAACTTAGCACCAGTTCTCAGCATCAGGATAATATTTGGGCAGTACAGATCAGGGCAAACACCACCCCCACACCAACCAAAATGATCTGAACCCATTACAGTTCTTAGGTAGTTCAAAGGTAGTTCATAAGTAGATCAGGGCATATTTGCATCAGACTGATCATTCCTAGGCCAATTATATATATAGGCCTCATATATACTTACCATCCAGAGAGTTGCCACTTCACTCCTCCATCACAACTTCCTTTATCTTGTCCAGCTTTTCCTTGCACCCATGACCAACCTTAAGGAGCTCAGCAATGACATTCTCCAGCTTCTTCTTCTCTTCTTTAAGGAGATCTTTCTCCACCTCTAGCTCCTTCATGGCCTTCCTTGTGTTTTGGATTATATCAGCTTGACTCTGAAGGATGCACCTTTGTTCTTTCTTGAGCTTAAGCTTCTCCATTTGAAGCTCAATCTTTGCCTGCTCCTCAAGTTGCTTCTTCTTCTCCTCCAGTTCATTGATTGCCTGGCTTGTGCAATCCATGTCATGAGATTTGATTCCATCCTGATAATCAAACAACTTGGACACATCATCCACCAGCTGGCTATACTGATTGGCCAGAGAATCAAGCTCCTTCTGCAGTTTTGCAACCTCTATCCCATGAGCCTCATTATCCTGGGCTCTACCAAGGTTCTGCTCATGATACATATCCCAGAGCTTGCTTAAGCGCCTTTGCAGAATTACAGGCCAGGGGGCATCTACCCACTCCAGAACACCACAGTTCACACCATCCTGAAAATCAATTTAATTTTACAGTGAACAAGCAAATTCAGAATAACAAATCATAAACAATAATGATATAAGCTACACTAGCTAGTTAGTTCTATACTACAAGTACAGTATTCAGACATGTTTCCAGTGCTCTTTACTACAAGTAAAGTATTCAGACATACCAATGTTTTCAGACTTAAGGAAAATTCAGAATAACAACAACTAAACACTCTGTTTCCACTACACAGCAGAAATTCAAACTAATCAAATCCACACCAACTTGGTTCATTACCTCAGTAGCACATCCTATGAATCTCCTGCCAGTGTCAGTGCCTTCAAATGCCACAAACGTGCCCGCCCTCTGCCTGTGCAGGATGCACCTTCTGTCAGATTCAGTCACAAGCCCACAGAAACTAGGGTCTATCACAGTGTCAGGAGTTTGCTGCAAAAGCAAAAGCATATCTATATCAAGAACAACTCACATATATCAACTTAAATGGAAAAATCTCAAATATCTTCAAACCCTAACCCTACCCTAACCCTAGAACAGAACAGACAGGAGAGGGAGAGGATAGACTGAGATGACTTACAAAGTACTCCATCTGCATGCTGCTGAACTCGGTCATGTACTCGTCATCGTCATCCGACGTCTTGTTGCTATTCGGCCACGACGGCATGGTCACGGCGTCGCCGGAGCACGAGAAGAAGAAACAGAAGCAGAGGAGAGCAGAGAGGAGTTGAGTGAGCTCGGGGGAGAGTGAGAGAGCTGGTGGGGACGAGCGGCCCGGTCGGCCAGGTTATGACCTGGTCCCGATCAGGTGCGACCGACGAGCGGCTCTAACGGCCCCGCGTGCGCGCCGTTAGCCGTTAGGCGGGCCGCTAGCCTGGCACGTGGGCCACTCATGTCAGAATCGTGGTTAAAACGGTCAAAACCACCATTCAGTCAACCTGGTAGTTTTTAGTCACGTTTTTACGTTTTTTTGATAGTTTTCGGCCACTTTTAAAAAAGTGGTAGTTCTGTGAGACGCAAACCCCCAAACTGGTAGTTTTTTGTCAATCACTCACTGTACTTCGCTCCCGTGATCCTATCTACGTGCACGCGTCCAGATATCTCCTCGTCCCCCCATGAAGTCGCGAACTCAGAATCGAGATTCAATTTTATCTTAAACCCCACAGCAGGAAACCCGCTAAATGCATCGGCAAATCGACGCGCCGCACATGAGGAGCAAATCCAAATGCTGCTCGCGGAGCAAAAAGTGAACCCAAACGGGACGAGGCGAGCGTGGAGACAGATGAACTAACCCTGGCACTCGCGGCTTGCTCGCGGGGTCCAACCGGCGCTGAAGCAGGGACCAAGGGGGCGGGGCGGACCGAGACGGGGCCGCGGCGTGCGTGCTCCTGCGGGGACAAGGGAGGGGCGTGAGAAGCGGGCGAGGGAAGGAGAGAGCGGCTGACGCGACCGGGGAGAGGACGATCTGCTCGCACCTGGGCGGTTCCCTCGCAATGCCGGGGAGGTGGCGCGCGCGGGCGGACGGCGCCGTGCTCCCGCGGGGCTGCGTCCCGGGAGAGGGCGCGCCTGGTGAGCGGCGACAATGAGTGGGAGGAGAGCGTGCGTGCCCCGCGAACTGGGCTTTGCGGCTTGGGGAGGAAACGAAGGCGGCATGTGCTCGGTTGCCTCCTTGGCGGTGGGGCCCGCGCCTCACCCTAATTCTTTTCACTTCGCGGCCTTGCACTGTGAAAACGATACTCCTATGACGTGTAGCGGTCACGTTTCCATTTTCATCGAATGCCCTTTTGTCCTCGCGTGCCATATCCACAGTAAGAGCATCTACGATTGACCCTTCAAAGGTCCGTGGACAATGATTGATTGATCACGTCTCAAATTTGCTTATCTGCATTTAGATACCTCATACTACAAAACTTAATTTCAATAGCTACATGGGAGCTCCGTCCTTGGTATTACGTGGATTTTATCCTCTACATGCTTTTGTTTGGATTCTATGCATGTTTAGCTACAAAGCGAATCGATAGCGAACACGGAGAACTCGACGCTGGTTCATCTGATGAATGTTGACATCGGCCGACCGATCCGCCACTGCATAATCTTTAATTTATAAGTTCTCCCCATCCCAGGTAATCTGCACTGTGTCTCTCTCGCTCTCTAGATCGTAGAACTCTACAAGTTCTTCCCATCCCAGGTAAGCTAGCTGAGTTTTATCCTGATGATTTCAATTCAACATAATTGATGGATCTCGGTCATGAACTTCGTATTTTCTTGACAATGTCCGAGCGGGCCAGAGATTTGACAATTTGGATGGCATTGCTAATCTTGCTAAAGTGTTGGTGGAAACTAAAAAGCATCTTGCTTTTCCTTTGGTGTATCAACTTCTCAAGTTGGTGCTAATTTTGCGAGTTGCTACATCGTCAGTGAAGAGATGCTTTTCAGCAATGAATATCGTCAAGAGTATTTTGCGAAACAAAATGGGTGACGAGTTCATGAGTGATCCTGATTTGCTATGTGGAGAAAGATATATTTTCTACAATATAACGAATGATTATGTTATTGATCTATTTAAGAAGATGAAAGATCAAGAAGGGAAGTTATAAAATGTGAGTCTCATATCACTTTAGTTTTTTTGCTTAATGATACTTATTGTCTACATTATTTCTTTCTTACCATTGTTGTGAATTAATATATATTCTTTTGTTTATCTTTTTCAGAAAGTTGCAAATGAAACATTCCAAAGTCATCGTTTTGCTTATTATTTATGGAATATGTAAACAAGTGTTGTTCTATGACTTCGCTCGGCCAAATACTCGGTATGGTTTTTTTTATGTAATAATAATATCACGAGCTCATTGCATATGTTTGCTCTTTATATTGCTCTCGACCATTGTCTATGTTGTTGCACCACTATAATAGGCTTACCGTGGGCAGTGATTGACATCACTGCCCATTTTTTCTAGCTTCCTCCCTGCATAATACGTTGATCAACTATCCTAATCCTCGTCGGAGATGTCCACTATCTCGGTGCCTGGCTTCGGGTACATGGACGGCAGCCGCAACTCTGGCTCATGCGGCTCCTCCATCTGCTCCGTGTCGGCCTCCGCTTCCACCACGTCGAAGAGCGCGTCAGTCACCGCTAGTTCTTGCCGGATGCGCTGTCGGTTGGCCTCCACATAGGCCTTATCCTGGATGGACTCCAGGAAGGCCTGCTGCTCCTCCATCTCGGCTGCTTGGGCGACCGTGAACTCCGCCTTCGCGTTCTCCATATTGAAGCCCGGAGCCGGCGCCAGACCCTCCTTCGGCTTCTCCGCCTCATCCTCCTCCGGTTTCGTCACCTCCATCGGAGCCGGCTGCTGCTCCTCTTCCTCCTCCTCATCCACCTGCTCCTCCTCCTTCGACTCCAATTTCGACTTCGGAAAATCCGGAGGCAGGACGACAGTGATGCGGGTGGCGCGCGCGGCATGCCACGCCTGGATCTCCTGTTCAATCTAGAGCCAGCGCTCCGGCGTGAGCATAGCATATGTCGTTATATTTTGCCGAACCATGGCGAAGCCAGAGGGCGTAGGAAGAGCGACGGAGCGGGAGAGAGGTGGATGGGATCGGGCTGCGGGGCGGAGAGGGAGGAGGTGGATGTGGCTAGGGTTGCGGGATGCCAATCGGCTTAAATGTCCAAATTTGAACTTGGGCAGTGTCGCGGTTTTACAACAGCAGATGTCCTCGGGAAAGGACTAAGTATGGAGGCCATCGCAACTAGGTGGTCGCTTGAACATGGTTGATTGAAAATGATGGACACAAGTTTATCCATGTTCGGCCCCTCACGGAGTCACGATGGAGGTAAAGACCTACTTCCTGCTTGATTGATATTGACGATGATCTCGATTACAAGGATGCAGATTTACTAACTAGCTCTCGAGATATTACAACTTAGTCTTTCGTCCTAGGGGCTCCCTTTATATAATAGGTCGAGTCCCCTAGGTTTACAGATGATTCCGGGTTGAACTGTCAACCATATCCTACTCTAACTCTTACTTGTCTTGCCTCCCAAGTTTGGGAATCCTCCATTTGGGTCGTCTCCACAAGCCGGCCCAGAAGGCCTCTCCACGAGCCGGCCTTTGGCCGGGTCTTGCTGTTGGGGAACGTAGTAATTTCAAAAAATTTCCTACGCACACGCAGGATCATGGTGATGCATAGCAACGAGAGGGGAGAGTGTGTCCACGTACCCTCGTAGATCGAAAGCAGAAGCGTTAGCACAACGCGATTGATGTAGTCGTACGTCTTCACGATCCGACCGATTCAAGTACCAAACGCACAGCACCTCCGAGTTCAGCACACGTTCAGCTCGATGACGTCCCACGAACTCTGATCCAGCAGAGCTTCGAGGGAGAGTTCCGTCAGCACGACAGCATGATGACGGTGATGATGATGCTACAGACGCAGGGCTTCGCCTAAGCACCGCTACGATATGATTGAGGTGGATTATGGTGGAGGGGGGCACCGCACACGGCTAAGGGATCAATGATCAACTTGTGTGTCTAGAGGTGCCCCCTGCCCCCGTATATAAAGGAGCAAGGGGGTGGCCGGCCGGCCCTCTATGGCGCGCCAGGAGGAGGAGTCCTCCTCCTAGTATGAGTAGGACTCCCCTCGTTCCTACTCCTACTAGGAGGGGAAAGGGAGAAGGAAAGGGGGGGTGCCCCCCCTCTCCTAGTCCAATTCGGACCAGAGGGGAAGGGGCGCGTGGCCTGCCCTAGGTGTAATGCCCTCGATGCGGCTATATCTCTCACGTGTCGAAGCACGACTTAGAGGCATAACCGCATTGAAAGCAATGTCGCAAGTGAGGTAATCTTCACAGAACCCATGTAATACATAAGGGAAAGAGATACATAGTTGGCTTACAATCGCCACTTCACACAATACATGAATAAAGCATTACATCATCCAGATACAATCAAGGTCCGACTACGGAACCAAAATGAAAGAAGACTACCCCAAATGCCACACAGATCCCCGATCGACCCCAACTGGGCTCCACCACTGATCAACTAGAACGAGACAACATAAAGGACAAGATCTTTATTGAGCTCCTCCTTGAGCTTGGTTGCGTCACCTGCACGATATCATCGGCACCTGCAAGCTAGTTTTGGAAGTATCTGTGAGTCACAGGGACTCAGCAATCTCACACCCTCGCGATCAAGACTATTTAAGCTTATAGGTAGGGTAAAAGGTATGAGGTGGAGCTGCAGCAAACGACTAGCATATATGGTGGCTAACACACGCAAATGAGAGCGAGAATAGAAGGCAAAAGCGCGGTCGAACAACTATGATCAAGAAGTGATCCTAGAACAACCTACATCAAGCATTACTACAACACCGTGTTCACTTCCCGGACTCCGCCGAGAAGAGACCATCATGGTTACACACGCGGTTGATGTATTTTAATTAAGATCAACTTCAGGTTTTCTACAACCGGACATTAACAAATTCCCATCTGCCCATAACCGCGGGCACGACTTTTGAAAGTTCAAATCCCTGCAGGGGTGTCCCAACTTAGCCCATCACAAGCTCTCACGGTCAACGAAGGATATTCCTTCTCCTAAGACAATCCAATCAGGCTCGGCATCCCGGTTACAAGACATCCTCGAAAATGGTAAAACAAGTCCAGCAAGACCACCCGCTGTGCCGACAAATCCCGATAGGAGCTGCACATATCTCGTTCTCAGGGCACACCGGATAAGCTAAGCGTATGGGAGCCAACGTAACCCAAGTTGCCAAGGGACAGACCCGCACGGTGCTCTGGGTTGGACCAACACTTAGACAAGCACTGTCCCGGGGGGGAGGGGGTTAAAATAAAGATGACCCTTGGGCTGGCCTAACCCAAGGGAAAAAGAGGCTAGGTGGCGAATGGTAAAACCAATGTTGGGCCTTGCTGGAGGAGTTTTATTCAAGGCGAACTGTCAAGTGGTTCCCATTATAACCCAACCGTGTAAGGAACGCAAAATCCGGGAACATAACACCGATATGACGGAAACTAGGGCGGCAAGAGTGGAACAAAACACCAGGCATAAGGCCGAGCCTTCCACCCTTTACCAAGTATATAGATGCATTAATTAAATAAGAGATATTGTGATATCCAAACAATAATATCCATGTACCAAACATGGAACAAGCTCCAAACTTCACCTGCAACTAACAACACTATAAGAGGGGCTGAGCAAAGCGGTAACATAGCCAAACAACGGTTTGCTAGGACAAGGGGGGTTAGAGGCTTGGCTTAACAATATGGGAGGCATGATAAGCAAATGGTAGGTATCGCAGCATAGGCATAGCAAAAGAGCGAGCATCTAGCAAGCAAAGATAGAAGTGATTTCGAGGGTATGGTCATCTTGCCTGCAAAATTCTCAGAGTTGACTTGATCCTCATAAGCGAACTCAACGGGCTCCTCGTTCACGAACTCATCTCCCATCTCTACCCAAACAAGAACAACAAACAAAAAGGAACGCAATCAACCACGTGCAATGCTCAAACAACATGATGCAAACATGGTATGATATGCGGGATGCGGTATGTGATGCATATGCAAGATTTGACAAGGAATGATTGAACCTGGCCTCAACTTGGAAATCCAAGAGTGCCACTGGAAAGGTGAGGTGATTTCGGTTGAAATCGATATAAAGATCACCGGAATCGGATGCACGGTTTGGGAATGACAATCAAAACGAATATGGCAGCGGTCTACGATAATCAGCAAGTGACCAACTAAATGCATCAAGATAAATATGCTACAACACTCAAACATGACAACAAGATACATGGCAGGGACCCACTCATGAAGCTTGCATGCCTGCAGGTCGACTCTAGAGGATCCCCGGGTACCGAGCTCGAATTCGCCCTATAGTGAGTCGTATTACAAACAAGCATCGCAAAAGAGAAAATGAAAACAGGTTTCAGACTTAGTGAAATTAACACAAGTCTGGAATTTATCATCATGAAGCAAACTTTAGAGCATGAAAACTACATGCTACAGGAACTTAACATGGCAAAGCAAGGCATGTCATGAAGCTACTCAAAGCACTTAACAAAAGTTCCTTAGTGACCATGAGCCAAAAGGGAATAGAAAATACAATTGCAAGCATGTGAACATGGCAAAAACATAAACAGATTCAGACTTGGTGAAAAACTGGAGCATGCAAACAGATTTGAAAAGTAGGCATGTTTACGAGCTCGATGCACTCACTACAGAACATGGCATGACAAACTAAGCATACACCCATCAAGAATACATGTCATAGAAACTAGACATGGCAAGAACAACAACATAGCATGCACGGATCAATAGCAACATCCTCGGCAAAATCGCTAAACATGTCAACAATCTGCCAGGATTATTTTATAGCAAAAGTAGAGCTCGATTGACTCAAGCTAGGGTGCTCCATAATTGCAAACAAAGACATGGATGGATAGAGCATCACAATATTAACAAAACATCCTTAATGATCATCCTCAAAAGAGGCACGGATCACTAGGAAACAACATGAACATATGGCATAACAACAAAAACAGAACAAGGACTTAGTGAAATTCTAAGTCCCTGAAATCAGCATTACCGATTACGCTACTTTGCAAGCTTGTGCTAGTCACCAAAAATATCGCAAAAATACATGGCAAGCACCTCTGTAAAGATGGCATGTCATATAACAAAACACTTGTAGAGCTCAGGATCATAGCATGCACACATTAAACATGGCAAAAATGACAAAATACCATTTGCTGAAACAGATCTGACAAATTCATCACATAGCCCTCTTCCAACAGCATTTCGGGCAACAAGATGAGCTCAAATGAAAATGATGCAATGAGATGAAATGATGTACTCGTCGAAACGAACATTTTGATATGCTACACGCACGAATCCGAGCTACGGATGCAGAGTTATGATGCGATGAAAAATGTGAAAAAATATGCAGATCTGGGACTTAGAAGAAAAAATAGACCTCTCCGGGAAATCGGGACGGAGGGATACGGGGACGAGGAGGTCCGGATCTGGACGGAGCCGTGTTTGGCTGAGCTCTCGGTGGATCTCATCCCGATCCACCGGATCCGGCCGGCGGGCTACGGCAAGGGCGGCGGTGGCCGGCGACCGGAGCGGCGCGGCGCGGGCAACGCTGGGTGGCGGCGACGGTGCTCGGCGGCGGAGCACGCGGCGGCGCAGGTGGCGGAGATCCCGGGCGGCGGCCGGGCGAAGGCGGCGACGCACGCGGCAGGAGGAGGCGGCTCGGCGGCGGTGCCGGTGACATGCGGCGGCCGGCGGCGGAGGCGACCGCCTCGGGCGTGGCCAGGCGCGGGCGGCGCACTCGGGGCTCACGGGCATAGGCGGCGGGGGATCCGGGCCCGGGCGGGCCAGATCTGGGCTTCCATGGGTCCGCGGCGGGGAGGAGAGAGAAGCGCGGCGAGGTGGCGTGGCCTGGTTGGTGGAGAGCGGCGGCGTGGTGACGTGGCGGATTCCTATTGGCCAGAGTGAGGTGGCCGGTGGACGCGTCCGCCGGCGAGACGGACATGTCCGGCGGCGCTGAGGGAGTTAGGGTAGGGTTTGATCTGCGCGAAAATTTTGGAGGGGATCATATATTTATAGGTAGAAGGAGCTAGGAGAGTCCAAATGAGGTGCGGTTTTCGGCCACGCGATCGTGATCGAACGACCGAGATGATGGAGGAGGTTTAGGTAGGTTTTGGGCCACTTTGGAGGGGTGTTGGGCTGCAACACACACGAGGCCTTTTCCGTCCCTCGGTTAACCGTTGGAGTATCAAACGAAGTCCAAATGGCACGAAACTTGACAGGCGGTCTACCGGTAGTAAACCAAGGCCGCATGGAAAGTCTCGGTCCAATCTGAAAACGTTTAACACCCGCACACGAAAAGAGGTAGAAAGGGGCACCGGGTGACATAGGAGCGCCGGATTGCAAAACGGACAACGGGGAAAATGCTCGGATGCATGAGACGAACACGTATGCAAATGCAATGCACATGATGACATGATATGAGATGCATGAAACGCAAGCAATGACAAGGCAACAACAACGAATAACTAGAAGACACCTGGCACAACGGTCTCGGGGCGTTACAACAGTCCACCACTACGGGAGGATCTCGTCCCGAGATCTAGAATGGCACCAGAGGGAAAACGGAGGAGGAAGATAAGCGGTAAAACTAAGTTGCTTCTTTGACAAATGAGTGAAACCACGAACCTTGAAAAGGTTAAGCCATTTCGAGAAAAGAATACAACGGAGATGAACGAAGTTGAAAACACTCCGTTAGAAAAGAGGAAAAGAAAGAACCGATTCGGGTAACACTTCGGTTGAAAAGAAAAGGAATTGAATAAGAACTTGATAAGATGAGAAGATACATGAATGAAAACACGACACTCCGGTTGGAAAAAGGATTAGCAAAGGAAAGAATATGGTCTTGACAAACCGAGATGAGGAGTGAAAAGAGCAACATCACTAGACCTCCGGGAGAAAGAATAGAAGTTGGATCGTTGGAACAAAAGAACGGAGAAGAAAACAACATCTTCTACCTTACATTGCAAAAGCATCTTGAAGAGAAAGGTCGAACGGAATTGTTGGAAAACCAACAACAAAAAAGGATAAGCTTGATATGGTCTTATGGAATACATCTCAAATTATGAGGTGACAACCTGCCACTAACGGCAAAAGAATTTGATTGGTATGAACAAGGAGACGAGAAAGCTATTTCACCGGGAGGATAGATGAAGAACTTGGATCATATATTACCACCATTAATAGCATTAATCCTTAGGGAAAGCTTTAGGTGAAATATAACCCCAGACAACTCCAACGGAGAGGTTGATGGATTTAAAATACCTCATTCTTAACAACATGTGAATCATGAAACATGAACTCAAATTATCAAGAATGACATAATACCACCTCCGATGATACGGTTGAAAGAATTGCACTTTAAAATGCAAGATGAAGAAAGCTTGAGCCCCTTTGAAAAGAATCTCAATGAACACTTGGAGAAGGAATTATTTCTTTGATGAACCATCATGTAGAACCTTCGTGAGAACTCCGGTAACAAAAGGATAACGAGAGGAAAGGGAAGTTGAAAACACAAGGTGAATCTTTGTAATGATTTAGATGGATCTCCGTGGTGATATAATTGAGAGAGGTTGGAACTCCGGGAAAAAAGAAGATGAAACAATTGAAACCGAGAATTTGATGAGCCTCCGGAATAAGGAATTAATCACTTGGATGAAGCAAGAATAAGAATTACGTTATGCGTATCCTTTCACAAATTTAAATTGATGACAATCAACAGATTTGACATATTACTTATTCTCGTAGAAAAGATTAAGAGAGATATAACATAAACTTGAGAATGTCTTCAACGAACCACCGGTATGATTGGAAAGAACGAGTGACTTGATACGGTAACTAAGGAAGAGAATCCTGGAAGAACCACCGTAAGAATTGAAAATGAACAAAGAAAAGATAAGGAAACGCCAGGGAGAATTAGAGAACGAATGAACAAATACTAGAGATAAATTAGATACATGGGAACGAAGACTTTCTGAGCTGATACGAGAATATTTGAAAGATGCACCGGTAAGATTTAGAGAATGAGAGCTGAAAGCTGGAATGAATAAATCTGAGATGATGGGCTTTGGAGTAAAGAAATGGAAACATCTCATGAAATGCTCCGGATAGGTGAAAAGAATTCTCGCAACCAAAACAATTATGAGAGGATGTCATCAAGCTAGAACTTAGAATCTTGAAGAGAATGGAGCAAGATATGGAGGAAAATTCTTCTTCGGTCTTCAAATGTCGAGGATGACGATGAGAAACACCACCATGAATTGTTGAGATACTCCAGAATAAAATTATAAAGGTTGAACCAATGATGAAAAGAATTTGAAAGATCTTGGAGAAGGCAATTGACTTATGATAACTCATTCTTACGTCAAACTTTGAAGAATTTGAGATAGCTCCGGTAAAAATAAGAAGAGTCAGGTAAGATCCTGGGAAAAGACCTATGGGTTAGGGCCCACTCAAAAGAAACACCGTTGAAAAGATTTAAAAGATAGATTGCGCCGGTTCAGTTAAATGACTTGAATGAGGTAACATACTCGAAAGAGTTTGAACGAAAGCAGAGTGAAAACATGAATCTCTGAGATATCTAGAGCACTCTGGAACAATTGAATAGCGAGAAGTGGATGATTAAGAGGTGCACCGGCACGAGAAAACATTTGAAACAAGGAAAAGGATATGATCAACAAAGTTTGACTTGAAACCACCGAAGAAGAAAGAGAACGAATAATGATGAACTTGAGGCTCCGTTAGAATCTTCATGAGAAACACCGGGTAAGAACATTGAAAGAAAAGAAAGAAGAGACTTCACATGAATAAGATGGACACTTGATCAAGAAATCTGAGTCCTTGAAAAAAAAAGGGGGGGGGGGGGGGGAAAAACAAAGGCAACTTGGAGACGGATGAAACAAACACCGTTGAGGAGAACTGATACTTGATCTTGCAAATGTTGAAGTGATCGGATCCGCTTGAGGAGAAACACGCTGGTTGAAAAAGAATTAACATGACAACCTCGATGATCAAGAAGGATTAGTATTCACATAGGAATATGAGAACACCATTTAGGAAAGGTATGTAATCAACATTTGACTTCAAAGCAACTCGAATACCACAACTGAAACAAAACAAAGGATTGGCTTGCAGAATAAGCCGGAACAAACATATGATAGAGATTTCGTGATGGGGCCTACACGGGCTCGATCGTACAGCACCATCATGTACAAGGCAGTGCACATGACATACGAAGCGTCCCCGAGTCAGCATAGCAAAGGACTCTTTAAGACACAACGAGACCACTGTAAAACCAACCGTGGATAGGCGGACCACTAGACGTCGAACCCCAATTTCAAATCATACATCTATCGGAAAGAAATCCTAGGAGCTACTTGAATTCCCACTTATAAACTCCCGAAATTTTCCGGTTATGCAATCAGGTGTTGGGGATACAGGGGAAGCATAATATCTCACCCAAACTAGCAAATCCTACATCCAGCTGTATCCATCCTTCATCACATAACCAAGAAACCTTCGAAAATCGTTTACCTCAACCTTCGAAAAGCATCCGTTATACAAGTTATGGCAATACTCCCGAACTCCCGCCCCAGTACTGGGTGGCGTCGAGGTTATCTCACCAACAACCGCATAAAAGAGATTTTCGATGTCGGCGAAACTAAACTCAGGTATTCCAGAACTGCAACGATAAAATTGTGATGACAACACCTCGGAGCTCAACTCCCCGGGACACTGCCACAACCCCTAAATGTCAGGAGGCACCAAGAACAATGTTCTCGTCACAAAACCATCGGAACGATTCCAAGATACCCGCGTGATCCTAAATTTTTTTAGTGAAATCTGAGAAGAGAAGAGTCAAAACTCTACGTCAAGATGCCTCACCAGAGCGACGAAGGGACTGAGGAGTAAAAAGAATTCCTAACTCTCTGATATATATAATCCTAAAAGACTCAAAACATTTTTCTAGACTCAACAACGCCAGCGATTCGATCAAGTAGGGGGCTCCTAAGGTCGGGGAAGGCTCTGATACCAACTTGTAACGCCCTCGATGCGGCTATATCTCCCACGTGTTGAAGCACGACTTAGAGGCATAACCGCATTGAAAGCAATGTCGTAAGTGAGGTAATCTTCACACAACCCATGTAATACATAAGGGAAAGAGATACATAGTTGGCTTACAATCGCCACTTCACACAATACATGAATAAAGCATTACATCATCCAGATACAATCAAGGTCCGACTACGGAACCAAAATGAAAGAAGACTACCCCAAATGCTACATAGATCCCTGATCGACCCCAACTGGGCTCCACTACTGATCAACTAGAACGAGACAACACAAAGGACAAGATCTTCATCGAACTCCTCCTTGATCTTGGTTGCGTCACCTGCACGATATCATCGGCACCTGCAAGCTGGTTTTGGAAGTATTTGTGAGTCACGGGGACTCAGCAATCTCACACCCTCGCGATCAAGACTATTTAAGCTTATAGGTAGGGTAAAAGGTATGAGGTGGAGCTGCAGCAAGCGACTAGCATATATGGTGGCTAACATACGCAAATGAGAGCGAGAAGAGAAGGCACAAGCGCGGTCGAACAACTATGATCAAGAAGTGATCCTAGAACAACCTACGTCAAGCATTACTCCAACACCGTGTTCACTTCCCGGACTCAGCCGAGAAGAGACCATCACGGTTACACACGCGGTTGATGTATTTTAATTAAGATCAACTTCATGTTTTCTACAACCGGACATTAACAAATTCCCATCTGCCCATAACTGTGGGCACGGCTTTCGAAAGTTCAAATCCCCGCAGGGGTGTCCCAACTTAGCCCATCACAAGCTCTCACGGTCAACGAAGGATATTCCTTCTCCCAAGACAATCCGATCAGGCTCGGCATCCCGGTTATAAGACATCCTCGACAATGGTAAAACAAGTCCAGCAAGACCACCCGCTGTGCCGACAAATCCCGATAGGAGCTGCACATATCTCGTTCTCAGGGCACACCGGATAAGCTAAGCGTATGGGAGCCAACGTAACCCAAGTTGCCAAGGGACAGACCCGCACGGTGCTCTGGGTTGGACCAACACTTAGACAAGCACTGTCCCGGGGGGGAGGGGGTTAAAATAAAGATGACCCTTGGGCTGGCCTAACCCAAGGGAAAAAGAGGCTAGGTGGCGAATGGTAAAACCAATGTTGGGCCTTGCTGGAGGAGTTTTATTCAAGGCGAACTGTCAAGTGGTTCCCATTATAACCCAACCGTGTAAGGAACGCAAAATCCGGGAACATAACACCGATATGACGGAAACTAGGGCGGCAAGAGTGGAACAAAACACCAGGCAAAAGGCCGAGCCTTCCACCCTTTACCAAGTATATAGATGCATTAATTAAATAAGAGATATTGTGATATCCCAACAATAATATCCATGTATCAAACATGGAACAAGCTCCAAACTTCACCTGCAACTAACAACGCTATAAGAGGGGCTGAGCAAAGCGGTAACATAGCCAAACAACGGTTTGCTAGGACAAGGGGGGTTAGAGGCTTGGCTTAACAATATGAGAGGCATGATAAGCAAGTGGTAGGTATCGCAGCATAGGCATAGCAAAAGAGCGAGCATCTAGCAAGCAAAGATAGAAGTGATTTCGAGGGTATGGTCATCTTGCCTGCAAAATTCTCAGAGTTGACTTGATCCTCGTAAGCGAACTCAACGGGCTCCTCGTTCAAGAACTCGTCTCCCGTCTCTACCCAAACAAGAACAACAAGCAAAAAGGAACGCAATCAACCACGTGCAATGCTCAAACAACATGATGCAAACATGGTATGATATGCGGGATGCGGTATGTGATGCATATGCAAGATTTGACAAGGAATGATTGAACCTGGCCTCAACTTGGAAATCCAAGAGTGCCACTGGAAAGGTGAGGTGATTTCGGTTGAAATCGATATAAAGATCACCGGAATCGGATGCACGGTTTGGAAATGACAATCAAAACGAATATGGCAACGGTCTGCGATAATCAGCAAGTGACCAACTAAATGCATCAAGATAAATATGCTACAACACTCAAACATGACAACAAGATACATGGCAGGGACCCACTCATGAAGCTTGACAAAAGTTGAACACTGAGCTACGGCTAATTCATCCATTAACAGGTTCAAACAAGCATGGCAAAAGAGAAAATGATAACAGGTTTCAGACTTAGTGAAATTAACACAAGTCTGGAATTTATCATCAGGAAGCAAACTTTAAAGCATGAAAACTACATGCTACAGGAACTTAACATGACAAAGCAAGGCATGGCATGAAACTACTGAAAGCACTTAACAAAAGTCCCTTAGTGATCATGAGCCAAAAGGGATCAGAAAATACAATTGCAAGCATGTGAACATGGCAAAAACATAAACAGATTCAGACTTCGTGAAAAACTGGAGCATGCAAACAGATTTGACAAGTAGGCATGTTTACGAGCTCGATGCACTCACTATAGAGCATGGCATGACAAACTAAGCATACACCCATCAATAATACATGGCATAGAAGCTAGACATGGCAAGAACAACAACATAGCATGCACGGATCAATAGCAACATCCTCGGCAAAATCGCTAAACATGTCAACAATCTGCCAGGATTATTTTATAGCAAAAGTAGAGCTCGATTGACTCAAGCTAAGGTGCTCCATAATTGCAAACAAAGACATGGATGGATAGAGCACCACAATATTAACAAAACATCGTTAATGATCATCCTCAAAAGAGGCATGGATCACTAGGAAACAACATGAACATATGGCATAACAACAAAAACAGAACAAGGACTTGGTGAAATTCTAAGTCCCTGAAATCAGCATTACCGATTACGCTACTTTGCAAGCTTGTGCTAGTCACCACAAATATCACAAAAATACATGGCAATCACCTCTGTAAAGATGGCATGGCATATAACAAAACTCTTGTAGAGCTTAGGATCATAGCATGCACACATTAAACATGGCAAAAATGACAAAATGCCATTTGCTGAAACAGATCTGACAAATTCATCACATAGCCCTCTTCCAACAGCATTTCGGGCAACAAGATGAGATCAAATGAAAATGATGCAATGAGATGAAATGATGTACTCGTCGAGACGAACATTATGATATGCTACACGCACGAATCCGAGCTACGGATGCAGAGTTATGATGCGATGAAAAATGTGAAAAAATATGCAGATCTGGGACTTAGAAGAAAAAATAGACCTCTCCGGGAAATCGGGATGGAGGGATACGGGGACGAGGAGGTTCGGATCTGGACGGGGCCGTGTTTGGCTGAGCTCCCGGTGGATCTCATCTCGATCCACCGGATCCGGCCGGCGGGCTCCGGTGAGGGCGGCGGTGGCCGGCGACTGGAGCGGCGCGGCGCGAGCGGCGGTGGCCGGCGACTGGAGCGGCGCGGCGCGGGCGGCGCTGGGTGGCGGGGACGGCACTCGGCGGCGGAGCACGCGACAACGCAGACGGCGGAGATCCCGGGCGGCGGCCGGGCGAAGGCGGCGACGCACGCGGCAGGAGGAGGCGGCTCGGCGGCGGGGCCGGCGACGCGCGGTGGCCGGCGGCGGAGGCGACCGCCTCGGGCGCGGCCAGGCACGGGCGGCGTGCTCGGGGCTTGCGGGCACAGGCGGCGGGGGATCCGGGCCCGGGCGGGCCGGATCTGGGCTTCCACGGGTCCGCGGCGGGGAGGAGAGAGAAGCACGGCGAGGTGGCGTGGCCTGGTTGGTGGAGAGCGGCGGCATGGTGACATGGCGGATTCCTATTGGCCGGAGTGAGGTGGCCGGTGGACGCGTCCGCCGGCGAGACGGACATGTCCGGCGGCGCTGAGGGAGTTAGGGTAGGGTTTGATCTACGCGGAAATTTTGGAGGGGATCACATATTTATAGGTAGAGGGAGCTAGGAGAGTCCAAATGAGGTACGGTTTTCGGCCACGCGATCGTGATCGAACGACCGAGATGATGGAGGAGGTTTAGGTGGGTTTTGGGCCACTTTGGAGGGGTGTTGGGCTGCAACACACATGAGGCCTTTTCGGTCCCTCGGTTAACCGTTGGAGTATCAAACGAAGTCCAAATGGCACGAAACTTGACAGGCGGTCTACCGGTAGTAAACCAAGGCCGCATGGCAAGTCTCGGTCCAATCTGAAAACGTTTAACACCCACACACGAAAAGAGGTAGAAAGGGGCACCGGGTGACATAGGAGCGCCGGATTGCAAAACGGACAAGGGGGAAAATGCTCGGATGCATGAGACGAACACGTATGCAAATGCAATGCACATGATGACATGATATGAGATGCATGAAACGCAAGCAATGACAAGGCAACAACAACGAATAACTAGAAGACACCTGGCACAACGGTCTCGGGTGGTTACACTAGGCCAGCCCTCTCTCTATCTCCACTAAGGCCCATTATTTCCCCCGGGGGGGGGGGTTCCGGTAACCCTCCGGCACTCCGGTTTTCTCCGAAATCACCCGGAACACTTCCAGTGTCCGAATATGGTTGTCCAATATATCTATCTTTACGTCTCAACCATTTCAAGACTCGTCGTCATGTGTGTGATCATACCCGGGACTCTGAACTACCTTCGGTACAACAAAACACAAAAACTCATAATACCGATCGTCACCGAACTTTAAGCGTGCGGACCCTACGGGTTCGAGAACTATGTAGACACGACCGAGACACGTCTCTGGTCAATAACCAATAGCGTAACCTGAATGTTCATATTGGCTCCTACATATTCTACAAAGATCTTTATCGGTCAAACCGCATAATAGCATACATTATTCCCTTTGTCATTGGTATGTTACTTGCCCGAGATTCAATCGTCGGTATCGCAATACCTAGTTCAATCTCGTTACCGGCAAGTCTCTTTACTCGTTCTGTAATGCATTATTCCGCAACTAACTCATTAGTTACAATGCTTGCAAGGCTAATAGTGATGTGCATTACCAAGTGGGCCCAGAGACACCTCTCCGACAATTGGAGTGACAAATCCTAATCTTGATCTATGTTAACTCAACAAGTACCATCAGAGACACCTGTAGAGCACCTTTATAATCACCCAGTTACGTTGTGACGTTTGGTAGCACACAAAGTGTTCCTTCGGTAATCGGGAGTTACATAATCTCATAGTCATAGGAACATGTATACGTCATGAAGAAAGCAATAGCAGTAAACTAAAACGATCAAGTGCTAAGCTGACGAAATGGGTCAAGTCAATCACATCATTCTCCTAATGATGTGATCCCGTTTATCAAATGACAACTCATGTCTATGGTTAGGAAACATAACCATCTTTGATCAACGAGCTAGTCAAGTAGAGGCATACTAGTGACACTCTGTTTGTCTATGTATTCACACATGTATCATGTTTCCGGTTAATACAATTCTAGCATGAATAATAAACATTTATCATGATATAAGGAAATAAATAATAACTTTATTATTGCCACTAGGGCATATTTTCTTCAGTCTCCCACTTGCACTAGATTCAATAATCTAGATTACATAGTAATGATTCTAACACCCATGGAGTCTTGGTGCTGATCATGTTTTGCTCGTGAGAGAGGCTTAGTCAATGGGTCTGCAGACCCGTATGTATCTTGCAAATCTCTATGTCTCCCACCTAGACTTGATCGCAGATGGAATTGAAGCATCTCTTGATGTGCTTGGTTCTCTTGTGAAATCTGGATTCCTTTGCCAAGGCAATTGCACCAGTATTCTCACAAAAGATTTTCATTGGACCCGATGCACTAGGTATGACACCTAGATCGGATATGAACTCCTTCATCCATACTCCTTCATTTGCTGCTTCCGAAGCAGCAATGTACTTCGCTTCACACGTAGATCCCGCCATGACGCTTTGTTTAGAACTACTCTAACTGACAGCTCCACCGTTCAATATAAACATGTATCTGGTTTACGATTTAGAATCGTCCGGATCAGTGTCAAAGCTTGCATCAACGTAACCATTTACGATGAGATCTTTGTCACCTCCATAAATGAGAAACATATCCTTAGTCCTTTTCAGGTATTTCATGATGTTCTTGACGACTGTCTAGTGATCCACTCCTAGATTATTTTGGTACCTCCCTGCTAAACTAATAGCTCGGTTGCCTCCCTGTCGGTGGGGCCCGCGCCTCGCCCTAATTCTCTTCACTTCGCGGCCTTGCCCTGTGAAAACGATACTCCTATGACGAGTAAGGGTCATGTTTCCATTTTCATCAAATGCCCTTTTGTCCTCCCGTGCCATATCCACAGTAAGAGCATCTACGATTGACCCTTCAAAGGTCCGCGAACAATGATTGATTGGTCACGCCTCAAATTTGCTTTTCTGCATTTAGATACCTAATACTACAAAACTTAAATTCAATGGCTACATGGGAGCTCCTTCCTTGGTATCACATGGATTTTATCCTCTGCATGCTTTTGTTTGGATTTTATGCCTGTTTAGCTACAAAGCGAATCGGGAGTGAACGACGGAGAACTCGACACTTTTTCATCTGATGAATGTTGACATCGGCTGACCGATCCGCCACTGCATAATCTTTAATTTGCAAGTTCTCCCCATCCCAGGTAATCTGCACTATGTCTCTCTCGCTCTCTAGATCATAGAACTCTACAAGTTCTTCCAATACTAGTTAAGCTAGCTGAGTTTTATCCTGATGATTTCAATTCAACATAATTGATGGATCTCAGTCATGAACTTCGGATTTTCTTGACAATGTCCGAGCGGGCCAGAGATTTGAAAATTTGGATGGCATTGCTAATCTTGCTAAAGTGTTGGTGGAAACTAAAAAGCATCTTGCTTTCCCTTTGGTGTATCAACTTCTCAAGTTGGTGCTAATTTTGCGAGTTGCTACATCGTCAGTGAAGAGATGCTTTTCAGCAATGAATATCGTCAAGAGTATTTTGCGAAACAAAATGGGTGACGAGTTCATGAGTGATCCTGATTTGCTATGTGGAGAAAGACATATTTTCTACAATATAACGAATGATTATGTTATTGATCTATTTAAGAAGATGAAAGATCAAGAAGGGAAGTTATAAAATGTGAGTCTCATATCACTTTAGTTTTTTTGCTTAATGATACTTATTGTCTGCATTATTTCTTTCTTACTATTGTTGTGAATTAATATATATTCTTTTGTTTATATTTTTCAGAAAGTTGCAAATGAAACATTCCAAAGTCATCTTTTTGCTTATTATTTATGGAATATGTAAACAAGTGTTGTTCTATGACTTCGCTCGGCCAATACTCGGTATGGTTTTTTATGTAATAATAATATCACGAGCTCATTGCATATGTTTGCTCTTTATATCGCTGTCGGCCATTGTCTATGTTGTTGCACCACTATAATAGGCTTACCGTGGGCGGTGATTGACATCAGTGCCCATTTTTTCTAGCTTCCTCCCTGCGTAATACGTGGATCAACTGTCCTAATCCTCATCGGAGATGTCCACTATCTCAGTGCCCGGCTTCGGGTACATGGACGGCAGCCGCAACTCTAGCTCATGCGGCTCCTCCATCTGTTCCGTGTCGGCCTCTGCTTCCACCGTGTCGAAGAGCGCGTCAGTCACCGCTAGTTCTTGCCGGATGCACTGTCGGTTGGCCTACACTTAGGCCTTATCCTGGATGGACTCCAGGAAGGCCTGCTGCTCCTCCATCTCGGCCTCTTGGGCGACCGCGAACTCCGCCTTCGCTTTCTCCATATTGAAGCCCGGAGCCGGCGCCAGACCGTCCTTCGGCTTCTCCGCCTCATCCTCCTTCGATTCCGTCACCTCCATCGGAGCCGGCTGCTGCTCCTCTTCCTCCTCCCCATCCACCTGCTCCTCCTCCTTTGACTCCAATTTCGACTCCAGCAAATCTGGAGGCAGGCCAGCAGCGATGCGGGTGGCGCGCGCGGCACGCCACGCCTGGATCTCCTGCTCAATCTGGAGCCAGCGCTCCAGCATGAGCATAGCATATGTCGTTATATTTTTCCGAACCATGGCTTTGCCAGAGGGCGTAGGAAGAGCAGCGGAGTGGGTGAGAGGTGGATGGGAACGGGCTGCGGGGCGGAGAGGGAGGAGGTGGATGTGGCTAGGGTTGCGGGATGCCAACCGGCTTAAATATCCAAATTTGAACTCGGGCAGTGTCGTGGTTTTACCACGACAGATGTCCTCGGGAAAGGACTAAGTATGGAGGCCATCGCAACTAGGTGGTCGCTTGAACATGGTTAATTGAAAATGAAGGACACAAGTTTATCCATGTTCGGCCCCTCGCGGTGGAGGTAAAGACCTACTTCCTGCTTGATTGATATTGACGATGATCTCGATTACAAGGATGCGGATTCACTAACTAGCTCTCGAGAGATTACAACTTAGTCTTTCGTCCTAGGGGCTCCCTTTATATAATAGGTCGAGTCCCCTAGGTTTACAGATGACTCCGAGTTGAACTGTCAACCATATCCTACTCTAACTCTTATTCGTCTTGCGTCCCAAGTTTTGGAATTCTCCATTTGGGTCGTCTCCACAAGCCGGCCCTGAAGGCCTCTCCACGAGCCGGCCTTTGGTCGGGTCTTGCTGTTGGGGAACGTAGTAATTTCAAAAAAAAATCATACGCACACGCAGGATCATGGTGATGCATAGCAACGAGAGGGGAGAGTGTGTCCACGTACTCTCGTAGACCAAAAGTGGAAGCGTTAGCACAACGCGATTGATTTAGTCGTACGTCTTCACGATCCGACCGGTCCAAGTACCGAACGCATGACACCTCCGAGTTCAGCACACATTCAGCTCGATGACGTCCCACGAACTCCGATCCAGCAGAGCTTCGAGGGAGAGTTCCGTCAGCACGACGGCGTGATGACGGTGATGATGATGCTACCGACGCAGGGCTTCACCTAAGCACCACTATGATATGATTGAGGTGGATTGTGGTGGAGGGGGGCACCACACACGGCTAAGGGATCAATGATAAACTTGTGTGTCTAGAGGTGCCCCCTGCCCCCGTATATAAAGGAGCAAGGGGGTGAGGCCGGCCGGCCCTCTATGGCGCGCCAGGAGGAGGAGTCCTCCTAGTATGAGTAGGACTCCCCTCTTTCCTACTCCTACTAGGAGGAGGAAAGGAAGGGGAGAGGGAGAAGGAAAGGGGGGCGCCGCCCCACCTCTCCTAGTCCAATTCGGACCAGAGGGGGAGGGGTGCGTGGCCTGCCCTAGGCCAGCCCTCTCTCTCTCCACTAAGGCCCATAAGGCCCATTATTTCTCCGGGGGGGGGGGGTTCCGGTAACCCTCCCCACTGGTTTTCTCCGAAATCACCCAGCATCCGGAGCGAATATAGTCATCCAATATATCGATCTTACGTCTCAACCATTTCGAGACTCCTCGTCGTGTCCGTGATCCATATCCGGACTCTGAACTCCTTCGGTACATCAAAACACAAAAAAAACTTCATAATACGATCGTCACCGAACTTTAAAGCGTGCGGACCCTACGGGTTCGAGAACTACGTAGACATTGACCGAGACATGTCTCCAGTCAATAACCAATAGCAGAACCTGAATGTTCAATATTGGGCTCTACATATTTCTACGAAGATCTTTATCAGTCAAACCGCATAACAACATACGTTGTTCCCTTTGTCATCGGTTTGTTACTTGCCCGAGATTCAATCGTTGGTATCTCAATACCTAGTTCAATCTCGTTACCGGCAAGTCTATTTACTCGTTCTGTAATGCATTATTCTGCAACTAACTCATTAGTTACAATGCTTCCAAGGCTTATAGCGATGTGCATTACCGAGTGGGCCTAGAGATACCTCTCGAACAATCGGAGTGACAAATCCTAATCTTGATCTATGTCAACTCAACAAGTACCATCAGAGACACCTCTAGAGCACCTTTATAATCACCCAGTTACGTTGTGACGTTTGGTAGCACACAAAGTGTTCCTCCGGTAATCGGGAGTTACATAATCTCATAGTCATAGGAACATGTATACGTCACGAAGAAAGCAATAGCAGTAAACTAAAACGATCAAGTGCTAAGCTGACGAAATGGGTCAAGTCAGTCACATCATTCTCCTAATGATGTGATCCCGTTTATCAAATGACAACTCATGTCTATGGTTAGGAAACATAACCATCTTTGATCAACGAGCTAGTCAAGTAGAGGCATACTAGTGACACTCTGTTTGTCTATGTATTCACACATGTATCATGTTTCCGGTTAATACAATTCTAGCATGAATAATAAACATTTATCATGATATAAGGAAATAAATAATAACTTTATTATTGCCTCTAGGGCATATTTTTTTCAGTCTCCCACTTGCACGAGAGTCAATAATCTAGATTACATAGTAATGATTCTAACACCCATGGAGTCTTAGTGCTGATCATGTTTTGCTCGTGAGAGAGGCTTAGTCAACGGGTCTGCAACATTCAGATCCGTATGCATCTTTCAAATCTCTATGTCTCCCACCTGGACTTGATCGCAGATGGAATTGAAGCGTCTCTTGATGTGCTTGGTTCTCTTGTGAAATCTGGATTCCTTTGCCAAGGAAATTGCACCAGTATTGTCACAAAAGATTTTCATTAGACGCGATGCACTAGGTATGACACCTAGATCAGATATGAACTCCTTCATCCAGACTCCTTCATTTGCTGCTTCCGAAGCAGCAATGTACTCCGCTTCACACGTAGATCCTGCCACGACGCTTTGTTTAGAACTGTTCTAACTGACAGCTCCACCGTTCAATATAAACACGTATCTGGTTTGCGATTTAGAATCGTCTGGATCAGTGTCAAAGCTTGCATCAACGTAACCATTTACAATGAGATCTTTGTCACCTCCATAAACGAGAAACATATCCTTAGTCCTTTTCAGGTATTTCAGGATGTTCTTGACCACTGTCCAGTGATCCACTCCTGGATTATTTTGGTACCTCCCTGCTAAACTAATAGCAAGGCACACATCAGGTCTGGTACACAACATTGCATACATGATAGAGCCTATGGCTGAAGCATAGGGAACATCTTTCATTTTCTCTCTATCTTCTACAGTGGTAGGGCATTGAGTCTTACTCAACTTCACACCTTGTAACACAGGTAATGATGTAGGATAGGAACCCTATCGCTTGATCTTTCACGAAAGGAGTGGAATCCCGAGAAGAACACGAAGAACACAAAGGGGAAACACAAGAGGAACACTCAAACTAACAAGAACAAGTCACAATAGTGCTAGATCCTTGGATACATGCAACGATACATGGTACACGATCAACTAGGGATGACACACGGTAACCGGTCTTCTCCGTGTGGAGGTCTTGAATCCACGGGGGGATCTTCCCTCAGAAAGGGGGCTTGAATCCAAAGGGATCTTCTCCGAAGAGGCCACGGTCTCTCGCAAGGAGGAGATCCGATATGGATAAGCGTAGCTCTATCTCTCAAATGAGCTATCACAACGCTAACCCTAGAAAGTTGTAGGGGGCGGAGTATTTATAGTCTTAGTGCAAAAGAGGGGGCGAAGGGGTACATGGGATGTGGCCCAACACAAATCAGCACACAGGCGTCGGACGTTCGGGGATCACCGGTCATCCGGAGGCTCGCGAGGGTCCGGACGTCCGGTGCATGTCGGACGTCCGTAGTTTCGGCTCGGGTGTGCTTCGGTCGGATGTACGGTCGGGGTCGGACGTCCGGGCGTCGTCGGCCGTCCGAGGGGCTTCGGATGTCCGTGAGTTTTGCCTCAGGTGTAGTAGCATCGGTCGTCCGAAGAGGGCCGGGCGTCCGGAGCCTGGGGATCATCAGACGTCCGGTCTAGGACGGTCGTCCGGAGCCTGTAGCTTCCTCTTCATCATTTCTTCTTCTCCGTCTTCACGTTCATCTCCCTCTTTTTCTTCTCCTTGCTCCTTAGCTTCTCCATGGTACCTGAGCATGCACAAAGTATCCGTATGAGGTACTAGCCATGTCTCATGTGCATCAAAGTGGAAATGTGAGAGGAGAGATGTCACCTCGGTTTCAAGAGCTCTTGCACGTGCTCGTGTCATGGGTCCAAGAGGTGTTGACGGAGATGTAGTTGGGTCCATGGGGATGGCCTTGGGATGCTCCGCATCATCTACCCTCCCTTGGGGAAGATCCTGTTGGGGAACGTAGTAATTTCAAAAAAATTCCTACGCACACGCAAGATCATGGTGATGCATAGCAACGAGAGGGGAGAGTGTTGTCTACGTACCCTCGTAGACCGAAAGTAGAAGCGTTATGACAACGCGGTTGATGTAGTCGTACGTCTTCACGGTCCGACCGATCAAGCACCGAAACTACGGCACCTTCGAGTTCTAGCACACGTTCAGCTCGATGACGATCCCCGGACTCCGATCCAGCAAAGTGTCGGGGAAGAGTTCCATCAGCACGACGGCATGGTGACGATCTTGATGTTCTACCGTCGCAGGGCTTCGCCTAAGCACCACTACAATATTATCGAGGATTATGGTGGAGGGGGGCACCGCACACGGCTAAGAGAACGATCTCCAAGATCAACTTGTGTGTCTAGAGGTGCCCCCTGCCCCCGTATATAAAGGAGCAAGGGGGAGTTGCGGCCGGCCAGGAGGAGACGCGCCAGGGAGGAGTGCTACTCCTACCGGGAGTAAGACTCCCTCCTTTTCCTTGTCCAACTAGGAGAAGGGGAAGGAAGGGAGAGAGGAGAGGAAGGAAAGGGGGGGGGGCGCCGCCCCCCCTCCTTGTCCAATTCGGACTAGAGGGGGAGGGGGCGCGCGGCCTGCCCTGGCCTCCCCTCCTCTTCTCCACTTTGGGCCCATGAGGCCCATTAACCCCCGGGGGGGTTCCGGTAACCCCCCGGTACTCCGGTTTTATCTGAAACTTCTCCGGAACACTTTCGGTGTCCGAATATAGCCGTCCAATATATCAATCTTTATGTCTCGACCATTTCGAGACTCCTCGTCATGTCCGTGATCACATCCGGGACTCCGAACAATCTTCGGTACATCAAAATATATAAAATCATAATGAAACTGTCATCGTAACATTAAGCGTGAGGACCCTACGGGTTCGAGAACAATGTAGACATGACCGAGACACGTCTCCAGTCAATAACCAATAGCGGAACCTGGATGCTCATATTGGCTCCTACATATTCTACGAAGATCTTTATCGGTCAGACCGCATAACAACATACGTTGTTCCCTTTGTCATCGGTATGTTACTTGCTTGAGATTCGATCGTCGGTATCTCAATACCTAGTTCAATCTCGTTACCGACAAGTCTCTTTACTCGTTTCGTAATACATCATCTCGCAACTAACTCATTAGTTGCAATGCTTGCAAGGCTTATGTGATGTGCATTACCGAGAGGGCCCAGAGATACCTCTCCGACAATCGGAGTGACAAATCCTAATCTCGAAATACGCCAACCCAACATGTACCTTTGGAGACACCTGTAGAGCTCCTTTATAATCACCCAGTTACGTTGTGACGTTTGGTAGCACACAAAGTGTTCCTCCGACAAACGGGAGTTGCATAATCTCATAGTCATAGGAACATGTTTAAGTCATGAAGAAAGCAATAGCAACATACTAAAACGATCGGGTGCTAAGGTAATGGAATGGGTCATGTCAATCACATCATTCTCCTAATGATGTGATCCCGTTAATCAAATGACAACACATGTCTATGGTTAGGAAACATAACCATCTTCGATTAATGAGCTAGTCAAGTAGAGGCATACTAGTGACATTTAGTTTGACTATGTATTCACACAAGTATTATGTTTCCGGTTAATACAATTCTAGCATGAATAATAAACATTTATCATGATATAAGGAAATAAAATAATAACTTTATTATTGCCTCTAGGGCATATTTCCTTCACTCTCCCACTTGCACTAGATTCAATAATCTAGATTACACAGTAATGATTCTAACACCCATGGAGCTTTGCTGCTGATCATGTTTTGCTCGTGGAAGAGGCTTACTCAACGGGTCTGCTACATTCAGATCCGTATGTATCTTGCAAATCTCTATGTCTCCCACCTGGACTAGATCCCGGATGGAATTGAAGCGTCTCTTGATGTGCTTGGTTCTCTTGTGAAATCTGGATTCCTTTGCCTGGCAATTGCACCAGTATTGTCACAAAAGATTTTCATTGGACCCGATGCACTAGGTATGACACCTAGATCGGATATGAACTCCTTCATCCAGACTCCTTCGTTTGCTGCTTCCGAGGCAGCTATGTACTCCGCTTCACATGTAGATCCTGCCACAACGCTTTGTTTAGAACTGCACCAACTGATAGCTCCACCGTTTAATGTAAACACGTATCCGGTTTTCTATTTAGAATCGTCCGGATCAGTGTCAAAGCTTGCATCAATGTAACCATTTACGATGAGCTCTTTGTCACCTCCATATATGAGAAACTTATCCTTAGTCCTTTTCAGGTATTTCAGGATGTTCTTGACCGCTGTCCAGTGATCCACTCCTGGATTACTTTGGTACCTCCCTGCTAGACTTATAGCAAGACACACATCAGGTCTGGTACACAGCATTGCATACATGATAGAGCCTATGGCTGAAGCATAGGGAACATCTTTCATTTTCTCTCTATCTTCTGCAGTGGTCGGGCATTGAGTCTTGCTCAATTTCACACCTTGTAACACAGGCAAGAATCCTTTCTTTGCTTGATCCATTTTGAACTTCTTCAAAACTTTGTCAAGGTATGTGCTTTGTGAAAGTCCAATTAAGCGTCTTGATCTATCTCTATAGATCTTAATGCCCAATATGTAAGCAGCTTCACCGAGGTCTTTCATTGAAAAACTCTTATTCAAGTATCCCTTTATGCTATCCAGAAATTCTATATCATTTCCGATTAGTAATATGGCATCTACATATAATATCAGAAATGCTACAGAGCTCCCACTCACTTTCTTGTAAATACAGGCTTCTCCAAAAGTCTGTACAAACCCAAATGCTTTGATTACACTATCAAAGCGTTTATTCCAACACCGAGAGGCTTGCACCAGTCCATAAATGGATCGCTGGAGCTTGCACACTTTGTTAGCTCCTTTTGGATCGACAAAACCTTTCGGCTGCATCATATACAACTCTTCTTCCAGAAATCCATCCAGGAATGCAGTTTTGACATCCATCTGCCAAATTTCATAATTATAAAATGCGCCAATTGCTAACATGATTCGGACAGACTTAAGCATCGCTACGGGTGAGAAGGTCTCATCGTAGTCAATCCCTTGAACTTGTCGAAAACCTTTTGCAACAAGTCGAGCTTTGTAGACAGTAACATTACCGTCAGCGTCAGTCTTCTTCTTGAAGATCCATTTATTCTCAATTGCTTGCCGATCATTGGGCAAGTCAACCAAAGTCCACACTTTGTTCTCATACATAGATCCCATCTCAGATTTCATGGCTTCAAGCCATTTTGCGGAATCTGAGCTCACCATCGCTTCTTCATAGTTCGTAGGTTCATCATGATCTAGTAGCATGACTTCCAGAACAGGATTACCGTACCACTCTGGTGCGGATCTTACTCTGGTCGATCTACGAGGTTCAGTAGAAACTTGTTCTGAAGTTTCATGATCATCGTCATTAGCTTCCTCACTAATTGGTGTAGGTGTCACAGGAACCGGTTTCTGTGATGTACTACTTTCCAATAAGGGAGCAGGTACAGTTACCTCATCAAGTTCTACTTTCCTCCCACTCACTTCTTTCGAGAGAAACTCCTTCTCTAGAAAGGTTCCGAATTTAGCAACAAAAGTCTTGCCTTCGGATCTGTGATAGAAGGTGTATCCAATAGTTTCCTTTGGATATCCTATGAAGACACATTTCTCCGATTTGGGTTTGAGCTTATCAGGTTGAAACTTTTTCACATAAGCATCGCAGCCCCAAACTTTAAGAAACGACAACTTTGGTTTCTTGCCAAACCATAGTTCATAAGGCGTCGTCTCAATGGATTTCGATGGTGCTCTATTTAACATGAATGCAGCCGTCTCTAAAGCATAACCCCAAAACGATAGCGGTAAATCAGTAAGAGACATCATAGATTGCACCATATCTAGTAAAGTATGATTACGACGTTCGGACACACCATTACGCTGTGGTGTTCCGGGTGGCGTGAGTTGTGAAACTATTCCGCATTGTTTCAAATGTATACCAAACTCGTAACTCAAATATTCTCCTCCAGGATCAGATCATAGAAACTTTATTTTCTTGTTACGATGATTTTCAACTTCACTCTGAAATTCTTTGAACTTTTCAAATGTTTCAGACTTATGTTTCATTAAGTAGATATACCCATATCTGCTTAAGTCATCTGTGAAGGTGAGAAAATAACGATATCCGCCACGAGGCTCAACATTCATTGGACCACATACATCTGTATGTATGATTTCCAACAAATCTGTTGCTCTCTCCATAGTACCGGAGAACGGTGTTTTGGTCATCTTGCCCATAAGGCACGGTTCGCAAGTACCAAGTGATTCATAATCAAGTGGTTCCAAAAGTCCATCAGTATGGAGTTTCTTCATGCGCTTTACACCGATATGACCCAAACGGCAGTGCCACAAATGAGTTGCACTATCATTATCAACTCTGCATCTTTTGGCTTCAACACTATGAATATGTGTGTCACTACTATCGAGATTTAATAAGAATAGACCAGTCTTTAAGGGTGCATGACCATAAAAGATATTACTCATGTAAATAGAACAACCATTATTCTCTGATTTAAATGAATAACCGTCTCGCATCAAACAAGATCCAGATATAATGTTCATGCTTAACGCTGGCACCAAATAACAATTATTTAGGTCTAATATTAATCCCGAAGGTAGATGTAGAGGTAGCGTGTCGACTGCGATCACATCAACTTTGGAACCATTTCCCACGCGCATCGTCACCTCGTCCTTAGCCAATCTTCGCTTAATCCGTAGTCCCTCTTTCGAGTTGCAAATATTAGCAACAGAACCAGTATCAAATACCCAGGTGCTACTGCGAGCATTAGTAAGGTACACATCAATAACATGTATATCACATATACCTTTGTTCACCTTGCCATCCTTCTTATCCGCCAAATACTTGAGGCAGTTCCGCTTCCAGTGACCAGTCTGCTTGCAGTAGAAGCACTCAGTTTCAGGCTTAGGTCCAGGTTTGGGTTTCTTCTCTTGAGCAGCAACTTGCTTGCTGTTCTTTTTGAAGTTCCCCTTCTTCTTCCCTTTGCCCTTTTTCTTGAAACTAGTGGTCTTGTTGACCATCAACACTTGATGCTCCTTCTTGATTTCTACCTCCGCATCTTTCAGCATTGCGAAGAGCTCGGGAATTTTCTTATCCATCCCTTGCATATTATAGTTCATCACGAAGCTCTTGTAGCTAGGTGGAAGTGATTGGAGAATTCTGTCAATGACGCAATCATCTGGAAGATTAACTCCCAATTGAATCAAGTGATTATTATACCCAGACATTTTGAGTATATGCTCACTGACAGAACTGTTCTCCTCCATCTTGCAGCTATAGAACTTATTGGAGACTTCATATTTCTCAATCCGGGCATTTGCTTGAAATATTAACTTCAACTCTTGGAACATCTCATATGCTCCATGACGTTCAAAACGTCGTTGAAGACCCGATTCTAAGCCGTAAAGCATGGCACATTGAACTATCGAGTAGTCATCAGCTTTGCTCTGCCAGACGTTCTTAATGTTGTCAGTTGCATCAGCAGCAGGCCTGGCACCCAGCGGTGCTTCCAGGACGTAATTCTTCTGTGCAGCAATGAGGATGATCCTCAAGTTACGGACCCAGTCTGTGTAATTGCTACCATCATCTTTCAACTTTGCTTTCTCAAGGAACGCATTAAAATTCAACGGAACAACAGCACGGGCCATCTATCTACAATCAAACATAAACAAGCAAGATACTATCAGGTACTAAGTTCATGATAAATTTAAGTTCAATTAATCATATTACTAAAGAACTCCCACTTAGATAGACATCCCTCTGATCCTCTAAGTGATCACATGATCCAAATCAACTAAACCATGTCCGATCATCATGTGAGATGGAGTAGTTTCATTGGTGAACATCACTATGTTGATCATATCTACTATATGATTCACGCTCGACCTTTTGGTCTCCGTGTTCCAAGGCCATATCTGTTATATGCTAGGCTCGTCAAGTTAAACCTGAGTATTCTGCGTGTGCAACTGTTTTGCACCCGTTGTATTTGAACGTAGAGCCTATCACACACGATCATCACGTGGTGTCTCAGCACGAAGAACTTTCGCAATGGTGCATACTCAGGGAGAACACTTTTACTATGATAATTTAGTGAGGGATCATCTTATAATGCTACCGTCAATCAAAGCAAGATAAGATGCATAAAAGATAAACATCACATGCAATCAATATAAGTGATATGATATGGCCATCATCATCTTGTGCTTGTGATCTCCATCTTCGAAGCACCGTCATGATCACCATCGTCACCAGCGCGACACCTTGATCTCCATCGTAGCATCGTTGTCGTCTCGCCAATCTTATGCTTTTACGACTATCGCTACCGCTTAGTGATAAAGCAAAGCATTACAGGGCGATTGCATTGCATACAATAAAGCGACAACCATATGGCTCCAGCCAGTTGCCGATAACTCGGTTACAAAACATGATCACCTCATACAATAAAATTTAGCATCACGTCTTGACCATATCACATCACAACATGCCCTGCAAAAACAAGTTAGACATCCTCTACTTTGTTTGTTGCAAGTTTTACATGGCTGCTACAGGCTTAAGCAAGAACCAATCTTACCTACACATCAAAAACCACAATGATAGTTTGTCAAGTTGGTGCTGTTTTAACCTTCGCAAGGACCGGGCGTAGCCACACTCGGTTCAACTAAAGTTGGAGAAACTGACACCCGCCAGCCACCTGTGTGCAAAGCACGTCGGTAGAACCACTCCCGCGTAAGCGTACGCGTAATGTCGGTCTGGGCCGCTTCATCCAACAATACCGCCAAACCAAAGTATGACATGCTGGTAAGCAGTATGACTTATATCGCCCACAACTCACTTGTGTTCTACTCGTGCAAATAACATCAACACATAAAACCTAGGCTCGGATGCCACTGTTAGGGAACGTAGTAATTTCAAAAAATTTCCTACGCACACGCAAGATCATGGTGATGCATAGCAACGAGAGGGGAGAGTGTTGTCTACATACCCTCATAGACCGGAGGTGGAAGCGTTATGACAATGCGGTTGATGTAGTCGTATGTCTTCACGGCCCGACCGATCAAGCACCGAAACTATGGCACCTCCGAGTTCTAGCACACGTTCAGCTCGATGACGATCCCCGGACTCCGATCCAGCAAAGTGTCGGGGAAGAGTTCCGTCAGCACGACGGCGTGGTGACGATCTTGATGTTCTACCGTCGCAGGGCTTCGCCTAAGCACCGCTACAATATTATCGAGGATTATGGTGGAGGGGGGCACCGCACACGGCTAAGAGAACGATCTCCAAGATCAACTTGTGTGTCCAGAGGTGCCCCCCTGCCCCCGTATATAAAGGAGCAAGGGGGAGGGGCGGCCATCCAGGAGGAGGCGCGCCAGGGAGGAGTCCTACTCCTACTGGGAGTAGGACTCCCTCCTTTTCCTTGTCCAACTAGGAGAGGGGGAAGGAAGGGAGAGAGGAGAGGAAGGAAAGGGGGGCGCCGCCCCCCTCCTTGTCCAATTCGGACTAGAGGGGGAGGGGGCGCGCGGCCTGCCCTGGCCGCCCCTCCTCTTCTCCACTTTGGGCCCATGAGGCCCATTAACCCCCGGGGGGTTCCGGTAACCCCCCGGTACTCCGGTTTTATCCGAAACTTCTCTAGAACACTTCCGGTGTCCGAATATAGCCGTCCAATATATCAATCTTTATGTCTCAACCATTTCGAGACTCCTTGTCATGTCCGTGGTCACATCCGGGACTCCGAACAATCTTCGGTACATCAAAATATATAAACTCATAATGAAACTGTCATCGTAACGTTAAGCGTGCGGACCCTACGGGTTCGAGAACAATGTAGACATGACCGAGACACGTCTCCAGTCAATAACCAATAGCGGAACCTGGATGCTCATATTGGCTCCTACATATTCTACAAAGATCTTTATCGGTCAGACCGCATAACAACATACGTTGTTCCCTTTGTCATCGGTATGTTACTTGCCCGAGATTCGATCGTCGGTATCTCAATACCTAGTTCAATCTCGTTACCGGCAAGTCTCTTTACTCGTTTCATAATACATCATCTCGCAACAAACTCATTAGTTGCAATGCTTGCAAGGCTTATGTGATGTGCATTACCGAGAGGGCCCAGAGATACCTCTCCGACAATCGGAGTGACAAATCCTAATCTCGAAATACGCCAACCCAAGATGTACCTTTGGAGACACCTATAGATCTCCTTTATAATCACCCAATTACATTGTGACGTTTGGTAGCACACAAAGTGTTCCTCCGGCAAACAGGAGTTGCATAATCTCATAGTCATAGGAACATGTATAAGTCATGAAGAAAGCAATAACAACATACTAAAACGATCGGGTGCTAAGCTAATGGAATGGGTCATGTCAATCGCATCATTCTCCTAATGATGTGATCCCATTAATCAAATGACAACACATGTCTATGGTTAGGAAACATAACCATCTTCGATTAACGAGCTAGTCAAGTAGAGGCATACTAGTGACGTTTAGTTTGTCTATGTATTCACACAAGTATTATGTTTCTGGTTAATACAATTCTAGCATGAATAATAAACATTTATCATGATATAAGGAAATAAAATAATAACTTTATTATTGCCTCTAGGGCATATTTCCTTCAGATCCGTCCTCGGATCAAATTCTTCATCACCATGGAAGGGAGAGAGATCCTTGACGTTGAAGATGTCGCTCACGTTGTACTTGTCGCGTGGGAGGTCGATCTTGTAAGCGTTGTCGTTGTATCGTGCGAGCACCTTGAAAGGTCCATCCGCTCATGGTCGAAGCTTGGACTTGCGTTCTTGTGGAAAGCGATCCTTGCGAAGGTGTAGCCACATGAGATCACCAATGTTGAAGACGATAGGTTGCTTGTTGAAGTTGAGCTTGGTCTCAAGGCGTTGGACTTGGCGCTCGATGGTGTTTCTTGTATCTTCATGCACCTTCTTGAGATGTGTTGCTCGTGCACTTGCGTCCAAATTGATTCGTTCTTGGAGTGGTAGAGGAAGAATGTCCAATGGTGACAATGGGTTGAATCCGTAGATGACCTTGAAGGGGGACTTACCGGTAGTTGAGTGTATTGCTCGGTTGTAGGCGAACTCGGCGATAGGTAGGCACTCGTCCCACTCCTTGATATTCTTCTTGATAAGTACTCGAAGTAGAGCAGAGAGTGTGCGGTTGGTCACCTCCGTTTGGCCATCGGTTTGAGGGTGGTAAGCCGTGGAGAATAGTAGCTTGATTCTGAGCTTGGCACATAGGGTCTTCCAAAAGTAGCTAAGGAACTTGACGTCGTGGTCCGAGGCGATAGTCTTTGGCACTCCATGTAGACGCAATATTTCCCTACAAAAGAGATTGGCAACATGTGAAGCATCGTCTATCTTGTTGCAAGGAATAAAGTGTGCCATTTTTGAGAAACGGTCCACAAAGACAAATATTGAATCTTTCCCATTTCGAGTCCTAGGTAAACCAAGTACAAAGTCCATGCTAATGCCTTCCCATGGTTGTTATGGAATTGGTAGAGGCATATAGAGGCCATGAGATTGAGCTTTGGACTTAGCTTTGTGACATGTAGAGCATTAGTTGGTGAAGCGATTGACATCACGAAACATCTTGGGCCAAAAGTAGTTCTTTGAGAGCGTAGCGAACGTCTTTTCGCATCCGAAGTGTCCCATTAAGCCTCCTCCATGAGATTCCTGTAAAAGCAACAAACGAAGAGAAGACTCGGGGATGCAAAGTTTGTTAGCTCTCATAAGATATCCATCTTTGATGTAATAGCGTTCCCAAGATGTATGTGACAAACACTTGGCATAAGGAGTAGCAAAAGTTGGGTCATGCTCATACAAGTCTTTGATATGCTCGAAGCCAATGATATCTAACTCAAGTTGGGTAACAAGCATGCATAAGAGGGAAAGAGCATCTGCTACAATGTTTTCTTTGCCCTTAATGTACTTGATGACATGAGGAAAAGACTTAATAAATTCACTCCATTTAGCATGATGCTTGTTCAACTTGGTTTGACCCTTAAGATATTTGAGAGTCTCATGATCGGTATGAATGATAAACTCATGGGGACGAAGGTAATGTTCTCATCCATGCAAAACACAGACTAAAGCATATAGCTCTTTGTCATAGATGGTGTAATTGAGTTGAGCGCCGGAAAGTTTCTCACTAAAATAGGCTATGGGGCGCTTCTCTTGCGTTAACACACCTCCTATGCCATTACCACTAGCATCGCAATGAATCTCAAAAGGCTTGTCGAAGTTGGGTAAAGCAAGCACGGGAGCATGAGTAAGCAAATTCTTAAGCTCATTGAATGCGGTATCTTGGGATGGTCCCCAAACAAAAGGTGCATTCTTCTTGCTCAAAGCATGCAAAGGCGAAGCAATGGTGCTAAAATCCTTCACAAAACGACGATAGAAACCCGCAAGGCCAAGAAAACTACGCACTTGATGCAAGTTGGTTGGTTGTGGCCAAGTCTTAATAGCATTGATCTTGGACTCGTCAACATGAACACCGTTAGAAGAAACAACAAAACCCAAGAAAACAAGCTTGTCAACGCCAAAAAGGCATTTCTCCATATTAGCATAGAGTTGCTCTTTTCGAAGAGTTTGCAAAACGGTTCAAACATGGATGACATGATCTCTAAGAGATTTGCTATAAACAAGGATATCATCAAAGTAGACCACAACAAATATACCAATGTAAGGGCGAAATACATGATTCATAAGACGCATAAAAGTGCTCGGTGCTTCTGATAGACCCATAGGCATGACTAGCCACTCATACAAGCCAAACTTGGTTTTGAAAGCGGTTTTCCATTCATCACTAAGCTCATCAAGCATATCATCTAGGCGTGGAATGGGATACCTATAGCGAACGATGATAGCATTGATAGCTCTATAATCGGAGCACATGCGAAAACTACCATCACGTTTTGGCACAAGAATGACCGGAACGGCACAAGGGCTCAAACTTTCACGCACATGTCCATGGTCTATGAGATGCTTTACATGCCTTTGTATTTCTTTGGTTTCTTCGGGGTTGATGCGGTAGGGAGCTTTGTTCGGAAGAGGTGCTCCGGGGATGAGGTCGATTCGGTGCTCAATGCCTCGTAGAGGAGGTAGATCCGGAGGTAGCTCATCGGGGAAAACATCTTGAAATTCCTGCAAAAGAGAAGACAAGACTAAAGGTAGAGTGTGAGAGGTGTTAGCTTTTGGTGCATTGTCCTTGAACAAGAGGACATAGTGTATCACACTAGATGGGTTCTCACACACTTCTCTTATCTCACGTTTGGTGGCAAATAGAACGAGATTCTTCTTTTCGCTCATCGTGGAGGCACTCGATTTGGGCTTGTGGTGCTCACTTTCTTTTTGGTGGCTCGCTCTCTCACTATGATCTCCACGATGGGTGGCTTGCTTGTCGGCGATCACTTGACTTGGCGACATTGGACGGAGGACGTACTCCTTGCCCTTCATCTTGAAGATGTAGTGGTTCGTTCGGCCGTTGTGGATGACTCCTCTATCGAATTTCCATGGGCATCCAAGGAGAAGATGGCAAATAGTCATTGGAACAACGTCGCACTCCAAGGTGTCTTCGTAGGCGCCAATTTTGAAGGAGACTTGTACTCGGTGCTTGACTTGGATAGTGCCGGAGTCGCTAAGACATTGCACTTTATATGGATGTGGATGCTTCTTCTTGGGCCATTGGAGTTTGGAGCAAAGTTCTTCACTTGCGAGATTATGACAACTCCCTCCATCGATGATGACCTTGACGGATCGTCCATTGATGCCGGCCTTGGTGTGAAAGATATGGCATCTTTGGTCTTCTTCTTGGTGATGTTGGAGAGTCAAGACATTGGAGACAACAAGGGCGGGACTTGAATCTTCATCGCAAAAGACTTGTTCCTCTTCATCGTTCACTTGACGGTGCATGGCGACTTGCTCAATGGCGTCCATTTCTTCTTCGCTCATGGAATTGTAGGTGCCGTCGTCATTGAGGATCATGGTGCGCTTGTTGGTGCACTCATAGGACTTGTGGCATTGGCCTCCGCAAGTGAAACACTTGAAGGAACTCGTCTTGACGGTCTCATCGGTTGGAGTTGATGATGATGAAGCTCTCGGCTTGAAGTTTCTCGTAGTAGGAGGATGACTTGGAGTTGACAAAGCTTTCTTGGAACTCGACTTGTCGACGGTGCTAGTAGAAGGCTTGGTAGTCGGTGTTGGAGTCGTTGAATCTTGGTTGTTGGAGAAGCCGTAGGACTTGGATGAGTACTTGGCATACTTGAAATCATCTTGCACTTGGCGTTCCGCTTTGGTAGCTTGATGCACTAGCTCGATGAGGTTCGAGTATGGTTGGAAGTCGGCGATCTTCTTGATAGGATGGTTGAGTCCATTCAAGAAACGTGCCATTGTTTGCTCATCATCTTCCGAGACGTTAGCTCATATCATGGCAATCTCCATCTCCTTGTAGTACTCTTCAACGCTCTTGGTTCCTTGCTTGAGTAGTTGGAGTTTCTTGAAGAGGTCGCGGTTCTAGTAGGTAGGCACGAAGCGTGCTCTCATCACATCCTTCATTTGTGCCCACGTAGTGATGGGTGGTTCACCTCTTGCCTCTCGGCGCTCGATAACTTGTTCCCACCAAATGAGGACATAGTCTTGGAATTCAAGGGATGCCATCGCGATCTTCTTCTCTTCTTCATAGTTGTGCAAATGGAAGATTTTGTCAACTTTCAATGCCCATGAAAGGTACTCTTCGGGATCGTTGCTTCCGTTGAACTTGGGCATGGTGAACTTGAGCTTGCCATAGCGTTGTTCTTCATTGTGTTGGGGTCGGGGATGATGACCTCCATGTTGTTGATGATTGTTCAACTCGTGGTGCTCTTGGCGTGGAGGATTGTCAACCTCATGTTTCTCTTGTCGTGGAGGATCTCCATTGTCTTCATGATCTTGAGGAACTTGTTGTTCTTGATGTGCTTGTGGAGGAGCTTGTCGAGCTCGAGGAGGAACTTGAGGGACTTGACGATGCACGCGAGCTTGAAATCTTTGTTCTTGAATTTCTTCGCGAAATGCTTCCTCTTGTTCACGGGCTTGTCGGCCTCGGTCGGCTACGGCTCGACTTGAATTGTGTAGAGCTTGTTGCGCCGCAAGGGCTTGAGCGTCCCGGATTTGTTCGTCTTGTCATTGTGCCTCGGCATCTTGTACAACTTGGTGTAGACGCGCTCGCTCTTCCTCTTCATGTTGGCGTTGTCTTTGCCGTTCTCGTGCTAGCGCAAAGGCCTCTTGGTTTTGTCGTCGTCGGTGCTCTTGAGAGTCGGTGTCACGTAGAGGATTGAGGCTTGCTTGATGCTCGTTGCGCGTGGCACGATGAAGAGTGTTCGATGTCGGTGTACTAGATCCAGAGAGGGTGAAGTCGGAGTGTCGGCTTGAACGGCTCCTTCTTGAAGTGGAAGAAGAGCGGTTGAGGAACAAAGCGCGAATCTCGTCCATTCTTGCGTCATTCTCTTGATTGTGATCATCGAGCTTGTGGTCGAAGTAGTCCCTTGTACGTTGCTCGGAGAGTCGCAAGTCGGCGGCGAGGTTGTCGATGCGTTCACTCATGGCTTGTTGCTCTTGATGCAAAGCACGTTCTGCACCAAAGAGGTGTCTCTTGGTGACGAAGGAGTTCATGTCGTCGTCTTGCTCCATGAAAAGTGGGTATGTAGAAGTACTAGGCCTATCCATCATTCCAAGACAAATGTGAGTGGTAGAAAGAGAAGAACGAGTACCAAATGTACCTTGACTGAAGTTGAAAGTGGATCGATGATCACTCCAATGTAGGACAAGGAAATAGCACAAGTGGTACTAGCTCTTGTTGGTTTCTCACACCTACACAAGTAAAAGCTTAAGGTGGAGCTTGGTTAGGATGGTAGCACAAAATTTGATGCAATTGTAAGTGAGCTTCAATAATGTTGGAAAAGATTCGCAAGATGCAATGTAACAAGTAGACCAAGCATATAAGGTACACGTAAACACACACGCAAAAAGATAAGTGGGGTTGGGAAACCAAGGATGAGCCAAAATGTGGAATCCACAAAAATGCTCTTGTTGCACAACACTAGAGAGACGCTAGCACGATTGCACAATAGGCGGATACAAGAACTTGTGCACAACCTACTTAGCAAAAATGCAACGACTTCTATCCCAAGTATGCTTTATGCAAGGTGTTTCTATGATATGATCCAAGATGATCGAGTATGACAATCTTAATGTTGTATGATGCTATGGTTCTTGCTTAAAAGCTCTTTGCTTATCTTTCCTCTTTGCTTAAAAGCTTGTTTGGCTCTTTGATGTTGGAGCTCTTTTCTTATGCGATGCTTGACGAACCAAGATAGCAATTGTGTATGCGATGACAACTTTGTGACACAAGAGATGATACCAATATATGCAACAATGATGTATGTATGCTATGGGAAGTATGATCACTAATGTGCACAAGTCTTTTTGCTGGAAATACTCAACGGGTAGTCTCGATGGGTAAGCAACGCAAAGGAGTAAGGCTATGATGGCTATCAATGTAATGGAAAGAGTGATATGTCCAATACCAAGACGAGGTTACCGGTCTTGCTTCCGGTATGGTGTCAAAATGGTGGCATGAATACCAATGTGTAGTCGAGGTGGTCGTTGTTGATGACGATGTAGGACGGCGGTGATGATGTATGACAGCTGTGTGGCGAATATGAGCGGCTGTGATGTCGATGTTAAACCATACTTAGATAGCCGAAACACAAAAGGATACGGTACCGCAACTCAAATTCACAAAGCACGAAGTGGCAAGACATGTCGGAGTGCGAAATGGTTGAAATTGTGGTGGTATGCAGAAGTGGTGTTGGTGTAATGGTGGTATGCGGAAATGTGGGGCGGTGGTGTTGACTACGCTGAAAAAAATTCAGTTTCGTCAGGGTCGGTCGGACGTCCGGGCTGGGCCGGTCGTCCGGTCGTCGTCAGACGTCCGAGCTGGGTCGGACGTCCGGTGCCTGGGCGATTTTCAGGCACGGGATGAACAGCACGAGGGCGAGGTGGTGGAGTTGAAATTCATCGATTTCGGGCGGATTTGTGGATGGGAAGGGTGGGGAAAGGGGGAAAAAGCTAGATTCACTCAAAACAAAGCAAATCCACGGATCCAAACCAACAAAATCTCAACACACTAACAAATCACAAAAAAATTGGGGCTATTTTTGTGGGGAAATTTTCGAATTAGGATGAAAAACAACAAAACAAGGCTAGCGACACAACGGGGAGGCTCCGAAATCGTGATCAACGTGGCTCATGATACCAAGATGATGTAGGGTAGGAACCCTATCGCCCGATCTTTCACGAAAGGAGCGGAATCCCGAGAAGAACATGAAGAACACAAAGGGGAAACACAAGAGGAACCCTCAAACTAACAAGAACAAGTCACAATAGTGCTAGATCCTCGGATACATGCAACGATACACGATACACGATCAACTAGGGACGATACACGGTAACCGGTCTTCTCCATGTGGAGGTCTTGAATCCACAGGGGGATCTTCCCTTAGAAAGGGGGCTTGAATCCAAAGGGATCTTCTTCGAAGAGGCCGCGGTCTCTCGCAAGGAGGAGATCTGATATGGATGAGCGTAGTTCTATCTCTCAAATGAGCTATCACAACGCTAACCCTAGAAAGTTGTACGGGGCGGAGTATTTATATTTTTAGTGCAAAAGAGGGGGCGAAGGGGTACATGGGCTGCGGCCCAACACGAATCAGCACACAGGCGTCGGACGTTCGGGGGTAACCGGTCGTCCAGAGGCTCGCAAGGGTCCGGACGTCCGGTGCCTGTCGGATGTCCGTAGTTTCGGCTCGGGTGTGCTTCAGTCGGACGTCCGGTCGGGGTCGGACGTCCGGGCGTCGTCGGTCGTCCGAGGGGCTTCGGATGTCCGTGAGTTTTGCCTCGGGTGTGGTAGCATCGGTCGTCCGGAGAGGGCCGGACGTCCGGAGCCTGGGGATTGTCGGACGTCCGGTCGAGGCCGGTCGTCCGGAGCCTGTAGCTTCCTCTTCATCACTTCTTCTTCTTTTCCGTATTCACATTCATCTCCCTCTTCTTCTTCTCCTTGCTCCTTAGCTTCTCCATGGTACCTGAGCATGCACAAAGTATCCGTATGAGGTAGTAGCCATGTCTCATGTGCATCAAAGTGGAAATGTGAGAGGAGAGATGTCACCTCGGTTTCAAGAGCTCTTGCACGTGCTTGTGTCATGGGTCCAAGAGGTGTCGAAGGAGATGTAGTTGGGTCCATGGGGATGTCCTTGGGATGCTCTGCATCAGGTAAGAACCCTTTCTTTGCCTGATCCATTTTGAACTTCTTCAAAACTTTGTCAAGGTATGTGCTTTGTGAAAGTCCAATTAAGCGTCTTGATCTATCTCTATAGATCTTGATGCCCAATATGTAAGTAGCTTCACCGACGTCTTTCATTGAAAAACTCTTATTCAAGTATCCTTTTATGCTATCCAGAAATTCTATATCATTTCCAATCAACAATATGTCATCCACATATAATATTAGAAATGCTACAGAGCTCCCACTCACTTTCTTGTAAATACAGGCTTCTCCAAAAGTATGTATAATACCATATGCTTTGATCACACTATCAAAATGTTTATTCCAACTCCGAGAGGCTTGCACCAGTCCGTAAATGGATCACTGGAGCTTGCACACTTTGTTACCACCCTTTGGATCGATAAAACCTTTAGGTTGCATCATATACAACTCTTCTTCCAGAAATCCATTCAGGAATGCAGTCTTTACATCCATTTGCCAAATTTCATAATCATAAAATGTGGCAATGGCTAACATGATTCGGATGGACTTAAGCATCGCTACGGGTGAGAAGGTCTCATCGTAGTCAACTCCTTGAACTTGTTGAAAACCTTTCGCAACAAGTCGAGCTTTGTAGACAGTAACATTACCATCAGCGCATGTCTTCTTCTTGAAGATCCATTTATTCTCGATGGCTTCCCGATCATCGGGCAAGTCAACCAAAGTCCACACTTTGTTCTCATACATGGATCCTGTCGGTGTCAAAACCGGCGGATCTCGGGTAGGGGGTCCCGAACTATGCGTCTAAGGCGGATGGTAACAGGAGGCAGGGGACACAATGTTTTACCCAGGTTCGGACCCTCTTGATGCAGGTAAAACCCTACATCCTGCTTGATTTATTCTTGATGATATGAGTATTACAAGAGTTGATTTACCACGAGATCAGAGAGGCTAAACCCTAAAAGCTTGCCTATGGTATGATTGTATGTCGTCCTATGGACTAAAACCCTCCGGTTTATATAGACACTGGAAAGGGCTAGGGTTACACAAGGTCGGTTACAAAGGAGGAGATATACATATCCGTATTGCCTGGCTTGCCTTCCACGCCAAGTAGAGTCCCATCCGGACACGAGACGAAGTCTTCAATCTTGTATCTTCATAGTCTAACAGTCCGGCCAAAGGATATAGTCCGGCTATTCAGAGACCCCCTAATCCAGGACTCCCTTAGTAGCCCCTGAACCAGGCTTCAATGACGATGAGTCCGGCGCACAGTATTGTCTTCGGCATTGCAAGGCAGGTTCCTCCTCCGAATACACCACGGAAGAATTTGAATACAAGGATAGTGTCCGACCCTGCAAAATAAGTTCCACATATCACCGTAGAGAGAATAATATTTCCACAAATCTAGTTTGCTGACTTGTTTTGGCAACATGACATTAAGCCATGGCCCGGCGATTATTCAAACCGTTTCCTTTAACTAGCCCCGCACACAACGCGAGGCAGTTTCTTGACACGTCTTGTCAAAGCAGAGATCATGTTCCCCTTATTATGGGATTCTCATCAATACGGGTATGGGTAACCCAACCGCGCCATCGATTACGGCGCTTGGGGGATAAGCGAGTTTTACCAGGCTAGTGGGGGCGCATAGTTTCGGCCGCCCTTATAAGGGACAAGGTTTAACCTTTTTCTACCCATGCCTTCTTCCTCCTTGCTCATCCATTCTTGCGCACTCGAGCTCCAACGCCCAAGCCCACATCCTTCCCCTCAACCTTCTCCAATCATGTCCGGAGCGGGAGGCAAATGGATGGCTTCCTCCGTTACGGAGGGACACATCAAGAAGCTGCGCGGAGCCGGATACTTGGCCGCGAATATCGCGCATCGGCTGCCCGTTGCGGGGCAGATCGTTCCTACCCCTGAACCTCACGAGAGGGTAGTCTTCCTCCACCACTTCCTCCGTGGACTGGGGTTTCCCCTCCATCCATTCGTCCGTGGTCTCATGTTATACTACGGGCTGAACTTCCATGATCTGGCTCCGAACTTCGTCCTCAACATTTCGGCGTTCATCGCCGTGTGTGAGGCTTTCCTCCGCATCCGGCCCCACTTCGGCATGTGGTTAAAGACCTTCAATATCAAGCCGAAGGTGGTGGGTGGCCAAAAAGCATAATGCGGCGGAGCCATGGTGGGCAAGATGCCCAACGTTATATGGCTTGAAGGCTCCTTCATGGAGACCATAAAGTGGTGGCAATCGGCGTGGTTCTAATCACCGAGCCGCGCGACGCCAAATGGGTGGCCGCCCCCAAGTTTTGATCCGGAATCCCCACGCGGCTCACCTCCTGGAAAGAGAAGGGCCTGTCCTGGGGTTCATCGGTAGAGCTGGACGGACTCCAGAAATGTATCCGGAATATGGCCGGCAAGAAGCTCAAGCTTGTCAATATAGTCCAGGTCATGCTCATCCGCTGGATCCTCCCGTGCCAACAATAGGACTTCAACCTGTGGGAGTTCGACCCGGCCCAGCACCAGACTCTGAGCGAGCTCTTCGACACGACGCACAAGGATGTCTGGAAGGTGTTGTTCAAGGGCACCGAGGTCCCTCCCTCCCTCACCGAGGACCGCGGGCTAAGCGCGAAGCGCCAAGCGCATTCGGTGAGTTCTATACATTCGGTAGGATATTTATTTCCCCCAGCTTAACCATGTGTGGGGTCTGAGCTCCATGCCTTTGACAGGACTGGGTGGAGACGTCGGGGCAGATTAACTGTTCGGCCCCTCTGCCCGAAGACACCGCGGACGCTCTCCTGACGAAGATGCTGACTCCGGCTCCTTACAAGGTGCCGGAGAAGACCAAGAAGGCCAAAGGAACCCGAAAGAGTTCCTGACGCCAGGGTTTATCGGACTTATCGTCCGATAACTCTGCGATGCACTCCTCCCCCGAAGACGAGGAGGAAGATGAAGATGTTCCCCCTCCAGTCGGGGGAGACAAGAAAAGGAAGGCCGCCCCTACTGGGGGGCGAAGGGTCCAAGAAGGGAAGGACTCTCCTTCCGGACTACTCCACCACCGTCGCCGAAGGCGAAGACGAGTGGCTGCTCAAGGCCAAGCCCCTGGCGAAGTCGTAAGTATTCGGATACCAGAGTAACTCATAGCATTCCTTTGTCGCACTGCTTCTCCTAACGCCGAATTATGATTGTGCAGACCGCTACGAGCCCGTATCGACGTATCGTCGGACGGCTCCCTGGGCTCGTCGGATATGGATAGCGATCCACTTCCGACCGCCACCTCCCCTTGCCCTACGGACAACGCCGAGGTATTGTCTCAAGAGGAACCGGGTCGAGGGGGGACAGTCCTGGAGGCACCTCAAGGTGACCTTCCGGACTCCGGGAGCAGAGGGAGCAAGGCTCCCGAGGGCTCCGAGTTCGGCCATCAGCGGAACACCGCGCCGGAACCTCCAATGGTTCCAGACTCAGGCAGGCGACCTCCTTCCAAAAGGGGCAAGACGCCTGTGCCGGTGACCTCTGTCCAACCAGAGGCACCGGACAATCTGTTGGGAGCGCTTCGCAGCGCTTCCATCGACGAAGAGCACCGCACTATTATGAGTGCGGTGGTACAGAAGGTTCAGTCCGCCAAGAGCGGATTGACTGAAGCCTGTGCCAGCCTTCTAACAGGCTTTGAGGTAAGTTTTTGAAATATAGGAAAAATATTACCGCATAGACAGTAGCCCCTAATGCTCTGTTCGGTGTTCAAAAAGAAAAGCCAAACAGAGGATCAAACAATATCGCAGGAGTCTGATATAAGTATGTCAATATGCGTATGCAGGCTTCGCTGCTGGCCTCTGCTGCACTGACTGCGGAGGTCGCCGCGCTGAAGCAGGACCTCGAAGGGTCCAAGAAAGAGCTCGGCCTTGCTAAGAGGCAGCTCGAGGAGAACAAGGGTAAGTAATACCCTGTCTATAGATATGTATATATAAAAGAAGAAGTGATTGCAAAATGACAGGATCATCGTAAATTTGCCAAGGGCCACGACCGAGGTGGCGACCCTGAAGCAAGCGCTATCCAAGGCCGAAGACAAAGCGGCCAAGGAGCGCACTGAGCGGGAAAGGCAGGAGGCATGGGTGGGCAAGGTGCAGCAAGAGCTCCAAGCTCTCGTGTCGAAGCATGAGGCATTGGAGCATGACTCGAAGACGCGAGAGTCCGAGCTTGCCGCGGCCCTCGAAAGCGCGAAAAATGCCGAGGCTGAAGCCCAAAGAGCCCTCTAGGAGATTGAGGCGATGAAGAAAATAGCGGCGGGTGAGGCATTCCTTATGCAGAGCAAGCATGTGAAAGTAAATTACTTGTTACTTACCCGAATTCGGAGCTCTCCAGGAGCGTTCGCAGATTTGCCCCGCAGCGTGTCGGATGCCGCATAGTTTTACCAGGCCGAGGAGGGAAGCTCAACGAAGAAGTTGTTCTGGTCTCAGTATACTGGGGCCGAACACCCGGTGCCCATGAGCGACCAACTAAAGCAGCTGGTCGAGCTACACAAGGCGGCCGAACATGCCATGAAGGGCTTTATAGTATGGATGTGGCCTGGCGACGCCCTTCCCCATAGCTACTTCGGCCTGGTGAGGCGGCTTGTGGATGCCTGCCCACGGCTGGAAGTCATCAAGCGGTCCGTCTGCATCAAAGGTGCACGCCGGGCTTTCGCCCATGTGAAGGTGCAATGGCCAAGCTGGATGCCGTGAAGCTGATTAAGGAAGGGCCGCCGGCGGGCAAGGAGCATTGCCACCCCGAGATGTACTATGAGGGTGTCCTGAAGGGTGCCTGTCTCATAGCGGACGAGTGTACCAAAGATACAATATTTGAGTAAACCCGCTCGTGTAATCCTGTATTCATGAAAACTTGTTCATATGCGCTATGCAACGCTTGTTTGAATTTAAAATATTACCTTCTGTTTGGCTGTTTATCAAATCTGAGAGATGGCTAGTCATCGGCTTCTGTCCCCATGTCACGAGTGCTGGGGTGTTCGGGATAAACCCGAGCACTCTTGTTCCCATTGTTGGGTCCTTCGAGGGAGGTGCTCAGCACAACGAACAAGGCAATCGGACTATAATGCATTATCACTCTCACTTAGCCATAGAATTCTATAATTTTAAATTTCGGTGAAGCCCCTGGTATTCGGAAGGCCGAATTCGGGGCGCGATACACGCCTTAAGCCGGACAGGGCCGACTCCTCGCTCTAAGCGGCATAAGTCTTTAGGGACTCGAAAACCTCTCGAACAGCGAGCAGTCTCTCGCCTTATCATGACAGTCAGTTTTAGCTTTCTCTACTGAGGTGCTTAGCCCAGCTGAACCGGGGCACAATCGCAGTAGTTCTCCCAGTGCTACCTTAGCTGATATAGCGGAACATAAGGTACCAAAACATGGGAGCCGGGCAAACCCAACTATTGACCAAAGACATGATTCGGAGCTGATGCATATAATGCTATAAGTTCGGGGTGCCGCACTTGTGAAAGTGTTCGGACTTCTCACACCATATTGTGGGGTACTTGAGCCCCTGGTGTATTGGCCGTACCAAAGTGTACGGTTGCAAGGTGTCATTAATGAACACATATATATATATAAAGAATGCAATAATAGTCTTAATGCTATGCATTGTTTATTAAAAAATGTGCGTTAGAGCAGAATGATACAAGTAGTGCGATAAGCAAAAAGTAGGACTATGTCCCCTCCAAGGGCAAGCTGAGGAATAATATTAAAGCAAGTATTTCACTCGTTATCATAATCCACCTGGGAGTTCCGTGGTGTGATGTAGCTTTCTACCTCCTTGGTTGCTACATCATGTGTTCGGCAATCGTGCTGCCGGACAGAGTTTCCAGAGATTAATGTCCTGAAAGAGAGAAAAATAACAAAGTGGGAAGCCCCTAGTGCGGTTTAAGCCGCGTCTTGGGGCGTGCCGTAGTCGTGCCCCTCCCTACCTATGCCCATGGTATTTTTAATGCGTAATTATGTACGCGTGGCACGAATTTCGTCGTTTGGCTTGGGCCGGGGTGGGGGCCGCATTGCTATGCAAGCTTGGAACATGCCAGGCAGTCCTGTTGCTGATTACTCTGGGCGCGCTTGAAGGTGTTCGGGTCCTTAAATGCCGAACTAGTGGATTGCCTTAAGAGGCTGCTTTGCGCTTCCGCTGCGAGGGCCGCAGTGTGCTCCTCCGTTCGGAGAGAGCGCTCTGTGTTTCCATTAACTGTAATGACCCCCTGAGGTCCTGGCATCTTGAGCTTGAGGTATGCATAATGCGGTACCGCATTGAATCTCGCGAATGCGGTTCGCCCGAGCAGTGCATGATAACCACTGCGGAACGGGACTATATCAAAAATTAACTCTTCGCTTCGGAAGTTATCCGGGGATCCGAAGACCACTTCCAGTGTGACTGAGCCTGTGCAATGGGCCTCTACACCTGGTATGACGCCTTTAAAGGTCGTTTTTGTGGGTTTGATCCTTGAGGGGTCTATACCCATTTTGCACACTGTGTCCTGGTAAAGCAGGTTCAGGCTACTGCCGCCATCCATAAGGACTTGAGTGAGGTGAAATCCGTCAATGATTGGGTCTAGGACCAGTGCGGCGAATCCGCCATGACGGATACTAGTGGGGTGGTCCCTGCGATCGAAAGTGCTCGGACAGGAGGACCATGGGTTGAACTTTGGGGCGACTGGCTCCAACGCATATACGTCCCTGAGCACACGCTTCCGCTCCCTCTTGGGGATGTGGGTTGCGTATATCATGTTCACCGTCCGCACTTGTGGGGGGGGAACCTCTTCTGTCCTCCGGTGTTCGGCTGTCGGGGCTCTTCCTCGTCGTCGCTATGTGGCCCCTTATCTTTGTTTTCGGCATTTAACTTGCCGGCCTGCTTGAATACCCAACAATCCCTATTGGTGTGGTTGGCTGGCTTGTCGGGGGTGCCGTGTATTTGACCCGAGCGATCGAGTATGCGGCCCAAACTGGACGGGCCCGGAGTGCTTCTTTTAAATGCCTTTTTCCGCTGACCGGGTTTAGAGCCTTTGAATCTGGCATTGACTGCCGTATCCTCGGTATTGTCGCTGTTAATGCGGCGCTTATGTTTGTTGCGACGTGACCTGCTACTGCCGTCCTTGGTATCCGAAGTACCATGGTTCTTTGATATGTTATTACTGTGAGCCAGCCAGCTGTCTTCTCCCGCACAAAAGCGGGTCATGAATGTTGTGAGGGCTGCCATAGATTTCGGCTTTTCCTGACCAAGGTGCCGGGCTAGTCACTCGTCACGGATGTTGTTCTTGAAAGCTTCTAGAGCCTCTGCATCCTGACAATCGACGATTTGCTTTTTCTTTGTTAGGAATCGTGTCCAGAATTTCCTGGCCGATTCCTCTGGCTGCTGAATTATGTGGCTCAAGTCATCGGCATCTGGTGGTCGCACATAAGTGCCCTGAAAGTTGTCGAGGAATGCGGCTTCCAGATCTTCCCAACAGCCAATGGACTCTGCTGGCAAGCTGTTGAGCCAATGCCGAGCTGGTCCTTTAAGTTTGAGTGGGAGTTATTTGATTGCGTGTAGGTCATCACCGCGGGCCATGTGGATGTGCAGGAGGAAATCCTCGATCCATACCGTAGGATCTGTCGTGCCGTCGTATGATTCTATGTTTACGGGTTTGAAACCCTCTGGGATTTGATGATCCATTACTTCATCTGTGAAACATAAGGGGTGTGCGACACCTCTGTACTGGGCTATATCGTGACGCAGCTCCAATGAGTCTTGCCCGCTGTGTTTGGCCCGGCCGGATTTACTTTCACTGTATCCGACGTGACGTTTATCGTCTCGCATAGTGGCGCGCCCTCGTGATCCCTAGATCTATCTTGCATGTTTTTCTTTGTCCTCCAATACGTCTCGCAGGTCTGACGTATTTCCCCATGCCTTTTTATTTGAATGGCGTCGGGGTGCAGGCTGAGCTTTTGGCTGGAATGCCTCTCTATCGCGGCCACGAGGTGGCCGATCAGCCACGTAATACGCTTCTTCCTCCAGTCGGGAGAGCAACCTGCATTTTGGGTAACTCTTGGAGGGGCGTTCAATTTTATATTCCTCGGCCGCGAGGACTTCAGTCCATCTGTCAGCTAGCAGATCTTGATCAGCTTGAAGCTGCTGCTGCTTTTTCTTAAGGCTATCCATGTGCCAGAGCCATGAGTTGGTTGCGAGATCTTATGGGTTTCACCTCTAGCCTACCCCAACTTGTTTGGGACTAAAGGCTTTGTTGTTGTTGTTTGTTGTTGTATTTGCTGTGGCTATAAGCTGGCGCTTGAAGCGCTCTTGTTCGACGGGATCCTCTGGCACGACGAATTCATCATCGTCGAGGCTTGCGTCGTCTTCGGAGGGGGGGTATGTAATTATCATCCTCCGCCTCTCCATCTGCCGCTCTCTCTGGAGGGCTGGCCTCTCCATCCTCCTGTCCTAGATCATGCTGGAGGGGATTGTTGCCATCTTCGGCACTATCCGGAGTGTTATTATTTCCTGTGCCGGTATCACCACTTTTGCTTTGGCGGGACTTAGAGCGGCGCCGCTAACGTCGGCGCTTGGGTTGCTTCTTGGAGGGGTCATCCTCCGCTGTCTCGTCACCATTGCCTTCTTTGGGTGTGTCCACCATGTATATATCGTATGATGAGGTGGTTGTCCAGTGCCCTGTGGGCAGTGGTTCCTCTTTGTCTCCCACATCGTCGTCCATACCGTCGATGTCTTCGGAGTTGAAGTCGAGCATGTCGGTTAAGTCATCGATAGTGGCTATAAAGTGGGTGGTGGGTGGGCGTCGAATTTCTTCGTCGTCCGCATCCCAATCCTGCCGGTCATAATCCGGTCAGGACTCTCCTGACAAAGAGAGAGACCTTAGTGAATTCAGTATGTCGCCGAAGAGCGAGTACTGAAAGATATCCGCGGCAGTGAACTCCATGATCGGCGCCCAATCGGATTCGATTGGCAGGGGCGCGGATGGTTCAGAGTTCGGAGGAGAGTCCGGCAATGTGGAGTCACGGGCCTCGCGAAGGATAAGGTTGGTGTTCGTTTCGATCTCCATTGAGGCTGTTGCCTCCGTGGCAGGGTCTAACCACCCGCCCTCGGTCGGCGCAGCTGGCTCCGAATTAAAGGTCAGAGCGGATGCGGGTGCGGCCTCCAGGACACTGTTCGGCGGCAGAGCTAAATCATGCCCATTGTGACAGTGCGGCGCACTCGGTAGGGGCTCGAATCCGTCGAAGATCAAGTCTCCGTGGATATCGGCCGTGTAGTTTAAGCTTCCAAACCTGACCCGATGGCCAGGGGCGTAGCTTTCAATCTGCTCCAGATGGCCAAGCGAATTGGCCCGCAGTGCAAAGCCGCCGAATACAAAAATCTGTCCGGGGAGAAAAGTCTCACCCTGGACTGCATCGCTAACGATGATCGAAGGAGCCATCAAGCCTGATGATGACGACGTAGAGGAACTCTCAATGAAAGCACCAATGTCGATGTCAAAACCGGCGGATCTCGGGTAGGGGGTCCCGAACTGTGCGTCTAAGGCGGATGGTAACAGGAGGCAGGGGACACGATGTTTTACCCAGGTTCGGGCCCTCTTGATGGTGGTAAAACCCTACGTCCTGCTTGATTTATTCTTGATGATATGAGTATTACAAGAGTTGATCTACCACGAGATCGGAGAGGTTAAACCCTAAAAGCTAGCCTATGGTATGATTGTATGTCATCCTATGGACTAAAACCCTCCGGTTTATATAGACACCGGAAAGGGCTAGGGTTACACAAGGTCGGTTACAAAGGAGGAGATATAAATATCTGTATTGCCTAGCTTGCCTTCCACGCCAAGTAGAGTCCCATCCAGACACGAGACGAAGTCTTCAATCTTGTATCTTCATAGTCTAATAGTCCGGCCAAAGGATATAGTCCAGCTGTCCGGAGACCCCCTAATCCAGGACTCCTCAGATCCCATCTCAGATTTCATGGCCTCAAGCCATTTTGCGGAATCTGGGCTCATAATCGCTTCCTCATAGTTCGTAGGTTCGTCATGGTCTAGTAACATGACCTCTAGAACAGGATTACCGTACCACTCTGGTGCGGATCTTACTCTGGTTGACCTACGAGTTTCGGTAGTAACTTGATCTGAACTTTCATGATCATCATCATTAGCTTCCTCACTAATTGGTGTAGGTGTCACACAAATCGGTTTTTGTGATGAACTACTTTCCAATAAGGGAGCAGGTACAGTTACCTCATCAAGTTCTACTTTCCTCCCACTCACTTCTTTCAAGAGAAACTCCTTCTCTAGAAAGGATCCATTCTTAGCAACAAAAGTCTTGCCTTCAGATTTGTGATAGAAGCTTGATATGTCTCCAACGTATCTATAATTTTTTATTGCTCCATGCTATATTATCTACAGTTTTGGACATTACTGGGCTTTATTATCCACTTTTATATTATTTTTGGGACTAACCTATTAACCGGAGGCCCAGCCCAGAATTGTTGTTTTTTGCATGTTTTAGGGTTTCGAAGAAAAGGAATATCAAACGGAGTCCAGACGGGATGAAACCTTCGGGAACATGATTTTCTCAACGAACAAGACCCGGGAGACTTGGACCCTACGTCAAGAAAGAAAAGAGGAGGCCACGAGGTAGGGGGCGCGCCTACCCCCCCAAGCGCGCGCTCCACCCTCGTGGGCCCCCTGTTGCTCCACCGACGTACTCCTTCCTCCTATATATACCTACGTACCCCCAAACGATCAGATACGGAGCCAAAAACCTAATTCCACCGCCGCAACTTTCTGTATCCACGAGATCCCATCTTGGGGCCTGTTCCGAAGCTCCGCCGGAGGGGGCATCAATCACGGAGGGATTCTACATACACCATAGCCTCTCCGATGAAGTGCGAGTAGTTTACCTCAGACCTACGGGTCCATAGTTAGTAGCTAGATGGCTTCTTCTCTCTTTTTGGATCTCAATACAATGTTCTCCCCCTCTCTTGTGGAGAACTATTCGATGTAATCTTCTTTTTGCGGTGTGTTTGTTGAGACCGCTGAATTGTGGGTTTATGATCAAGTATATCTATGAATAATATTTGAATCTTCTCTGAATTCTTTTATGTATGATTGGTTATCTTTGCAAGTCTCTTCGAATTATCAGTTTGGTTTGGCCTACTAGATTGATCTTTCTTGCAATGGGAGAAGTGCTTAGCTTTGGGTTGAATCTTGCGGTGTCCTTTCCCAGTGACAGTAGGGGCAGCAAGGCACGTATTGTATTGTTGCCATCGAGGATAACAAGATGGGGTTTTCTTCATATTGCATGAGTCTATCCCTCTACATCATGTCATCTTGCTTAAGGCGTTACTCTGTTCTTATGAACTTAATACTCTAGATGCATGCTGGATAGCGGTCGATGTGTGGAGTAATAGTAGTAGATGCAGGCAGGAGTCAGTCTACTTGTCTTGGACGTGATGCCTATATACATGATCATACCTAGATATTCTCATAACTATGCTCAATTCTGTCAATCACTCAATAGTAATTTGTTCACCCACCGTAGAATACTTATGCTCTTGAGAGAAGCCACTAGTGAAACCTATGGCCCCCGGGTCTATCTTTATCATATTAATCTCCTACTACTTAGTTATTTCCTTTGCTATTTACTTTGCATCTTTATCATAAAAATACCAAAAATATTATCTTATCATATCTATCAGATCTCACTCTCGTAAGTGGCCTTATAGGGACTGACAACCCCTATTTGTGTTGGTTGCGAGGATTTATTTGTTTTGTGAAGGTGCGAGGAACTCGCGCATATTCTCCTACTGGATTGATAACTTGGTTCTCAAAAACTGAGGGAAATACTTACGCTACTTTGCTGCATCATCCCTTCCTCTTCGGGGAAAACAAATGCAGTGCTCAAGAGGTAGCAAGAATGATTTCTGGCGCCGTTGCCGGGGAGGTCTACACAAAAGTCAACATACCAAGTACCTATCACATACCCTTATCTCCCGCATTACATTATTTGCCATTTGCCTCTCGTTTTCCTCTCCCCCCCACTTCACCCTTGCCGTTTTATTCGCCCTCTCTCTCTATCCTCCCTCTCCCTCTCTATTTGCCTCTTTTTGCCCGCTTGCTTTCTGTTTGCTTGTGTGTTAGTTTGTTTGCTTGTCGTTATGGCTAGTCCCTTATCTTCTCCGTTGTCTCCCGAGAATGAAATTCTAAACTTTAAGCAAAGGGAGGGAGAAAATCTAAAAGATGCCTGCTATAGAATTTGCAATGCTCAAAATAGATCTACTAGGAAGCAATCTACTTCCATTCTCCTTTGCAATTTTTATGTAGGCATTACTCCTTGGCACCGTTATGTTCTTGATACTATTACTGGAGGGAAATTTTTGGGTAGCCATACTTTTGATTCTTATAATGCTATGTTAGATTTATTTGGCTCACCCCCTCTCTTGGTTAATGGAACTGTATTAACTTTGGAGCATGTAATGCAAAGGCTTGAAATTATTGAAAATAAGATTGCTACCATAGAGTTAATTGAAAATTAGGATAAAAAGATCCACAGCCGAATCTCTCAATATGGATCTAAAGTAGGAGTTACTTTGAAAGATATTAAAGAAAAGGAACCCATAGTTAATGAGAAAATAAATCACGATTCCATTAGGATCGATAAACTTGAGAATATTATTACCAACTTGGGAACCGTTTTTTCTTCCGTAAAGAATACTCCAAGTCCTTCCACTAAAGTTGCGAAGCTTATGTACGTTTCTAAAAATAAGGGTGAATCCTCTAGTAAGGATGCGGATCGCAAATCTATAAGTATTCATCCCAATCTTTTTGCTATTATTAAGAAACCATTTGTTACAAATGAATTTTTCGATCTTGTGCCTAAAAGTTTGATAATTAGTAAAAAGAAAGAAATTCCTAAAGATGGTAGATGCCTCATCGAATAATTACCTACCAAAGATGGCAATACCTAGATCTATTCTTGCTTGTTATTCCTAGCTAGGGGCGTTAAACAATAGCGCTTGTTGGGAGGCAACCCAATTTTATTTTTATTCCTTGATTTTTGCTCCTGTTTAGTAATAAATAATTTATCTAGCCTCTGTTTTGATTGTGTTTTTTGTGTTTAATTAGTGTTTGTGCCAAGTAGAACCGTTGGGAAGACTTGGGAAAAGTCTTGTTGAACTTGCTGTAAAAAACAGAAACTTTAGCACTCACGAGAACTGCTGTCATTTTTATTTGGAAAGTGCTATTTACTTAATTCTTTTTGAAGATGATTAATAGATAAATTCATCACGTCCAGCAATTTATTTTAGAATTTTTGGGGTTCTAGATCTTGCGCTAGCTACAGATTACTACAGACTGTTCTGTTTTTGACAGATTCTGCTTTTCTTGTGTTGTTTGCTTATTTTGATGAATCTATGGCTAGTAAAATAGTTTATAAACCATACAGAAGTTGGAATACAGTAGGTATAACACCAATATAAATAAATAATGAGTTAATTACAGTACCTTGAAGTGTTCTTTTATTTTCTTTCGCTAACGGAGCTCACGAGATTTTCTACTTTAAGTTTTGTGTTGTGAAGTTTTCAAGTTTTGGGTAAAGATTTGATGGATTATGGAACAAGGAGTGGCAAGAGCCTAAGCTTGGGGATGCCCATTGCACCCCCAAGATAATCTAAGGACACCTAAAAGCCAAAGCTTGGGGATGCCCCGGAAGGCATGCCCTCTTTCGTCTACTTCTATCGGTAACTTTACTTGGAGCTATATTTTTATTCGCCACATGATATGTGTTTTGCTTGGAGCGTCTTGTATTATTTGAGTCTTTGCTTGTTAGTTTACCACAATCATCCTTTCTGTACACACCTTTTGAGAGAGCCATACATGATTTGGAATTTGTTAGAATAATCTATGTGCTTCGCTTATATCTTTTGAGTTATATAATTTTGCTCTAGTACTTCACTTATATCTTTTAGAGCACGGTGGTGGATTTGTTTTATAGAAACTATTGATCTCTCATGCTTCACTTAGATTATTTTGAGAGTCTTAAATAGCATGGTAATTTGCTTAAAATCCTAATATGCTTGGTATACAAGATTAATAATAAAACTTTCTTATGAGTGTGTTGAATACTATGATAAGTTTGATACTTGATAATTGTTTTGAGATATAAATATGGTGATATTAAAGTCATGCTAGTTGAGTAGTTGTGAATTTGAGAAATACTTGTGTTGAAGCTTGTGATTCCCGTAGCATGCACGTATGGTGAACTGTTATGTGATGAAGTCGGAGCATGATTTATTTATTGATTGTCTTCCTTATGAGTGGCGGTCGGGGACGAGCGATGGTATTTTCCTACCAATCTACCCCCCTAGGAGCATGCGCGTAATAATTTGCTTTGATAACTTGTAGATTTTTGCAATAAGTATATGAGTTATTTATGACTAATGTTGAGTCCATGGATTATACGCACTATCACCCTTCCACCTCTGCTAGCCTCTCTAATACCGCGCACCTTTCGCCGGTATCATACACCCACCATATACCTTCCTCAAAACAGCCACCATACCTACCTATTATGGCATTTCCATAGCCATTCCAAGATATATTGCCATGCAACTTTCCACTGTTCCGTTTATTATGACACACTCCATCATTGTCATATTGCTTAGCATGATCATGTAGTTGACATCGTATTTGTGGCAAAGCCGCCATTCATAATTATTTCATACATGTCACTCATGCATCATTGCATATCCTGATACACCGCCGGAGGCATTCACATAGAGTGATATTTTGTTCTAAGTATCAAGTTGTAATTGTTGAGTTGTAAGAAAAATAGAAGTGTGATGATCATCATTATTAGAGCATTGTCCCAGTGAGGAAAGGATGATGGAGACTATGATTCCCCCACAAGTCGGGATGAGACTCCGGACGAAAAATAAATAAAAGAGGCCAAAGATGCCCAAATAAAAAAGAGAAAGAAAAGAGGCCATAAAAAAAGAGAAAAGGCCCAAATAAAAAAATATGAGAGAAAAAGAGAGAAGGGACAATGTTACTATCCTTTTACCAAACTTGTGCTTCAAAGTAGCACCATGATCTGCATAGTAGAGAGTCTCTCATGTTATCACTTTCATATACTAGTGGGAATCTTTGATTATAGAACTTGGCTTGTATATTCCAATGATTGGCTTCCTCAAATTGCCCTAGGTCTTCATGAGCAAGCAAGTTGGATGCACACCAACTTAGTTTCTTTTTGAGCTTTCACATACTTATAGCTCTAGTGCATCCGTTGCATGGCAATCCCTACTCACTCACATTGATATCTATTGATGGGCATCTCCATAGCCCGTTGATACGCCTAGTTGATGTGAGACTATCTTCTCCTTTTTGTCTTCTCCACAGCCACCACTCTATTCCACCTATAGTGCTATATCCATGGCTCACACTCATGTATTGCGTGAAGATTGAAAAAGTTTTGAGAATGTCAAAAGTATGAAACAATTTCTTGGCTTGTCATCGGGGTTGTGCATGATTTAAATATTTTGTGTGGTGAACATAGAGCATAGCCAGACTATATGATTTTGTAGGGATAACTTTCTTTAGCCATGTTATTTTGAGAAGACATAATTGCTTTGTTAGTATGCTTGAAGTATTATTATTTTTATGCCAATATGAACTTTTGTCTTGAATCTTTCGGATCTGAATATTCACACCACAATTAAGAAGAATTACATTAAAATTATGCCAAGTAGCAATCCGCATCAAACATTCTGTTTTTATCATTTACCTACTCGAGGACGAGCAGGAATTAAGCTTGGGGATGCTTGATACGTCTCAAACGTATCTATAATTTTTGATTGCTCCATGCTATATTATCTACTGTTTTGGACATTATTGGGCTTTATTATCCACTTTTATATTATTTTTGGGACTTACCTATTAACCGGAGGCCCAGCCCAGAATTGATGTTTTTTGCCTGTTTTAGGGTTTTGAAGAAAAGGAATATCAAACGGAGTCCAAACGGAATGAAACCTTTGGGAACGTGATTTTCTCAACGAACAAGACCTAGGAGACTTGGACCCTACGTCAAGAAAGAAAAGAGGAGGCCAGGAGGTAGGTGGGCGCGCCTACCCCCCCAGGCGCGCCCTCCACCCTCGTGGGCCCCCTGTTGCTCCACCGACGTACTCCTTCCTCCTATATATATACCTACGTACCCCCAAACGATCAGATACGGTGCCAAAAACCTAATTCCACCGCCACAACTTTCTGTATCCACGAGATCCCATCTTGGGGCCTGTTCCGGAGCTCTGCCGGAGGGGGCATCGATCACGGAGGGCTTCTACATCAACACCATAGCCTCTCCGATGAAGTGTGAGTAGTTTACCTCAGACCTACAGGTCCATAGTTAGTAGCTAGATGGCTTCTTCTCTCTTTTTGGATCTCAATACAATGTTCTTCCCCTCTCTTGTGGAGAACTATTCGATGTAATCTTCTTTTTGTGGTGTGTTTGTTGAGACCGATGAATTGTGGGTTTATGATCAAGTCTATCTATGAATAATATTTGAATCTTCTCTGAATTCTTTTATGTATGATTGGTTATCTTTGCAAGTCTCTTTGAATTATCAGTTTGGTTTGGCCTACTAGATTGATCTTTCTTGCAATGGGAGAAGTGCTTAGCTTTGGGTTCAATCTTGCGGTGTCCTTTCCCAGTGACAGTAGGGGAAGCAAGGCACGTATTGTATTGTTGCCATCGAGGATAACAAGATGGGGTTTTCTTCATATTGCATGAGTCTATCCCTCTACATCATGTCATCTTGCTTAAGGCGTTACTCTGTTGTTAACTTAATACTCTAGATGCATGCTGGATAGCGGTCGATGAGTGGAGTAATAGTAGTAGATGCAGGCAGGAGTCGGTCTACTTGTCTCGGACGTGATGCCTATATACATGATCATACCTAGATATTCTCATAACTATGCTCAATTCTGTCAATTGCTCAACAGTAATTTGTTCACCCACCGTAGAATACTTATGCTCTGGAGAGAAGCCACTAGTGAAACCTATGGCCCCCGGGTCTATCTTTATCATATTAATCTCCTACTATTAGTTATTTCCTTTGCTATTTACTTTGCCTTTATTTTACTTTGCATCTTTATCATAAAAATACCAAAAATATTATCTTATCATATCTATCAGATCTCACTCTCGTAAGTGGCCTTATAGGGACTGACAACCCCTATTTGCGTTCGTTGCGAGGATTTATTTGTTTTGTGCAGGTGCGAGGGACTCACGCGTAGCCTCCTACTGGATTGATACCTTGGTTCTCAAAAACTGAGGGAAATACTTACGCTACTTTGCTGCATCATCCCTTCCTCTTCGGGGAAAACCAACGCAGTGCTCAAGAGGTAGCAAAGGTGTACCCAACTGTCTCTTTTGGGTATCCTATGAAGACACATTTCCCCGATTTGGGTTCGAGCTTATCAGGTTGAAGCCTTTTCACATAAGCATCGCAGCTCCAAACTTTAAGAAACGACAACTTTGGTTTCTTGCCAAACCACAGTTCATAAGGAGTCGTCTCAACGGATTTAGATGGTGCCCTATTTAACGTGAATGCAGCCGTCTCTAAAGCATAACCCCAAAACTATAGCGGTAAATCAGTAAGAGACATCATAGATCACGCCATATCTAGTAAAGTACGATTATGACGTTCGGACACACCATTACTCTGTGGTGTTCCGGGTGGCGTGAGTTGCGAAACTATTCCGCATTGTTTCAAATGAAGACCAAACTCGTAACTCAAATATTCTCCTCCACAATCAGATCATAGAAACTTTATTTTCTTGTTACGATAATTTTCAACTTCACTCTGAAATTCTTTGAACTTTTCAAATGTTTTAGATTTATGTTTCATTAAGTAGATATACCCATATCTGCTTAAATCATCTGTGAAGGTGAGAAAATAACGATACCCGCCGCGAGCCTCAACATTCATCGGACCAAATACATCGGTATGTATGATTTCCAAAAAATCTGTTGCTCGCTCCATAGTTCCAGAGAACGACGTTTTAGTCATCTTGCCCATGAGGCACGGTTCACAAGTACCAAGTGGTTCCAAAAGTCCATCAGTATGGAGTTTCTTCATGCGCTTTACACCAATATGACCTAAACGGCAGTGCCACAAATAAGTTGCACTATCATTATCAACTCTGCATCTTTTGGTTTCAATATTATGAATATGTGTATCACTACTATCGAGATTCAATAAGAATAGACCACTCTTCAAGGGTGCATGACCATAAAAGTTATTACTCATATAAATAGAACAACCATTATTCTCAGATTTAAATGAATAACCGTCTCGCATCAAACAAGATCCAGATATAATGTTCATGCTCAACACTGGCACCAAATAACAATTATTCAGGTCTAAAACTAATCCCAAAGGTAGATGTAGAGGTAGCGTGCCGACTGCGATCACATCGACTTTGGAACCATTTCCCATGCGCATCATCACCTCATCCTTAGCCAATCTTCGCTTAATCCGTAGTCCCTGTTTCGAGTTGCAAATATTAGCAACAGAACCAGTATCAAATACCCAGGTGCTACTGCGAGCATTAGTAAGGTACACATCAATAACATGTATATCACATATACCTTTGTTCACCTTGCCATCCTTCTTATCCGCCAAATACTTGGGGCAGTTCCGCTTCCAGTGACCAGTCTGTTTGCAGTAGAAGCACTCAGTTTCAGGCTTAGGACCAGACTTGGGTTTCTTCTCTTAAGCAGCAACTTGTTTGCCGTTCTTCTTGAAGTTCCCCTTCTTCTTCCCTTTACCCTTTTTCTTGAAACTAGTGGTCTTGTTGACCATCAACACTTGATGCTCCTTTTTGATTTCTACCTCCGCAGCCTTTAGCATTGTGAAGAGCTCGGGAATTGTCTTATCCATCCCTTGCATATTATAGTTCATCACGAAGCTTTTGTAGCTTGGTGGCAATGATTGAAGAACTCTGTCAATAACACTATCAATAGTAAGATTAACTCCCAGTTGAGTCAAGTGATTATGATACCCAGACATTTCGAGTATATGTTCACTGACAGAACTATTCTCCTCCATCTTGCAGCTATAGAACTTATTGGAGACTTCATATCTCTCAATCCGGGCACTTGCTTGAAATATTAACTTCAACTCCTGGAACATCTCATATGCTCCATGACGTTCAAAACGTCGTTGAAGTCCCGGTTCTAAGCCGTAAAGCATGGCACACTGAACTATCGAGTAGTCATCAGCTTTGAAAGGATCGATATGGTTGACTAGAGGGGGGTGAATAGGCAACTAATAATTTATAACTTTTCTTTACCAAATTAAACTTTGCATCAAAGTAGGTTGTCTAGATGTGCAACTAGGTGAGCAACCTATATGATGCAACAACAACGAACATACAAGCAAGCAAGAGAAGTAACACTAATAAGCTTGCACAAGTAAAGGTAAGAGATAACCAAGAGTGGACCCGGTGAAGACGAGGATGTGTTACCGAAGTTCCTTCCTTTTGAGGGGAAGTACATCTCCGTTAGAGCAGTGTGGAGGCACAATGCTCCCCAAGAAGCCACTAGGGCCACCGTATTCTCCTCACGCCCTCATACAATGCGAGATGCTGTGATTCCACTATTGGTGCCCTTGGAGGCGGCAACCGAACCTTTACAAACAAGGTTGAGGCAATCTCCACAACTTAATCGGAGGCTCCCAACAACACCACGAAGCTTCACCACAATGGACTATGGCTACGTGGTGACCTCAATCGTCTAGGGTGCTCAAACACCCAAGAGTAACAAGATCCGCTAGGGATTGATGGTGGAATCAAATTTCTCTTGGTGGAAGTGTAGATCGGGGCCTTCTCAACCACTCCCGAGAAAATCAACAAGTTTGATTGGCTAGAGAGAGAGATCGGGCGAAAATGGAGCTTGGAGCATTAATGGAGTTTAAGGGGGAAGAGGTAAGTCAATGAAGAAGAAGGGGACCCCCTTTTATAGTGGGGGTAACAATCGAACTGTTACCCCACTAAACAGCCCCGCAGAGGGCGGTACTACCATAGTGGGCAGCGGTACTACTGCTGGACCCAGCGGCACTACCTCTCCCCCTTACGGTACTACCGCCCAGACAGAGAGTGCTTGAAGGCAGAGGAGGGACTGGCCCAGCGCGGTACTGCCAGACAGGCCCAGCGTGGTACTACCGCTCTCGAGCGGTACTACTGCACCTACTACCACAGTAGGTGCCGCTCAACCCGACACGAGAAGTGCCCCCCTCGAGTCGAGGTGGTAGTGGCCCGGTACCACAGCGGTACTGCCGCTGAGGACGCACAAGCGGTACTACCGCTGGGCACCGCAGTACTACCGCTGGGGCTAAAGACAGCTCAATTTGCAGGGAAAAAGACCTCCAACGACACGGGAAGGCCCAGAGGGTGTGAAACGAAAGTGTACATGATGATTCCACCCTAGCCATACGAAAGCGGACCCCCTCTTGATAGTACGGTGACTCCTAAGAAACTAGTCCACCAACCAGAAACAAAAGAGCTACACTGTCCTGAAAAACACTCCGAGGGGAAATATATCGTCTCGAGCCAAAGGATGAATCTCTGAAACGCTCAACGCACAAGGTTAGTCCGCAAGTATGTTGTCATCAATCACCAAAACTACATCGAGAGAGATATGCCTTAACAATATCCCCCTTTTTGGTGGATTGATGACAACCATGGATTTGCACAGGGAAAAGACATAAAAGTAAGGATACTTAGAACTACAAAATATAGACGGGCTCCCCCTGAATCTGTGCACCTAGTTAGTAGTGCCTTTGGAATGCAAGACACACACATTCGGATCAACACCCCCCCCCTATATTTTATAGTCCAAAAATTCTAAGCACGGGATACATGAGAGCAGGGTATAAAACAGGATAAGCATGCAACTCATAAGATACTACAGTACTGAATAGACATAGATAATAAGGTAAAGATAGGGTAGCATATGTCTTACACCATATGTCTAGAACTTAGGTCTCACTGGCACGGCACCAAAACCAAGCAAAAACAACAAGAAAACACAAGACACCACAAACCACAAAGACACACTCGCAACACGGCAACAACACAAATCCCTAAACTCTCTCCCCCTTTGGCAGCGAGACACCAAAAGGGCAAAGAGCGTTGCTACAGCTCTAGGTGATGGAAAGCTGAGGATCTCGAACATCACATCTCAGCGTGATCGTCTGCACCTCCGTCGTTGGTCGGAAACTGCTCGGCGTCTGAATCGGTCCAAGGGTAATGCTGGTGAATCCATTCCTCCTCTTCAGTGATCTGGCCCTCAGAACCGCTGGCAACGGTCGCACCCAGCTGACGCATGAGCTCCTTGTGACGCCCCCTGGCCTACTTCTTAGCCACATGAGTCATGTACTGACCATGAGACTCCATGCAGAAGAGCTTCTTCATCTTGCGTTTAAGCTTCTTCGCCCAAGAGGGTTCTGCACTAGAAGGCCCAAAGTCCTCATCACGATCATCGGCTGCAGCCCCACCCCCGGTCTCCATGTCAGCAGCAGTAGATGGACCCCCAGGTTTAGGCGCTGGGGTTCCCCAATTGTCCTTCTTCCTCAGACGCTTGATCTCATGAGAAACCAATTCTCCAGTTTCCAACATCTCCTTGGGATAGACACGTGCCCAGGCCTTCTCAATGAGCCTCATGATGAATGGACCATATATTGGGCACTTGCGCTCAGAAACGATAGAGAGAAGTTCAGACCACATAACATGAGAAATGTCTAGGCACTCTCCAGTGTTTGCTTCCTTCTCATGCTGGCAGAAAAGAAGCATGTCCACGAGATAGGAGTGGACCATATCCAGATTCCCGATGCGAGGGAAGAGAGTCTCACGGAAGACACGATGAAGGATGTCCAGATAGGCAAACAGCTCATAGGTTTCCTTCTTAGTCACCGGGTGAACCTTCATAGTACAGTAGGGCCAAAGGGCTTGCTTGTGAGTGGATGTAGCATTATGGTGAGGGCAGAAGCCGACTGGAGTCTCAAGCCCGTGATCTTCCACCTCAAGTAACTCCATGAAGGCCTCCACTTGACGGAAAGCAACTTGCCATTGGTCATCCAAGTCAAAGTCCTGTCGGCATCAGTTCCAAGATGAACGGTAGCAAAGAATTGAGCCACCAAATCTGTATCAAAATCCTTGTTGAACTGCATGATCCTGAGAATGTTCAGCTGAGAACACATCTGAAGGGCTTCACCAAAGTACTCAAGGTCCTTCTCCATAGCATCCATGTCGATGGAGCGTACATCAACATAGAGATTCTTCTTGGCCTTGATCACATCAAAATAGATGGCAAACTGAAAGCGGTTCCAGAACGGCCGGTTGACCAAAGTGGGATCTTGGTCTTCCTCATAGTCATCTCAGTCACAGTCTTTCCCTTTGGCTTGTTGGCGGATCTCTTCGACTACTGAGGTGGTGGTGGAGCACTTGAGGTTGCGCCTGCTGGCGGCGGTTGAGTACTAGAGGAACCACCTGCTGACTTCGAAGTGCGGTAGCGCTTTGACGTTGCACGACCGGGGTTGACACGACGGACTTGCTGCTCAGGATGATCATCACCTGGAACCAAAACACACGACCAGAAGAAACACACGAAAGAAAGAGCATAAGCCACCAAACAAAACAACAAGTATCAAAGCTTGGTAGGAAAAAGATGGAACTGGGCATCCAGCGGTAGTACCGTGACCAAACAGCGGCAATACCGCACGAGCGGTAGTACCGTGACAAACAACGGCAGTACCGCTTGAGCGGTAGTACCGCTCGAAGAGAGCGGTAGTACCGTGGTCAGATCCGGCACTACCGGAGATGCCAAATTCAAAAAGAAACCTACCAAACTTCAATCCACAGTGCCTAGAAGCCATCTCCATCCTACTCAAGCCTTGCCTTAGCCAAAATACGAGAAGAACAATGCCTATTGCCCCTAAAAACTAGATGCAAGATCTAGGCAAAGAGAGAACGGGAACGGGGGGCAATACCAGCATCCATGGCAAGAGGACATGGTGGGGATCAACTCCACCGGAGGAAATGGAGAGGGACGGCACGAAAACGGCGGCCGGTCGGGCCCCTCCTGCGGCGAGAGGTTGCGGGAGCAACGAGGAAGACGAGTGGGGGCGTATGGGTATGGGGGAGAAGCAACTCCCCCTGCCCCGACATAACCCCCCTGCGCCCGCCCCGCAGCGGTAGTACCACTGGGGTGGGCGGTAGTACCGCTTGATGCTAGTCAGCGGTAGTACCACTCACGCAGCGGTAGTACCGCTCTGCCGCAAAAAGGACTGATCAAACCGGGCGGAACACACGAGAGGAAACTGAGACAAAACGAGAACACACACACACAAAACCGACAAAAAGAAAGAAGACACACACCTCTCCAAGAGAGGACGGTGGCCGAGGCCACCTATGTTTGAGTTTAGAGGTATGGCGCCGCGAAGATTTTAACCTTGGGCCCATGACCAACACTCATCTTTGAAGCACAAGTACCATAAAAATGGCTAATGTGAAAGAGTTTGGTTAGTTTATGCATTATGGGGGGAGGGAAAGTTCATTGATAGAACAACACTCCCCCTATGTCCATGCCTACACCTAAACTAGACAACAGGTTGAGTGAGGTGGGGTGTGCAGGGTTCAAGTCACATTGCTCATGCCTTAACTCGCGAAATCTTGCTTCATCCAAAGGCTCCATGAATATATCTGCAAGGTTATCATGAGTGTTGACATAGTTGAGCTTGATCTCCCCTCGCCTAATGTGATCCCGGATTAAGTGATACCTAATATCAATGTGCTTTGTCTTGAAGTGTTGCACTGGGTTGAGAGAATCTTGATGGCACTTTCATTGTCACACCAAAGAGGCACTTTGTCATAAGTGACACCGTAATCCTTTAAAGTTTGCCTCATCCATAAAAGTTGTGTCCAACAACTACCGGCAGCCACATACTCCACTTCTGTGGATGAGAGAGACACACAACTTTGCTTCTTGGAAGACCAACTTACCAAAGAGCAACCAAGAAATTGGCACCCTCCGGAAGTGGACTTCCTATCCACTTTGTCTCCCGCCCAATCTGAGTCTGAATAACCTACAAGCTTGAAGTTTGCTCCTCTTGGGTACCATAAGCCAAAGTTTGGGGTATGAGCCAAATATCGAAAGATTCGCTTGACCGCCACAAAGTGACTTTCCTTAGGTGCGGCTTGAAACAATGCACAAATTCCCACACTCAACATGATATCCGATCTAGATGCACAAAGGTAAAGCAAGGAGCCAATCATGGAACGATATACCTTTTGATCCACCTCTTTACCATTGGGATCAATGTATAGTTGGCACTTGGTGGGCATGGGAGTGGAAGTCGGCTTGACATCACTTAGCTTGAATCTCTTGAGCATGTCTTGAGTGTATTTGGCTTGGTTGATGAAGGTTCCTTCTCTCCTTTGCTTCACTTCGAACCCGAGAAAGAACTTCAAATCTCCCATGGAAGACATCTCGAATTTTGAGGTCATGAGAGCGGCAAATTCCTCATTGAAAGCTTTGTTAGGGGAACCAAAGATAATATCATCAACATATAATTGGCACACAAACAACTCCCCTTTGACCTTCTTGGTAAAAAGAGTTGGGTCGATTAGCCCAACTTCAAAACCACGGTCTTGTAACAACTCGGTAAGGTGGTCATACCACGCACGTGGGGCTTGTTTAAGGCCATAGAATGCCTTATCGAGTTGATACACGTGGTCGGGAAAGTAGGGATCCTCGAACCCGGGGGTTGCTTGACATAAACCAATTCATTAATAGGACCATTAAGAAAAGCACTCTTCACATCCATTTGTTGTAAATTAAAGTTATTATGAGAAGCATATGCAATCAACATGCGAATGGATTCAAGACGAGCAATGGGAGCAAAGGTTTCACCGTAGTCGATACCCTCGACTTGGGAGTAGCCTTGTGCTACCAAACGAGCCTTGTTGTGAATGATAATCCCATGAGCATCTTGCTTGTTCTTGAATATCCACTTGGTTCCAATGACATTGTGGTTCCCCTTTGGCCTTGGCACCAATCTCCGCACTTTTTTGCGCTCGAAGTTGTTGAGTTCTTCATGCATGGCATTGAGCCAATCCGGATCTTTGAGCGCCTCATAGACCTTGTGGGGTTCAACACAAGAGACAAACGCGTGATGTTCACAATAGTTTGCTAATTGTCTACGAGTGCTTACCCCCTTTCTTAAGCTTCCAAGCACATTCGTCATGAGATGATCCTTGGTGGAGAGCTTGGAAGCAACCTTGGCGGCACGACGCTCCAATTCCTCCTCGGGGTTGAGACGAGGAGTGGTCACTTCATCTTGAGCGTCGTCTTGAGCTTGTTCTTGATCTCGTGGAACTTGATCTTGAACTTGCTCGGAGGAGGGAGCTTGACCTTGGGCATCACTTGATGTTACAACACCATCTAGAGATTGATCTTGCCCTTGGTCTTGTTCTTGAGGTTGAGGGCCCTCACTTTGTTCTTCGGAAGCGTGTGGGTCTTGGGTTGGTGAAGGTTCCACTTGAGTAGAACATTGTCCTTCTCCTTCGGCCACAAGGGGTTCCTCAATGGGTAGGATATGACCAATACCCATTCTTCTTACGGCTTGGGGAGGAATTTCATCACCTACATCACAAGTACCACTTTGCTCCACTTGGGAGCCGTTATTCTCATCAAACTCCACGTTACACATTTCCTCAATAAGTCCCATGGACTTACTGAGAACACGGTAAGCATGAGAGTTTGTAGCATAACCAACAAATATGCCCTCATAAGCTCTAGCCTCAAATTTAGACAAACGGACACCTTTCTTGAGAATGAAACACTTACACCCGAACACCCGGAAGTACTTGAGGTTGGGCTTGTTACCGGTGAGTATCTCATATGGAGTCTTGTTCAAGCCTTTGCGGAGGTAGAGCCGATTAGATGCATGGCACGCGGTGTTGATGGCTTCAGCCCAAAAGTTGTAGGGAGACTTGAACTCCGCCATCATGGTCCTTGCCGCATCCATCAACGTCCGGTTCTTCCTCTCCACTACACCATTTTGTTGAGGGGTATAAGGTGCGGAATATTGATGCTTGATTCCCTCATCACTCAAAAACTCATCCAAGGTGTAGTTCTTGAACTCGGAGCCGTTGTCACTTCTTATTGTCAAGATCTTTGCATTGTGTTGTCGTTGAGCTTCATTTGCAAAGTCGATGACGGTTTGTTGGGTCTCGCTCTTCCTCTTGAAGAAATATACCCAAGTGTATCTTGAATAGTCATCTACAATCACCAAGCAATACTTTCCACCCCCAAGACTATCAAAGGACGGAGGTCCAAAGAGATCCAAGTGAAGGAGCTCCAAAGGCCTCTTCGAGTAGATGATAGTTGTGGGAGGGTGAGCCTTCTCATGTAGCTTTCCTTCGATGCAAGCACTGCAAGCACGATCTTTGGCAAAACTAACATTTGTTAGTCCACGGACATGGTCCCCCTTGAGAAGACTTTGCAAAGATCTCATATTGACGTGGGCTAAACGGCGATGCCAAAGCCATCCCACGTCAACTTTAGCCATTAGGCATGTCGCGGTCTTAGTGGGTCGCTTCGAAAAGTTAATCACATAGAGACCGTTCTCGACATGCCCAACAAAGGCTACTTTAAGAGTCTTGCTCCACAAGAGGTCCACGGAATCAATATCAAAGAAAGTGGCAAAGCCCATGAGTGCTAGTTGATGAACGGAAAGTAAATTGTATGCAAGGGACTCAACAAGCATGACCTTCTCGATCGTAAGATCATGAGAAATGACAACTTTGCCAAGTCCCAATACCTTAGAGGATGAGGCATCACCCCACTCGACATTGGTGGGCATGGATGGAATCTTTTGCACGTCCACCACCAAGTCCTTGCTTCCGGTCATATGATTAGTAGCTCCATTATCGAGCAACCATGATCCCCCACCGGAAGCAAACACCTACAAGAGATCAATGCTTGGTTTTAGGTACCCATTTTGTAATGGGTCCTTTGATGTTAGTAACAAGGGTCTTAGGAACCCAAATAGACCGTTCAATGTACTCATAAGGAGAACCAACAAATTTGGCATAAACATGCCCATCTCTAGCGCGGCACAACACATAAGAAGGGTTAAAGTCGCCGGCTTTGTTGGGAAGGGGAGCGTTTCCCTTCTTGGCATCACTACCCCTCATGGAGTTTTTCTCCTTCTCCTTAGTAGCACCCTCATCCTCCTTCACAAAGGTTTGCTTGAGAGGAGGAGGTCGTTTGGCCTTGTCATTCTTCTTCTTCTTCTTGGACTTGGGCACGTACCCAATCCCTTCCTTGGACACAACTCCCTTTTGGTTGGTCAAGAGGTCGTTGAGGCTCTTCTCGCCTTGTATGCAAGACACAAGACCTTTCTCAAGTTGCACCTTTAGCTTAGCGTTCTCCTCAACAAGATGCACATGCTCACAACACGGGTTAGTAGCATTTGCATTATCAATTAACATCATACGAGGAAAGGTGGCTTTCTCCTTGGTTAGCTTTACTTGGAGTTGATCATGAGACTCTTTGAGGCTAGAATGAGCACCCTTCAAGACCTTGTGAGCCTTGTCAAGTATATCAAACTCCTCTTTGAGTCTAGCAAGATCAACCCCAAGTTTGGCCTTCTCGAAGTTTAGCACACGAGAAACAACGAGAGCATGATCAAAATATTTCTTTAACTTAGCATGATCATCATTGTGTGACTCCTCAAGAGACAAACGAAGACCACGCTCTTCCTCAAGAGCATTGGAAAGATCCGAAATCTCATCGGCATAGTCACGACTATGCCCCTCCATCTTGGAGATAGTATCTTCATGAGACTCGATCATGTCATTGGCTTCACCAAGTTGTTCCAAGAGAGCAACAAAATGCTTCTTGGATTTACCCTTGAGTTTACCCATAAAGGACTCAAACTCATTTTCCTCCAAATTAGATCCCTCACATTCATCAATGCAATCTGTCAAGGAAGGATTATTAATGATGGTAGTTTTGATGTTGGGAGTTACCTTGTTGGTGGCTTTAGCCATGAGGCACTTGGCGGTGATGTTCTCATTGGGTGAGTCAAAGAGAGATATTCGTGGAGTTTTTGCAATGGCAACGGAGGCCATGGCAACCGACTCACCATCTTCATCATCATCATCATCCTCATGGTACTCTTCTTGAACCACCAATGCCTTGTGAGGGGTTTTCTTGATGAAGTTGCTCTTGTTGGGGAAAGACTTGGCTTTGTCCTTTGGAATGAGCTTGCCACCATTGTCTTCCCTCTTCTCATACGGGCACTCCGCAACAAAATGACTCACATTGCCACAATTGTAGCAAGTCCTTACACGTTGCTTGCTCTTCGTGCCACTTGAGTTGTTCTTGCTGAAGTTTGTCCTTGAGTTTTCTTACTCCAAAATTGCCTTGAAGCAAGTGCCATGTGTTCATGATAGGCATACTTTGTATCTTCGGGGTTGCTTTCCTCTTCTTCCTCTTCTTCTTCTTCAACGCAAACCTTGGCCTTCAATGCAAGGTTGGGCTTCTTTACCCTTTGAGAGCGAAGCACCGCATTATCGGCGGTCTTGTCCAAGATGTTCATAGCCACAAACTCATCCAACACTTTGAAGTCCGGCCTTTGACGAATGACGAAGGACATGGCCTTGTGGTAAGGCATCATTGCCTTGAGGAATTTGTGCTTGATCCAATTGTCATCCGTGTCCTTGCTCCCATGATCTCGGAGTGAGACCGCGAGTTTGGTTACTCTCCGATAAAGCTCATGAGGTTCTTCATCTTCTTTCATTGCAAACTCATCGACTTCATCTTGCACTACTTCATAGTTGGAGTGTTGAATGCTTGCGCTTCCCCGGTAGAGAGAGACAACACAAAGCCATGCATCTTTGGCCAAGGCGAAGGGGCGAAGATGAGGTAGATCTTCGGGAGGAATTGCATCTTGAATGATGAAGAGAGCATTCTCGTTGAATTGATTATCCGCGGCTTCTCGAGGAGTGAAGCTGCTTGGATCATGCAGATGGAAACCTTCTTCAATGATTCTCCAAAGATTAGTGTTCACATGATTTAAATTACGCTTAAAGCGATAAACCCAAGAATCAAAGTCCTCATTTTTCACAATCTTAGGGGGAGGACCGGCATGATTCAAATGAGTGGAAGGAACCGGTCCACCATAAACAAGTGGTGGTTCCACATGAGCAAAGATGTCGGTGCCATTTTTACCACTAGAAGAAGGAGCCTTTTCACTACTAGCTTCCCCCTTGTCGGAGATAGCATCCGTCACCTTGTCAGTGGGTCACCCACTTTCAACGGTGCGGTGGATAGTTTAAGCCCTTCAATGAATTTAGTAAACATGCTTTCAACCTCGGTCGTCATGGAGGTTTTCAATGTCTTCAAGGCCACATTGAACTCCTCACGAGAGACCGAGGTTCCCCCATCGCCCGTAGACGAGATCGGATTCACACCGGAGTGTTCCTCCACACCGTCTACGATATCAACCATACTCTTCGGACGGCAAAGTCCTTAGTAAAGAGACGAGGCTCTGATACCAATTGAAAGGATCGATATGGTTGACTAGAGGGGGGTGAATAGGCAACTAACAATTTTTAACTTTTCTTTACCAAAGTAAACTTTGCATCAAAGTAGGTTGTCTAGATGTGCAACTAGGTGAGCAACCTATATGATGCAAAAACAACGAACATACAAGCAAGCAAGAGAAGTAACACCAATAAGCTTGCACAAGTAAAGGTAAGAGATAACCAAGAGTGGACCCGGTGAAGACGAGGATGTGTTACCGAAGTTCCTTCCTTTTGAGGGGAAGTACGTCTCCGTTAGAGCGGTGTGGAGGCACAATGCTCCCCAAGAAGCCACTAGGGCCACCGTATTCTCCTCACGCCCTCACACAATGCGAGATGCCGTGATTCCACTATTGGTGCCCTTGGAGGCGGCAACCGGACCTTTACAAAAAAGGTTGGGGCAATCTCCACAACTTAATCAGAGGCTCCCAAGAACACCACGAAGCTTCACCAAATGGACTATGGCTCTGCGGTGACCTCAACCGTCTAGGGTGCTCAAACACCCAAGAGTAACAAGATCCGCTAGGGATTGGTGGTGGAATCAAATTTCTCTTGGTGGAAGTGTAGGTCGGGGCCTTCTCAACCACTCCTGAGAAAATCAACAAGTTTGATTGGCTAGAGAGAGAGATCGGGCGAAAATGAAGCTTGGAGCATTAATGGAGTTTAAGGGGGAAGAGGTAAGTCAATGAAGAAGAAGGGGACCCCCTTTTATAGTGGGGGTAACAATCGAACTGTTACCCCACTAAACAGCCCCGCAGAGGGCGGTACTACCGTAGTGGGCAGCGGTACTACCGCTAGACCCAGCGGCACTACCGCTCCCCCTTATGGTACTACCGCCTAGACAAAGAATGCTTGAAGGCAGAGGAGGGACTGGCCCGGCGCGGTACTGCCGGACAGGCCTAACACGGTACTGCCACGGTGGCAGGGCGGTACTACCGCTCTCGAGCGATACTACTGCACCTACTACCACTGCAGGCGCCGCTCAACCCGACACGAGAAGTGCCCCCCTCGAGTAGAGGCGGTAGTGGCCCGGTACCGCAACGGTACTGCCGCTAAGGACGCACAAGCGGTACTACCGCTGGGCACCGCAGTACTACCAATTGGGCTAAAGACAGCTCAATCTGCAGGGAAAAAGACCTCCAACGACGCGGGAAGGCCCAGAGGGTGTGAAGCAAAAGTGTACGTGATGATTCCACCATAGCCATACCAAAGCGGACCCCCTCTTGATAGTACGGTGACTCCTAAGAAACTAGTCCACCAACAAGAAACAAAAGAGCTACACCGTCTTGAAAACACTCCGAGGGGAAAGAAATCATCTCGAGCCAAAGGATGAATCTCTGAAACGCTCAACACATAAGGTTAGTCCGCAAATATGTTGTCATCAATCACCAAAACTACATTAGGAGAGATATTCCTTAACAAGATTTACTCTGCCAAACGTTCTTAACATTGTCAGCAGCATCTGCAGCAGGCCTGGCACCCAGCGGTGCTTCCAGGACATAATTCTTCTGTGTAGCAATTAGGATAATCCTCAAGTTACATACCCAATCCATGTAATTGCTACCATCATCTTTCAACTTTGCTTTCTCAAGGAACGCATTAAAATTCAACGGAACAACAACACGAGCCATCTATCTACAATCAACATACACAAGCAAAAAAAACTATCAGGTACTAAGTTCATGATAAATTTAAGTTCAATTAATCATATTACTTAAGAACTCCCACTTAGATAGACATCCCTACAATCCTCTAAGTGATCACGCGATCCAAATCAACTAAACCATGTCCGATCATCACGTGAGATGGAGTAGTTTCAATGGCGAACATCACTATGTTGATCATATCTACTATATGATTCACGCTCGACCTTTCGGTCTGAGTGTTCCGAGGCCATATCTGCATATGCTAGGCTCGTCAAGTTTAACCTGAGTATTCCGCGTGTGCAACTGTTTTGCACCCGTTGTATTTGAACGTAGAGCCTATCACACCCGATCATCACGTGGTGTCTCAGCATGAAGAACTGTCACAATGGTGCATACTTAGGGAGAACACTTATACCTTGACAATTTAGTGAGAGATCATCTTATAATGCTACCGTCAATCAAAGCAAGATAAGATGCATAAAAGATAAACATCACATGCAATCAATATAAGTGATATGATATGGCCATCATCATCTTGTGCTTGTGATCTTCATCTCTGAAGCACCGTCATGATCACCATTGTCACCGGCGCGATACTTTGATCTCCATCGTAGCATCGTTGTCATTTCGCCAACTTATGCTTCTACGACTATCGCTACCGCTTAGTGATAAAGTAAAGCATTACAGGGCGATTGCATTGCATACAATAAAGCGGCAACCATATGGCTCCTGCCAGTTGCCGATAACTCGGTTACAAAACATGATCATCTCATACAATAAAATATAGCATCATGCCTTGACCATATCACATCACAACATGCCCTGCAAAAACAAGTTAGACGTCCTCTACTTTGTTGTTGCAATTTTTACGTGGTTGCTATGGGTGGAGCAAGAACCGTTCTTACCTACGCATCAAAACCACAACGATAGTTCGTCAAGTTAGTGATGTTTTAACCTTCTCAAGGACCGGGCGTAGCCACACTCGGTTCAACTAAAGTTGGAGAAACTGACACCTGCCAGCCACCTGTGTGCAAAGCACGTCAGTAGAACCAGTCTCGCATAAGCGTACGCGTAATGTCGGTCCGGGCCGCTTCATCCAACAATACCGCCAAACCAAAGTATGACATGCTGGTAAGCAGTATGACTTGTATCGCCCACAACTCACTTGTGTTCTACTCGTGCATATAACATCAATGCATAAAACCTGGCTCTGATACCACTATTGGGGAACGTAGTAATTTCAAAAAAATTCCTACGCACATGCAAGATCATGGTGATGCATAGCAACGAGAGGGGAGAGTGTGTCCACGTACCCTCGTATACCGAAAGCGGAAGCATTAGCACAATGCGTTTGATGTAGTCGTACGTCTTCACGATCCGACCGATCAAGCACCGAATGCACAGCACCTCCGAGTTCTGCACACGTTCAACTCGATGATGTCCCTCGAACTCCGATCCAGCTGAGCTTTGAGGGAGAGTTCCCTCAGCACGGCGGTGTGGTGACGATGATGATGTTCTACCAACACAGGGCTTCGCCTAAGCACCGCTACAATATGCCCGAGGTGAATTATGGTGGAGGGGGGCACCGCACACGGCTCAAATATCCAAGAGATCAATTGTTGTGTCTATGGGATGCCTCCCTCCTCCGTATATAAAGGGGGGCGGAGGAGGGGGCCGGCCAAGGGGAGGAGGCGTGCCCAAGGGGGGGTAATCCTACTCCAAGTAGGTTTTGCCCCCCTTTCCTATTCCAACTAGGAGAAGGGGGGAGGAGGAGGTGGAGAGAAGGAAGGAGAAGGGGGGCCGCCGCCCCCTTCCCTTTCCCAATTCGGATTGGGGCAAGGGGGCTGCACACCACCTCCTGCTGCCTCTCCTCTTCCACTACTTGGGCCCATGAGGCCCAATAACACCCCGGGGGGGTTCCGGTAACCCCCCGGTACTCCAGTATATATCTGATAACCCCCGGAACCATTCGGTGTCCGAATATAGTCGTCCAATATATCAATCTTCATGTCTCGACCATTTCAAGACTCCTTGTCATGTCCGTGGTCACATCCGGGACACCGAACTACCAACGGTACATCAAAACACATAAACTCACAATATAACCGTCATCGAACTTTAAGCATGCAGACCCTACGGGTTCGAGAACTATGTAGACATGACCGAGACACGTCTCCGGTCAATAACCAATAGCGGAACCTGGATGCTCATATTGGCTCCTACATATTCTACGAAAATCTTTATCGGTCAAACCGCATAACAACATATATTGTTCCCTTTGTCATCGGTATGTTACTTGCCCGAGATTCGATTGTCGGTATCTCAATACCTAATTCAATCTCGTTACCGGCAAGTATCTTTACTCGTTCCGTAATACATCATCCCACAGCTAACTCATTTAGTTGCTATGCTTGCAAGGCTTGAGTGATGTGTATTACTGCCACCTCTTGAGCACTGCGTTGGTTTTCCCTTGAAGAGGAAAGGGTGATGCGGCAAAGTAGCGTAAGTATTTCCCTCAGTTTTGAGAACCAAGGTATCAATCCAGTAGGAGGCTACGCGCGAGTCCCTCGCACCTGCACAAAAAAAATAAATCCTCGCAACCAACACGATAAGGGGTTGTCAATCCCTACACGGTCACTTACGAGAGTGAGATCTGATAGATATGATAAGATAATATTTTTGGTGTTTTTATGATAAAGATGCAAAGTAAAATAAAAGCAAAGGAAATAACTAAGTATTGGAAGATTAATATGATGAATATAGACCCGAGGACCATAGGTTTCACTAGTGGCTTCTCTCAAGAGCATAAGTATTTTACGGTGGGTGAACAAATTACTGTTGAGCAATGGACAGAATTGAGCATAGTTATGAGAATATCTAGGTATGATCATGTATATAGGCATCACGTCCAAGACAAGTAGACTGACTCCTGCCTCCATCTACTACTATTACTCCACACATCGACCGCTATCCAGCATGCATCTAGAGTATTAAGTTCATAAGAACAGAGTAACGCCTTAAGCAAGATGACATGATGTAGAGGGATAAACTCATGCAATATGATGAAAACCCTATCTTGTTATCCTCGATGGCAACAATACAATACGTGCCTTGCTGCCCCTACTATCATTGGGAAAGGACACCGCAAGATTGAACCCAAAGCTAAGCACTTCTCCCATTGCAAGAAAGATCAATCTAGTAGGCCAAACCAAACTGATAATTCGAAGAGACTTGCAAAGATAAGCAATCATACATAAAAGAATTCGGAGAAGATTCAAATATTGTTCATAGATAAACTTGATCATAAACCCAAAATTCATCGGTCTCAACAAACACACCGCAAAAGAAGATTACATCGAATAGATCTCCACAAGAGAGGGGGGGAACTTTGTATTGAGATCCAAAAAGAGAGAAGAAGCCATCTAGCTAATAACTATGGAGCCGTAGGTCTGAGGTAAGCTACTCACACTTCATTGGAAGGGCTATGGTTTTGATGTAGAAGCTCTCCGTGATCGATGCCCCCTCCAGCGGAGCTCCGGAACAAGCCCCAAGATGGGATCTCATGGATACAGAAAGTTACGGCAGCGGAATTAGGGTTTTGGCTCCGTATCTGATCGTTTGGGGGTACGTATGTATATATATAGGAGGAAGAAGTACGTCGGTGGAGCAACACGAGGCCCACGAGGGTGGAGGGCGCGCCTGGGGGGGGGTAGGCGCGCCCCCCTACCTCGTGGCCTCCCTGTTGGTTGCTTGACGTGGGGTCCAAGTCTCCTGGATCTTGTTCGTTCCAAAAATCACGTTCCCGAAGGTTTCATTCCGTTTGGACTCGTTTGATATTCCTTTTCTTCGAAACCCTAAAATAGGCAAAAAAAACATCAATTCTGGGCTGGGCCTCCGGTTAATAGGTTAGTCCCAAAAATAATATAAAAGTGTATAATAAAGCCCAATAATGTCCAAAACAGTAGATAATATAGCATGGAGCAATCAAAAATTATAGATACGTTGGAGACATATCAAGCATCCCCAAGCTTAATTCCTGCTTGTCCTCGAGTAGGTAAATGATAAACACAGAATTTTTGATGTGGAATGCTACTAGGCATAATTTCAATGTAATTCTTCTTAATTGTGGCATGAATATTCAGATCTGAAAGATTCAAGATAAAAGTTTAATATTGACATAGAAATAATAATACTTCAAGCATACTAACTAAGCAATTATGTCTTCTCAAAATAACATGACCGAAGAAAGTTCATCCCTACAAAATCATATAGTTTAGTCATGCTTCATTTTTGTCACACAAGAATGCTCTCATCATGCACAACCCCGATGACAAGCCAAGCAATTGTTTCATACTTTAGTAATCTCAAACTTTATAAACCTTCACGCAATACATGAGCATGAGCCATGGATATAGCACTAGGGTGGAATAGAGTATAATGATGGGGGTTATGTGGAGAAGATAAAAAAGGAGAAAGTCTCACATCAACGAGGCTAATCAATGGGCTATGGAGATGCCCATCGATTGATGTTAATGCAAGGAGTAGGGATTGCCATGCAACGGATGCACTAGATCTATAAATGTATGAAAGCTCAACAAAAGAAACTAGTGGGTGTGCATCCAACTTGCTTGCTCACGAAGACCTAGGGCACTTGAGGAGGCCCATTGTTGGAATATACAAGCCAAGTTCTATAATGAAAAATTCCCACTAGTATATGAAAGTGACAAAACAAGAGACTCTCTATCATGAAGATCATGGTGCTACTTTGAAGCACAAGTATGGAAAAAGGATAGTAGAATTGTCCCTTTTTATTTATTTATTTATATTTTTGGGGGCCTTCTTTTTTTGGCCTTTCTCTTTTTTTATTGGGACAATGCTCTATTAAATGATGATCATCACACTTCTATTTATTTACAACTCAATGATTACAACTCGATACTAGAACAAGGTATGACTTTATATGAATGCCTTCAGCGGTGTACCGGGATATGCAATGAATCAAGTGTGACATGTATGAAATAATTATGAACGGTGGCTTTGCCACAAATACGATGTCAACTACATGATCATGCAAAGCAATATGACAATGATGAACGTGTCATGATAAATGGGATGGTGGAAAGTTGTATGGCAATATATCTCGGAATGGCTATGGAAATGCCATAATAGGTAGGTATGGTGGCTGTTTTGAGGAAGATATAAGGAGGTTTATGTGTGAAAGAGCGTATCATATCACAGGGTTTGGATGCACCGGCGAAGTTTGCACCAATTCTCAATGTGAGAAAGGGAAATGCACGGTACCGAAGAGGATAGCAATGATGGAAGGGTGAGAGTGCGTATAATCCATGGACTCAACATTAGTCATAAAGAACTCACATACTTATTGCAAAAATCTACAAGTCATCACAAACCAAGCACTACACGCATGCTCCTAGGGGGATAGATTGGTAGGAAAATACCATCGCTCGTCCCCGACCACCACTCATAAGGAGGACAATCAAAGAACACCTCATGTTTCAAATTTGTTACATAACGTTTACCATACGTGCATGCTACGGGACTTGCAAACTTCAACACAAGTATTTCTCAATTTCACAACTACTCACCTAGCACAACTTTGATATCACTTCCTCCATATCTCAAAACAATAATCAAGCATCAAACTTCTCTTAGTATTCAAAACACTCATGAGAAAGTTTTTACTAATCTTGAATACCTAGCATATTAGGATTATTTAAGCAAATTACCATGTTATTTAAAACTCTCAAAATAATCTAAGTGAAGCATGAGAGATCAATAGTTTCTATAAAACAAATCCACCACCGTGCTCTAAAAGATATAAGTGAAGTACTAGAGCAAAACTATATAACTCAAAAGATATAAGTGAAGCACATAGAGTGTTCTAATAATTTCCGAATCATGTGTGTCTCTCTCAAAATGTGTGTACAGCAAATATGAATGTGGTAAACTAAAAAGCAAAGACTCAAATCATACAAGACGCTCCAAGCAAAACACATATCATGTGGTGAATAAAAATATAGCTCCAAGTAAAGTTACCGATAGAAGTAGACGAAAGAGGGGATGCCTTCCGGGGCATCCTCAAGCTTTGGCTTTTAGGTGTCCTTAGATTATCTTGGGGGTGCCATGGGCATCCCCAAGCTTAGGCTCTTGCCACTCCTTGTTCCATAATCCATCAAATCCTTACCAAAAACTTGAAAACTTCACGACACAAAACTCAAAGTAGAAAACCTCGTGAGCTCCGTTAGCGAAAGAAAACAAAAGACCACTTCTGTAGCGACCAGACCTCAACCAGTCTGATCTCTGTGCATCAGTGTCATCCCTGGATCGGTAATGCTGACACGCATAGTACTTGAAGGATTTATAACAGAGTGGCAATCACACACTTATTACATCGAATGTCTCAAAAGAGAACTTATTACAATAAATATGGCTTAATGCCATCTAATAACGATAACAGCGGAAGGCTTGGAAGATAAGTGAGTCCATCAACTCCAACAGCATCACTGAGTATAGAACCACAACCTAAAGGCACCTTACTCGTCGTCTGAAAAGTCTACAACATAAACATTGCAGCCCGAAAATGGGTCAGCACATGGAATATGCTGGCAATGTAACACATAGAGAGTAATGAAAGATTAAGGCTATACTACATGCATATTTGGCTGGTGGAAAGCTCTATGGTTACAGTTTTGCGTAAAGCCAATGTTTCCCTACTGCTATGGAATAAATTTTATTTAACTATCATGGTAGTTGTTAAACATTGATAGTGTAGACACCCTCTTAATCCCAATTAAGCATCATCATTAAAACCCAACAATATTAATTAAAGTAACATGATGAGATTCACATGATAATCCAAGTACTAGATACTCAAGTTGTCCATAACCGGGGGCACGGCTAATCATGATTAGTTTATACACTCTGCAGAGGTTTGCGCACTTTTCCCCAGAAGACTCGATCTCCTCCGTTGGGATTCTCGCACTACATGATGTTTGAGAAACGGATGACCGAGACATAGTCTTTCAGAAGCGCTAGCACCTTACGAACGGGTAGACCGTACCAACCTACATCCCCTACATCTGCTAGTCTACCACTGTAAGAGTTCGCACGACTTAGTCAACTATGCTAGAGCCCATAGTAGCTTGTGGCTGCACACGGAAGTTTCTAGTATGAATAATCTCATGATCCCTTTGAGCCTGGGTGGTGGTCCATAAAGAAAAACAGGCAATCGCTGGAATACCCAGGTGCCTCATTCCACCCAGATGTGTGTTCAAGTTGCCACCTTAGATAAACCATTAATTTAACAATCTCACATCTGTCATGGATACACTCACCCAATCCACGTCTACTAGCATAGCATGGCAACATAAGCAACGCGTAGAAGTAACTCCCAAAGGTTTGATAATAAAACAGGTAATAGGTACTACCTCATCTACTTCCCAAAACCCACAATTTAATTAGATCCTATTCATGCAATGTTTGAGGATTGATCTAATGCAATAAAAACTGGGTAGTAGGAGGTATGATCAAAGTGTTACTTGCCTTGCTGATGATCCGCGAAACCTAGTGATTCAAAGTAGCAAGCGGCGCACTCCGGGTACTCTATCACAAACAAACAAGCATACAATAAGTACTCAACTAATGCACAGGTAAAGCTCAAATAAGTGATCTAACCAGAAAGTTCAACTTTAGAACTCCGGTTTGCAAAAAGAATCAAAACGAACGAAGCAACGAAAGTCAAACGGCGAAAGAAACAAGCTTCATTTACTAATCTGGATCTAGGTCAAATTTTACAGAAGCAAAAACTTGTTTGAGTTGGTCAAACGGAAAGAGGGTTTCGAGACGAAACTCCGGGCGCTTGAATCGCCTGATTCCGATAAACGAGCGAAAAGTTATACTAGAACGAAACTCGGATCTGAAATCGCGATCAGAAATAATCGCGGAAAATCCGAGAAAAAGAAAAACGACGAACAGATTAATGAACGAACGTTCGTTTTCTGTAACTAAACGGTGAACGCGTTCATTAAAACGAACGAACGAGCGTACGCTCGCTAAAAAAACTAAACCGGAAAATAAACCGATCTAAATAAAAAACGAATCTAAAAAAATGAACGGAAAACTGAACGGTTTTCTAGGGAAACCCGGCGGCGGCGGCGGGGTCAACCTCCGGCGAGGCGGCAGGGTCCGGTGGCGACTCCGGCGTGCGGCGGCGCGGCGTGGGGCGGCGGCATCCGGCCGCGGCGGCGCGGGGCGGCGTGGGGCGGCGTGGCGCGGGGCGTCGGCGTCCCGCGGCGGCGGCGGCTTGGGGTGGCTAGGGTTAGGGTTAGGCGCGGGGTGGGCTTACGGGCTCGGGGTTGGCTCCTTATAAAGGTCGGCCCGAAGAGTCCTGACCGAAACCGGCTCTAAGTCGGTTGCGCGTTTTTTTTAAATAATTACGCGCAGAAAAACAAATAAAAGAAATACTAAACGGACTCCAAAAATCCCAAAATAAATTTTCCCCGACTTCTAAAATCAAGCCGAACAGGATGCACATTTATTTGGGGGCCTAAATGCAATTTTGAAAAACGCGCATTTTTCCTAAATTCAAATAAAATAGCAAATAACTCCAAAATAAAATCTTATTTGATTAAATCCTCAATATTTCTTTATTTTGGGAAAGTCATTTTATTCCCTCTCTCATATTTTTATAATAGAAATAATTGAAGAAAATAAATAAAATCAAATGATCCTATTTTCAAAATTTGAGAAAACTCAAATATGAAAATAACGAAATCCCCAACTCTCTCCGAGGGTCCTTGAGTTGCGTAGAATTTCTTAGGATCAAACCCAAGAGCAAATAAAATATGATATGCAGTGATGATCTAATGTATAACATTCTAAATTGAAAATTTGGGATGTTACAACTTCAAGGTACTGTAATGAACTCATTCTTTATTTATATTGGTGTTAAACCTACTGTACTCCAACTTCTCTATGGTTTATAAACTATTTTACTAGCCATAGATTCATCAAAATAAGCAAACAACACACGAAAAACAGAATCTGTCAAAAACAGAACACTCTGTAGTAATCTGTAGCTACCGCAAACTTATGGAATCCCAAAAATTCTAAAATAAATTGCTGGATGTGAGGAATTTATCTATTAATCATCTTCAAAAATAATTAACTAAGTATCACTTTCCAAATAAAAATGGCATCACTTCTCGTGAGCGCTAAAGTTTCTGTTTTTACAGCAAGATTAACAAGACTTTCCCCAAGCCTTCCCAACGGTTCTACTTGGCTCAAACACTAATTAAACACAAAAAACACAACCAAAACAGAGGCTAGATAAATTATTTATTACTAAACAGGAGCAAAAATCAAGGAATAAAAATAAAATTGGGTTGCCTCCCAACAAGCGCTATCGTTTAACGCCCCTAGCTAGGCATAACAAGCAAGGATAGATCTAGGTATTTCCATCTTTGGTAGGCAATCCATAAGTGGCTCTCATAATAGACTCATAAGGTAATTTAATTTTCTTTCTAGGAAAGTGTTCCATGCCTTACCTTAATGGAAATTGGAATCTAATATTTCCTTCCTTCATATCAATAATTGCACCAATCGTTCTAAGGAAAGGTCTACCAAGAACAATAGGACATGAAGGATTGCAATCTATATCAAGAACGATAAAATCTACGGGCACATAATTCCAATTTGCAACAATAAGAACATCATTAATTCTTCCCATAGGTTTCTTAATAGTGGAATCCGCAAGGTGCAAGTTTAGAGAGCAATCATCAAAATCACGGAAACCTAACAAATCACACAAAGTCTTTGGAATCGTGGAAACACTAGCACCCAAATCACACAAAGCATAGCATTCATGATCTTTAATTTTAATTTTAATAGTAGGTTCCCACTCATCATAAAGTTTTCTAGGGATAGAAACTTCCAACTCAAGTTTTCCTTCATAAGATAGCATCAAAGCATCCACTTCACTCTGAAATTCTTTGAACTTTTAAAATGTTTCAGACTTATGTTTCATCAACTAGATATACCCATATCTGCTCAAATCATTTGTGAAGGTGAGAAAATAACGATGCCTGCCGCGAGCTTCAATATTCATCGGACCACATACATCAGTATGTACGATTTCCAACAAATCTGTTGCTCGCTCCATAGTTCCGGAGAACGGCGTTTTAGTCATCTTGCCCATGAGGCACGGGTCGCAAGTACCAAGTGATTCATAATCAAGTGATTCCAAAAGTCCATCAGAATGGAGTTTCTTCATGCGCTTTATACCAATATGGCCTAAACGGCAGTGCCACAAATAAGTTGCACTATCATTATCAACTCTGCATCTTTTAGCTTCAATACTATGAATATGTGTATCTCCACAATCGAGATTCAAAAAGAATAGACCACTCTTTAAGGGTGCATGACCATAAAAGATATTATTCATATAAATAGAACAACCATTATTCTCTGATTTAAATGAATAACTGTCTCGCATCAAACAAGATCCAGATAGAATGTTCATGCTTAACGCTGGCACCAAATAACAATTATTCAGGTCTAATACTAATCCCGAAGGTAGATGTAGAGGTAGCGTGCCGACTGCGATCACATCGACTTTGGAACCATTTCCCACGCGCATTGTCACCTCGTCCTTTGCCAATCTTCGCTTAATCCATAGTCCCTGTTTCGATTTGCAAATATTAGCAACAGAACCAGTATCAAATACCCAGGCAATACTATGAGAATTAGTAAGGTACACATCAATAACATGTATATCACCTATACCTTTGTTCACCTTGCCATCCTTCTTATCCGCCAAATACTTGGGGCAGTTCCGCTTCCAGTGACCAGCCTGTTTGCAGTAGAAGCACTCTGTCTCAGGCTTAGGTCTAGACTTGGGTTTCTTCTCTCAAGCAGCAACTTGTTTGCCGTTCTTCTTGAAGTTCCCCTTCTCCCCTTTACCCTTTTTCTTGAAACTGGTGGTCTTGTTAACCATCAACACTTGATGCTCCTTCTTGATTTCTACCTCCACGGCCTTTAGCATTGCGAAGAGCTCGGGAGTTGTTTTATTCATCCCTTGCATGTTATAGTTCATCACGAAGCTCTTGTAGCTTGGTGGTAGTGATTGAAGAACTCTGTCAATGACACTATCAACAGGAAGATTAACTCCCAGTTGAGTCAAGTGGATATGGTACCCAGACATTCTGAGTATATGTTCATTGACAGAACTATTCTCCTCCATCTTGCAGCTGTAGAACTTATTGGAGACTTCATATCTCTCAATCCGGGCATTTGCTTGAAATATTAACTTCAACTCCTGGAACATCTCATATGCTCCATGATGTTCAAAACGTCGTTGAAGTCCCGGTTCTAAGCCGTAAAGCATGGCACGCTGAACTATCGAGTAGTCATCAGCTTTGCTCTGCCAGGCGTTCATAACATCTGGTGTTGCTCCTGCAGCAGGTTTGGCACTTAACGGTGCTTCCAGGACGTAATTCTTCTGTGTAGCAATGAGGATAATCCTCAAGTTACATACCGAATCCATGTAATTGCTACCATCATCTTTCAACTTTGCTTTCTCAAGGAACGCATTAAAATTCAACGAAACAACAACACGAGCCATCTATCTACAATCAACATACACAAGCAAAAAAAACTATCAGGTACTAAGTTCATGATAAATTTAAGTTCAATTAATCATATTACTTAAGAACTCCCACTTAGATAGACATCCCTACAATCCTCTAAGTGATCACGCGATCCAAATCAACTAAACCATGTCCGATCATCACGTGAGATGGAGTAGTTTCAATGGCGAACATCACTATGTTGATCATATCTTCTATATGATTTACGCCTGACCTTTCGGTCTCTAGTGTTCCGAGGCCATATCTGCATATGCTAGGCTCGTCAAGTTTAACCCGAGTATTCTGCATGTGCAAAACTGGCTTGCACCCGTTGTATGTGAACGTAGAGCTTATCACACCCGATCATTACGTGGTGTCTCGGCACGATGAACTTTCGCAACGGTGCATACTCAGGGAGAACACTTTTACCTTGAAATTTAGTGAGAGATCATCTTATAATGCTACCGTCGATCTAAGAAAAATAAGATGCATAAAACATAAACATCACATGCAATCAATATAAGTGATATGATATTGCCATCATCATCTTGTGCTTGTGATCTCCATCTCCGAAGCACCATCATGATCACCATCGTTATCGGCACGACACCTTGGTCTCCATCGTAGTATCATTGTCGTCTCGCCAATTATTGCTTCTACGAATATCGCTACCGCTTAGTGATAAAGTAAAGCAATTACAGGGCAATTGCATTGCATACTTTAATGCCCCGGATACAACTTTCCATATTTGTAACTCCAACTCTTGCCTTTTCCGGAGATGTGATATGATTTTCCCTTCGTTGTTGGTTTTTGTTTTCGTTTTGCATTTTGTTCATGTCATGCATTTCATATCATGTCATCATGTGCATCGCACTTGCATTCGTGTTCGTCTCATGCATCCGAGCATTTTTTCCCTTTGTCCGTTTTGCAATCTGACACTCCCTCATGCACCCAATGCACCCCTCTTGTCTCTTTTCGTTAGCGGGTGTTAAACATTCTCGGAATGGACCAAGATTTGCCAAGTGGCCTTGGCACACCACCGGTAGACCGTCTGTCAAATTTCGTGCCATTTGGAGTCCGTTTGATGCTCCAACGGTTAACCGGGTTACCGCAAAGGCCTTTTGTGTGTTGCAGCCCAACACCCCTCCAAAACGGCCCAATAACCCATCTAAACCACTCATATGTCCTCCGTCGTCAGATCACGATCGTGTGGGCGAAAACCGCACCTCATTTGGACATTCCTAACTCCCTCTACCTATAAATATGTGCAACCCCTCCAAATTCGCGATCAAACCCTAGTCATCTTCCTCCTCGCGCCGCCGGACATGTCCAACCGCGCCGGACGTGTCCAACCTCCACGTCGCCCGACCAATCAGATCTCGCCACATCACCCCGCCTCCGCTCTCCTCCAACTGCCGAGCACCACGTCGCCCCGGCTCCTTCCTCCACCGCGTCAGGCCCGCGAGGCCCACGGCCAGCCCGCCCCAGGCCGCGGCGGGCCCTACCGCGTGCCCCGCGCCCGCCGCTTCCACCGCTCATGTCGGTGCCCGCGCGCCGTCGCCGAACCTCGGCCTCGCCGCCGGCGAGCACCTCTGTCCCGGCCCGTTCCTCGCGCCTTGCTCCTCCCTCTTCCTTCTCCCCTTCTCCTTCCTCTTTCTCATGCCTCATATCTCTCTCTGCCATGGATAGGAGCTTCTCCCGTTGGCCATGGAGCCCGCAGCCCCAAGCTTGTCGTTCATCGCCGTCCACCGCCGGATCCTTGACCCCGACTGCCGGATCCGGTTGCCCCGTGCCCGATCTATCCATTCGCAGCCTCCCCGGCGCTTGCCAGAGTCCCACGCATTCACGCTGCCGGCGTTGACTTCCCTACCACGGTTCTGTACGAGAGATGGAGCTTCCCCGATCTAGATCCCGTTTTCGCGCTGGTAGTTTTCCACAAGTCCTCAGAAATATCATCTCATGTGTGCATGTTCAGCGTGCCGTAACTTCTTGCTCGTAGCTCCATTTTGCATGTATGATATATCAAAATGTTCATTGGGAGATGCTCTTCATTTCATTCCATTGTGACATGCTTGTTTGAGTCCATCTTGATGCCCTAATCATTGATGCAAGAGTGCTATAAAATGTTTACTGCTGTTACTTACCAGATTATGATGTTTTGGCATTTTTATCACATTTGATGTGTGCTTCATATGGGCATGAGCTCTACATGTGTTTTGATCTATGCCATGCCATCTTTATAGGGGTGCTTGTCATGTATTTTTGTGATCAATGTGGTGACTAGCACAAGCATGCAAAGTAGCCTTCGTGATATTGCTGTTTTCGGGGACTTAGGATTTTGCTAAGTCCTTGTTCTGCTGTTATTTTGATGCCATGTAAACCTGTTGCCACAGTGATATCCATGCTTGTTTTGAGATACTTAAGTAAGGATGTTTTGAACATATGGTTATGCTCTATCAATCCATGCCCCTGTTTGCAATTATGGAGTGCCCTAGCATGTCTTGTTCTTGCTCTACTTTTGCTACAAAATGTTCCTGGAAGATTTTTTACATGTTAATCAATTTTTCCATGGTTGTTGCTAGTGATCCATACATGCTATGAACTTGCTCCTGCCATGGTTAGCTTCATGAACATGTCATCTTGCCGTTGGTATGCTTGTTTTGTCATGCAAGGATTTGTGGTGAGTGGTTTGAGCTCGCAAAGTTGCCTTCATAAATCTGTTTATGCCATGCTCAGTTTTCTGCCAAGTCTGAAACTGTTTATAAAACTTGCTATGTTTACATGGGTGCCATCATATCTTCTGTGCCTTTTTGGCTCATGATCAGTAAGGGACTTTTGTTCTATGCATTTCGTAGATTCATGTTGTGCCTTGTTTTGATAAGATATGTTCCTGTAGCATGTTGTTTTCTTGCTCTAAACATGGCTTCCCGATGTTATTCCTGGCATGTTAGTATTTTCACTAAGTCTGTGAAGCTGATATCTTTTGCAATTTTGCCATGCTTGTTTGAACCTGCTCTTGTGTGATTTAGCCATAGATCAGTGTTCATGTTTTGTCAAGAATCTTGAGTACATCACTACCATATGCTTTGTTGCTATGTTGGAGTGCAGTAGCTTATTTTCTTGTTGCATTCGAGATGGCATCATGCTGTTAATCGCAGAATTGTGCCATTATTGTTTTGCTTGCCATTTGCAAACCGTGCATCCGTTTCCGGTGGTCTTTATTTATATTGGTGTTAAACCTACTGTATTCCAACTTCTCTATGGTTTATAAACTATTTTACTAGCCATAGATTCATCAAAATAAGCAAACAACACACAAAAACAGAATAGTCTGTAGTAATCTGTAGCTACCGCAAACTTATGGAATCCCAAAAATTCTAAAATAAATTTCTGGATGTGAGGAATTTATCTATTAATCATCTGAAAAAAGAATTAACTAAATAGCACTTTCCAAATAAAAATGGCAGCAGTTCTCGTGAGCGCTAAAGTTTCTGTTTTTTACAGCAAGATTAAAAAGACTTTCCCCAAGTCTTCCCAACGGTTCTACTTGGCACAAACACTAATTAAACACAAAAAAACACAACCAAAACATAGGTAGATAAATTATTTATTACTAAACAGGAGAAAAAATCAAGGAATAAAAATAAAATTGGGTTGCCTCCCAACAAGCGCTATCGTTTAACGCCCCTAACTAGGCATAAAAGCGAAGATAGATCTAGGTATTGCCATCTTTGGTAGGCAATCCATAAGTGGCTCTCATAATAGATTCATATGGTAATTTAATTTTCTTTCTAGGGAAGTGTTCCATACCTTTCCTTAATGGAAATTGGTATCTAATATTCCCTTCCTTCATATCAATAATTGCACCAATCGTTCTAAGGAAAGGTCTACCAAGAATAATAGGACATGAAGGATTGCAATCTATGTCAAGAACAATAAAATCTACGGGCACATAATTCCTATTTGCAACAATAAGAACATCATTAATTCTTCCCATAGGTTTCTTAATAGTGGAATCTGCAAGGTGCAAGTTTAAAGAGCAATCATCAAAATCACAGAAACCTAGCAAATCACACAAAGTCTTTGGAATCATGGAAACACTAGCACCCAAATCACACAAAGCATAGCATTCATGATCTTTAATTTTAATTTTAATAGTAGGTTCCAACTCATCATAAAGTTTTCTATGGATAGAAACTTCCAACTCAAGTTTTTCTTCATAAGATTGCATCAAAGCATCAATGATATGTTTAGTAAAAGCTTTATTTTGACTATAAGCATGTGGAGAATTTAGCATGGATTGTAACAAGGAAATACAATCTACCAAAGAGTAATTATCATAATTAAATTCCTTGAAATCCAAAATAGTGGGTTCATTGATATTTAAAGTTTTGACCTCTTCAATCCCACTTTTAACAATTTTAGCATCAAGATCTAAAGAATCCGAATTTTTGGAACGCCTTCTAGGTAAAGGTGGATCATATTCAGTCCCATCATTATCAAGATTCATATTGCAAAACAAAGATTTAATAGGGGACACATCAATAACTTTTTGATCTTCATCTTTATTTTCATGGAAACTAGAAGAACACACTTTCACAAAGCAATCTTTCTTAGCACGCATCCTAGCGGTTCTTTCTTTGCACTCATCAATGGAAATTGTCATGGCTTTGAGAGACTCATTGATATCATGCTTAGGTGGAATAGATCTAAGTTTCAAAGAATCAACATCAAGAGAAATTCTATCAATGTTCCTAGCCAATTCATCAACTTTAAGCAATTTTTCTTCAAGCAAAGCATTGAAATTCTTTTGTGAATTCATAAACTCCTTAACACTAGTCTAAAATTCAGAGGGCATCTTATTAAAGTTTCCATAAGAATTGTTGTAGGAATTGCCGTAATTCTTAGAGGAATTACTAGGATACGGCCTAGGATTAAAATTACCTCTATACCCGTTGTTACCAAAATTGTTCCTACCAACAAAATTCATATCCATAGATTCATTATTATTCTCAATCAAAGTAGACAAAGGCATATCATTAGGATCAGAAGAAACACTTTTATTAGCAAATAATTTCATAAGTTCATCCATCTTTCCACTCAAAACATTAATTTCTTCTTTCGCATGCACTTTCTTAGTAGTAGACCTTTCAGTGTGCCATTGAGAATAATTAACCATAATATTATCTAGAAGTTTAGTAGCTTCTCCTAAAGTGATTTCCATAAAAGTGCCTCCTGCGGCCGAATCTAAAAGATTTCTAGAAGCAAAATTCAATCCGGCATAAAAAAAATTGTATAATCATCCACAAATTCAAACCATGTGTAGGGCAATTACGTATCGTTAATTTCATCCTCTCCCAAGCTTGTGCAACATGTTCATGATCAAGTTGCTTAAAATTCATAATATTGTTTCTAAGAGAGATGATCTTAGCGGGAGGAAAATACTTAGAGATAAAAGTATCTTTGCACTTATTCCATGAATCAATACTATTTTTAGGCAAAGATGAAAACCAAGCTTTAGCACGATCTCTAAGCGAAAAAGGAAATAGCTTCAATTTAACAATATCATTGTCCACATCTTTCTTCTTTTGCATATCACACAAATCAACCAAGTTGTTTAGATGGGTAGTGGCATCTTCACTAGGAAGGGTGGAAAACGGATCTTTCATGACAGGATTTAGCAAAGCAGCATTAATTTCACAAGATTCAGCATTGGTAAGAGGAGCAATCGGAGTGCTAATAAAATCATTTTTGTTGGTATTAGTAAAGTCACACAATTTGGTATTATCTTGAGCCATCATGACAGGCAAGCAATCCAACACACAAGCAAACAAGAAACGGGCAAAGAGAGGCAAATAGGGAAAGAGAAGAAGGATGGAGAGAGACGAACGGAAAAGAGAGGGCGAATAAAACGGCAAGGGTGAAGTGGGGGAGAGGAAAACGAGAGGCAAATGGCAAATAATGTAATGCGGGAGATAAGGGTTTGTGATGGGTACTTGGTATGTTGACTTTTGCGTAGACTCCCCAGCAACGGCACCAAAAATCCTTCTTGCTACCTCTTGAGCACTGCGTTGGTTTTCCCTTGAAGAAGAAAGGGTGATGCAGCAAAGTAGCGTAAGTATTTCCCTCAGTTTTTGAGAACCAAGGTATCAATCCAGCAGGAGGCCACGCACGGTCCCTCACACCTACACAAACAAATAAAATCCTCGCAACCAACGCAATAAAGGGGTTGTCAATCCCTTCACGATCACCTACGAAAGTGAGATCTGATAGATATGATAAGATAATATTTTTGGTATTTTTATGATAAAGATACAAAGTAAATAAAGAAAAATAAAATGGTAAAATAAATAGCTTGTTGATGGAAGATTAATATGATAGAAAATAGACCCGGGGGCCATTGGTTTCTCTAGTGTCTTCTCTCGAGAGCATAAGTATTACGGTGGGTAAACAAATTACTTTTGAGCAATTGACAGAATTGAGCATAGTTATGAGAATATCTAGGTATGATCATGTATATAGGCATCACGTCCGAGACAAGTAGACCGACTCCTGCCTGCATCTACTACTATTACTCCACACATCGACCGCTATGCAGCATGCATCTAGAGTATTAAGTTCAAAAGAATAGAGTAACGCTTTAAGTAAGATGACATGATGTAGAGGGATAAAATCATGCAATATGATATAAACCCCATCTTGTTATCCTCGATGGAAACAATACAATATGTGCCTTGCTGCCCCTACTGTCACTGGGAAAGGACACCGCAAGATTGAACCCAAAGCTAAGCACTTCTCCCATTGCAAGAAAGATCAATCTAGTAGGCCAAACCAAACTGATAATTCGAAGAGACTTGCAAAGATAACCAATCATACATAAAACTATTCAGAGAAGATTCAAATATTGTTCATAGATAAACTTGATCATAAACCCACAATTCATCGGTCTCAACAAACACACCGCAAAAATAAGATTACATCGAATAGATCTCCACAAGAGAGGGGGAGAACATTGTATTGAGATCCAAAAAGAGAGAAGAAGCCATCTAGCTAATAACTATGGACCCAAAGGTCTAAAGTAAACTACTCACACATCATGGGAGAGGCTATGGTGTTGATGTAGAAGCCCTCCATGATCGATGCCCCCTCCGGCGGAGCTCCGGAAAAGGCCCCAAGATGGGATCTCACGGGTACAGAAGGTTGCGGCGGTTGAATTAGGGTTTTGACTCCGTATCTGGTAGTTTGGGGGTACGTAGGTATATATAGGAGGAAGAAGTACGTCGGTGGAGCAACGTGGGCCCCATGAGGGTGGAGGGCGCGCCTGGGGGGTAGGCGCGCCCCCTACCTCGTGCCTTCCTGGTTTCTTTCTTGACGTAGGGTCCAAGTCATCTCGATCACGTTCATTCCAAAAATCACGTTCCCGAAGGTATCATTCTGTTTGGACTCCGTTTGATATTCTTTTTCTACGAAACTCTGAAATAGGCAAAAAACAGCAATTCTGGGCTGGGCCTCCGGTTAATAGGTTAGTCCCAAAATAATATACAAGTGTATAATAAAGCCCAATAATGTCCAAAACAGAATATAATATAGCATGGAACAATCAAAAATTATAGATACGTTGGAGACATATCAGGGCGCCCGACTGTAGATGCTCTAGGGCCCTATTCAGATCCTCTCCGGCTCTACGCTCCTCCAGTTCCATGCGAGGGGCCAACCTGAACGCTACAGCTCCACGGAGGCGAGCCCTCTCTAGTGTAAAATCACGGAGCAGCCAAAGTGCAACTCCCAAAAACGGTGAAGTAGGAGTTCGACAAAATTACTTCAGGATTGACACCGCCAAGTGAATAATGATTCGCTCAATTAGAAGGACAAGTCGAATGATGCCTTGCCCTGCGTTCTCCTAGAGAAACCACGCTGTGGGTTGCTGTCATTTTTGGATAAATGGGCCTTAAGCCCACCACATGCAGCCCAGCTTTACTTCCACAGATCGGAGAAGCATTTTCGGCAGCCGAACGCTCCTGGCTCCGCGAGAGAAGCTGGCAGTGACTACGAGAAGCTGGAATCGAGGATTTATAGAAGCCAGAGGAGTTCTGAACGGGGCCTGAATGTATTGATTTCGACATTGATAAGATCGTGGGGATGTTCTACTGAGTTAGCTTTGTTTCTTTTTTCTCTTAATAGATACAAAAAAATATACGAGAAAAGGAAATGGTGATGACCCATAAGTATAGGTCATCAATTGTAGTCCTTTCGATAAGTAAGAGTATCGAACACAACGAGGAGCAGAAGGAAATGACAAGCAGTTTTCAGCAAGGTATTCTCTACAAGTGTTGTAAGTAGTGATAACAGATAGTTTTGTAGCAAGGTAGTTCGTAACAAGTAACAATAGTAACAAGAGTGCAGCAAGGTGGTACAATCCTTTTTATAGCAAAGGGCAAGACGAAAGTACTTATAATGAGCAAAGAATTCTTGAGGACACATGAATGGGAATTCTCGTCTAGTCACATTCATCATGTTTAGTTGATTCGCGTTCACTACTTTAATAATTTGATATGTGGGTGGACCGGTGCTAGGGTGTTGCTCTTACTTGAACAGGCAACCCACTTATGATTACCCCCTCTAGCAAGCATACGCAACTACGAAAGAAAAATTAAAATAAATCCAACCATAGCATGAAACATATGGATCAAAATCAGTCCTTTACGGAATAACACATAGACTAGGGTTTAAGTTTCTGTCACTCTCGCAACCCATCATCTAGTTATTATTTTCCAATGCCTTCCCCTAGGCACAAACATGATGAAATGTCATGTAGTCAATGTACACACGACACCACTAGAGGAAGAACAACATACATCTCGTCAAAATATTGAATGAATACTAACTTCACATGATTACTTATAAGAAGATTTCTCCCATGTCCTCAAGAATAGACAGAACTACTAACAAATCATATTCATGTTCAAGATTAGAGGAGTATCGTATATGATTAAGCATATGAACATATAATCTTCCACCAAATAAACCAACTAGCATCAACTACAAGATGTAATCAACACTACTAGTAACCCACAGGCACCAATCTGAGGTTTTGAGACAAAGATTGAATACAAAAGATGAACTAGGGCCCGGGTTTGAGATGAGATGGTGCTGGTGAAGATGTCGATGAATATTGGTCCTCCCATGATGAGAGGAACGTTGGTGATGTCGATTGCTTTGATTTCCCCCTCCCCGAAGGGAAGTATCCCCGATGGAATCGCTACTAGAGAGGAAAAGTGCTTTTGCCCAGGTTCCGCCTCGAGATGGCGGCGCTTTGTCCCAAAAGTCTTCCTCTTATTTTTTTCTAGGGAAAAAGGCTTCATATAGTAGAAGGGGGCACTGGAGGGCTGTTGTGGGCCCCACAAGACATGAGGGCACGCCATGTTGTCTTGTGGATAGTAGATGGACCGCCTCTGGCGGTTCTTTGTTCCAATATTTTTTATATATTCAATAAAAAATCTCCTTGAAATTTCAGGTCATTTGGAGCTCCGTAGAATAGTTATCTCTGTTCTAGCTCATTTAGGTCCAGAATTCAAGCTGTCAGTAATTTCCCTCTTCATATATATCTTGCAAGTTAAGAGAGAAAAGGCATTAGAATTGCATCATAAAGTGAAATAATGACCAAAATCATATAAATAACAGTATGAAAACGTGATGCAAAATGGACGTATCAAATGGCGAACCTCCCAACTGAAGAATGAGGCCAGCCTCGGCAACCAACCGCGCTAGCTCTATGTTGATCGTGCTCCGTTGATGCTCAAAAGTGGCATGATTGCAAATAGTGGCTCAAAACTATAACAAGATGAAATCAAATTTATGATTGGAACTCACCATTGGAAGGCTCACTTTGAAATGATCAAAAAAAGTATAAAGATGATCCAAAATGGAGCTTTGATGTGAAAGTTATAATAAATTCAGAGATGCACATATTGACACCAAATTATGACATGTCATAAAGCGCAATTAAGGTGACTTAAAAATTGGAAAGTCCTCAACATAGAAATTCTTCTTCTCGGTGAAACGGATGATTTCGCTTTTTGGATCATCTCAATCTGAGGTCGTATGCAACTTGCAGAGCCAAAAAAGATCGGAGTTAAAATTTGGATAGTTAGCTCGGAAGTTCCGAATGGATTGACATGGAAATTCCAATCGGAGTCTGATACGTCTCCAATGATCTATAATTTTTTGTTGTTCCATGTTGTTTTATTATCAAACTTGGATGTTTTATAATCATTTTATAGTCATTTTATATCATTTTTTGGTACTAACCTATTGACATAGTGACAAGTGCTAGTTGCTATTTTTTCATGTTTTTTACGTCGCAGGAAATCAATATCAAACGGAGTCCAAATGCCATGAAACTTCATGATGATTTTTTATGGGCCAAAATGAAGCAGATGGGCCCTGGTTGCACCTGGGGGGAGTCCCTAGGAGGGGACAACCCACCAGGACGCGCCAAGAGGCCCTGGCGCGCCCTGGTGGGTTGTGCCCACATCGGGTGCCCCCCGGACCGCCTCTTTGCTCTATAAATACCATAATATTCCAGAAACCCTAAAGGCGTAGACGAAATATTCATCCGGCCGCTGATACGTCTCCGTCGTATCTACTTTTCCAAACACTTTTGCCCTTGTTTTGGACTCTAACTTGCATGATTTGAATGGAACTAACCCGGACTAACGTTGTTTTCAGTAGAATTGCCATGGTGTTATTTTTGTGCAGAAATAAAAGTTCTCGGAATGACTTGAAAGTCAACGGAGAATTATTTTGGAATATATAAAAAATACTGGAAGAAAGATCCACGTCAGGGGGGCCACCACCTGTCCACGAGGGTGGGGGCGCCCTACCCCCTGGGCGCGCCCCCTGCCTCGTGGGCCCCCTGACGCTCCACCAACCTCAACCTTGACTCCATATATTCACTTTCCGGGGAGAAAAAATCAGAGAGAAGGATTCATCGCGTTTTACGATACGGAGCCGCCGCCAAGCCCTAAACTCTCTCGGGAGGGCTGATCTGGAGTCCGTTCGAGGCTCCGGAGAGGGGAATTCGTCGCCATCGTTAACATAAACCATCCTCCATCACCAATTTCATGATGCTCACCACCGTGCGTGAGTAATTCCATCGTAGGCTTGCTGGACGGTGATGGGTTGGATGAGATTTATCATGTAATCGAGTTAGTTTTGTTAGGGTTTGATCCCTAGTATCCACTATGTTCTGAGATTGATGTTGCTATGACTTCTCTATACTTAATGCTTGTCACTAGGGCCCGAGTGCCATGATTTCAGATCTGAACCTATTATGTTTTCATCAATATATGAGAGTTCTTGATCCTATGTTGCAAGTCTATAGTCACCTATTATGTGTTATGATCCGTTAACCCCGAAGTGACAATAATCGGGATACTTATCGGTGATGACCGTAGTTTGAGGAGTTCATGTATTCACTATGTGTTAATGCTTTGGTCCAGTACTCCATTAAAAGGAGGCCTTAATATCCCTTAGTTTCCATTAGGACCCCGCTACTACGGGAGGGTAGGACAAAAGATGTCATGCAAGTTCTTTTCGATAAGCACGTATTACTATATTCGGAATACATGCCTACATTACATTGATGAACTCGAGCTAGTTCTGTGTCACCCTAGGTTATGATTGTTACATGATCGATCGCATCCGGCATAAGTCTCCATCACCGATCCAATGCCTACGAGCTTTTCCTATATTGTTCTTCGCTTATTTACTTTTCTGCTGCTACTGTTACCATCACTATAAAACCCAAAAATATTACTTTTGCTACCGTTACCTTTTGCTATCGTTACCACTACTATCATATTACTTTGCTACTAAATACCTTACTGCAGATATTAAGTTTCCAGGTGTGGTTGAATTGACAACTCAGCTGCTAATACTTGAGAATATTCTTTGGCTCCCCTTGTGTCGAATCAATAAACTTGGGTTGAATACTCTACCCTCGAAAACTGTTGCGGTCCCCTATACTTGTGGGTTATCAAGAACATTTTCTGGCGCCGTTGCCGGGGAGCATAGCTCTATTCTTTGAGTCACTTGGGATTTATATCTGCTTATCATTATGAAGAACTTGAAAGATCAAAGAACCAAGATATTCCCTCAACTACGAGGGGAGGTAAGGAACTGCCATCTAGCTCTGCACTTGATTCACCTTCTGTTTTGAGTAAGCTTGCGACACCTAAACCTGCTTCCGCTATTAATTCTGATACGTCGCATGTTATTGATGATGCCACTTCTGCTATGCATGATACTTATGATGAAACTACTTCTATGCTTGATACTACTGTGCCACCTGGTGAATTTCTCGATGAACAACTTGCTAGGGCTAGAGAGAATGAAATTATTGAAACTGATAATATTGATGAAAGTGATGATGAAGATTCTCCCCCTAGATATGAATTGCTTGTTGTTCCTGAGGGTTATGTTATGGATGAAGAAACTGCTAGAGACTTTCTTGCTTGCAATGATAGAAGTGATCTTAAGAAATTATTAGCTAAGCTTAAAGAAAAAACTCTGAATGCTAGAATGAAATATGACCCTGCTTATGCTACTTCACCTATCTTTATTACTGATAAGGATTATGATTTCTCTGTTGATCCTGAGTTAATTACTTTGGTTGAATCTGATCCTTTCTATGGCTAAGAATCTGAAACTGCTGTGTCATATCTTACTAAATTAAATGATATAGCTACCCTATTCACTAGTGATGAGAAAACTCGCTATTTATTATATCCTTAAATTATTCCCATTCTCATTAAAGGGTGATGCTAAGATTGGTTTAATTCTCTTGATCCTGGTTGTGTGCGTAGTCCCCAGGATATGATTTACTACTTCTCTACTAAATATTTCCCTGCTCATAAGAAACAAGCTGCTTTAAGGGAAATATATAATTTTGTGCAAATTGAAGAAGAGAGTCTCCCACAAGCTTGGGGGAGGCTTCTCCAATTACTTAATGCTTTGCCTGATCATCCTCTCAAGAAAAATGAAATACTTGATATCTTTTATAATGGACTAACCGATACTTCCAGAGATTACCTGGATAGTTGTGCTGGTTGTATTTTCAAGGAAAGAACTATTGATCAAGCTGAAATTCTACTAAATAATATGTTGACTAATGAAAACAATTGGACACTTCCTGAACCAACTCCTAAGCCAACCCCGAAGAAAAGGGGTATTCTATTTCTCAGTCCTGAAGATATGCAAGAGGCAAAGAAATCTATGAAAGAAAAAGGTATAAAAGCTAAAGATGTTAAGAATTTACCTCCCGTTGAAGAAATACATGGTCTTAATTCATCACCTATTGAAGAAACACATGGTCTCGATAACCCGACACAGGTAGTAAAGGTAAATTCTCTCTATAGATATGATAAAGCTGAAATCCCTCCTGCTAAGTTTGCTAGCCAATGTTTGGATGAATTTGATAACTTTATGGTTAAGCAAGAAGATTTTAATGCTTATGTTGGTAGACAATTGAAACATAATGCTTACATGATTGAACACTTGAGTGATTATATGGCTAATGTTAGAGGTGAACTTAAACTTATTAGTAAACATGCTTCTATGATTACCACTCAACTAGAACAAGTACTTAAAGCTCAGAATGATTTGCCCATTGAATTGAATAGTAAAAATAATGACTTTGTTGTTAGAGTTGCAACTAGAGGAGGTAAAGTGACTCAGGAACCTTTGTATCCTGAGGGCCACCCTAAGAGAATTGAGCAAGATTCTCAGAGAGCTAGTGTAGATGCACCTAGTCCTTCTAAAAGGAGGAAAAAGAAAAATGATAGGACTTTGCATGCTTCTAGTGAACCTGTCATAGACACACCTGAGAATCCCAATGATATTTCTATTTCTTATGCTGAAACACAAGCTGGTAATGAACATGAACCTAGTGATAATATTAATGATGATGTTCATGTTGATGCTCAACCTAGTAATGACAATGATGTAGAGATTGAACCTGTTGTTCATCTTGATAACCCACAATCAAAGAATCAACGTTATGATAAGAGAGACTTTGTTGCTAAGAAGCACAGTAAGGAAAGAGAACCATGGGTTCAGAAACCCATGCCTTTTCCTCCTAGACCTATCTTTTTGTGTATGCGTTTGACTGATATGCTTAAAATGAATCCTTATGCTAAATATATGAAGGAAATAGTTACTAATAAAACAGAGATTCTGGAAGCTAAAATTTCCACCATGCTTGTTGATTATACTTTTAAGGGTGGAATACCAAAGAAACTTGGAGATCCAGGAGTACCAACTATACCATGCTCCATTAAAAGAAACTATGTTAAAACTGCTTTATGTGATCTTGGAGCCGGTGTTAGTGTTATGCCTCTCTCTTTATATCGTAGACTTGATTTGAGTAAGTTGACACCTACTGAAATATCTTTACAAATGGTTGATAAATCAACTGCTATACTTGTCGGTATCTGTGAGGATGTGCCTGATGTGGTTGCAAACGTTACTATTTTAACGGACTTTGTTATTCTTGATATTCCCGAGGACGATAGTATGTCTATTATTCTTGGAAGACCCTTTTTGAATACTGCAAGGGCTGTTATTGATTGCACCAAAGGCAATATCACTTTTCATGTTAATGGTAATGAGCATACGATACACTTTCCGGGGAAACAACCTCAAGTCCACAGTATTAATTCTATTGGAAAATTTTCAACAATTACTATTGGAGGTTTTGAATTTCCTCTTCCTACTGTCAAGAATAAATATGATATTCTTACTGTTGGGGATGTGCATATCCCCGTTGAGGTAACCTAGTGTTATTCGAAATTTCCCTGGTTCCATGTTATTCAGAATGAGTTTGTTAACAAGACTTGATCAACCTTGTTAGTGGATTCCTTTTGATGAGCATGAGATGGATGAAGTTAGAAAACACAACTCTTTGTACCCTCTTTTTACTTTCTATTATTTATATTAAATAAAGCAAAAATAGTATTTTTCTGTCTGTTTTTTGAATTACCCGTGCAATAAAAATACCCCGAAATTAAAACTTCTCCAAATGCCCTGAAAATTAAATATGATTTTTTCTAGAATATTTGAGAATATCTGGCACTGAGAACATAGCAGGGGGAGCAAGCACCTGGCCACGAGGGTGGAGGGCGCGCCCTACCCCCTGGGTGCGCCCCCTGCCTCGTGGGCCCATGGTGGCTCCCCTCCACTTATTCCAACTACCACACACTCCTTCTTCCTCCCAAAAAAATCACTAGCCAGCTCAAACCCGAGTCCAAGCTCATCTTGCTACCATTTTCGATCTCCTTGCTCAAAGCCCCATTCACAAAACTGCTTTGGGGGGTTGTTCTTTGGTATGTGACTCCTTCAATGGTCCAATTAGTTTTTGTTCTAGTGCTTTATTCATTGCAAATTTATGCTGCTTAAGTGACCTTGTTCTTGAGCTTGCATGTCAAATTTATGTGGTCAAAAGTAATTTTAATGCATGATATTGCCTCTAGGCACTTGTAGGAGTAGTTGCAATCAATTTATTTGAGTTTGGTTCACTTTTATTTTAAGTTACTAAAAAATTCAGAAATTTTTCAGAGGAAGAAATATGTTTAGGAAAATGTACCAAGGTGGTTCTTCAAGGAAGCAAGGAACCAGACCCGCAATACGCGATGCGGACGAGGAACCACCAAGAGACGCTCAAGTGCGGCCTTGTGAATGGCCGTCAGAGGATTTCATGATCCGAGCAGGAATTAAAGGGGAATTTGATGCATATGTGCGTAATGCTGATCTTGAGAGCTTCGAGGCAGATAAGTGCCGCCAATACTATCACCTAACTGATTCCTTTGTGAGAAGGTTCAAATTTTCATCTTCACGTAATTCTCACATTGTCTTGTTTGATCTTTATGATAAATCTTATACAATGGACTTAGAAGATTTTACCACTACTTGTAAACTTCCACAGTGGGGTGATGTTAGTGAACCTTGCAAATCTGAATTTAAAGATTTTCTTGCTAGTATAACTATGGGGGAATCTAGAGATGTAACACAAGCCACCATATGGAGCATTCATTTTCCTGCTATACATTATTTTGCTCTCTTCATAGGAAGGTGCATAAACGGTAAAGATGAAGCATGTCACATGTGTACCTGATCTCAGCGTTCTCAGGAGTGCTGTTTTAGGAGATAAACAATACAACTTGGGGGCTATTGTTGCACGTAGGTTGCATAATAATCGTATTCATGGAGATTTCTTTGGTGGAATTTATGCAACTCGTATAGCTAACTTTCTTGATATACCCATTCATGGATATGATATTGAGTTGCCTCCTTCTTATCTAGATTATGATGCTATGGTTCATCATTAGTTTGTTGAGAGGAACGATCAGTTCCTCCAGTACCGACTAATCTTTGACAGACGGCGCACCTATCACGTCGCTCTCCCTGCCCCTACCTTCTTTGACTTTCAGGCAAAGGGTAGATATGTTATAACCAGGGAGGAGGTGACCGAGTACGAGAGGAGGGTGGAGACAGCTCACCTCCAAGCTGCAACTCATCAGGCAATTGCCGCTGCATCTCAGTACGACCCCAGCTACAACTTTGGATATCCGCCAGGACAACCGTAGCCATAGACCAGCTTAGGCCAAAGCTTGGGGGAGTATGTATCTCTCACCGACATTACATTCATGTTCACACACTCATGCCAGTTGTCGGTGTTCATACTTTTTTCTTGTAATATTCATGCTAGTTTATTTCCCTTTTTATGCCTTCTTCTTGTGTGTTTGATAAACCTTAAGAAAAACAAAAAAATTAGTTGCAGCTTTTTAGCTAGTTTACTTTCCATGCCTGTAGTAATAGTAAATAAAAAGAAAACCCAAAAAGATTTCTCGTTCTTCTCTTGCTTCTTGGGAGCTTTCCCGTGTAAATAGTTTTATTTCTTTTCTCTTCTTTGGGGGTCGAGAGGAGAAGACCATAATGAAAATGTTGAGTGGCTCTTATATGCATTATTGTTGATCTAACAAAGAGCCCATGTTACCTTGTCTTCTCTCTTGAATTGAATGCTTGCAGATTCCAGCTTAGTCCAATGCATGTGCACTATTATTATTATCCACACTATTCGGTCGTGCAAGTGAAAGGCAATAATGATGATTATATGATGAACTTATTGAGATGAGAAAAGCTAGTATGAACTCGACCTCTCTTGTTTCTGTAAATATGATTAATTCATCGTTCCTGATTTAGCTTATTATGAATAAACATGTTTGCAATGACAATTAGAGATTGTAGTTGCTTATGCCATGCTTAATTAGCTAGGAGCTTATAATGGTTTACCTTGCGTGCCAACATGCCATTAAAATGGTTGTGATGTGGTATGATAGGGTGGTATCCTCTTTTGAATGATTCGAGTGGCTTGACTTGGCACATGTTCACGCATGTAGTTGAAACAAAATCAACATAGCCTCTACAATATTTATGTTCATGGGCATTATATCCTACTCATGCTTGCATTCGATGTTGATTAATTTTAATGCATGTTCATGACTGTTGTAGCTCTCTAGCTGGTCGCTTCCTAGTCTTTTTCTAGCCTTCACTTGTACTAAGCGGGAATACTGCTTGTGCATCCAATTCCATAAACCCCAAAGTTATTCCATATGAGTCCACCATACCTACCTATATACGGTATCTACTTGCCGTTCCAAGTAAATTTGTATGTGCTAAACAATAAACCTTCAAATAAACATTGTGCTTTGTATGCTCAAATAGCTCATGTATCAACTAGGGTTGTCTGTATCTTCCATGCTAGGCGGGTTATTCTCAAGAGGAGTGGACTCCGCTCCTCACTCACGAGAAAATGGCTGGTCACCGGGATGCCCAGTCCCATGCTTTATGCAAATCAAATCAAAATAACTGCAAACAAAACTCCCCCGGGACTCTTGTTAGTTGGAGGCACTCGTTGTTTCGAGCAAGCCATGGATTGATTCTTGTTGGTGTAGGGGGAGTATAAACTTTACCATTCTGTTTGGGAACCACCTATAATGTGTGTAGCATGGAAGATATCGAGATCTCTCGGTTGTTATGTTGACAATGAAAGTATACCGCTCAAAATATTATTCATATCTATTTCAAAACGAAGCTCTGGCACATCTACAAATCCATGCTTCCCTCTACGAAGGGCCTATCTATTTACTCTTATGTTGAGTCATCATCCTCTTATTAAAAAGCACCAGTTGGAGAGTACTGCTGTCATTTGCATCCATTACTGTTAGTTTACATTGAGTATGACTTGATTGGATCTCTTTTACCATGAATTACAATGTCTAGTCAGTCCTTGATCTTTAAAGGTGCTCTGTATTTATGTTTTGCGGTCTCAGAAAGGGCTAGAGAGATACCATCTTGTCATATCATATCATGATTATTTTGAGAAAGTGTTGTCATCCAAGATTTATTATTATTGCTCGCTAGTTGATTATGCCATTGATATGAGTAAACATGAGACCTAAATGTTATCGCGAAGGTGATTAGTTCATAATCTTTGCTGAAAACTTGAATGTTGGCTTTACATATTTACAACAACAAGAGCAAACAGAGTTTGTAAAAGTTTTTCTTTATCACTTTTAGTTTATCAATTGAATTGCTTGAGGACAAGCAAAGGTTTGAGCTTGGGGGAGTTGATACGTCTCCGTCGTATCTACTTTTCCAAACACTTTTGCCCTTGTTTTGGACTCTAACTTGAATGATTTGAATGGAACTAACCCGGACTGACGCTGTTTTCAGCAGAATTGCCATGGTGTTATTTTTGTGCAGAAATAAAAGTTCTCGGAATGACCTGAAAATCAACGGAGAATTATTTTAGAATATATAAAAAATATTGGAAGAAAGATCCACGTCAGGGGGGCCACCACCTGTCCACGAGGGTGGGGGCGCGCCCTACCCCCTGGGCGCGCCCCCTGCCTCATGGGCCCCCTGCCGCTCCACCGACCTCAACCTTGACTCCATATATTCACTTTAGGGGAGAAAAAAATCAGAGAGAAGGATTCATCGCGTTTTACGATACGGAGCCGCCGCCAAGCCCTAAACTCTCTCGGGAGGGCTGATCTGGAGTCCGTTCGAGGCTCCGGAGAGGGGAATTCGTCGCCATCGTTAACATAAACCATCCTCCATCACCAATTTCATGATGCTCACCACCGTGCGTGAGTAATTCCATCGTAGGCTTGCTGGACGGTGATGGGTTGGATGAGATTTATCATGTAATCGAGTTAGTTTTGTTAGGGTTTGATCCCTAGTATCCACTATGTTCTGAGATTGATGTTGCTATGACTTCTCTATACTTAATGCTTGTCACTAGGGCCCGAGTGCCATGATTTCATATCTGAACCTATTATGTTTTCATCAATATATGAGAGTTCTTGATCCTATGTTGCAAGTCTATAGTCACCTATTATGTGTTATGATCCGTTAACCCCGAAGTGACAATAATCGGGAAACTTCCGGTGATGACTGTAGTTTGAGGAGTTCATGTATTCACTATGTGTTAATGCTTTGGTTCGGTACTCTATTAAAAGGAGGCCTTAATATCCCTTAGTTTCCATTAGGACCCTGCTGCCACGGGAGGGTAGGACAAAAGATGTCATGCATGTTCTTTTCCATAAGCACGTATGACTATATTCGGAATGCATGCCTACATTACATTGATGAACTGGAGCTAGTTCTGTGTCACCCTAGGTTATGACTGTTACATGATCGATCGCATCCGGCATAATTCTCCATCACCGATCCAATGCCTACGAGCTTTTCATATATTGTTCTTCGCTTATTTACTTTTCTGCTGCTACTGTTACCATCACTATAAAACCCAAAAATATTACTTTTTCTACCATTACCTTTTGCTATCGTTACCACTATTATCATATTACTTTGCTACTAAATACCTTGCTGCAGATATTAAGTTTCCAGGTGTGGTTGAATTGAAAATTCAGCTGCTAATACTTGAGAATATGATTTGGCTCCCCTTGTGTCGAATCAATAAATTTGGGTTGAATACTCTGCCCTCGAAAACGGTTGTGATCCCCTATACTTGTGGGTTATCACGCAGAGTCCAGAACCACCAAATCCAATCTAAACACCATCACAGAGGGGTTCACCACTTCCATTGGTGCCTCTCCGATGATGCGTGAGTAGTTCCTTGTAGACCTTCGGGTCCGTAGTTAGTAGCTAGATGGCTTTCGCTCTCACTCTCGCTGAATTCTCAAAACAATGGTCTCTTGGAGATCCATATGATGTAACTCTTTTGCGGTGTGTGTTGTTGGGATCTGATGAACTTCGAGTTTATGATCAGTCATATCTTTTTATATCCATGAAAGCTATTTGAGTTTCTTTGATCTCTTATATGCATGATCTCTTATAGCCTCATATTTCTTCTCTGATATTTGGGTTTTGTTTGGCCAACTTGATCTATTTATCTTGCAATGGGAAGAGGTGCCACGTAGTGGGTTCGATCTTACGGTGCTCGATCCCAGTGACAGAAAGGGAAACGACAAGTACATATCATTGCTGCTAAGGATAAAAAGACGAGATCTATATCTACCACCATATAGATAAACGGATCTTGTCTACATCATGTCATTGTTCTGAGTGCATTACTCCATTTTTCCATGAACTTAATACACTAGACGCATGCTGAATAGCGGTCGATGTGTGGAGTAATAGTAGTAGATGCAAGGAGGAGTCGGTCTGCTAATCTTGGACGTGATGCCTATGTAATGATCATGGCCTGGATATCGTCATAATTATTTGAAGTTCTATCAACTGCCCAACAGTAATTTGTTTACCCACCGTTTGCTATTTTTCGAGAGAGAAACTAGTAGTGGAACCTACGGCCCCCAGGTCTTCTTTCTCATATATTTGCCTTGTGATCTACTTTTCCTTTGCATTTGTATTCAGATCTATTAAACCAAAAAATACAAAAATACCTTGCTGCATTTTATCTTTATTTATTTTATTTGGCGTTTGATCTATCAATCTACTACAATTTACCTCACGTCCGCTTGCCTATCTTGAGGCACCGTACCCCGGAAGGGATTGACAACCCCTTTCACTTGTTGGGTTGCGAGGTGTTGTTGTTTGTGTGCAGGTGATGTTTACGTTGTGTTGCTTGGTTCTCCTACTGGTTCGATACCTTCATAACTGAGGGAAATACCTACCGTCGCTGTGCTACATCATCCCTCCCTCTCCGAGGAAATACCGACGTAGTTCCAGCTACCATCAAGGAGAATTTCTGGCGCCATTGCCGGGGAGGATCTTCAACATATACCAGGTTCCTAATCACAAATTTCATCTCCTCGCAATTTACATTATTTTCCATTTGCCTCTCGTTTTCCTCTCACCCACTTCACAAAAATTTGCCGTTTTATTCGCCCTCTTTTTCGTTCGCCGTTTTCTCGTCAGATCTCATGTTTGCTTGTGTTACCATGTGTCTTCTATTTGCTTGCATCTTTGCTTGCTAAAAATCAATTGATATGGATCCTCATCCACCTGCTAATCTTTTCAAGAGATCCAATTATGAGGAACCCATTGCTAGTGAATTGAGTTCACTAGATTATCTCTATGAAGTTTTGCTTGAGATTCATGAATCTGAAAATTGTGACGAAGAAATTTATGAAGTGACTCATGATAGCTCGTTGAATGAGAAGCATGATTGCAATGATTTTACTATAAATTCTATTAATTTCAATTGTGCTCTATGCAAAACCCCAAGCTTGGGGATGCTAATTTTTCCATGTCTACTACTTTTTACAATGATCATGATTGGGTGATTTTTCTTATGATTTGAAAATTTATTTAAGCCTCATGATGAATATGTTTGCAATAATATTAAAAGTGGGTTTGCAAGAGTGTAACTTTAGCTAAAAATAATCCCACTATTTTGGAAGAGTGTCAACGTTGCATGCATGTGGATCATAAAGAGAAAATTTTATATGATAGTTATATTATTAAATTTTATTATTATCCTACATATACTTATTATGATAGAGGAAAATATGGTTGTAGAAATTTTCATGTTATTAAATTTCCTATTGTTGTGTTGAAATTATCAATGTTTTATTCCTCTCCTTTGCATATGCTAGATGTTTCTTGTCTTGATAATTTGTTTTCCTATAAAATTCCTATGCATAGGAAGTATACTAAAATTAAATGTGTTGGTCACATGTTTCATAATGCTCTCTTTGTGTTTCGATTATTATCTATTGTGTGAGCATCGTTGAAATATTATGCCTAGCTAGGGGCTTAAAACTATAGCGCTTATTGGGAGGCAACCCAATGAATAAAATTTATATTTGTCTTTTCTTCCTATTTTTGAGTGTTAGCACAATTATGCTACTGTTATGATTGTGTTTTTATTTTTTAATTAGTGTTTGTGCCAAGTAAAGCCTTTAGGATCTTCTAGGGTGATAGTTATTTGATCTTACTGAAAAACAGAAACTTCTACGCTCATGAAATTAATTTTTATTTTTACCAGAGAGCGATAAAATACCCATTCCAATCGCAGTAGATCAAGATACAAATTTCTCAGGTCTTCCTAATATTTCAGAATTTTTGGAGTTACATAAGTATTCGAAATAGTCAGATTTCTACATACTGTTCTGTTTTGACAGATTCTGTTTTCTTTGTGTTGTGTGCTTATTTTGATGGCTCTATGGTTTTCTTTGATGAGTTTTTGCCATAGAAAAGTTGAAATACAGTAGATATAATACAAAAAAATATGAATTGGTTTGATACAACATTTATAATAGTGATCTAGTATTCTTATACTAACGGATCTCACGAAGGCTTTGTTGAGTTTTGTGTGATTGAAGTTTTCAAGTTTTGGGTTATCTTACGATGGATGAAGGAAGGATGTAAGAGCCTAAGCTTGGGGATGTCCCGGTATCCCAAGCTATTGTCCAAGAATGAGCAACCAACTAAGCTTGGGGATGCACCCGAGTGGCATATCCCCGCTTTCTTCCAACAACTATCGGTATTTTACTCGAGACTATATTTTTATTCATCACATGATATGTGTTTTGCTTGGAGCGTCTTGTATGATATGTGTCTTTGCGTGTTTTATTTTGTGTTTTAAGTCATTAATCCTTGTTGGACACACCTATTTGAGAGAGCCAAAATTATATCATGACTTTTTAGAATTGCTCTCTATGCTTCACTTAAATCTTTTATGAGCTAGGACTTGCTCTATTGCTTCACTTATATCTTTTTGAGCACGGTGTGCTTGTTATTTTTGAAGAAATGCTCTCTTGCTTCACTTAGATTTATTTGAGAGTTAGTAAAATTTTGAAGAAATTCTCTCTTGCTTCACTTAAATTATTTTGAGAGAAAGAAAATTTGTTATGCTCATGATCTTCACTTATATTTGTTTGAGCTTATGAAAAGCAACACATGAAAATTAGTCCCAAAGTGATAGATATCCAAGAAGGATAAAGTAAGAAAATGTCATGAAGATCATTGGACAAAATAAACTTGATTCTTAGTAATAGTTTTGAGATATGATGATGTGATATGTGAGTTATGTTGATGAGTAATTTGTGCTCTAGTAGGAATATTGGTGTTAAGGTTTGTGATTCCCTACGCATGCATGAAAGTCAATAATCGTGCAATGAAAATTATAACCTACTTATGGTGCATTATTCAGTGTTAATTATGCTTAATACTTTCTTATGAGATTATTTGTTTCTTGGTTGGTCGCTTCTCAATCTTTTGCTAGCCTTCATTTTGCACCAAGCATGATCTCTACTTGTGCATCCAAAATCCTTTAAACCAGTTTTGCCACATGAGTCCACTATATCTACCTATATGTGGTATTCTTTTGTCTTTCTAAGCAAATTTGCATGTTCCATCTCTAATTTGCAAAATAAACTTCTCTTTTGTGTGTTTGTTTTGCTCGCGGAACGGTAACGGGTGGCTAATATTTTCCATGCTCGATGTGTTATTCTCAAGATGAGAATTTATTCACTTGTCATTGCACGAGAGTAAGGTAAAGGTATTAGGGATTCCCAGTCCCGAAATGCAAAAACAAATGAATTTACTTTATGTTGTCAAATAATAAATTCCTTGGAATGTGTTGGTATGGAGGGCACCTGTGGATACGGCTAGCCATGGAAAGTGAAAGAATGGTGGAAAAAGGAATAAACTTTATTTTCTGTTTGGGAACCTCCTATGGCATATCTAGCATGGAAAGTGTTGGGAACTCTAAGTCGTTTTCGTTAGTGGGATGGATACACCTCCCAAAATGTTTTTATCTCTAATCTTTCGCTTTGAGCTCTGGCACCTCTACAAATCCCTACTTCCCTCTGCGAAGGGCCTTTCTTTTACTTTATGCAATTTTTATTTTGAAATTAGAGTCTCCATCTTTTCTCATAAAAGCACCAACTAGGAGGCAATATGATCATGCTCAAGTATTGGGAGTAGTTAATGTTCGAGTGTGTTTCATGAATGGATCAATGTTTGAGCATGATGGGCTAGGGATAACTTGTTTTAGCATTGATATTTTGAAAGACATGGTTGCTTGTTGATATGCTTGAGTATCTAAATTATTATGTCAAAACTAGACTATTGCTTTGAATCACATAAAAGTCCAAATGTCCAGGCTATAATGAAAAGAATATGATATGACTTGATGAACAGCACTCCACATCAAAAATTCTGTTTTTATCACTTACCTACTCAAGGACGAGTAGGAGTTAAGCTTGGGGATGCTGATACGCCTCCAACGTATCTGTAATTTTTGATTGTTCCATGCTGTTTTATTATCAATCTTGGATGTTTTATGATCATTTTATATCACTTTTTGGTACTGACCTATTGACATAGTGCCAAGTGCCAGTTGCTGTTTTTTCCATGTTTTTTACATAGCAGGAAATCAATATCAAACGGAGTCCAAATGCCATGAAACTTCACGATGATTTTTTATGGGTCAAAAGGAAGCAGATGGTCCCTAGTTGCACCTGGGGGGAGTCCCTAGGAGGGGACAACCCACTAGGGCATGCCAGGAGGCCCTGGCGCACCTTGGTGGGTTGTGCCCACCTCGGGTGCCCCTCAGACCGCCTCTTTGCTCTATAAATACCACAATATTCCAGAAACCCTAAAGGCGTCGACGAAATATTCATCCAGCCGCCACAGAATCCAGAACCACTAGATCCAATCTATACACCATCACGGAGGGGTTCACCACTTCCATTGGTGCCTCTCCGATGATGCGTGAGTAGTTCCTTGTAGACCTTCGGGACCGTAGTTAGTAGCTAGATGGCTCTCTCTCTCTCTCGCTGAATTCTCAATACAATGGTCTCTTGGAGATCCATATGATGTAACTCTTTTGCGGTGTGTTTCTTGGGATCTGATGAACTTCGAGTTTATGATCAGTCATATCTTTTTATATCCATGAAATTTATTTGAGTTTCTTTGATCTCTTATATGCATGATCTCTTATAGCCTCGTATTTCTTCTCTGATATTTGGGTTTTGTTTGGCCAACTTGATCTATTTATCTTGCAATGGGAAGAGGTGCCCGATAGTGGGTTCGATCTTACGGTGCTCGATCCCAGTGACAGAAAGGGAAACGACATGTACATATCATTGCTACTAAGGATAAAAAGACGAGATCTATATCTACCACCATATAGATAAACGGATCTTGTCTACATCATGTCATCGTTCTTATTGCATTACTAAATTTTTCCATGAACTTAATACACTAGATGCATGCTGGATAGCGGTCGATGTGTGGAGTAATAGTAGTAGATGCAGGCAGGAGTCGGTCTACTAATCTTGGACGTGATGCCTATGTAATGATCATTGCATGGATATCGTCATAATTATTTGAAGTTCTATCAATTGCCCAACAGTAATTTGTTTACCCACTGTTTCCTATTTTTCTTGAGAGAAACCAGTAGTGAAACCTACGGCCCCCGGGTCTTCTTTCTCATATATTTGCCTTGCGATCTACTTTTCCTTTGCATTTTTATTCAGATCTATCAAACCAAAAAATACAAAAATACCTTGCTGTGTTTTATCTTTATTTATTTTATTTGGCGTTCGATCTATCAATCTACTACAATTTACCTCATGTCTGCTTGCCTATCTTGAGGCACCGTACCCCGGAAGGGATTGACAACCCCTTTAACTCGTCGGGTTGCGAGGTGTTGTTGTTTGTGTGCAGGTGCTGTTTACGTTGTGTTGCTTGGTTCTCCTACTGTTTCGATACCTTCATAACTGAGGGAAATACCTACGTCGCTATGCTACATCATCCCTCCCTCTCCGAGGAAATACCAACATAGTTCCAGCTACCATCAAGGAGAATTTTTGGCGCCGTTGCCAGGGAGGATCTTCAACATATACCAGGTTCCTAATCACAAATTTCATCTCCTCGCAATTCACATTATTTGTCATTTGCTTCTCGTTTTCCTCTTCCCCACTTCACAAAAATTTGCCGTTTTATTCGCCCTCTTTTTCGTTCGCCGTTTTCTCATCAGATCTCATGTTTGCTTGTGTTACCATGTGTCTTCTATTTGCTTGCATCTTCGCTTGCTAAAAATCAATTGATATGGATCCTCATCCACCTGCTAATCTTTTCAAGAGATCCAATTATGAGGAACCCATTGCTAGTGAATTGAGTTCACTAGATTATCTTTATGAAGTTTTGCTTAAGATTCATGAATCTGAAAATTGTGACGAAGAAATTTATGAAGTGATTCATGATAGCTCGTTGAATGAGAAGCATGATTGCAATGATTTTACTATAAATTCTATTAATGTCAATTGTGCTAATAATATGCAAAACCCCAAGCTTGAGGATGCTAATTTTTCCATGTCTACTACTTTTTACAATGATCATGATTGGGTGATTTTCTTATGATTTGAAAATTTATTTAAGCCTCATGATGAATATGTTTGCAATAATATTAAAAGTGGGTTTGCACGAGTGTACTTTAGCTAAAAATAATCCCACTATTTTGGAAGAGTGTCAACATTGCATGCATGTGGATCATAAAGAGAAAAATTTATATGATAGTTATATTATTAAATTTTATTATGATCCTACATATAATTATTATGATAGAGGAAAATATGGTTGTAGAAATTTTCATGTTATTAAATTTCCTATCGTTGTGTTGAAATTATCAATGTTTTATTCCTCTCCTTTGCATATGCTAGATGTTTCTTGTCTTAATAATTTGTTTTCCTATAAAATTCCTATGCGTAGGAAGTATGCTAAAATTAAATGTGTTGGTCACATGTTTCATGATGCTCTCTTTGTGTTTCGGTTATTTATCTGTTGTGTGAGCATCGTTGAAATATTATGCCTAGCTAGGGGCTTAAAACTATAGCGCTTATTGGAAGGCAACCCAATGAATAAAATTTATTTTTGTTTTTGCTTTCTGTTTTGAGTGTTAGCACAATTATGCTACTGTTATGATTGTGTTTTTTATGTTTTAATTAGTGTTTGTGCCAAGTAAAGCCTTTAGGATCTTCTAGGGTGATAGTTGTTTGATCTTGCTGAAAAACAGAAACTTCTATGCTCACAAAATTAATTTTTATTTTTTACCAGAGAGCGATAAAATACCCATTCCAATCGCAGTAGATCAATATACAAATTTCTCAGGTCTTCCTAATATTTCAGAATTTTTGGAGTTACATAAGTATTTGAAATAGTTAGATTTCTACATACTGTTTTGTTTTGACAGATTCTGTTTTCTTTGTGTTGTGTGCTTATTTTGATGGCTCTATGGTTTTCTTTGATGAGTTTTTGCCATAGAAAAGTTTAAATACAATAGATATAATACAAAAACAAAATATGAATTGGTTTGATACAACATTTATAATAGTGTTTTAGTATTCTTATACTAACGGATCTCACGAAGGCTTTGTTGAGTTTTGTGTGATTGAAGTTTTCAAGTTTTGGGTTATCTTACGATGGATGAAGGAAGGATGTAAGAGCTTAAGCTTGGGGATGTCCCGGCATCCCAAGATATTGTCCAAGAATGAGCAACCAACTAAGCTTGGGGATGCACCCGAGTGGCATCCCCGCTTTCTTCCAACAACTATCGGTATTTTACTCGAGACTATATTTTTATTCATCACATGATATGTGTTTTGCTTGGAGCGTCTTGTATGATATGTGGCTTTGCTTGTTTTATTTTGTGCTTTAAGTCATCAATCCTTGCTGGACACACCTATTTGAGAGAGCCAAAATTATTTCATGACTTGTTAGAATTGCTCTCTATGCTTCACTTAAATCTTTTATGAGCTAGGACTTTCTCTATTGCTTCATTTATATCTTTTTGAGCACGGTGTGCCTTGTTATTTTTGAAGAAATGCTCTCTTGCTTCACTTAGATTTATTTGAGAGTAGGTAAAATTTTGAAGAAATTCTCTCTTGCTTCACTTAAATTATTTTAAGAGAACGAAAATTTGTTATGCTCATGATCTTCATTTATATTTGTTTGAGCTTATGAAAAGCAACACATGAAAATTAGTCTCAAAGTGATAGATATTCAAGAAGGATAAAGTAAAAGAAAATGTCATGAAGATCATTGGACAAAATAAACTTGATTCTTAGTAATAGTTTTGAGATATGATGATGTGATATGTGAGTTATGTTGATGAGTAATTGTGCTCTAATAGGAATATTGGTGTTAAGGTTTGTGATTCCCTATGCATGCATGAAAGTCAATAATCATGCAGTGAAAATCATATCCTCTTATGGTGCATTATTCGGTGTTAATTATGCTTAATGCTTGCTTATGAGATTATTTGCTTCTTGGTTGGTCGCTTCCCAATCTTTTGCTAGCCTTCATTTTGCACCAAGCATGATCTCTACTTTTGCATCCAAAATCCTTTAAACCAGTTTTGCCACATGAGTCTACTATATCTACCTATATACGGTATTCTTTTGCCGTTTTAAGCAAATTTGCATATGCCATCTCTAATTTTCAAAATAAACTTCTCTTTTGTGTGTTTGTTTCGCTCGTGGAACGATAACGGGTGGGTAATATTTTCCATGCTGGATGTGTTATTCTCAAGATGAGTGTTTATTCACTTGTCATTGCACGAGAGTAATGCAAAGGTATTAGGGATGCCGAGTCCCGAAATGCAAAAACAAATGCATTTACTTTATGTTGTCAAATAATAAATTCCTTGAAAAGTGTTAGTATGGAGGGCACCCATGGATACGGCTAGCCATGAGAAGTGTAAGAATGGTGGAAAAAGGAATAAACTTTATTTTTTGTTTGGGTAACGCCTATGGCATATCTAGCATGAAAAGTGCTGGGAACTCTAAGTTGTTTTCGTTAGTGGGATGGATACACCTCCCAAAATGTTTTTATCTCTTATCTTTCGCTTTGAGCTCTGGCACCTCTATAAATCCCTACTTCCCTCTGTGAAGAGTCTTTCTTTTACTTTATGCAATTTTTATTTTGAAATTAGAGTCTCCATCTTTTCTCATAAAAAGCACCAACTAGGAGACAATCACTACTAGGAAAAACACTACCAGTAGCATAGGTTTTTTGCATACCAGTAGCATGGGTCCCCGCGCTACTGCTACAGCGCTACAGCTAATTTTTAGCAGTAGCACGTTTTTTACCCCACGCTACAACTAAAAAATTAGTAGTAGCGCGTGTACACCCGCGCTACTACTAACCTAACTACTTGTAGCCCTCACTTTTGACCCACGCTACTACTAACAATTTAGGAATTAAAAAAATAAAAATTTGATGTAGTACTCATAAATGGTAATACGCCCAGTGCAAACCAAACCAACGTCACACAACCATCTCAAGATTCCATTTAACATCAGACACACACAACCATCATCGTAAGGTGGGTACCTTCTCTAGTGGTCTACCACCAACCCTAAACAGACCACTTCTCTAGATGTATCTACCAAGGCTCGGAGTTCAGACGCTGGTGGACACGAATCCTCCCTCCCTCGGACGGTGGCATCGAGGTCCTCCACCTCAGTGACTTCCGGCGTCGAAATCACCTAGACGATAATCCGTGCGACATGGCCACCGGGCTTCACGGAGAAGTCTGCCTTCAAGTGGTTGAAGAGCACAGCGCCCACTGGCCGTGCTAGTCAGCGACGATCACCCCTGCGCCCACGTTGAGAAAGTGAAAACTTGTTAGTACACAAATTGCATCAGTTCAACCAAATACTCCCTCCGTCCCAAAATAAGTGTCTTAACCTTAGGACAACTTTGTACTAAAGTTAGTACAAAGTTGAGACACTTATTTTGGGACGGAGGGAGTAGTATATTCCAATTCACAAGACCCATTAATTTAAGATTCCTTCTCATCTACTTCCTCCGTCCCGTAGTGTCAAAAACATTCTTATATTATGTGACGGAGGGAGTAGCAATTAGAAGGGGCTCATGCCGAAAATATATGCTTAATTCCTCACTGGCTATTCAAACTAAATAGTCCAGGAGCGCACATGGTTACCATGGATACTAGTCTAGATTAGTACTTACATATATCTTCTTACAAACTTAGATAAGCGATACAGCTAAAAGATATATGAATGAGCTCGTACTGAGAGAAGTAGTAGTAGTAGGCTGCTGTCCTATATGAATGAGCTCAGCTACAAATGTGGCATCACAAACCATCCATCCATCCATCATAATACTAAAAATCAGGGAGCAAACAAAGCCTATCACTTATGCATCAGGAGAGGGCTACCAAATCAAACATATGAAACAAGAGGAGCTTTCCATGACATTGCTTTAACAAGAGTGCTAAGCTAAGAAACAAAAATCGGCACTATACATGACATTATCACATCGCTCGTGATTTGGGGGCAGCAAGGGTATTAGTAATGGACTGTTGATGTATGTGCTACAATACAAGAAAGAGCTGGGTTGGATTTTAGTACCTTGTGTTGATGGAGCATGCACTTGATTGAATCATGGTCTTCTTTCTGCTGTTGTACCATGGAACCCTTGTGCTGCACAAGAAGGTCAAACGGTTGATGAGCTGAAACCGAAATCAATGGTTGCTGCTGCATAAGAGTCTAGAAGCTCAGCAATGAAAAAGACAAGTTTGTGTCTTAGAAAAGAAATATGTGATGTGTTTTCAATCAAGATCAAGATAAATGAATTTAATCAGTGTACAAGGCATAGATAGCACACAAATCACCTAAAAACAGATGAACAAGGTAATTCAGTTTAGCGGCAATGAAAACAGGACAGATTATGACCCTTTGAGTATGCTTTACAAAAACAGCACGTACAACTAATGCTAGAATGCACAGAAAATACTCATTTTTTCTGTATAAGTTAGCAGTATGGATCCCCCTACTACCTCAGCGAATGGAACCTTACCCAAATCGACCCCAGGAACAAAAAGGTGAATTTAAAAGGACAGCATGTACAACTAATGCTAGAATGCATAGAAAATACTTATTTTCTCTGTATAAGTTAGCAGTATGCACCCCCCAACTACTTCAGCGAATGGAACCTTGCCCAAATGGGCCCCAGGAAAAAAAAGGTGGATTTAGAGAAATGTTGATGTATAATCAAGAAGAATTAATATGGTCACTTATGTAGTCACTTTACACAAAATGGACGCCAGCAGAACTGTGCAAAACCCGGATGACAGGAAGACTGAACATTGAATTTAATAGCTCACATATATGCATCACATAGAGGATTTCTAGCCGTGATTGTCAGCTATTAGCATGTTAAGTTCTTTTTTCTCTTCTTGCAAGAATGCTTATGACTCCAGGACTATCTTCTAACAGATAATTTCCAGTCAAATTGTTTTAAGACACTGCTGGAACTTTGAACTTCCACCAGTTCCTTATATTTCCATGTTTGATAATAATGAATTGCATAGTACAGAATTCTAGGTATGTGCTTATAAACCTTAAGAGCCTAACTGGGATGCAAATTCTACAGAAATAGACATAAGAAAAATGTGGAATTGGGATGTCATAGGTTGTTGACCAAACAAAAACACATGAATGTGTCAGAATGGCCTTTCAAAATAGTACTTGCAAATTTTGCAGCAGTTTGAATAGAGATGTCTACAATACGAATGATGTTTCCATGAGGACAAGCTCATGTCAGAATTTCCTACAATGTAAAAGAGCCTAACTATTTCCATCTGCACAACAACTGCAGCTATTTGTTAATAAAGTTTTTACAAACTCAACAGATTAAATATGAAGATATCTATAAGAAGAGTTGACACTTGAATAGTCCAATAAAACTACTATTGCTCTGTCTATAGGCTTTTTCCTAGTAGTGACCTTTCATAGTGAACAGCAGCATTATAATGAACTCTACAAATCTGTCAAAGAAAGGTGTCTCTGTGAATAAGTGAAGCAAGAACTAGCATGACTAATACCTACCCATCCAATATGATGCAAAGGCCATCTACGGGTTCACCTTCACGAGCAATATAATCCCCAGGTTCTGCAAAATGCCAGCATGAAAAAAAATGCAAAAATCAACTTTGATCCCAGACCACACAATCAGTGAATACAAAATCACCACCATTCCAGATAAGCGCACACACCGAAGAGTCAAGGGCTAAACATCATCTAGTTAATGAGTACGCACTGCAGTGCAGCGCCAATACAGACTACAGACTAGTAAATCGGTCGTGGTCAGTGAGCTGCACACAGAATCATGTGCGCGATATGAAGTACAGTGAACTATAAATCATGACTGACACAGAGAGCATCCTCAGTAATTCAGTAAGCTAACAGTAGAGAGTACTCTGAGCTGACGCAAGCCAGATTTAGGCTGCGCTCGCCTGAAGTAGGCAAACACGGCGGGCCGACTACAGCACTCGGACGGGTGACGGCGCGACTCACCGTAGTGCTTGACCTGGACGGCCTCGGCAATCCTACGGATGGAAGAGCCGGGGAGGCACTGCAGGAGGGGCACCTGGCCCAGGAACTTCGTCACTGCACATCAACGGGAATCGTCCCCAGAATTAGCCACAGTCGCTCCCAAATCCGGAAGGGTCGCCGTCGCCTTACCTTCTTCTCGGTCCATCGGCGTCGGCGGGGCGGGAGGGGAGCAGCAGCGCAGCACCGGGGCGGGGCGAAAGACTAAACCTGAGCCTCCCACGCTGCAGGGAGTCGCCGCCGGCGCAGAGGAGGAAGGAGGCCGAGCTGGAAGCGGAGAGGGCGAGGGAGAGAGGGCCACCTCCCACCCCTACCGGTGCGGCGAACGCACATGATTCTGGTTCCGGTGAATGCTCCGCTTCCAGCCGGAGCTCGCCAGAACCGGTCGGCGTGGGTGGTGGCGGCGGAGAAGGGGTGGGGGTGCCAGAGAGTTTTTTCTAGGGATTCACGAGAGTTTGGTCGGGTGGGAGTATAGCTGGCCATCTCCGGCCCGGCCCGGCCCTAAAAAAGGGGCCTGGGAGGGCTGGGCTTGATCAGTGGGCCGGGCCTGGGCCTCAAAAGTAAGCCTTAGGAGTTATTGGGGCCGGGCCTGGGCTTCAATATTAGACCAAAATTAGGCCCATCTGGCCCTACTCCAACAGCAGCAACCAGCAGCCCAGCAGTCCACCACTCCACCTCTAGACTCTAGTCCTCGACTCCTCCACCGCATCGACTCGAACCCTAACTTATCCATCGACAAGTAATCGCTACCCCTCCCCTCCTCTGCCCGTGGCCCGTGCTGGCGGCGGCGACCTAGACCGTCCTGCAGTGTCGCGCCCCCGTCCCGCACCGTTGCCGGCAGGCTGCCTCTCCTCCCCAACCGCACCTCCACCGGCAGGCCTCCTCTCCTCCCCAACCGCGACGCCGGCAGGATTCGTCTCCTCCCCAACAGCGACGCCGCTCGGTTGCCTCTCCTCCTCAACCGCGACACCGCCCGACTGCCTCTCTTCCCCAACTGCACCGCCGCCCGCAGGCCTCCTCTCCTCCCCAACCGCGACGCCGGCATGCTTCGATTCCTCTCCAGCAACTAGCCGTCGTCCGAGCGCCGCCGGACCTCTGCTCTTAAGGTAATTTGATGCAGATTTTTTTCTGTTCTTGACCAATTAGCAGGTGTACATGCATGTCAACCGGATGGATTTGATGCAGATTTGTATTTCATAAACAATGGTAGATGATTTCGCCGTTGTACATGAATATAAGTGTGTGTAGACTGTAGAACTATAGATGAACTCACTGTTGTACATGAATATAAGTGTGTGTAGATGATTGATGAAACAGTGGCTATAAGTGTGTGTTGATATAGATATTTCTTGTTGTTGTTGACATAGATATTTCTTGCTGTTCACATATATATTTCTTGTTGTTGATATAGATTTAGCATGGAGGGTGTTGAGGGTGATGAACCAGACTATCATCCTGAAGAATTAGAAGGGCATGAGGCTGAGGGTTAGATGGAGCTGTTTATTGTACCTCCAAATCCTTCTCGTGTACGGCAGAAATCTGCAGGTAAAAGGGGGAAGAGGCCAGCATCTACTACATGTTCAGGAAGTGGACAATCGACAGGACAACAGCAGCCTACAACCGAAGCACAGCAGCAACCTACAGCCAAAGCACAGCAGCAACGCAGTGCGTCCTCTAGCAGTAGCAGACTGAAGTCAAAAGTATGGTTGGACTTCACCAAGATATCCAAAGATGGTGATGCCTATATTGTAGCTAAGTGCAACCATTGCTCCGCTGAGCTGTCAGCTAAATCTGGACACGGTACATCTCATCTCCTTAGGCACACCGAATCGTTGCATAAGACTGATCAATCAACAATGAATAATTTTTTCTTGAAATCTGAAACAAATGATGATGGAACAAATGCATTGAGAACTGTTAGATATGATGCTCAAGCAGCTAGGCATGGAGTCTCTATTTATCTTGTGTCCGGTTCTCATCCATTTACAACAGTTGAAGAAGATGGTTTTAGAACAATGATGACTGATTGTTGTCCAGCATTCAAGAGTATTGGTCGGCACACAATAAAAGAGAGATAATGGCAATGTTTCTTGACCAGAAAAAAGAATTGCTTGAAATTATTGTTGCTGCCCCTGGTAGAGTAAGTTTCACATCTGACAATTGGAAATCTGAAGTCACCAAGCATAGCTATATTTGCATTACCTGTCATTACATAGATGCTGATTGGAAACTAAACCAAAGAATTGTCTGGTTCAAAAAAATTGATCCACCATATGATGGAGCATCTATTGCCGATGAGGTCCATCTAGCTTTTCATGAATGGAGGATTGAGAAGAAAGTAATGTGCATCACTCTTGATAATGCAGCCTATAATGATAGAATGATTGTTTGCTTGTGAACCCACTTGTCTCAAGGTGCTTTACCTTTGTCCGGCAAATTCTTTCAAATTCGTTGTTGTGCACACATACTGAATTTGGTAGTTCAATCTGGTTTGACATTGATTGATAAAGCTATGGCCAAACTTAGAGATGGTATAATGTATCTAAAGGCTTCAAGTAATAGGCTGCACAAGTTTCATAGCACTGCTACAACTACTTTCAACCTAGAAGAATCAAGGAACTTGAAACCTGACATGCCCATTCGTTGGAATTCAACGTATACTATGCTTGGCTCCTGTTTATACTTTAAAGAAGTGTTACAGTGGTATTCTAAGAGGGATAGCATCTTCAAGGTGCATTTTTGGCCATGTGAGGAAGAATGGTCCAAGGTATCTCATATGTATCAGTTTTTGAAGGTTTTCTTCGAGGTAACTACTATTTTCGCAGGAACAAAATATCCAACAGCCAACTAGTACTTCATGAATGTTTATCTAGTTCACACTGCTATTATTGAGGCTACCGATGGTATACATGGCTACATGGGTCCTATTGTTTATTATGAGAGAAAAGTTCATGAAATATTGGTCTGACTATAGCGTATTTCTATCTTGTGCTGCTGTTCTTGATCCTCATATTAAGTTCAAGTTCTTGGCTTATTCCTACTCCAAGTTGTATGAAGAGGATGATGCCAAGCGTCGAATTGCTGATGTTAGAACTACCTTGACTTCTTTATTTAATGAATATGGTAATGTTGTACCCGTTCATGACAACTTATCCAAAACTAGTATGTCAAGCACTTGTGGACTTGGTGCCTTTGCTGACTATGATCAGTATGTGGAAAGCACAAGCACATTTGAAGAGAAATCTGAATTGGAATTGTACTTGGCTGAACCTGCGAAGAGGTTGAATGAGAACATTGATATCTTGGATTACTGGAGCAAGTCTGCAGCTAGGTATCCGCAGCTAGCAAGATTGACACGTGATATCCTTGTTGTTCCCGTGTCAAGTGTTGCATCAGAATCTGCTTTCAGCTTGAGTAAGAAGGTTATAACCCCGAGCCGAGCCTCACTTAAACCAAAGACGGTTGAGGCCTTGACGTGTTTGCAAGATTGGTATCGCTGCAAATTGGAGAAGAAAGATGGTATATAGTTTAACTTACTTTGTTTCTTTCTTCATGCTATGTACTTTAGAGTTTATAGCTAACATGTTGTTGTAGTTGTAGGTAATAAGAGAAAGGCAGAAGTGGTTGAGCTAGATGATGAAAATTCTTCTTCCGATGATGAATGTAACATCCCTATTATTTGTTTATGTCAACTTGTCAAGTTCAACATGTACTTTAGAGTTTATAGCTAACCTGCTATTTATTGCATTTTGTAGAGTTCTTGCTAGAGCAATGAGATGAGTAGAAGATACGGAGAAGGCATGTCGAGATGGCAACAAGCAGCTACTGGTCCTTATTTTTGGTTCTATGAATTGGCCATCTGGCATGTAATAATACATTTATGCACTTGTGTTTCTAGAAACTTGAAACTAGAATGTTTGATACTATTTGATGTGAAAACAATGCTCTTTAGTGTTGTTTTGGTGCCGATGTGCTGCTGTTTTGGTGTTGTTTATGCACTTTTGGTGCTGCTGTGCACTTTTGGTGCTGTTTATGCACTTTTGGTGCTGGTGTGTTGTTTTGGAGCAATTTTGTTTTGGTGTTGTTTATGCTCTTTAGTGTTGTTTATGCACTTTAAGATACTATTTGTTGTGCTGTTTTGGAGCAATTTTGTTCTGATACTATTTGATGTTACAACGTCGAGGGCTTTTGGGAGGGCTTAGGGCTTTCGGGCTTTCTATGTTGGGAGGGCCTGGGCCTGGGAAACGTTGTATTTTCGTGGGCCTGGGAGGGCCTGGGAAACAGACCTTGGGCTTGATGGGGCCTGGGCCAAAGCCCGGCCCGGCCCGGCCCATGGCCAGATATAGGCGGGAGTGGATCGGGGGAGTGGATAGGGGCCCATAAGTTTACACACAGAAAAATAGCAATAGCGTGTTTTGCCCACCAGGCGCTACAGATATGTTTTTACTAGTAGCGCTAGGTTCAGCACCCACGCTGCTACTATGTCTTAACTTGGGGATGTGGTGTGGCACACTTACTAGTAGCTCTGCCCAAAACAACCCACGCAGCTGCTAATTAATACCAGCAGTGTGTTTTGTACCAAGCGCTACTGGTACTTACCAGTAGCGTGGGGTCCCAAACATGCGCTACTGGTAAAGTTCTACGTATAAGCATTTTCCTAGTAGTGAATATGATCGTGCTCAAGTATTGGGAGTAGTTAATATTCGGGTGTGTTTCATGAATGGATCAATGTTTGAGCATGATGGGCTAGGGATAACTTGTTTTAGCATTGATATTTTGAAAGACATGGTTGCTTGTTGATATGCTTGAGTATCTAAATTATTATGTCAAAACTAGACTATTGCTTTGAATCACATAAAAGTCCAAATGTCCATGCTATAAAGAAAAGAATATGATATGACTTGATGAACAGCACTCTAATGACCCACAAGTATAGGGGATCTATCATAGTCCTTTCGATAAGTAAGAGTGTCGAACCCAACGAGGAGCGGAAGGAAATGATAAGCGGTTTTCAGCAAGGTATTCTCTGCAAGCACTGAAATTATCGGTAACAGATAGTTTTGTGATAAGGTAATTGGTAACGAGTAGCAAGTAATAAAAGTAAATAAGGTGCAGTAAGATGGCCCAATCATTTTTGTAGCAAAGGACAAGCTTGGACAAACACTTATATGATGTAAAGCGCTCCCGAGGACACATGGGAATTATCATCAAGCTAGTTTTCATCACGATCATATGATTCATGTTCGGTACTTTGATAATTTGAGATGTGGGTGGACCGGTGCTTGCGTACTGCCCTTTCTTGGACAAGAATCCCACTTATGATTAACCCCTATTGCAAGCATCCGCAAACTATAACAGAATATTAAGGTAAACCTAACCATAGCATGAAACATATGGATCCAAATCAGCCCCTTACGAAGCAACTCATAAACTAGGGTTTAAGCTTCTGTCACTCTAGCAACCCATCATCTACTTATTACTTCCCAATGCCTCCCTCTAGGCCCAAACAATGGTGAAGTGTCATGTAGTCGACGTTCACATGACACCACTAGGGGGATGACAACATACATCTCATCAAAATATCGAACGAATACCAAATTCACATGACTACTAATAGCAAGACTTCTCACATGTCCTCGGGAACAAACGTAACTACTCACAAAGCATATTCATATTCATAATCATAATCAGAGGGGTATTAATATGCATAATGGATCTGAACATATGATCTTCCACCAAGTAAACCAACTAGCATCAACTACAAGGAGTAATCAACACTACTAGCAACCCACAGGTACCAATCTGAGGTTTGGATACAAAGATTGGATACAAGATATGAACTAGGGTTTGAGATGAGATGGTGTTGGTGAAGATGTTGATGGAGATTGACCCCCTCCCGATGAAAGGATCGTTGGTGATGACGATGGTGATGATTTCCCCCTCCCGGAGGGAAGTTTCCCCGGCAGAACAGCTCCGCCAGAGCCCTAGATTCGTTCCGCCAAGGTTCCGCCTCGTGGCGGCGGAGTCTCGTCCCGAAAGCTTGCTTCTTATGTTTTTCTCAATGAAAGACTCCATATAGCAGAAGATGGGCATCGGAGGGCCACCAGGGGGCCTACGAGGCAGGGGCGCGCCCAGGGGGGTAGGGCGCGCCCCCCACCCTCGTGGCCAGGGTGTGGCCCCCCTCTGGAACTTCTTGCGCTCAGTATTTTTTATATATTCTGGAAATAGCTTCCGTGAAGTTTCAGGACTTTTGGAGCTGTGCAGAATAGGCCTCTAATATTTTCTCCTTTTCCAGCCCTGAATCCCAGCTGCCGGCATTCTCCCTCTTTATGTAAACCCTGTAAAATAAGAGAGAATAGGCATAAGTATCGTGACATAATGTGTAATAACAGCCCATAATACCTCAAGGGTAATGTCAACAATAACAGTTCATGAAGACTCACATCCTATTAGCTATATATATGAGGATCTTTCCAACACATTGGGCTTGCCAAAGGATAAAATGTAAAAAGAAAAGGTGAAGATCACCATGACTCTTATGTAAGGTAGAAGATAAAAGTAAAAGATAGGCCCTTCGTAGAGGGAAGCAGAGGTTGTCATGCGCTTTTATGGTTGGATGCACGAATCTTAATGCAAAAGAACGTCACTTTATATTGCCACTTGTGATATGGACCTTTATTATGCAGTCCGTCGCTTTTATTTCTTCCATATCACAAGACCGTATAAAGCTTATTTTCTCCGCACTAATAAGTCATACATATTTAGAGAGCAATTTTGATTGCTTGCACCGATGACAAGTTACTTGAAGGATCTTACTCAATCCATAGGTAGATATGATGGACTCTCATGGCAAAACTGGGTTTAGGGATATTTGGAAGCACAAGTAGTATTTCTACTTGGTGCGAAGAAATTGGCTAGCATGAGAGGGAAAGGCAAGCTCAACATGTTGGATGATCCATGACAATATAATTTATCTCAGATGTAAGAAAACATAACCCATTACGTTTTCTTCCTTGTCCAACATCAACTCTTAGCATGTCATACTTTAATGAGTGCTCACAATCATAAAAGATGTCCAAGATAATATATTTATATGTGAACCTCTCTTTCTTTATTACTTCCTATCAATTGCAACGATGACCAAAACTATGTTTGCCAACTCTCAACAACTTTTATTCATCATACTCTTTATATGTGAGCTCATTACTTTCCATAAGATCTATATGATCTCTTTGTTTCTTTTTTATTTCTTCTCTTTTATTTTATTTAATTCCCTCAAGATCATAGAAAAATAATCAAGCCACTCAACACTAATCTTTATTATATAGCTCACGGACTCGATTACATAGGGGGATCATAAAGCAAAACTCACAACTAGATCATACAAAAACTTTATTCTACTATATCAAGATATTACTAAAAGGATCAAACTAAGAAAAACGGTAAAGATAAAATTTGTGATGGTGATACGATACCGGGGCACTCCCCAAGCTTGGCAGTTGCCAAGGGGAGTGCCCATACCAGATACTCAGTTTTTCTTTGTTGGTGAAGAAGGTGATGGAGTTGTTGATGATGTAGGCTTGTCGTCCCTCTTCCAAGGCATGGGCTCACCATCATAGAAGGATGATCGGGTCTCCTGAATCCTCAAATTTGCAGCCAAACTCGTCCTCTTGAATCTATATTCATACTCACAGTTTTGATTTTGCAGGTCATAGATATGGGCTTGGAGGTGCTCGATTTTCTCATGAAGCTTGAAGATGGCCTCCCCAATGTCCTTGACATCCAGCTTGTGCTTGTTGGTGAACTTCGTGATCATAATGTGATTGGAGTCGAGTCCACGCTCCACCATCTCCTAACACTTGAAAACTTGTTGCTCCAATGCCTCGAGCCTTGCCTCCGTGCTTCCAGTCCTCCTTGGTCCCTCAACATCGCAGATGTGCAACAACCCCTCACGCATCTCAATGGTTTGAGGGTGTTGTAGCACCTCCGTGAGGTAGGGGTTGATGACCTTCTCGAAGAACTTGTCCTTGGGGGCACTTGAAGACGACATGACGACTGAGGGAGTATGGATTAGGGGGTGTTCGGATAGCCGGACTATACCTTCAGCCGGACTCCTGGACTATGAAGATACAAGATTGAAGACTTCGTCCCGTGTCCGGGAGGGACTTTCCTTGGCGTGGAAGGCAAGCTTGGCGATACGGATATGCAGATCTCCTACCATTGTAACCGACTATGTAACCCTAACCCTATCTGGTGTCTATATAAACCGGAGGGTTTTAGTCCGTAGGACAACATACACAACAACAATCATACCATAGGCTAGCTTCTAGGGTTTAGCCTCTCTGGTCTCGTGGTAGATCTACTCTTGTACTACCCATATCATCAATATTAATCAAGCAGGACATAGGGTTTTACCTCCATCGAGAGGGCCCGAACCTGGGTAAAACTTCGTGTCCCTTGCCTCCTGTTACCATCCGGCCTAGACGCACAGTTCGGGACCCCCTACCCGAGATCCGCCGGTTTTGACACCGACATTGGTGCTTTCATTGAGAGTTCCTCTGTGTCGTCGCCGTCAGGCTTGATGGCTGCTACGATCATCAATGGCGATGCAGTCCAGGGTGAGACCTTCCTCCCCAGACAGATCTTCGTCTTCGGGGGCTTCGCACTGCGGGCCAATTCACTTGGCCGTCTGGAGCAGATCGAAAGCTACGCCCCTGGCCGTCAGGTCAGATTTGGAAGTTTAAACTACACGGCTGACATCCGCGGGGACTTGATCTTCGACGGATTCGAGCCACTGCCGAGCGCGCCGCACTGTCCCGACGAGCATGATCTAGCTCTGCCGCCGAACAGTGCCCTGGAGGCCGCACCCGCATCAGCTTCGACCCTTAATTCGGAGCCAACTGCGCCGATCGAGGATGGGCGGTTGGACGCCACCTCGGGGGCTGTGATCCCAACAACGATTGAGCCGAACACCAGCCCCGTACTCTACGAGACTCGTGACTCCAAGGAGCCAGACTCCTCTCCGGACTCCGAACCCTCCGCGCCCCTGCCGATCGAATCCGATTGAGCGCCGATCATGGAGTTTACTGCCGCAGACATCTTTCAGCACTCGCCTTTCGGCGATATTCTGAAGACACTGAAGTCTCTCTCTTTATCAGGAGAGCCCTGGCCGGACTACGGTTAGCAAGGTTGGGGTAAGGACGATGAGGAAATTCAAAGCCCACCCACCACCCACTTTGTAGCCACTGTCGATGACTTAACCGACATGCTCGACTTCGACTTCGAAGACATCGACGGTATGGACGCCGATGAAGGAGATGATGAAGAACCAGCACCTACTAGGCCCTGGAAAGCCACCTCATCATATGACATATACATGGTGTGCACCCCAAAAGAGGGAGATGGCGATGGAACAATGGAGGACGACCCCTCCAAGAAACAGCCTAAGCGCCGGCGTCAGCGGCGCCGCTCAAAATCCCGCCAAAACAAATACGGTGATTCCAGCACGGGAGATAATAATACTCCGGAAAGTGCCGAAGAAAACCCCCTCCAGCAAGATTTAGCACAGGAGGATGGAGAAACCAACCCTCATGAGAGAGCGGCAGACAGAGAGGTCGAGGACGATAATTATATGCCTCCCTCCGAAGACGAGGCAAGCCTCGACGACGATGAATTCGTCGTACTAGAGGATCCCGTCGAGCAAGAGCGTTTTCAACGCAGGCTTATGGCCACGGCAAGAAGCCTCAAGAAAAAATAGCAACAGCTTAGAGCTGATCAAGATTTGCTAGTCAACAGATGGACTGAAGTCCTTGCGGCCGAAGAGCATAAACTCGAACGCCCCTCCAAGAGCTACCCAAAGCGCAGGTTGCTACCCCGATTAGAGGAGGAAGCACTTGATGCGGCCGACCGGCCACCTCGTGGCCGCGACAGAGAGGCCTCTCGGCCCTCCACTCAAGCCGCACCCCGTACCAAGGCACGGGAACATGCGCCGGACTTACGAGATATGTTGGAGGACAAGGCAAGGCAAACAAGATCGATCTACGGATCGCGGGGGCGCCCCACGGCTCGAGACGGTAACCGTCACGCCGGCCACAAATTCGGCAGGGCCGAACACAGTAGACAAAGCTCATTGGAGCTACGTCATGATATAGCCCAGTACAGAGGCGCCGCACACCCACTATGCTTCACAGACGAAATAATGGATCATCAAATCCCCGAGGGTTTCAAACCCGTAAACATCGAATCATATGATGGCACAACAGATCCTGCGGTATGGATCGAGGATTATCTCCTTCATATCCACATGGCCCACGGTGATGATTTCCACGCCATCAAATACCTCCCACTCAAGCTTAAAGGACCAGCTCGGCATTGGCTTAACAGCTTGCCAAAAGGATCAATCAGTTGTTGGGAGGACCTGGAAGCCGCATTCCTCGACAATTTCCAGGGCACTTATGTGCGACCCCCAGACGCCGATGACCTAAGTCACGTAATTCAGCAGCCAGAGGAATCGGCCAGGCAATTCTGGACACGGTTCCTAACAAAGAAAAATCAAATAGTCAACTGTCCAGACGCTGAGGCCCTAGCAGCCTTCAAGCACAATATCCGTGACGAGTGGCTGGCCCGGCACCTTGGACAGGAAAAGCCGAAATCTATGGCAGCACTCACGACACTCATGACCCACTTTTGCGCGGGAGAAGACAGCTGGCTTGCTCGTAGCAACAATATGACCAAGAACCCTGGTAATTCGGACACCGGGGACAGTAGTGGCAGGTCGCGTCGCAACAAGCAGAAGCGCCGCATTAACGGCGACAATGCTGAGGATATGGCAGTTAATGCCGGATTCAGAGGCTCTAAATCCGGTCAACGGAAAAAGCCATTCAAAAGTAATCCTAGGGGCCCATCCAGTTTGGACCGAATACTCGAGAGCTTGTGCCAGATACATGGCACCCCTGAAAAGCCGGCCAATCACACCAACAGGGATTGTTGGGTGTTCAAGCAGGCAGGCAAGTTAAACGCCGAAAATGAAGACAAGGGGCTGCATAGCAATGACGACGAGGAGCCCCGGCCGCCGAACAACAGTGGATAGAAGGGTTTTCCCCCACAAGTGCGGATGGTGAACATGATATACGCAACCCACGTCCCAAAAACGAGCAGAAGCGCGCGTTAAGGGACGTATACGCGGTAGAGCCAGTCGCCCCAAAGTTCAACCCATGGTCCTCCTGCCCGATCACCTTTGATCGAAGGGACCATCCCACTAGCATCCGTCATGGCGGATTCGCCACATTGGTTCTAGACCCAATTATTGACGGATTTCATCTCACTGGAGTCCTTATGGACGGCGGCAACAGCATGAACCTACTTTACCAAGATACAGTGCGGAAAATGGGCATAGATCCCTCGAGGATTACGCCCACCAAAACAACCATTAAAGGCGTAATACCAGGTGTAGAGGCCAACTATGCAGGCTCAGTCACACTTGAAGTGGTCTTCGGATCTCCGGATAATTTCCGAAGCGAGGAGTTAATCTTCGACATAGTCCCGTTCCGCAGTGGTTATCACGCACTGCTCGGGCGAACCGCATTCGCCAAGTTCAATGCGGTACTGCACTACGCATACCTTAAGCTCAAGATGCCAGGCCCTCGAGGAGTAATTACGGTCAATGGAAACACCGAACGCTCCCTCCGAACGGAGGAGCACACGGCGGCCCTTGCAGCGGAAGTACAAAGCAGCCTCTCCAGGCAGTTCTCCAGTCCGGCCACTAAACGACCGGACACCGTCAAGCGCGCCCGGAGTAACCTACAACAAGACCGCCTGGCACGATCCGAATAGGCGTAGCAATGCGGCCCCAACCCCAACCCTCGCAAAAAGGCGACGCCGGTACTTCGCGTACATAACTGCGCTCTAGAGATACCATGGGTACAAGGGGAGGGGCACCATCACGGCACGCCCGAAACACGGCTTAAACCATACCAGGGGCTGCCGATTTTTTAATTTTCTCTTACTTTCAGGACTCCATCCTTCGGAAGGCCTGTTCGGCAGTTCAATTGCCGCACAAATGATGCAAGAACCACGGAAGCAGACAAGCCACGCCGCATTACAGAACTCTCAGGTGGTCTCTATCACGAGCAGTATACCTGTTCCGCAGCTTGCCCCTGAAACGGACATGTTAACTAGTCCAACCTTTCACTTATCGCATTATTTGTATCGTTCTGCTTTGATCGCAGCCCTTTTTAATAAACAATGCATAGCTTTCGTCTATTTTTGCATTACCTTTTTTATTTATATATGTTCCTTAACGACATGTTGCACCCGTATACGTTGGTACGGCCAAAATACGCCAGGGGCTTTAGTACCCCTCAATATGGTGTGAGAAGTCCGAACACTTTAACAAGTGCGGCACCCCGAACTTATAGCATTATATGCATCGGCTCCGAATCATGTCTTGGGTCAATAGTTGGGTTTGCCCGGCTCCTATGTTTTGGTGCCTTACGTTCCGCTATATTGGCTAAGGTAGCACTAGGAGAACCACTGCGATTGTGCCCCAGTTGAGCTGGGTCAAGCACCTCAGTGGAGAATGCTAAAACTGACTGTCATGATGAAGCGAGAGCTGGTCGCTGTTCGAGAGGTTTTTCGAGTCCCTAAAGACTTATGCCGCTTAGGGCGAGGAGCCGGCTCTGTCCGTCCAAGGTGTGGATAGCGCCCCGAACTCGGTCTTCCGAATACCAGGGGCTTCGCCGAAATTTAAAATTATAGAATTCGCCCTATAGTGAGTCGTATTACAATTCACTGGCCGTCGTTTTACAACGTCGTGACTGGGAAAACCCTGGCGTTACCCAACTTAATCGCCTTGCAGCACATCCCCGAACACCCCACCACTAGCGGCACGGGGGCAGAAGTCGACGACTCGCCATCTCTCAGAATTGATAAACAGCCGCACAGAAGGTAATATTTTAAATTCCAACAGCATTGCTTAGCGCATATGAACAAGTTTTCAGCGCACAGGACAAAACGAGCAAGTTTCACTCAAAAATTACATCCCTAGAACATTCATCCGCCACAAGGCAGGCACCCTTCAGAACATCCTTATAGTAATTCTCGGTCTTGCGATGCTCTTTCCCCGGCGGTCACCCGTCCTTCACAAGCTTCTCAGCATCCAGCTTGCCCCAGTGCACCTTAGCACGGGCAAGGGCCCTACGGGCACCTTCAATGCAGACAGAGCGCTTGATGACTTCGAGCCTTGGACAGGCCTCCACCAGCCACCGCACCAGCCCGAAATAGCTCCCAGGCAGAGCCCCTCCAGGCCACAGCCAAACTATGAGGCCCTTCATGGCCTGTTCGGCCGCCTTGTGGAGCTCGACCAGTTGCTTCAGCTGGTCGCTCAGGGGAACGGGGTGTCCGGCCTCAGCATACTGAGACCAGAACACCTTCTCTGTCGAGCTGCCCTCCTCAGCTCGGTAGAATGCGGCGGCATCGGACACACTCCGGGGAAGATCTGCGAATGCTCCTGGAGAGCTCCGGATTCGGGTAAGTAACAAGTAACTCACGTTTATGTGTTTGCTTTGCATAAAGAATGCCTTACCCGCCGCTATCTTCTTCACCTCATCCAACTCCTGGAGGGTCTTCTGGGATTCGGCCTTGGCAGACTTGGCATTTTCAATAGCCACCGCGAGTTCGGACGCTCGCGTCTTTGAGTCAAGCTCCAAACTCTCATGTTTTTCCATGAGAGCCTGGAGCTCTTGCCGTACCTTGCCAACCTCGGCCTCATACTTCTCCCGCTCGGTGCGCTCTGTGGCCGCCCTCTTCTCGGCCTCGACCAGCGCTTGCTTAAGGGTCGCCACCTCAGATGTGGCCCCTACACTAGCCACGGTAATCCTGTTATTTTTTGCAATTGCACCTTTTTATATATATTTAAAAAACAAGGTATTTCTTACCTTCATTGTCCTCGAGCTGCTTCTTGGCACGCCCGAGCTCTTGCTCGGACTGCTCGAGGTTCTGCTTTAGCGTGTCCACTTCCGCAGTCAGTGCGGCGGACGCAAGCAGAGAAGCCTGCATACGCATATTGACTCATTTTTGTTAGACTCCTGCGAATTTTATTTGATCCTCTATTCGGCTTTTCTTCCTGAACGCCAAACAGAGCATCAGGGGCTACTGTCTATGTGGTAATATTATTTACACATTCTTTACTTACCTCAAAGCCTGTTAAAAGGCTAGTACAAGCTTTAGTCAGTCCGCTCTTGGCGGACTGAACCCTCTGGACCACCGCACTCATAATGGTGCGGTGCTCCTCATCGATGGAGGCGCCTTGGAGCGCCTCCAACAGATTTTCCGGCGCCTCCGGTTGGATGGGGGTCACCGGCATGGTGGGCTTGCTCCTCTTGGAAGGAGATCCCCCGCCGGACTCTGGAACCTTTGAAGGTTCCGGAGTGGTGTCTGGCCTAGAGCCGGACTTGGAGCCCTGGGGGGTTTCATCCCCTTTACTCCTGGAGTCCGGGAGGTCGCCTTGCAGTGCCTCCAGGACCACCTCCTCCCGGCTTGGAACCTGTTGGGACAACACTTCGGTGTCGTCCGTAGGGCGGGGGGAGGAAGCCGTCGGAAGCGAGTTCATATCCGACGAGTCCAGTGAGCCGCTCGACGACGCATCGAGCCGGTCTTTGGGTGGGCTGCATAAACATATTCGACATAAGGGAAAGATGTGCAATAAACGAATACTATGAATTACTCTGGTATCCGGATACTTACGATTTTGCCAGGGGCTTGGCCCTGGGCAGCCACTCCTCTCCGCCGTCGTCGGCGTCGGTGGAGTAGTCTGGAGGAAGGGTTTTCCCCTTCTTGGACCCTCCAGCCTCCCTAGAGAGGGCGTCCTTCCTTTTCTTCTCTCCTCCCGCTAGAAGGGGAGAGGTCTCCTCTTCTTCCTCCTCGTCTTCACGGGAGGAATGCGCCTCGGAACCGTCGGATGACGGATCCAACACCTCCTGGCGCCGGGCACTCTTTCGAGTCCCCGTGGCCTTTTTCGTGGCCTTCTTCTCCGGCACCACATAGGGTGCCGGAACCAGCAGCTTCGCCAAGCGAGCATCCGCTGAGCCTTCGGGCAAAGGAGCCGAACAGTTGATCTGTCCGGACGTCACCTGCCAATCCTGTCAAAGGTAAGGGAGCTTAGATCCCGCATGGAGTCAAACTATGAAAAACTGATACCCTGTAAAAGGAAAAAACAGCTTACCGCGAGAGCGTGACGCTGCCCACTGAATCCGCGATCCTCGGTAGCGGATGCGGGAGCCTCGGCGCCCTTGAAAAGCACCTTTCAGGCATCTTCGTACATCGTGTCGAAGAGCCTGCTAAGAGTTTGGTGCCGCGCCGGGTCGAACTCCCATAGGTTGAAAGCCCGTTGTTGACACGGGAGGATCAAGCGGATGAGCATAACCTGGACTACGTTGACAAGTTTGAGCTTCTTGTCCACCAGGGTTTGGACGCATGTTTGGAGTCCGGTCAGCTCTCCTTTTTTACCCCACGACAGGCCCGTCTCCTTCCAGGAGGTGAGCCGCGTAGGGGGTCTGGATCGAAACTCGGGGGGTGCGACCCATTCGGCGTCGCGCGGCTCGGTGATGTAAAACCACCCCGATTGCCACCCCTTCAGGGTCTCCACAAAGGAGCCCTCGAGCCATAGGATGTTGGCCATCTTGCCCACCATGGCGCCTCTGCACTCTGCCTGGTTTCCGCGCACCACCTTCGGCTTGACATTGAAAGTCTTGAGCCATAGGCCGAAATGGGGGCGGATGCGGAGGAAAGCCTCGCACACGATGATAAACGCCGAGATGTTGAGGACAAAGTTCAGGGCCAGATCATGGAAATCCAGGCCGTAGTAGAACATGAGCCCCCAGACAAATGGGTGGAGAGGGAAGCCCAGTCCGCGGAGGAAATGGGGGAGGAACACCACCCTCTCATGGGGCCTAGGGGTGGGGATGAGCTGCCCCTTTTCGGGAAGCCGGTACACGATGTCGTTAGACAGGTATCCGGCCTTCCTCATATTTTTGATGTGTCCCTCCGTGACGGAGGAGACCATCCACTTGCCTCCCGCTCCGGACATGGCTGGAGAAGGTTGAGGTGGGGAGTGCGGACTTGGGCGCTAGAGCTCGAGTGCGCAAGAATGGATAGGCGAAGGAGGAAGAAGGCATAGGTGAAAAGGTGGATCCTTATCCCCTTATATGGGTGGACGCAACTACATGTCCCCACCAGCCTGGTAAAACTCGCTTATCTCCAAGCGCCGTAATCAATGGCGCGGTTGGGTTACCCACGCCCGTATTGATGAGAATCCCGGAATAAGGAGACACGATCTCTGCTTTAACAAGACGTGCCAAGGAAACCGCCTCGCATGACGCGCTGAGGTGGGATAATGAAACGACTCGGATAAAGGCTTGGCCGTGGTGTGACACGCTACGGAATACGTCAGCAGATTAGATTGGTGTAAATATTATTCTCTCTATGGCAATATGTGGAAAATTATTTTGCAGAGCCGGACACTATCTTTGTGTTCAAAATCTTCTATGAAGTACTTGGAGGAGGAACCCGCCTTGCAATGCCGAAGACAATCTGCGCGCCGGACTCGTCGTCATTGAAGCCTGGTTCAGGGGCTACTGAGGGAGTCCTGGATTAGGGGGTGTTCGGATAGCCGGACTATACCTTCAGTCGGACTCCTGGACTATGAAGATACAAGATCGAAGACTTCGTCCCATGTCCGGGAGGGACTTTCCTTGGCGTGGAAGGCAAGCTTGGCGATACAGATATGCAGATCTCCTACCATTGTAACCGACTCTATGTAACCCTAACCCCATCCGGTGTCTATATAAACCGGAGGGTTTTAGTCCGTAGGACAACATACACAACAACAATCATACCATAGGCTAGCTTCTAGGGTTTAGCCTCTCTGATCTCGTGGTAGATCTACTCTTGTACTACCCATATCATCAATATTAATCAAGCAGGACGTAGGGTTTTACCTCCATCGAGAGGGCCCGAACCTGGGTAAAACTTCGTGTCCCTTGCCTCCTGTTACCATCCGGCCTAGACGCACAGTTCGGGACCCCCTACCCGAGATCCGCCGGTTTTGACACCGAGAACGACCTAGATCTGTCAGAAAAACAGCTCGAAACAAAGACAAGAGATATTTGCGTGATACGATGGTCAAAACCTTCGGGAGATTATATAATGAATTTTTACCGATCAAAAGAAGTATTGTGCAAGAAAACGGAGTCCGGAAAGCGCACGAGGTGCCCACGAGGCAGGGGGCGCCCAGGGGGTAGGGCACGCCTCACACCCTCGTGGGAGCCTCGTGTCCTTTCCGGTCTGCTTCCTATTTTCCTTTTTTTTCTAAATATTCCAAAACAAAGAAATATTGCCATTAGAACTGTTTTGGAGTCGGTTTACTTACCGTACCATGTACCTATTCCTTTTCGGAGTCTGAAACATTCTGGAAAGTGTCGCTTATGTATTCCTCCGGGGTTACGGTTTCAATAATATTAGTTTCAACATTTATAGGATTACCTGAGATAAAATGTTTGATTCTTTGACCGTTCACCACCACTACTAGGGAAAACCTTATACACAGAACTTTACCAGTAGCGCGGGTCAAAAAAGCACGCTGGTGCTAAGTAGCAGTAGCGCGCCTGTTCAAACCGCGCTGCAGATAAAGTTTTAGCAGTAGCGCGTCTTGTTCTAAACACGTTACTACTAAAATTCCCACGGCTTAGCCGATAGGCTACACATAGTAGTAGCGACCTATATCGAACCGCGCTACCGCTACTTTCTTTGTAGCAGCGCGTTTTAATCTAAACTCGCTACTGCTAAAGGATATAAAATTAAATGGAAAGCAAATACAAAGGTAATTGAAAATGAAAGAAATAGAATAAGGTGAAAGTAAAAAAAATGTGAAGAAAACTAAATGAAAAAGGGAGAAAAAGAGAAAGGAGTAGCAGTAGCGTGTATCCCAGAACATGCTGTAGCTAACGTAGCAGTAGCGCGCTTTCTGGAACGCGCTACTGCTACTTCTGACTTAACCACGGGGTTCGTCCTTCCCCACGGCCACTTCCCCCAAATCCAGCTCTCCACTCTCGCTGCCGCTGTCGCCCGTCAGCTGCCGCGCACTCTCCGCACACCCTCTATGCTGCCCCGACCCCAGATTCAACATCGCCCCCGCCCCTGACCTCAACGTCGCCCCGACCCCGACCTCGACGCCGCCATCCGCCGCGCGCCCGAGCCCCGACCCCGACCTCGACGCCGCCTGCCCCTCCCTCGTCGCAGCCACCCGAGGTGAGCACGCCTGCTCCTCCCTATCCCCTACCTCTGCCTAGGGTTTCTTTATATTTTAGTTGCATCAAATTAGTTAGGGTTCATGTAAGGGTGGAAACGAATCGGATGCGGATGTGGCTCAAATGAGTTAGGGTTCATGTAAGGGTGGAAACGAATCAAATTTCTAAGATGAATCATAAAACGAGTAAAATTTGACCACTTATTTCACTTTATAGTTGGATAATTGGAATATCCGCTACCACTTTCCACCCCTAGCTTCATCAAATTAGATGGTAATTAGGGCAGTAGTTCCTAGGTACTAATTAGTTAGTAAGAACTAGGTACTAATTAGGTACTAGTTTATTTTTATTTATAGTAAGTTTATTTTTAATAAGAACTAGTTGAATTAATAGAACTAGTTAGTAAGAACTTGTTGCTATTTTTTTAGTTAAAGAAATTTTTCCCGCATCGACGTGGACGATGCCTATCCCACATCCTCGTCGTCGAGTCGGCGGAGGACGACACCTGCTTGACCAGATGGGCCATGTCCGGGACTGGGCTCCGTTGGGGTGGTACTGGGAGGCGCTACCTACCGGGGGCGCAGGTTGGTGAGGAGCTAGCCTGTCGTTGACTCGAACCTTCTTTGGTGGCGGTCGCGTGGGCCAGTGACGGTCCAGAGGCTCGAGGACCCCGCGGATGTGGTGCGTCACCGTGTCAGTGAGGAGGACACGCACGTCCATTGCTACTTGTTTGCGTTGGAGCACAAGTTCTCCAATATCTGGCAGGTTCTCCAAGGATCTCATTGGAGCTATGATCCCGTGATGGTTCCTTCTCTGTGGGTGTCCACCGCCCGCGCCGATACCTGTCTTGTGCTAGGGTTTTAGTTGTATTAGTGATGTTATATGTATGACACTATTCAGGATGTATTAGCGATAATATTCGACGATGTACGGACGCATGAGATGATTTACTTTTGCTTATTGAATGCATGCTAATTTGAGTCCTATAAGATATTTTGAAATGTATATCTTGTGTTGCTCAAATAGGATATGTGCTTGCCCAAGTGGCCAATCATGTTTGCAGGTTACACCTCCGAGTGGCCTATGTTTTGCCGGAGTGTTGATTCATTTCTGTTCCGGCAAATTTCAAGCGCTCGATATGTCCTATTTTAGCAAAGGTCATGCTGGATTTTTCCGTGAATTTTGGCATGACTTGTGCCAGAATATGTAGGAAATATCGAGTGCCCCGGATTTGTGTGTTGAGTATCCTGGTAGTTGTATTCGATCGATTTTCAATTAATGTTTTAACGATGAACATAGGAAATGTCTGACGACGAAAAGGATTTCGGTATTTGCAAATACTGCGAAGACGAGCGCGGCCTGTGCGACGGAATCTTCCTAGATGATGATAGGCACTTCAGCATCAAGCTGGACGAGAACTTCGAAGTGGATACAGTAAGCCACAACGACAAGTCTTTTTTCGTAATTAAGGATGACATTTGCTTCAACTTATAATTTAAGCATGACATTAAGCATGACAAGTCTTTTTTTACTATTCTACTAGCGTATCCCCTGCCATGCAAGAGTTTTTGTATTGGATAAGATAGGTTTCAGTCGTACTATGGAGGAAAAGAAAGTTTACTTGAAGACCGAGCATGGTTATATTTTCCATGCAAAATTATACAATTTAGATGACTACACCTATTTCGTATGCAAAACATGGCGAGCACTATGCAAGACTTATGCATTTGAGCCTGATATGGTTATCACCTTTGATATTCGTCCGGAAGATGATATTGAAGGTAATACCGACATCTGGGTCGATGTGCAGACGCCTCCAGTTATACCATTATGTAAGTTTCTCAACCATATTTATGTCTTTGATATTGTTTATTCAAAAATAGTTGACAACTAATTTGTATTGTCAGCTTATTTCGGTGCAAGCAAACATGTCTAGCGCTTGGTAGACAGGACCTACTACTGTCTCGAGGCTGAACTAAACTGCGAGGAGCTAAGTCATTATGTTTCATGGCTTGAGGATCTTGATACTGTCAAGACAAATTTTCTTCCCGCACTTAGAAATGTTAGTACTGAAAACGTGTGACCAATAGTGTTCGTAATGAACTACGGTCACATCTATTTAAGAAGGATGGTAAGATTTTTACTATTTGTCCTCAATGCATCTTTTCCATACATTATTTTTGAAGCTAAACTTCATTGCTAAGTATGTTACCATACAATGTTCTTCAACAGGGACTCCCGATCAATGTTGTGCCTTATGGGATCGAGACTAAAGGTACCATGAGTATTATTAGCTTACGGCCAAGATATCCTACAGATTACTTTAGTGCATTCAATATTAGCGATGGATGCTTAATAGTGCAAGACTGGACCAAATGTGTGATGGAGAAGCGCAGAGAAGTACTAGGGGGCAGCAAAGAGATGCGCTACCCACGATTAGGAGACAGGTTCATCTGCATGCTCCAACTTGATCAAGGAGGAGAGCTACACATGTTTTATGTTATTTTACCTAAGAGAGAGCAGCAGGAGTGATTAGCTAGCTAGAAATGAGTTTGAGGATGATGATGTGCTACACTATTACTATGATGATAAAATAGCTAGTGTTGGTGGTAATGACTATGATGATTATTATTAGCTAGTGTTAGTGGTGATTAAATAAATATTGTTGGTGGTAATGACTATGATGATGATTAAATAGCTTGTGCTGGCGGATTAGATTCAAGTGGAGGCAACATGTGGTGCACATCGAAAGTACTACTAGTCCAAACTAGATCAAGTTTGGATTAGTAGTATACTTTTGACATGCACCACATATTGCCTCCACTTGAACCTAATCCAACTTCATTTGACACACTGTTATGGACATAATGATGTAAACCTCATAACTGGTATTGTACCAATATTTGTACGATGGCGCACAAATACACTAAAAATAAAAAATAAAAAAAGAATACTAGTAGCGATGGAGAGAAAACATGCTGCCAGTAGTTACATTAGCAGTAGCGTGGGAGTGAACAAATGTTGCAGCTATTTGTCCTAGCAGTAGCGCGTGCGGGCACGCGTTACTGCTAAGCAATAGCTGTAGCGCCTTATTAGTAGCGCGCCTACCCGCGCTACTAGTGAGCGCAAAACCAGCGCTACTGCTAGGGTTTTCCCTAGTAGTGCACCCTCGGATATGCGCCTTCGAAGTTGTTGATTTTTATGGCATCGGAACAGTAGACCTCCTCGATAACGTAAGGGCCTTCCCATTTAGAGAGAAGTTTGCCTGCAAAAAATCTTAAATGAGAGTTGTATAGCAATACATAATCACCTACATTAAACTCACGCTTTTGTATCCTTTTGTCATGCCATCTTTTAACTTTTTCTTTAAACAGCTTGGCATTTTCATATGCCTGGGTTCTCCATTCATCAAGTGAGCTAATGTCAAATAACCTCTTCTCACCGGCAAGTTTGAAGTCATAGTTGAGCTCTTTAATGGCCCAATATGCCTTATGTTCTAGTTCAAGAGGTAAGTGACATGCTTTACCATAAACAATTTTATACGGAGACATACCCATAGGATTTTTTGTATGCAGTTCTATAGGCCCATAATGCATCATCAAGTTTCTTGGACCAATTCTTTCTAAATCTATTAACAGTCTTTTGCAAAATTAATTTGAGCTCTCTGTTACTTAATTCTACTTGACCACTGGACTGTGGGTGATATGGAGATGCAATTATATGATTAACATCATACTTAGCAAGCATTTTACGAAAGGCACCATGAATAAAATGTGAACCACCATCAGTCATTAAATATCTAGGGACTCCAAACCTCGGGAAAATAACTTCTTTAATCATCTTAATAGAGGTGTTATGATCAGCACTACTAGTTGGAATAGCTTCTAACCATTTAGTAACGTAATCAAAAGCAACTAAAATATGTGTATACCCATTAGAGGAAGGAAAAGGTCCCATATAATCAAAGCCCCAACATCAAATGGTTCAATAACAAGTGAATAATTCATAGGCATTTCTTGACGTCTACTAATATTACCAATTCTTTGACATTCATCACAAGACAAGACAAACTTATGGGCATCCTTGAGGAGAGTAGGCGAATAAAAACCGGATTGCAATACCTTGTGTGTACGTCTATCTCCAGCATGGTGTCCTCCATAAGCCTCGGAGTGACACTTGCGTCGGATCTGTTCCTGTTCATGCTCAGGTACACAACGTCTAATAACACCATCTACTCCTTTATAAAGATGTGGGTCATCCCAAAAGTAATGTATCAAATCATAGAAGAACATTTTCTTTTGCCGGTATGTGAAACTAGGTGGTATAAATTTAGCAACAATATAATTAGCATAATTAGCATACCATGGAGCAGTACGAGAAGCATTTATGACATTTAATTGTTCATCAGGAAAGCTATCATCAATAGGTAGTGGGTCATCAAGAACATTTTCTAACCTAGACAAGTTGTCTGCAACAGGGTTCTCAGCTCCCTTTCTATCAATAATATGTGAATCAAATTCTTGTAGCAAGAGAACCCATCTAATAAGTCTAGGTTTAGCATCTTTCTTTTCCATAAGGTATTTAATAGCAGCACGATCAGTGTGAATAGTTACTTTAGAATCAACAATATAAGGTCTGAACTTATTGTTGGGGAACGTTGCAGAAAACAAAAATTTTCCTATGGTTTCACCAAGATCCATCTATGAGTTCATCTAGCAACGAGTGATCGGATTGCATCTACATACCTTTGTAGATCACACGCGGAAGCGTTCAAAGAACGGGGATGAGGAAGTCGTACTCGACGTGATCCAAATCACCGGAGATCCTAGCGCCGAAAGGACGGCACCTCCGTGTTCAACACACGTACGGTCAGCGTGACGTCTCCTCCTTGTTGATCCAGCAAAGGGGAAGGAGAGGTTGATGAAGATCCAGCAGCACGACGGCGTGGTGGTGGATGCAGCAGTCACCGCAGCAGGGCTTCGCTGTTCTTCTGCGAGAGGGAGAGGTGTAGCAGGGGAGAGGGAGGCACCAAGAGTCAAGGGTGTGGTTGCCCCTCCCTCCCCCCCTTTATATAGGCCCCCTAGGGGGTGCGCCGGCCCTAGGAGATGGGATCTCCTAGGGGGGGCGGCGGCCAAGGGGGTGGAGTGCCCCCCAAGCCAGGTGGGGCGCCCCCCCACCCTAGGGTTCCCAACCCTAGGCGCATGGGGTGGGCCAAGGGGGGCGCACCAGCCCACTATGGGCTGGTTCCCCTCCCCACTTTAGCCCATGGGGCCCTCCGGGATGGGTGGCCCCACCCGGTGGACCCCCGGGACCCTTCCGGTGGTCCCAGTACAATACCGGTGATCCCCGAAACTCTCCCGATGGCCGAAACTGCACTTCCTATATATAATTCTTCACCTCCGGACCATTCCGGAACTCCTCGTGACGTCCGGGATCTCATCCGGGACTCCGAACAACTTTCGGGTTACTGCATATTCATATCTCTACAACTCTAGCGTCACCGAACCTTAAGTGTGTAGACCCTACGGGTTCGGGAAACATGTAGACATGACCGAGACGGCTCTCCGGTCAATAACCAACAGCGGGATCTGGATACCCATGTTGGCTCCCACATGCTCCTCGATGATCTCATCGGATGAACCACGATGTCGAGGATTCAAGCAACCCCGTATACAATTCCCTTTGTCAATCGGTATGTTACTTGCCCGAGATTCGATCGTCGGTATCCCAATACCTCGTTCAATCTCGTTACCGGCAAGTCACTTTACTCGTACCGTAATGCATGATCCCGTGACCAGACACTTGCTCACTTTGAGCTCACTATGATGATGCATTACCGAGTGGGCCCAGAGATACCTCTCCGTCATACGGAGTGACAAATCCCAGTCTTGATCCGTGTCAACCCAACAGACACTTTCGGAGATACCCGTAATATACCTTTATAGTCACCCAGTTACGTTGTGACGTTTGGTACACCCAAAGCACTCCTACGGCATCCGGGAGTTACACGATCTCATGGTCTAAGGAAAAGATACTTGACATTGGAAAAACTCTAGCAAACGAACTATACAATCTTGTGCTATGTTTAGGATTGGGTCTTGTCCATCACATCATTCTCCCAATTATGTGATCTCGTTATCAATGACATCCAATGTCCATAGTCAGGAAACCATGACTATTTGTTGATCAACGAGCTAGTCAACTAGAGGCTTACTAGGGACACGTTGGTGTCTATGTATTCACACATGCATTACGATTTCTGGATAACACAATTATAGCATGAATAAAAGACAATTATCATGAACAAGGAAATATAATAATAATCATTTTATTATTGCCTCTAGGGCATATTTCTAACAGTCTCCCACTTGCACTAGAGTCAATAATCTAGTTACATTGTGATGAATCGAACACCCATGGAATTCTGGTGTTGATCATGTTTTGCTCTAGGGAGAGGTTTAGTCAACGGATCAGCTACATTCAGGTCCGTATGTACTTTACAAATATCTATGTCTCCATCTTGAACATTTTCACGAATGGAGTTGAAGCGACGCTTGATGTGCCTGGTCTTCTTGTGAAACCTGGGCTCCTTGGCAAGTGCAATAGCTCCAGTGTTGTCACAGAAGAGTTCGATCGGCCCCGACGCATTGGTTATGACTCCTAGGTCGGTGATGAACTCCTTCACCCAAATTGCTTCATGCGCTGCCTCCGAGGCTGCCATGTACTCCGCTTCACATGTAGATCCCGCCACGACGCTCTGCTTGCAACTGCACCAGCTTACTGCCCCACCATTCAAAATATACACGTATCCGGTTTGTGACTTAGAGTCATCCAGATCTGTGTCGAAGCTAGCGTCGACGTAACCCTTTACGACGAGCTCTTCGTCACCTCCATAAACGAGAAACATTTCCTTAGTCCTTTTCAGGTACTTCAGGATATTCTTGACCGATGTCCAATGTTCCTTGCCGGGATTACTTTGGTACCTACCTACCAAACTTACGACAAGGTTTACATCAGGTCTGGTACACAGCATGGCATACATAATAGAACCTATGGCTGAGGCATAGGGGATGACACTCATCTCTCCTATATCTTCTGCCGTGGTCGGACATTGAGCTGAGCTCAATTTCACACCTTGCAACACAGGCAAGAACCCCTTCTTAGACTGATCCATATTGAACTTCTTCAATATCTTATCAAGGTATGTGCTTTGTGAAAGACCTATGAGGCGTCTTTATCTATCTCTATAGATCTTGATGCCTAATATATAAGCTGCTTCTCCAAGGTCCTTCATTGAAAAACTCTTATTCAAGTAGGCCTTAATGCTGTCCAAAAGCTCTATATCATTTCCCATCAAAAGTATGTCATCTACATATAATATGAGAAATGCTACAGAGCTCCCACTCACTTTCTTGTAAACGCAAGCTTCTCCATAAGTCTGCATAAACCCAAACGCTTTGATCATCTCATCAAAGCGAATGTTCCAACTCCGAGATGCTTGCACCAGCCCATAAATCGAGCGTTGGAGCTTGCACACCTTGTCAGCATTCTTAGAATCGACAAAACCTTCCGGCTGCATCATATACAATTCTTCCTTAAGGAAACCATTAAGGAATGCCGTTTTGACGTCCATTTGCCGTATCTCATAATCATAGAATGCGGCAATTGCTAACATGATTCGGACGGACTTCAGCTTCGCTACCGGTGAGAAAGTCTCATCGTAGTCAACCCCTTGAACTTGTCGATAACCCTTAGCGACAAGCTGAGCTTTATAGATGGTCACATTACCATACGCGTCTGTCTTGTTCTTAAAGATCCATTTATTTTCTATGGCTCGCCGCTCAACGGGCAAGTCAGTCAAAGTCCATACTTCGTTTTCATACATGGATCCTATCTCGGATTTCATGGCTTCCAGCCATTTGTCGGAATCCGGGCCCGCCATCGCTTCTTCATAGTTTGAAGGTTCACTGTTGTCTAACAACATGATTTCCAAGACATGGTTGCCATACCACTCTGGTGCGGAACGTGTCCTTGTGGACCTACGAAGTCCAGTAGCAACTTGATCTGAAGTTTCATGATCATCATCATTAACTTCCTCTCTAGTCGGTGCAGGCACCTCAGGAACATTTTCTTGAGTTGCGCCATTTTCCAGCTCAAGAGGTAATACTTCATCAAGTTCTACTTTCCTCCCACTTACTTCTTTCGAGAGAAACTCCTTCTCTAGAAAAGATCCATTCTTGGCAACAAAGATCTTGCCTTCGGATCTGAGGTAGAAGGTATACCCAATAGTTTCTTTAGGGTATCCTATGAAGATGCATTTTTCCGACTTGGGTTCGAGCTTTTCAGGTTGAAGTTTCTTGACATAAGCATCGCATCCCCAAACTTTTAGAAATGACAGCTTAGGTTTCTTCCCAAACCATAACTCATACGGTGTCATCTCAACGGATTTTTACGGAGCCCTATTTAAAGTGAATGCGGTAGTCTCTAAAGCATAGCCCCAAAATGATAGCGGTAAGTCGGTAAGAGACATCATAGATCGCACCATATCTAATAGAGTGCGATTACGATGTTCAGACACACCATTACGCTGAGGTGTTCCAGGCGGCGTGAGTTGTGAAACTATTCCACATTTTCTTAAGTGTGTGCCAAATTCGTGACTCAAGTATTCTCCCCCACGATCTGATCGCAAGAACTTGATTTTCCTGTCACGTTGATTTTCAACCTCACTCTGAAATTCCTTGAACCTTTCAAAGGTCCCAGACTTGTGTTTCATTAAGTAGACATACCCATATCTACTCAAGTCATCAGTGAGGGTGAGAACATAACGATAACCACCGCGAGCCTCAACACTCATTGGACCGCACACATCAGTATGTATGATTTCCAATAAGTTGGTTGCTCGCTCCATTGTTCCTGAGAACGGAGTCTTGGTCATTTTACCCATGAGGCATGGTTCGCACGTGTCAAATGATTCGTAATCAAGAGACTCTAAAAGTCCATCTGCATGGAGCTTCTTCATGCGTTTAACACCTATGTGACCAAGGCGGCAGTGCCACAAGTATGTGGGACTATCATTATCAACCTTACATCTTTTGGTACTCACACTATGAATATGTGTAGCATTACGCTCGAGATTCATTAAGAATAAACCATTCACCATCGGAGCATGACCATAAAACATATCTCTCATATAAATAGAACAACCATTATTCTCGGATTTAAATGAGTAGCCATCTCGTATTAAACGAGATCCTGATACAATGTTCATGCTCAAACTTGGCACTAAATAACAATTATTGAGGTTCAAAACTAATCCCATAGGTAAATGTAGAGGTAGCGTGCCGATGGCGATCACATCGACCTAGGAACCATTCCCGACGCGCATCGTCACCTCGTCCTTCGCCAGTCTCCGCTTATTCCGCAGCTCCTGCTTTGAGTTACAAATGTGAGCAACTGCACCGGTATCAAATACCCAGGAGCTACTACGAGTACTGGTAAGGTACACATCAATTACATGTATATCACATATACCTTTCGTTTTGCCGGCCTTCTTGTCCGCTAAGTATTTGGGGCAGTTCCGCTTCCAGTGACCACTTTCCTTGCAATAAAAGCACTCAGTCTCGGGCTTGGGTCCATTCTTTGGCTTCTTTCCGGCAGCTTGCTTGCCGGGCGCGGCAACTCCCTTGCCGTCCTTCTTGAAGTTTTTCTTACCCTTGCCTTTCTTGAACTTAGTGGTTTTATTCACCATCAACACTTGATGTTCCTTTTTGACTTCTACCTCTGCTGATTTCAGCATTGCAAATACTTCAGGAATGGTCTTTTCCATCCCCTGCATATTGAAGTTCATCACAAAGCTCTTGTAGCTCGGTGGAAGCGACTGAAGGATTCTGTCAATGACCGCGTCAAACGGGAGATTAACTCCCAGCTGAGTCAAGCGGTTATGTAACCCTGACATAGTGAGTATGTGCTCACTGGCAGAACTATTTTCCTCCATCTTACAGCTGAAGAACTTGTTGGAGACTTCATATCTCTCGACCCGGGCATGAGCTTGAAAAACCATTTTCAGCTCTTCGAACATCTCATATGCTCCGTGTCTCTCAAAACGCTTTTGGAGCCCCGGTTCTAAGCTGTAAAGCATGCCGCACTGAACGAGGGAGTAATCATCGGTACGTGTCTGCCAAGCGTTCATAACGTCTTGTTCGGCAGGGAGAACAGGTGCTTCACCTAGCGGTGCTTGTAGGACATAATCTTTCTTGGCAGCTATGAGGATGATCCTCAGGTTCCGGACCCAGTCCGTATAGTTGCTGCCATCGTCTTTCAGCTTGGTTTTCTCTAGGAACGCGTTGAAGTTGAGGACAACGTTGGCCATTTGATCTACAATACATGTTGTAAAGATTTTAGACTAAGTTCATGATAATTAAGTTCATCTAAATCAAATTATTCAATGAACTCCCACTTAGATAGACATCCCTCCAGTCATCTAAGTATAACATGATCCGAGTTAACTAGGCCGTGTCCGATCATCACGTGAGACGGACTAGTCAACATCGGTGAACATCTTCATGTTGATCGTATCTTCTATACGACTCATGCTCGACCTTTCGGTCTTCTGTGTTCCGAGGCCATGTCTGTACATGCTAGGCTCGTCAAGTCAACCTAAGTGTTTGCATGTGTAAATCTGTCTTACACCCGTTGTATGTGAACGTTGGAATCTATCACACCCGATCATCACCTGGTGCTTCAAAACAATGAACTGTCGCAACGGTGCACAGTTAGGGGGAACACTTTCTTGAAATTATTATGAGGGATCATATTATTTACTACCGTCGTTCTAAGTAAACAAGATGCAAAAACATGATAAACATCACATGCAATCAAATAATAATAGTGACATGATATGGCCAATATCACATAGCTCCTTTGATCTCCATCTTGGGGCTCCATGATCATCTTGTCACCGGCATGACACCATGATCTCCATCATCATGATCTCCATCATCGTGTCTCCATGAAGTTGCTCGCCAACTATTACTTCTACTACTATGGCTAACACGTTTAGCAATAAAGTAAAGTAATTTACATGGCGTTTCTCAATGACACGCAGGTCATACAAAAAAATAAAGACAACTCCTATGGCTCCTGTCGGTTGTCATACTCATCGACATGCAAGTCGTGATTCCTATTACAATAGCATGAACATCTCATACATCACATATATATCATTCATCATTCATCACAACTTTGGCCATATCACATCACAAAACACTTGCTGCAAAAACAAGTTAGACGTCCTCTAATTGTTGTTGCAAGTTTTACGTGGCTGCAATAGGGTTCTAGCAAGAACGTTTTCTTACCTACGTGAAAGCCACAACGTGATTTGTCAACTTCTATTTACCCTTCATAAGGACCCTTTTCATTGAATCCGCTCCAACTAAAGTGGGAGAGAGAGACACCCGCCGCCACCTTATGCAACTAGTGCATGTCAGTAGGTGGAACCGGTCTCACGTAAGCGTACGTGTAAGGTTGGTCCGGGCCGCTTCATCACACAATACTGCTGAAGCAAAATAAGACTAGTAGCGGCAAGAAAGTTGACAACATCTACGCCCACAACAAATTGTGTTCTACTCGTGCAAAGAGAACTACGCATAGACCTAGCTCTGATACCACTGTTGGGGAACGTTGCAGAAAACAAAAAATTTCCTATGGTTTCACCAAGATCCATCTATGAGTTCATCTAGCAACGAGTGATCGGATTGCATCTACATACCTTTGTAGATCACGCGCGGAAGCGTTCAAAGAACGGGGATGAGGAAGTCGTACTCGACGTGATCCAAATCACCGGAGATCCTAGCGCCGAACGGACGGCACCTCCGTGTTCAACACACGTACGGTCAGCGTGACGTCTCCTCCTTCTTGATCCAGCAAGGGGAAGGAGAGGTTGATGAAGATCCAGCAGCACGACGGCGTGGTGGTGGATGCAGCAGTCACCGCAGCAGGGCTTCACTGTTCTTCTGCGAGAGGGAGAGGTGTAGCAGGGGAGAGGGAGGCGCCAAGAGTCAAGGGTGCGGCTGCCCCTCCCTCCCCCCTCCTTTATATAGGCCCCCTAGGGGGTGCGCCGGCCCTAGGAGATGGGATCTCCTAGGGGGGGCGGCGGCCAAGGTGTGGAGTGCCCCCCAAGCCAGGTGGGGCGCCCCCCACCCTAGGGTTCCCAACCCTAGGCGCATGGGGTGGGCCAAGGGGGGCGCACCAGCCCACTATGGGCTGGTTCCCCTCCCCACTTTAGCCCATGGGGCCCTCCGGGATGGGTGGCCCCACCCGGTGGACCCCCGGGACCCTTCCGGTGGTCCCGGTACAATACCGGTGATCCCCGAAACTCTCCCGATGGCCGAAACTGCACTTCCTATATATAATTCTTCACCTCCGGACCATTCTGGAACTCCTCGTGACGTCCGGGATCTCATCCGGGACTCCGAACAACTTTCGGGTTACTGCATATTCATATCTCTACAACCCTAGCGTCACCGAAGCTTAAGTGTGTAGACCCTACGGGTTCGGGAGACATGTAGACATGACCGAGACGGCTCTCCGGTCAATAACCAACAGCGGGATCTGGATACCCATGTTGGCTCCCACATGCTCCTCGATGATCTCATCGGATGAACCACGATGTCGAGGATTCAAGCAACCCCGTATACAATTCCCTTTGTCAATCGGTATGTTACTTGCCCGAGATACGATCGTCGGTATCCCAATACCTCGTTCAATCTCGTTACCGGCAAGACACTTTACTCGTACCGTAATGCATGATCCTGTGACCAGACACTTGGTCACTTTGAGCTCATTATGATGATGCATTACCGAGTGGGCCCAGAGATACCTCTCCGTCATACGGAGTGACAAATCCCAGTCTTGATCCGTGTCAACCCAACAGACACTTTCGGAGATACCCGTAATATACCTTTATAGTCACCCAGTTACGTTGTGACGTTTGATACACCCAAAGCACTCCTACGGCATCCGGGAGTTACACGATCTCATGGTCTAAGGAAAAGATACTTGACATTGGAAAAACTCTAGCAAACGAACTATACGATCTTGTGCTATGTTTAGGATTGGGTCTTGTCCATCACATCATTCTCCCAATGATGTGATCTCGTTATCAATGACATCCAATGTCCATAGTTAGGAAACCATGACTATTTGTTGATCAATGAGCTAGTCAACTAGAGGCTTACTAGGGACATGTTGGTGTCTATGTATTCACACATGCATTACGATTTCCGGATAACACAATTATAGCATGAATAAAATACAATTATCATAAACAAGGAAATATAATAATAATCCTTTTATTATTGCCTCTAGGGCATATTTCCAACACTTATCACAAGCAAATACAACTGCTAAGAATTCTTTTTCAGTAGTAGCATAATTTCTCTGGGCATTGTCTAGAGTTTTACTAGCATATTGAATAACATTTAATTTCTTATCAACTCTTTGCCCTAGAACAACACCTACAGGATAATCACTAGCATCACACATAATTTCAAAGGGTAAATTCCAATCAGGTGGATGAACAATAGGTGCAGAAATCAATGCTTTCTTAAGTATTTCAAATGCTTCTACACAATCATCATCAAAGACAAAAGGAATATCTTTTTGTAATAGATTAGTTAGAGGCTGAGAAATTTTTGAGAAGTCTTTAATGAACCTCCTATAAAAACCGGCGTGGCCGAGGAAACTTCTTATACCTTTAATGTCCTTGGGACATGGCATCTTTTCAATAGCATCAACTTTAGCTTTGTCAACTTCAATACCTCTTTCAGAAATTTTATGTCCCAAGCCAATACCTTCATTAACCATAAAGTGGCACTTCTCCCAATTCAAGACAAGATTAGTTTCTTCACATCTCTACAAAACTCGATCAAGGTTGCTTAAGCAATCATCAAAAGAGGATCCATAAACGGAGAAATCGTCCATGAAAACCTCACATATCTTTTCACAAAAGTCAGAGAATATAGCCATCATGCATCTTTGAAAGGTAGGAGGTGCATTACATAAACCAAAAGGCATACATCTATAAGCAAAAGTACCGAAAGGACAAGTAAAAGTGGTCTTTGATTGATCATCAGTTGACACGGGTATTTGAGAGAAGCCAGAGTAACTATCTAGAAAGCAAAAATGTGTGTGTTTGGATAATCCTTCTAGCATTTGATCAATAAAAGGCAAAGGGTAATGATATTTTTTAGTAGCCTTATTTAATTTGTGGAAATCAATTACCATCCTATAACCTGTAATAATTCTTTGTGGAATCAATTCATCTTTATCATTAGGAACAACAATAATACCTCCCTTCTTGGGGACACAATGAACAAGACTTACCCACTGACTATCAGCAACGGGATAAATTATACCTGCCTCAAGGAGCTTTAATATTTCCTTTCTTACCACTTCTTTCATATTAGGATTCAACCGTCGTTGATGATCAATAACTGGTGTGGCGTCTTCCTCCAAATTTATTTTGTGTTGACATAGAGTGGGACTAATGCCCTTAAGATCATCAAGAGTATATCGAATATCAGCACGATGCTTCTTCAGAGTTTTCAATAATTTCTCTTCGTCCTTCTCTGAAAGGTTAGCACTAATAATAACAGAATATATTTTCTTTTCATCAAGATAAGCATATTTAAGAGTATCAGGTAATGGTTTAAGCTCAAACACGGGATCGCCCTTGGGTGGAGGGGGATCCCCTAGGATTTCAACTGGCAAGTTGTGTTTCAGAATAGGTCCCTGTTTAAAGAATACTTCATCTATTTCCCTTCTTTCATTCATGAACATATCATTTTCATGGTCTAGCAAATATTGTTCTAAAGGATCAGTAGGAGGCACGGCAATAGAAGCAAGACCAATAATTTCATCTTTACTAGGCAATTCTTTATCATGGGGTTGTCTACAAAATTTAGCACAATTAAACTCATGAGACATATCCCCTAAACCAACAGAAACAATATCCTTATTGCAGTCTATCTTAGCATTGACAGTATTCAAGAAGGGTCTACCAAATATAATGGGACAAAAGCTATATTGTGGGGAACCAAGAACAAGAAAATCAGCAGGATATTTAACCTTCCCAGACAAGACTTCAACATCTCTAACAATCCCAACTGGTGAAATAGTATCTCTATTGGCAAGCTTAATGGTAACATCGATATCTTCTATCTCAGCGGGTGCAATATCATGCATAATTTCTTTGTATAAGGAAATAGGTATTGCACTAGCACTAGCACCCATATCACATAAGCCATGATAACAATGATCTCCTATTTTAACAGAAATAACAGGCATGCCTACGACAGGTCTATGTTTATCTTTAGCACCAGGTTTAGCAATTCTAGCAGTCTCATCACATAAGTAAATAACCTGCCCATCAATATTATCGTCCAAGAGATCTTTAACCATAGCAACATTAGGTTCAACTTTAACTTGCTCAGGGGGTTTAGGTGTCTTAATATTACTTCTGTTGACCACAGTTGAAGCTTTAGCATGATTCTTTATTCTAACAGGGAAATGTTGTTTCTCAACATAAGCAGTAGGAACAATAGGATCATTATAAGTGATAGTCTTTTCTTCAACTTTAATAGGTGCAACTACTTTTACTTCAATGGGAGGATTATATTTAAACCACTTCTCTTTAGGGAGATCAACATGAGTAGCAAAGGATTCATAGAAAGAAGCTACTATCTCAAAGTCAAGTCCATATTTAGTGCTAAATTTACGGAAAACATCGGTATCCATAAAAGATTTAACACAATCAAACTTAGGTGTTATACCTGACTCCTTACCTTCGTCGAGATCCCAATCTTCAGAGTTGCATTTAATTCTCTCCAATAAATTCCATTTGTATTCAATAGTCTTCATCATAAAGGAACCAGTACAAGAAGTATCAAGCATGGAGCGATTGTTGTCAAAAAGCCGAGCATAAAATTTTTGAATAATCATTTCTCTTGAGAGCTCATGATTGGGGCATGAATATAACATTGACTTAAGCCTCTCCCAAGCTTGAGCGATACTTTCTCCTTCGCGAGGCCAAAAATTATATATATAATTATGATCACGATGAACAAGATGCATAGGATAAAACTTCTGATGGAATTCCAATTTTAACCGTTTGTAGTCCCATGATCCCATATCATCACATAGCCTATACCATGTCAATGCACCTCCCTTCAAAGATAAAGGGAAGACCTTCTTCTTGATAACATCATCGGGCATATCTGCAAGCTTAAATAATCCACAAACTTCATCCACATAGATTAAGTGTAAATCGGGATGCAATTTTCCATCTCCTGCAAAAGGATTAGCTATCAGTTTCTCTATCATACCCGAAGGAATTTTGAAGTAAACATTTTCATTTTCAGTAGGTGAGGTGAAGATACCCCGAACAAGCCCCTCAAAGGATTACTTTCCATAGTAACAAGTGACAGTAAATTTCAGCACACTATATAAATTTTTCCTTACCAAATTCCACCTACCAAAGGCGCTTTACTCCCCGGCAATGGCGCCAGAAAAGATTCTTGATGACCCACAAGTATAGGGGATCTATCATAGTCCTTTCGATAAGTAAGAGTGTCGAATCCAACGAGGAGCAGAAGGAAATGATAAGCAGTTTTCAGCAAGGTATTCTCTGCAAGCACTGAAATTATCGGTAACAGATAGTTTTGTGATAAGGTAATTGGTAATGAGTAGCAAGTAATAAAATTAAATAAGGTGCAAAAAGATGGTCCAATCCTTTTTGTAGCAAAGGACAAGCCTGGACAAACTCTTATATGATGTAAAGCGCTCCCGAGGACACATGAGAATTATCGTCAAGCTAGTTTTCATCACGATCATATGATTCACGTTCGGTACTTTGATAATCTGATATGTGGGTGGACCGGTGCTTGGGTACTGTCCTTTCTTGGACAAGCATCCCACTTATGATTAAACCCTATTGCAAGCATCCTTGACTACAATAGAAGTATTAAGGTAAACCTAACCATAGCATGAAACATATGGATCCAAATCAGCCCCTTACGAAGCAACGCATAAACAAGGGTTTAAGCTTCTGTCACTCTAGCAACCCATCATCTACTTATTACTTCCCAATGCCTCCCTCTAGGCCCAAACAATGGTGAAGTGTCATGTAGTCGATGTTCACATGACACCACTAGAGGGATGACAAAATACATCTCATCAAAATATCGAACGAATACCAAATTCACATGACTACTAATAGCAAGACTTCTCCCATCTCCTCAGGAACAAATGTAACTACTCACAAAGCATATTCATATTCATAATCAGAGGGGTATTAATATGCATAATGGATCTGAACATATGATCTTCCACCAAGTAAACCAACTAGTATCAACTACAAGGAGTAATCAACACTACTAGCAACCCACAGGTATCATTCTGAGGTTTGGAAACAAAGATTGGATACAAGAGATGAACTAGGGTTTGAGATGAGATGGTGCTGGTGAAGATGTTGATGGAGATTGACCCCATCCCGATGAGAGGGTCGTTGGTGATGACGATGGTGATGATTTCCCCCTCCCGGAGGGAAGTTCCCCCGGCAGAACAGCTGTGCCAGAGCCCTAGATTGGTTCCGCCAAGGTTCCGCCTCGTGGCGGCGGAGACTCGTCCCGAAAGCTTGCTTCTTATTTTTTTTCTCAACGAAAGACTCCATATAGTAGAAGATGGGCATCGGAGGGCTACCAGGGGGCCCACGAGGTAGGGGGCGTGCCCAGGGGTAGGGCGCGCCCCCACCCTCGTGGCCAGGGTGTGGCCCCCCTTTGGAACTTCTTGCGCTCAGTATTTTTTATATATTCCGGAAATAGCTTCTGTGAAGTTTCAGGACTTTTGGAGTTGTGCATAATAGGTCTCTAATATTTGCTCCTTTTCCAGCCCTGAATCCCAGCTACTGGTATTCTCCCTCTTTATGTAAACCTTGTAAAATAAGAGAGAATAGGCATAAGTATCATGACATAATGTGTAATAACAGCCCATAATGCAATAAATATCGATATAAAAGCATGATGCAAAATGGACGTATCACACTCCAGATCAAAAATTCTGTTTTTATCACTTACCTACTCAAGGACGAGTAGGAGTTAAGCTTGGGGATGCTGATACGTCTCTAATGTATCTATAATTTTTGATTGTTCCATGCTGTTTTATTATCAATCTTGGAGGTTTTAGTCATTTTATATAGATTTTTGGTACTAATCTATTGACATCGTGCCAAGTGCCAGTTGCTGTTTTTCCATGTTTTTTACATCGCAGGAAATCAATATCAAACGGAGTCCAAATGCCACGAAACTTCACAATGATTTTTATGGGCGAAAAGGAAGTAGATGGGCCCTGGTTGCACCTGGGGGGGATGTGACGCCCCGAGACCGATGCGTCAGGTGTCTTCTAGTTATTCACTGTCTTTGTCATGTCAGTTGCTTGCGTGTTGCGTCTTGCCATGTCATCATGTGCATTGCATCTGCATGTTTTTCAAAACTTGCATCCGTCCCGGTCTCCTTGTTCATTCCGTTGTCCGTTCTGAGCCCAGACACACTTGCACGTGCCCGCGGCACCTCCGAAATATTATTTTATAAGTGGTCAAAAAATGTTCTCGGAATGGGTTGAAAGTTGGCATGCGGTGTTTTTATGTTGTAGATAGGCCGCCTGCCAAATTTCATTGCATTCGGAGATCGTTTGATGCCCCAACGGATAACTATAGCGACATTATAGTCGGTCAAAACGTCGGACATTTTCGGTCTCTGGAAACCGTTGCCAGGCTGCTTTCTTTTCTCTTCTCTTATCTCAGCCCAAGGCTTTCTGCACAGTCAACTACCACTCACCTGCATCCCATCTAGTCCCCTTCTGTCTGTAGCCGTATGATCGCGATCCGAGGGTCCGGAAACCCCCCAAATCCCCATTAAACCCTAAACCTGCCTATTTAAACCACCTCCCCCTTCCAAATCTGGCTATCCCTCTCCTTCCTCGTTTCCCGTGCCATCCTAACCAGCCGCTGCCGCCATCCTCCTTGTTTTCCGGCACCCTCCACCTCGTCCCTGCCACTTGGCACATAGCCATTGGTTGCGCCGCCACCTAGCGCCGCCCGTGGCCAGTACCAAGCCGCCACATCGCCCCGGTCCTTTCCTCCACCGCGCCAGGCCCATCCGCAGCCCGCCTGAGCCCATCTGGGCCCGGAGGAACTCCTCCCGTGCCCGCAGGCTCCCCGCATGCCCGAGCCGCTCTCTCCTCTACCCCGCTGGATCGAGGGAACGGAGGGTCCTGCCCCGCCTCGCCGGAGCTGCCTCCCCCGCCGGCGAGCACCTTCACCAGGCCGCATCCGGCCAGGTCGCGCCGCCCCTGCCTCGCCTCCTTCCTTTCCCTACTCTCTCCCGGTCTCTCAATCTTCTCTTTCTTCTCTGTCCCGTAGGAAGCCATGGCTACAACTTGACCCTGCCGATCTGCTTCGCCATCGCCGGGAATGGAGCCTCCGCAGCGGAATCTGCCTGGATCCGTTCCTCTTCGGTCCTCCTCGCCACCCTCGCCTGCCGGAGTCGATGCCGCCCTGCCGTTGACTTCGGGCGCCGCCGTCCCTGTCTCATGCTCCTGCGCCTATGCCAGACACGAGGAGGACGAGTGCCTCAACACCCTGCATCGCTAGCACGTTGGACCGGCCTGTGAGGCCCAACACTGCGCAAGGCCCAGCGCGCCAGCACCCCTCTGCAGCCTGCTCCATTGACCGGGCCTTGGACCATGGGTGAGCTCCCCGCAGCTCCTCCTCTGTTGGCCCAGTCCAGCAGATTCAGCCCGCTTTATTTTTTTCCCTTTCAGCAAATTTGTTCTTTTCCCAGGAATTACAGATTTGCAGAAAAGTCCCTTTAGATCATGCATTTAATAACTCACCAACCATGCATCACATGTAAAAACTTAATATATGAAACTTGCTTAGAATTTTGTGTAGATTAATAATTTGCAACTTTCATCTATGTTTAAAATGGTTGAAATGATGTTTGCCTATATTTTGCCATATTGCCATGTTAAAATGATTTAATTCATAACTAAATAACCGTAGCTCCAAATTTAATAAACTTTATGTGTAAATGGGGTAGAAAAATGCATAGTTTATCATGGTGGAATTACTTTGCATGTTTAATAACTCTAAAATGGTGTTTAGGTCAGAAAAGTACCAAATTCAAATATTGCACATGGGGATTTTCCGGATTTGTTGTTTGCTATATCCGGCCTCATTTAAACTTGCCTAGATAGGTAGTTTTCTTATGCTTCACCTCTTGCCTTGTTTAACAACATTTAATATTGATGGGTACCTAAAGGAGAGAGAACTAAATAAGTCCTGTGGTGTTTCATCGATATGCAACTCATTGCATATTGAGCTCCACTTAACTTGTAGTTTTGCTGGTGCACTTTGCCATGCCATGCCTCATTAAACCGGACATGCATCATACTTGATTGTGCATCATGCCATGATTATGTGATGGTTGTTTACTATGTGGTTTGCTTCTTTCCGGTGTTGCTTCTTTGGGTTAGTTCTGTTAACGTAGCGTTTGTGAGGATCCGTTCGACTACGTCCGTTTGTCTTCTCCATGGACTCGTTCTTCTTCCTTGCGGGATCTCAGGCAAGATGACCATACCCTCGAAATCACTTCTATCTTTGCTTGCTAGTTGCTCGCTCTTTTGCTATGCCGCGATACCTACCACTTGCTTTATCATGCCTCCCATATTGCCATGTCCAGCCTCTAACCCACCTTGTCCTAGCAAACCATTGTTTGGCTATGTTACCGCTTTGCTCAGCCCCTCTTATAGCATTGCTAGTTGCAGGTGAAGATGAAGTTTGTTCCATGTTTGGAACATGGATATTGTTGGGATATCACTATGTATATTTTCTTTAATTAATTCATCTATATACTTGGTAAAGAATGGAAGGCTCGGCCTTATGCCTGGTGTTTTGTTCCACTCTTGCCGCCCTAGTTTCTGTCATACCGTTGTTATGTTACTGGATTTTGCGTTCCTTACGTGGTTGGGTTATAATGGGAACCCCTTGACAGTTCGCTTTGAATAAAACTCCTCCAGCAAGGCCCAACCTTGATTTTACCATTTGCCACCTAAGCCTTTTTCCCTCGGGTTTCTGGAGCCCGAGGGTCATCTTTATTTTAACCCCCCCCCCCCCGGGCCAGTGCTCCTCTGAGTGTTGGTCCAAACTAGAGCCCCTTGCAGTGCCACCTCGGGGAAACTTGAGGGTTGGTTTTAGTTGTACGGACTGCTCATCCGGTGTGCCCTAAGAACGAGATATGTGCAGCTCCTATCGGGATCTGTTGGCACATTCGGGCGGCTTTGCTGGTCTTGTTTTACCATTGTCGAAATGTCTTGTAACCGGGATTCCGAGTCTGATCGGGTGTTCCCGGGAGAAGGAATATCCTTCGTTGACCGTGAGAGCTTGTGATGGGCTAAGTTGGAACACCCCTGCCGATTTTGAACTTTCGAAAGCCATACCCGCGGTTATGGGCAGATGGGAATTTGTTAATGTCCGGTTGTAGAAAATTTGACACTTAAGTTAATTAAAATGCATCAACCGCGTGTGTAGCCGTGATGGTCTCTTTTCGGCAGAGTCCGGGAAGTGAACACGGTTCTTGTGTTATGCTTGAACGTAAGTAGTTTCAGGATCACTTCTTGATCACTTCTAGTTCACGACCGTGCTTTGCTTCTCTTCTCGCTCTCATTTGCGTAAGTTAGCCACCATATATGCTAGTGCTTGCTGCAGCTCCACCTTACTACCCTTCCCTACCCATAAGCTTAAATAGTCTTGATCTCGCGGGTGTGAGATTGCTGAGTCCTTGTGACTCACAGATTACTTCAAACAGTTGCAGGTGCCGATGATAACCGTGCAGGTGACGCAACCGAGCTCAAGTGGGAGCTCGATGAAGATCGTGTTTGTTGTGTTGTTTCGTTTCTTTTTGATCAGTAGTGGAGCCCAGTCGGGGCGATCGGGGATCTAGCATTAGGGATTGTCTTTCTTTATTTGGTTCCGTAGTCGGACCTTGATTGTATTCTGGATGATGTAATGCTATATTTATGTTTTGTGTGAAGTGGCGGTTGTAAGCCAACTCCTTATCTCATTCTTATTCAGTACATGGGATGTGTAAAGATTACCCCTCTTGCGACATGCCTACAATGCGGTTATGCCTCTAAGTCGTGCTCCGACACGTGGGAGATATAGCCGCATCGTGGGTGTTACAAGTTGGTAATCAGAGCCTTCCCCGACTTAGGAGCCCCCTACTTGATCGAATCGCTGGCGTTGTTGAGTCTAGAAAAAATGTTTTGAGTCTTATAGGATTATATATATCGGAGAGTAGGATTCTTTTTACTCCTCGGTCCCTTCGTCGCTCTGGTGAGGCCTCCTGACGTAGAGTTTTGACTCTTCTCTTCTCAAATTTCACTAAAAAAAATTAGGATCACGCGGGTATCTTGGAATCATTCCGATGGTTTTGTGACGAGAATATTGTTCTTGGTGCCTCCTGACATTTAGGGGTTGTGGCAGTGTCCCGAGGAGTTGAGCTCCGAGGTGTTGTTGTCACAATTTTATCATTGCAGTTCTGAAATACCTGAGTTTCGCTGACATCGAAAATCTCTTTTATGCAGTTGTTGGTGAGATAACCTCGACGCCACCCAGTACTGGGGCGGGAGTTCGGGAGTATTGCCATAACTCGTATAACGGATGCTTTTCGAAGGTTGAGGTAAATGATTTCCGAAGGTTTCTTGGTTATGTGTTGAAGGATGGATACAGCTGGATGTAGGATTTGTTAGTTTTGGGTGAGATATTATGCTTCCCCTGTATCCCCAACACCTGATTGCATAACCAGAAAGTTTCGGGAGTTTATAAGTGGGAACTCAAGTAGCTCCTAGAACAATCTTTCCAACAGACACATGATACGATATGGGATCTATCATATGTTTGTTTCCGGCTTATTCTACAAGTCAATCCTTTGTTTTGTTTTTGTTGTGGTATTCGAGTTGCTTCAATGTCAAATGTGTTTCCATACCTTTTCCAAGCGGTGTTCTCATACTTCTATGTGAATACCAATCCTTCTTGATAATCGAGATTGTCATGTCAATCCTTTTCAACCGGTGAGCTTCACTTCAAGTGGATCCGTTCATTTTCAACATCCGCAAGACCAACTCTAAGTATTCTCAACGGTGTTTGTTTCATTCGTCCCAAATTGTCTTTATTTTCCCACCCTCCCACCCTTTTCCTTCAAGGATTCGGATTTCTTAATCAACTATCATGTTATTGATGAGAAGTCTCTCCATTCTTTTCCGTCAATATTCTTACCCGGTGGTTCTCGTGAAGATGCTCTACAAGTTCAACATTCTTCGTTCTCTTTCTTCTCCGGTGGATCCAATTCAAGCTTTGTTGATCATATCCTTTTCCTCGTTTCAAATGCTTTCTCATGCCGGTGCACCTCTTAATCATCCGCTTCTCGCCATTCATTTGTTCCGTTGTGTTGAAGATATCTCGAAAGATTCGCGTTGCCATTCTCAATTGTTCAAGTTATTTCGATATTGTTATCTCATTCAAGCCATTTAATTCAACCAGTGCAATCTCTCTTTTCAAGTAATCGTTCAATGGTGTTTTCTTTGAGTGGGCCCTAACCCACAGGTCTTTTCCCAGGATCTTACCTGACTCTTCTAATCTTCCCGGAGTTACTCTCAAATTCTTTTCCAAGTTTGACGTAAGAATGAATTATCATCAGTCATATGTCTTTCTCCAAGATCTTTCAAATTCTTTTCATCGTTTGGTTCAACCTTTTTAATTTCCATCCCGGAGTATCTCAACAATTCATGGTGGTGTTTCTCATCATCATTCTCAACATTTGAAGACCGAAGAAGAGTTCCTCTTAAATTCTTATCCGTTCTTCCAAAGATTCATGGTTCTAGCTTGCTGCCATCCTCTCATAATTGTTTTGATTGTGAGAATTCTTCCATCCATCCGGAGCATTTCATAAGTTGTTTTCATTTCTTTCCTCTGAAGGCCATCACTTCAGAAGAATTATTCATTCTCAGTTTTCAGCTCTCATTCTCTAAATCTTACCGGTGCATCGTTCAAGTGTTCTCTAATCAGCTCGTCATCTCTTCGTTCTCATGTATCAAAATTCTCTCAAGCATCTTTGTTTATTTGCTAATCCTTCCCGGTGTTTCTTCATCTTTTACTCGTTCATTTTCAATTCTTACGGTGTTTCGTTCAAGATCTCTCTTCCTTCGTTATCATATCAATTCATTTGTTCTTTGCAATCCTATCGGTGGTTCGTTGAAGACCTTTCTCAAGTTTGCGCTATATCTCTCTTAATCCTTTCTACGAGAATAAGTAGTATGCCAAATATGTTGCTTGTCATCAATTTAATTGGTGAAGGATACGCATAACATAATTCTTATTCTTGCTTCATCCTAATGATGGATCCATTCTTCTGGAGTTTGTTCACGATGAGTCAATTCTCGGTTTCAATTGTTTCATCTTTCTTTTGTTACCGGAGTTCCAAGATCTCTCAATTATGTCATTGCGAAGCTCCATCTAATCATTGCAAGGCTTCACCTTGTGTTTTCAACTTCTCTTTCCTTTCATTATCCTTTTTTATTACCGGAGTTCTTTAGGGAGGCTCTACATGATGGCTCATCAAGGATTTAATTCCTTCTTGAAGTGTTCATCGAGATTCTTTTTAAAGGAGCTCAAGTATTCTTCATCTTGCATTCCGAAGTGCAGTTCTTTCTATCTTATCTTTTCAGGTGGTGTTATGTCTTTTTTGACAATTTCCCTTCATGCTTCATGATTCACAAATTGTCCGGAATGACATATTTTAAACCCATCATTTTCAATTCGTTCATGAGTTTCTTTGCAACCCATCAATCTCTTCATTGGAGTTATCTTGGGTTATATTTCACCTAAAGCTTTCCCGAAGGATTGTTGCTATCATGGTGCTTATAAATGACCCAAGTTCTTCACTTATCCTCCCGGTGAAATAAGTTTCTCGTCTCCTTGTTCATATCAATCCAATCTATTGTTTCCATTAGTGGCAGAATTTCACCTCAAGTTTTCGAGATGTTTTCCATAAGCCCACAACAAGCTTACTCTTTTCGTTGTTGGTTTTCCAACAACTCCTTTCAACCTTTTCGTCGTAAGCATGCTCTTTCAATTTTATTTGCGAGAGTTGTCATTCGTCTTCTCCGTTCTTTTTCTTTCCAACCATCTAGTTTTCCATTCATTTGTTTCGGAGGCATTGTGATGTTGCTCTCTTCACTCATCATCTCGGATTGTTAGGACCATGTTCTTTTCGTGCTTATCCATTTAACCGGAGTGTCGTGCCCTCTTTTCAAGTTCTCTCATCTTATCAAGTTTTTGCCTCCCTTCTCAACCAGAGTGCTGTCTGAAATCCTTCTTACCCCTTGTGCCATTCTTTCAATAGTTCCGAAGGAAGTGTGTTGTTGATTTCGTCAAGTATCATCCAATCTTATCAAGTTCTTATTCAATTCCTTTTTTTCAGTCGGAGTGCTGTCCAAATTATATCATTTTTCCTTCTCTATCTTGTTTTAACCGGAGTGTTGTGGCTATTATTCCTCTTCTAACTGGACTCTCATCCAAGTGCTTTCATTTTGCCAAGCTCATATTCTTTACCTTCCATTTCCAAGCGGAGTGTTGTCGTAATTGATCCTTATTGTTCCTTGTGCATCTCGTTCTACCAGAGTGTTTGCATGTACTTATTGTCCATTGCAATCCTTTTCTGTTGTCTTTCAACCTACAAGGTTCTCGTAATGTTCCTTGTTCCTCTTTTCTAACGGAGGTTTTCAACTTTGTTCATCTTTGTTGTATTCTTTCTTTCAAATTTGTTCAACCTCTCAAGGTTCGTGGCTTCATTCGTTTGTCCAAGAAACAACTTAGTTTCACCTCACCTCTTCCTCTTCCTTTTCCCTCCGGTGCCATCCCTAGGATCTCGGGTCGAGATCCTCTTGTAGTCGTGGAGTGTTGTGACGCCCCGAGACCGATGCGCCAGGTGTCTTCCAGTTATTTGCTGTCTTTGTCATGTCAGTTTCTTGCGTGTTGCGTCTTGCCATGTCATCATGTGCATTGCATCTGCATGTTTTTCAAAACTTGCATCCGTCCCGGTCTCCTCATTCTTTCCGTTGTCCGTTCTGAGCCCAGACACACTTGCACGCGCCTGCGGCACCTCCGAAATATTATTTTATAAGTGGTCGAAAAATGTTCTCGGAATGGGTTGAAAGTTGGCATGCAGTGTTTTTATATTGTAGGTAGGCCGCCTGCGAAATTTCATCGCATTCGGAGATTGTTTGATGCCCCAACGGATAACTATAGCGACATTATAGTCGGTCAAAACGTCGGACGTTTTCAGTCTCCGGAAACCGTTGCCGGGCTGCTTTATTTTCTCTTCTGTTATCTCATCCCAAGGCTTTCTGCACGGTCCACTACCACTCATCTGCAGCCCATCTAGTCCCCCTCTGTCTGTAGCCGTATGATCGCGATCCAAGGGTCTGGAAACCCCCCAAATCCCCCCTAAACCCTAAACCTGCCTATTTAAACCACCTCCTCCTTCCAAATCTGGTCATCCCTCTCCTCCCTCGTTTCCCATGCCATCCTAACCAGCCGCCGCTGCCATCCTCCTTGTTTTCTGGCGCCCTCCACCTCGCCCCTGCCACTTGGCACGTAGCCATTGGCTGCGCCACCACCTAGCGCCGCACGTGGCCAGTACCAAGCCGCCACATCGCCCCGGTCCTTTCCTCCACCGCGCCAGGCCCATCCGCGGCCCGCCCGAGCCCATCTGGGCCCGGACGAACTCCTCCCTTGCCTGCAGGCTCCCCGCACGCCCGAGCCGCTCTCTCCTCTACCCGCTGGATCGAGGGAACGGAGGGTCCTGCCCTGCCTCGCCGGAGCTGCCTCCCCCGCCGGCGAGCACCTTCACCAGGCCGCCTCCGGCCAGGTCGCGTCGCCCCTGCCTCGCCTCCTTCCTTTCCCTGCTCTCTCCCGGTCTCTCAATCTTCTCTTTCTCTCTGTCCCGCAGGAAGCCATGGCTCCAACTCGACCCTGCCGATCTGCTTCGTCGTCGCCGGGAATGGAGCCTCCGCAGCGGGATCTGCCCGGATCCGTTCCTCTCCGGTCCTCCTCTCCGCCCTCGCCTGCCGGAGTCGCTGCCGCCCTGCCGTTGACTTCAGGCGCCGCCGTCCCTTTCTCATGCTCCTGCGCCTGCGCCAGACACGAGGAGGATGAGTGCCTCAACACCCTGCATCGCTAGCACGTTGGACCGGCCTGTGAGGCCCAACACTATGCAAGGCCCAGCGCGCCAACACCCCTCTGCAGCCTGCTCCATTGACCGGGCCTTGGCCCATGGGTGAGCTCCCCGCAGCTCCTCCTCTGTTGGCCCAGTCCAGCAGATTTGGCCCACTTTATTTTTTCCCTTTCAGCGAATTTGTTCTTTTCCCAGGAATTACATATTTGCAGAAAAGTCCCTTTAGATCATGCATTTAATAACTCACCAACCATGCATCACATGTAAAAACTTAATATATGAAACTTGCTTAGAATTTTGTGTAGATTAATAATTTGCAACTTTCATCTATGTTTAAAATGGTTAAAATGATGTTTGCCTATATTTTGCCATATTGCCATGTTAAAATGATTTAATTCATAACTAAATAACCGTAGCTCCAAATTTAATAAACTTTATATGTAAATGGGGTAGAAAAATGCATAGTTTATCATGGTGACATTACTTTGCATGTTTAATAACTCTAAAATGGTGTTTAGGGCAGAACAGTACCAAATTCAAATATTCCACATATTGTTTGCTATATCCGGCCTCATTTAAACTTGCCTAGATAGGTAGTTTTCTTATGCTTCACCTCTTTAATTGTTCAACAACATTTAATATTGATGGGTACCTAAACGAGAGAGAACTAAATAAGTCCTGTGGTGTTTCGTCAATATGCAACTCGTTGCATATTGAGCTCCACTTAACTTGTAGTTTTGCTAGTGCACTTTGCCATGCCATGCCTCATTAAACCGGATATGCATCATACTTGATTGTGCATCATGCCATGATTATGTGATGGTTGTTTACTATGTGGTTTGCTTCTTTCCGGTGTTGCTTCTTCGGGTTAGTTTCGTTAACGTCGCGTTTGTGAGGATCCGTTCGACTACGTCCGTTTGTCTTCTCCATGGACTCGTTCTTATTCCTTGCGGGATCTCAGGCAAGATGACCATACCCTCGAAATCACTTCTATCTTTGCTTGCTAGTTGCTCGCTCTTTTGCTATGCCGTGATACCTACCACTTGCTTTATCATGCCTCCCATATTGTCATGTCTAGCCTCTAACCCACCTTGTCCTAGCAAACCGTTGTTTGGCTATGTTACCGCTTTGCTCAGCCCCTCTTATAGCGTTGCTAGTTGCAGGTGAAGATGAAGTTTGTTCCATGTTTGAAACATGGATATTGTTGGGATATCACTATATATATTTTGTTTAATTAATTCATCTATATACTTGGTAAAGGGTGGAAGGCTCGGCCTTATGCCTGGTGTTTTGTTCCACTCTTGCCGCCCTAGTTTCCGTCATACCAGTGTTATGTTCCTTGATTTTGCGTTCCTTGCGCGGTTGGGTTATAATGGGAACCCCTTGACAGTTCGCTTTGAATAAAACTCCTCCAGTAAGGCCCAACCTTGATTTTACCATTTTCCACCTAAGCCTTTTTCCCTCGGGTTTCCGGAGCCCGAGGGTCATCTTTATTTTAAACCCCCCCCCCCGGCCAGTGCTCCTCTGAGTATTGGTCCAAACTAGAGCCCCTTGCAGCGCCACCTCGGGGAAACTTGAGGGTTGGTTTTAGTTGTACGGACTGCTCATCCGGTGTGCCCTGATAATGAGATATGTGCAGCTCCTATCGGGATTTGTCGCACATTCGGGCGGCTTTGCTGGTCTTGTTTTACCATTGTCGAAATGTCTTGTAACCGGGATTCCGAGTCTGATCGGGTGTTCCTGGGAGAAGGAATATCCTTCCGTTGACCGTGAGAGCTTGTGATGGGCTAAGTTGGAACACCCATGCCGATTTGAACTTTCGAAAAGCCGTGCCCGGTTATGGGCAGATGGGAATTTGTTAATGTCCGGTTGTAGAAACACTTGACACTTAACTTAATTAAAATGCATCAACCGCGTGTGTAGCCGTGATGGTCTCTTTCGGCGGAGTCCGGGAAGTGAACACGGTTCTTGTGTTATGCTTGAACGTAAGTAGTTTCAGGATCACTTCTTGATCACTTCTAGTTCACGACCGTGCATTGCTTCTCTTCTCTCTCTCATTTGCGTAACTTAGCCACCATATATGCTAGTGCTTGCTGCAGCTCCACCTTACTACCCTTCCCTAACCATAAGCTTAAATAGTCTTGATCTCGCGGGTGTGAGATTGCTGAGTCCTTGTGACTCACAGATTACTTCAAACAGTTGCAGGTGCCGATGATAGCCGTGCAGGTGGCGCAACCAAGCTCAAGTGGAAGCTCGATGAAGATCGTGTTCGTTGTGTTGTTTCGTTTCCTTTCGATCAGTAGTGGAGCCCAGTCGGGGCGATCGGGGATCTAGCACTACGGGTTGTCTTTCTTTATTTGGTTCCGTAGTCGGACCTTGATTGTATTTTGGATGATGTAATGCTATATTTATGTTTTGTGTGAAGTGGCGATTGTAAGCCAACTCCTTATCTCATTCTTATTCAGTACATGGGATGTGTAAAGATTACCCCTCTTGCGACATGCCTACAATGCGGTTATGCCTCTAAGTCGTGCTCCGACACATGGGAGATATAGCCGCATCGTGGGTGTTACAGGAGAGTCCGTAGGAGGGGACAACCCACCAGGGCGCGCCAGGAGGCCCTGGCGCGCCCTGGTGGGTTGTGCCCACCTCGGGTGCCCCTGTGACCGCCTCTTTGCTCTATAAATACCACAATATTCCAGAAACCCTAAAGGAGTTGACGAAATATTCATCCAGCCACCGCAGAGTCCAGAACCACCAAATCCAATCTAGACAGCATCATAGAGGGGTTCACCACTTCCATTGGTGCCTCTCCGATGATGCGTGAGTAGTTCCTTGTAGACCTTCGGTTCCGTTGTTAGTATCCAGATGGCTCTTTCTCTCTCTCTCTCTCTCTCTCTCTCTCTCTCTCTCTCGCTGAATTCTCAATACAATGGTCTCTTAGAGATCCATATGATGTAACTCTTTTGCGTGTGTTTGTTGGGACCTGATGAACTTCGAGTTTCAGTCATATCTTTTTATATCCATTCAAGTTATTTGAGTTTCTTTGATCTCTTATATGCATGATCTCTTATAGCCTCATATTTCTTCTCCGATATTTGTGTTTTTTTTGACCAACTTGATCTATTTATCTTGCAATGGGAAGAGGTGCCCGGTAGTGGGTTTGATCTTACAGTGCTCGATCCCAGTGACAGAAAGGGAAACAACACGTACGTATCGTTGCTACTAAGGATAAAAAGACAAGATATATATCTACCGCCATATAGATAAACGAATCTTGTCTACATCATGTCATCGTTCTTATTGCATTACTCCGTTTTTCATGAACTTAATACACTAGATACATGCTGGATAGCGGTCGATGTGTAAAGTAATAGTAGTAGATGCAGGCAGGAGTCGGTCTACTAATCCATGAAATCCAAAGAGGCAATTATCATTGAGAAAGGGCATGTCAAGCATATATAACAAAACAGTTGTGCTTGGTTTTTTTTGAAGTTAAGGGAACATATTTCTTACCCTATGAGTTCCGAACTAAAGAACTTGATGAGCATCAAGAGCGCAATATGTGGCCAAACAAAGTTTGATTGACAAGGACCTTCAAGGTGATGAGGCATGTAATATAGAAAAAGAACATGACAAGGTGTTAGGGAGCCATCCAAAAGAGAAGCAAGATATTGTCCGGTCATGAAACCATCATGCTCTCTCAACATATTTGAAGAGGTGTATCTAGCAAGTAATTTACCTATTTTCTGATTTTGTCATAATTTTGTTGTTGATGCATATATTAGAAAAATCTCCATAAGAAATCTTGAGAGGCCAATTAGGAAGGATGATTTATTTGTTAGCAATAAGATTGTTACAAAGCATATCGGTCAACATATTGTACTCTTTAGTGAGGCCGATAGTGACAATTTATTACAGCCAAAGCTTTCCCCCCCATTGGTTCATTTAGAGTTTATATCAACATGGGTAGTTTTGCTTGTTCCATACTTGGTTTATATTTGGTCTCAAATAAGACGTGTGTTCTAACTATTTTTTTCTCAAAAACATAAAGCCAAAGTTTAAATATTTTGAGAAAATCGATGATAGTATAACTTCTTATTCAAAGACATATGAGAGAGAATGCAAAACACAATACATAGCCGAATGGCTGATGTAAAATCTGAACCATTTGATTGCTTAGTTCCAAAGGCAGTCTCACAACAAGATCGGCTAAAGATTGATAAGTATACCTTCAATTCGAGCATGTGTAATCATATCTCTGATTTACTACTGAAAATGATTATATTAGAATTATTTATAACCATGTAGAGCCATCAATGCAAGGATGGACGTATTGCAAGTTGCATGGTTCGTTTGAACATAATTTTGAAGGTTGCAACATGTTTCATCAATAGTACAATCAACCATTGATAAAGGACGTTTGAAACTTGTTGAAACACAAATGAATGACCAATCTACACCTATTGGTCATGATGGACAAAAGCTATTGCATCGACTAACTCAAGCCGATTCATCTAAAGACGAGAAGGTAAAAGTTGCATATGATGGAATCAAGCTTTCAAGTAAAGAGATTGTTCGAGTGCACAATGAAGATATTCTTGAAGGTGGGAATTCAATCAAAGTTACAATGAAGACACTAAACACTGGGGACAGCAGGAAAAATCCAAAGATTGATGCAAGCAAACCAAAGGAGACAAAGGCCGTAATAAGCACAAGAGTAAGAAATCAAAAGTCACTTTCGCAAAGTTATTAGATAAATATATCAAAAGAAGAGTGAAGAGAAACGTACTTATCGACCAGATAATCCAAAGAAGTCAAGATCACCCCTTAGGTGTAAGTTTGAGTGGTACTAGAAAAGGGAGAATTTTAATGTTGCATATTCATATCCTACTTTTGGGTCGCCAATGCCAATGCCATGGATACCTCCTTATGCTAATTTTTATTCATATTCATCATGGGACATGTATGATTCAAGGGCATATTCTCCATCTTATTTCAAACCATCTCGCCAAGATTATGCAGCTCCAAGTAGACCAACATTCAATGAACAATCATATGTTAAAGACTGTTTAAATAAAAAAAGAATCGGCCTGGAGCTCAAGAATGAAAAAAAGATGTGGTCAAGTGTTGTATCCTGTGAATCGAAGGCAGCAATTTGATATCGAACAAACAGAAATCAATGAATACAAGTGCTCCTGGCATATGAATTAATTCACCAAACCAAGGATCACGAAGGGGCTACAATCTGGATAAGAGAATCAAGGATGAGAAGATCAGAGATCAAAGATAGAGGAGCAGGAGATGATGCACTGCCGGATACTAGAGGAGGCAGTAAGTTGGAGGAGGAAGAAGGCATTAGCATGATCCCCTTTCGCTTGCGGCTGCTCTCCTCTTGTAGCCACTGAACTAAGAAGTCCATTGTAGCGAGCCCACAACCCATGTCCGCTCAGCCCAAATTACCTCTACGTATGGGTATGACATCAAGCAAGTTTATCGTGTTAAGAAAGATGTTGTAAGTGTGCAACTTCAGATTTTTATTTCAAATGATGAAAGGCCAATCAAGATGTTGACATTTGCTAAATAGGCATTGAGGTGAAGCAATCGACTGTTGAAAATCAAGGTGCCAAGTCTAAACAAAAGAAATTGAGAGTGCGCAAGTTCAAGAAAGAGTTGCCATTGTCTAAAATGGAATCATAGCTGAGGTGCCACTCGCTTGGAGTTTAGAGTAGGGAGTTGGGTCAAGATTAGACATGGGATAAGTCGTTTTATTCCCAATCCTCTGTTTGATGCATGATAGAAGTTATGTATGAGAATTTGAGGAGAAATTATACTCCTTTGTTTGGTTCGTTGAAATTGACATAGGACTAGACAAGGAAAGATAGGATGAACGGTTAAGATTGACTCACTTAAACAATTCCTTTTCAATTCCCACCCCCTCCCTGTTAATAAAACGGTGGGAGTTGGAGTCTCCCATGCCTCTTCCCTTATGAATTCCCAATCCCTCCAACCAAATAATAGCTTTTAAGTCTCATACCCTTTCAATTCCCATTGAGAGAAGTGCATATTACACCCCTCAACTCTAGCCCTAGTCTAATATACAACCCCCAACTCCAAAACCGTCTACTCTGCAACCTCCAACTCTTAAAACCGGCCAAAATTCAACCCTCCCCTCCCCTTGACCGGTTTTGACCGGGTTTGACCCATTGACTGATGAACAGTAAGTTCAGAAAAAAATGAAAATTCAGAAAAATATAATTTTAGAAAGCATTTTTTGCCTCCGGATGAATAGTATTTCAAAAAAAATTGGGAACAGAATTTTAAAAAATAAATTCGACTTTTCACCGGTGAACAGTATTAAAAATTCAGTTTTTTTTACATGTACCCGGAGGTAATAAATTGGAAACAAAATTCACCGGGATTTGTTTTTTGAATTACTGTAAACAGCATGAACAGTATTCAAAAAAGTAAAAAAATCAGGAAAATCATTTTTTCACTGCGTGAACAGTAACCGAGGGAAAATTTTCGTTCCAAAAGGTTGAACTTTTTTTTAATTACTGTGGAAAAGTCGAAATTATTTTTAAAATTTTGTTACCAACTATTTTTTGAATTTACAATTTTTTTATTATTTTTCTGAATTTTTCATTTTTTTTCAAATTTACTGTTCATCGGTCAACGGGTCAGACCCGGTCAAAACCGGTCAAGGGGAGAGGAGGATTGAATTTTGACCGGTTTTAAGAGTTGAAGGTTGCAGGTTAGACGGTTTTGGAGTTGGAGGTTGTATATTAGACTAGTGCTAGAGTTGAGGGGTGTAATATGCACTTCTCTCATTCCCATTCCCTGGCTCTAATTATCCCCAACCAAACACGTTGTAACGTGCACAAGGGCTGAAAAAGAGGAACATGGCATGAATAACCAAGGGAAGCAGTCAAAACAAGAATGATGTGCAAGTTTCTATTGCAACAAGTGCAACAAAAATAAAGGAGAAGAATGGAAGCAACAAACAATTAAATCAAAGGTTTGCACTGCCACTTCAAAATCTTCGATTAGCACATCATCTATGTTCTTCAACCATGCCATTGATGCCTTTGCCCAAGTACCCTCCGTGGGCAGATTTCAGAAACTATAGTACTATGCACTGCAGTGCAAAGCTTCTTGCATATATATGTGTTCAGACAGTACATATCGTATACGGTGAAGTGACACCGTCTTCTTCGATAGTGGCAAGAAAGTGTGTCACATATCATGAGTGATATATGCTACTCTGGAGCACTCCTTTTGATCACACAGCTTTATTTACAATCCACAATAGCAAAACACCAACTACCACTACAGTAAGTTATCTGATACACGAAGTAGAAGGGCTACGGCGCATAGGAAAACAATGGTGGCATCCATGACTGCATCTAGTCCCATCAACCGCGCCATCATCTCTGCGAGGGTTTCGCGCCCATGCATCTGCCAAACATGAGGTTTCAAGTAAGTACCCACTAAAGAAATGTTCAAACGAAGATAAGCAACTGCAATTTTTTCCTTTCTTTCACATTCAGTCTTGACACTATGATAGTGTCAAAAAATCGTCTTATATTTTAATAGAGGGGGTATTCAGGAGTGTATATCTAATGTCATTTCTGTGTTCATTTGTTGTTAATGACAACCCAGAGGCGGGCCAGCCAACTTCTGGAGCTTAGGTCAAACCTTCAGTGTGGCAGTTCTGATGAGTGCTTGCCCAACCAAGTTTTCGCTTGACCCCTAGAGCTTAACTAGAGACCTGAAACTTGTTCTGCCAAAAGATTCCAATTTGTATTTTTCTGAGCGCCATTTTTGATTGCCCCATAAATATGTGTGGGTTCATAAATAAGAGAGATCACATAAAACCTCTACTAGTACTACGTAAAAGCCGGACGGGAGTGCTTTCTCACCATAAATTAAGGCAGTTTGTACTTTGTAACATCCATATAAATCTTAATAGCCAACCAGGAAAAAGGTAAAGATTGAACGAGAGCAGGTCCAGCAATTTTCCTTGATTGGCAGAAAATTGGGGCCTACCTATGAAGGTTACAACTGTTACTCTTACTGTTTACCTGCACTTCTACCCCGTAACCCAGTAAAAATTAAGTCAAATGGGTCTTCACTTGCATGAGTATGACTTGTACGAAAAATCAATTTAGTTTGCAATGTACATATGAACTTCATATACAGTATGATGAATGATATATCAGGGGGAAGAAATCAAACCTCTACAAGATTCTTCAGTTTCATAGAGAAGTTCTGCTCAGCATGTTGGATACAGTAACGCAACATATCCAACACAGCTATATCAGTTTCATAGTCATCAGAACCTGTGTAGAAGATATAAGGTGTATTTCTTAGTTATGCATCATATTGAGAACGTGGCAAAAGCAACTGTGCAATACCTGGTATATCAAAAATTTGTTGGGGTGGAATGGCAAGTGTCTCTGCTAACTCATTCTGAACTTGGGAACGCTGTTGAAACGATAGTCTATCCCCGTGAGTAACCACAACAGCAGGCTTGTCATCTGCAATCACATTTGTTAAAATCACTCTGATGCTGACAGTACCAAATATAAATTTATCATACTGGTTAATTAATGAAACACATTGTTCAATGAGAACGCTGAGAATAAAAAGGCAATAATTCTATACAACAAATATACATTACATAAATCACAAATCTGTATACAAACCTCCTGAAAGAAAATATGTTTCAAACTATTCAAAGGAATATTAGTAAAAAATACATATGTGTTCATTTGTACATGCATATATTTATTACACATTTAGCACATTAAGGAACTACATAAAACTATAAGCATCATAGCTGCCCATACCTCCAAAAGACAAGAATGGATTCATAAATGTCCCGCGGAGCATATCCATATATCCTTTCTTATCACTTCCAATTGATCTTAATATAGAAACACCATCAACCACAAATATCACAAAGTTGACCTTCCTGGTTTTGCAAGGCAAAAAACTGTATTGCCTCCCCATTGATTTGAGGTTCTTAATCTTAGTGTCATCATCAGTATCCCTGTCAAAAAAAAGTGTTATGAAAAAGGTTAGCTAGTGCAATGTCGAGTAGTTAGTTTTCATATGTTGTATATTGCTTCGTTTAAGACTAAATAAGATTTATGAAAAACGAAAAAGGAAATGACAAAACAATGTTGAAACATAAGAATAAACTGGACACCTCTCTATGCATGTTCTGAAGGATAGTACTTGCAGGAAGCACAAGAAATAATTTGCAGGAAACATTTCAAATAATTCTCCATGTGTTCCCTTTAAGATACTAAAACATATTGTGACATCAAATTCTGTACAGATCTTGAACGGCGAAATGTTGACAATCACAGATATTTTGACTGACACAAAGATCCACTTGATAATGTATCTTTTGGTGTGAAGAATTAAAAGACCTGGAATACTCATACCCATAATTACAAGTGTAAGATTATTTTTTGCGAGAAAATCACAAGTGTTGGATGACAACAAATTTCTCCGAAATGAAAAGCCTAATGCACAGAACACCTACAAGACAATATATAATTGAATTAAGGATCACGTCTTACCATGTCACCATTTCCCCATGGCTAATTCCCTTCATCATCCAACGTTGCAGCATTTTGAAATCCTTTTCTGGGTTTCTGGACAAGCTCCTTGTATCACAAATACATATACCGTTTGAATTTCTTGGGATTTTATACTCCCGGATGAAGCTTGTACCATTTGATTTGGAATTATCTAGCAATGTAAACAGCAGTAGGAAAATCAGCTGCACTCGCACATATCGAAATACTGCACCCAAAATTGATAAGACTTACAGGAAACCTGTGCCCGCTCTGGTGCAAACGGATCGTCATCTTTGTCAAAGACCCGTGTAATTCGGTTCACAAGTGTACTTTTCCCAGCACCTCTGGGACCCACCAATAACAATGTGGTGGTATCAGGCAACAAATAATCCCCAGCTTTTGTGTCGCCAACTCCTTCAATCCAATACCCAGGCTTATACCTGCTCATAGATTGAAATTACTGAACGAACATGCTGACCTCTCTATGATCTTTATCTACAAGATTTTTTAACTAGCTTTGCTACTTCAGTGTCATGTCATGAAAAATATTTATACAGTAGAATTTTTCTCTCTCCATGTTTGTTTACATAACCGCCTATGAACTCACTCAGACCAAAGAACTCATTGGAGTAGATACATAATACGTAGCAATGCTGTATTAGGAAATACACCATAAATAACACCACACTAGTTTTTTAAGATAGATACTGACCATTTCAACTTACGGGTTTATGAAACGTAAGTTTTGTAACCTGAGGTTCAAAATGGTAACCCAATTTAAGAGGACAAATTAGTCTAAATCAACCCCAAGGTGGGACTGAAACATTGCTGTCCCATAACGCAGACTTCAGTGATGACCATGTGTAAAGCGAATACACATCAACATACGTTCATTCCAAAACCAGAGACATGACACCACTTTCCAGCATCCCTTTTAGAGAATCATGCATGTGGCGCGTCAAACTACATGTTCTAGCAGTAGCACTCGGCATTTTCAAACAATAGTAGCATCTTATAAGTTCTTAACACAGAGACCGGGGCCTATTTTCAACAACCACTAACCCTTCAGCGTAGATGTAAATATCACAGGAGCAGAGCACAAGGGATAAACAAACAAATTAAAAGGGCTACGCTACCTCCTGATGAGGTCTTTCCCCTCCCGCAGCGACCGGTGCTGAAATTGGCTGCCGTAGAGAAGGGCTTCCACCTCGGGGTCGTCGCAGATGCAGCCCCCTTCGGAGTCGCCGTCAGAGACCGGCACATAATCGGCAAACTCTGTCACCACATAATTAAGCGGTCCATGCCCAAAAAGGTCAAGAAACAGAACCGATCGTACTACCAGATAGAAATTGGGATCAATCGGTTACTGGCAGAGCGAATCACCTCGAGGAAGGGACTCCGATGAGGACGAAGAAGGGGAGGCGGGGATGCCGGTGGGGCTGAGGTCGCCGCTGCCGCCACCCATGGATTTCTTGAAGAGGTCGCGCGATTTGGGGTTTCGGCGGGTTTGGGGGTGGAGAATAACGGGGAGATGGCGGGGCAGAGTAAAGCGGTCACGGCGTTAGTATTCCGATCGAGATATTTTGACGATGCAAGCAGGGGGTCCGCCGATTTTATTTTGCTATTAGGCCGACTCCAACTTATCCATTCATTTTATTGTGTCCATTTGAATTTGCATAGACAAAAAATACTGTCCAACGCGCCGACATAAAGGGACTCATCGACACCGAGCGAAAGCCCACGACTTCCTTTCTTTGTCCTCCCCTGGCTCATCTATGACACAACGGTCATTACCCCCTTCCACACCTGACCTTGTTGTCCTCGTCACCCTCATCCAATTTCGGCCTCTCCACCATCGCCGCTTCCATCGACCGGACCACCGCCGTCGCATCCACCAACACCCACTCTTACCGGCATTGTGACCGCTTTTCGGTGTCGTCTGAGTACTACAAAGCCTGCTTACCCAGGGTCGCCGGCAGCCTTCAGCATACCACCTCTACCTCATAGTCACCGCCGGAGGATGCGGGCTTTGACAGACCTCCTGCATGAACGGGCCAAGGATGGTGCCCTTCGCCACGACTCGTGCACACCCGCCTCCATCGTTGCCCACAAGGTGTTCAGCCCTTTGCAGGTCGAGACTCCTTCACGCCCACCACCGTCTAGTAAGGTAAGAATTCTTCACTCCGAAGGATCATGGAGGAGCCACCAAACTGATTGAGAGGAGCAGCCAGCAACCACTTATCCATGTTTATGCCCTCCTTATGAGGTAAAACACTATTCCCGCTCGTGTTGTATATTGCAGTGGGGGTGTACAAAGTACGGAGATATTCTAACTTATAATGTTCTTTCTATCGACTAGTTTGACCCTGTCTTATATAAGATACCGCCCTCTAGGGTTACATGAACCTAGTGAGCTACGTTGATGGAGGTGAGTCCTTTACCGTCTCGGCTTCCTCGTCTGGAACAACAAAGCCTCCAGTCTTCCTTCTCTAGAGCCCATGGGCTAGCATGATGGCGTGGGGGCGGAAACGGACCTAAGGAACCTTGGGTCGGCCTACTTGGGGCGACAACCAAAGAGGTGAGGCATCCCTGAGCCGTTACACCACCAGTAGCCCCCGAACCGGTCTTTAAACTTGGTTGCATCCTAATCGGCACCGATCTTCAACGTCATCTTATCACTTGCCGAGGTTTAAACTGGTTCTTTGTAGCTCCCTTGAAAGTGAATGATTATCGCCCACCACCTATGGTCGGCTTGCTCGCAAAGCCAAAGGAACCAACCCAGTCTTGATTTTTTGATGAAGATAGCCGACCTACGCAAGAGAGCTTCCTGCGCAGCCGGCCCCCGCAAGTTGAACTCTCGGGAAGCACCTTTGAAAATTACGAGCCCAGTCTTGTCTTAGTCAGACCGGATCAGGCTCCCCAACTGGTTGAATCAGACCACGTGTAAGGACGGACCGCTGCTCAACATGACTTGTGAGTGTTGGAATCCAACTTAGGCCACGTCCCATCAATAATGTGGCGTGCTCCTCATTCCCGCAGTACTAACGGCGACTCCTTGATCCCCGCGCACTTCGAGAATAGGTGCTATGATCGATCAAGTTCTTTCTTTCAAGCAACTGAAAGAAGCTCCGTCTTTTCATACAAAAAAAAGGGATTGACTAGTATCTTCTCTACTTCATATAAAACATGGAACCTTATTTAGTTGCTGCGTTAATCTGCTACCTACCTAATTAGTTAATGGTGTTTTCGTCCAAAATTCTCTTAATTTTTGTGCCTTGGTCACCGCGCTCGAAAAAATACATCTTAATAAAGGAACAAAGGGAGTAGAATATTTATATCTCATTGTAACGCACGGGCATTGTCCTAGTTTGTAAAGAAAACTAAACAAAAACCAACATAACCGAGTTAATCAGATCAGCCCTGAGGCTGTGCACTAAATGAGTCAAAACAACTCAGTCATCCAAGCCAGCAGAGTCAGACACCCCACAACATGATATTGAGCCACCACTCGGGCTTATGAAAAACGCGCACGCACACACTGATCGAGCAGCCCTTAGTCTGTGTACCAGCCGTGTCGACCACTTTATCAATGCACGAAAAAATTCTAGATCCTAGCTTGGCCAAAAGTCATGATTATATATATTCCAGCACTCCTCCGGTCCGTTTTACTCTGTGTATTAGATTTTTGTCAAATCAGATTTTAGAAAACCTGACCAAATTTATATTAAAAAAATATCAAATATCAACATCTACAATAGAAAATATATATACTATGAAACCACATTTCACAATGAATCTAACAATATTAATTTGACATTGTGAATGTTGATAATTTTTTTATAAGTTTGATCAAGGTAGAGATACTTTGACTTCGGACAAAACTTATATGCAGATTAAAAAGACCAGGGAGAGTAATGTTCAAGAGTCAATTTCCTTGTGAACTACGCCAAGGTGCAAGAAACAAGGAGCGCACGCACGCATGTACACGTTTATTGTTAGCTGATGTTACACACAAAATGAGTTGACAAGGAAATGTCTGTGGAAAATAAAGAAAAATACAAAATTAAAGCGGAGCATGGCTTCCGATGCACATGGTTGGTTGCACCGCGGCTAAGTCAACTGTTACAGCCTTTCCTGTATATACTGATTTGATCGATTCTTATCCAAAAGCGAGCAAACAAAGCAAGACAACTAATACTATCATGGATCAATATATTGTATTTTAGCTCAGCGAAATTCCAGTTTACGTGGTGGTTACCCTAAAAAAAAGTTACATGGTTGTGTAGTACACTAGCACGCCATGATGCAATGGTGCATAAATTTTATATCGCACTCAGTAGTGATTTAAACGGTTTTATATTAGTTTATAGTATTAAGCTACTACTTCCTCCCTCGACTAGATATATCCGTTTGAGCGTTATCTAATTTTAGACTGAGAGAACAATATTTTTTAAAGTACAACTAGTAAAATTGCCCGTGCGTTGAAACGGGATACATATTATTGCAATGATCAAAATGGGTGAATATCGACAATAACCAAATACCGATAATAAAAACAAGACAATATAAAGCTGGTTCATAAAATAATGTACGAACATCTGGGTGCCTTCATCAACAAAGGAAAAAATAACCAAAAAATAGCGGCTGTGAAACTTCACTTATATAGAGAAGATAGTTTGACATTAGTACTCAATGGATTTCTACTTAAGATGAAGTTATAATTTAGGAAATCTACTTCCTAATACACCTAACCATTTCTAAGTTGTACAAATTCAGAAAAATGTAAACTCTAGCTTCACTCTGGTTGTACTTAAGCATGTGTACTAATAATTGTTTTCTTAGTTCCCACCATCCTGCATGAGAATATATGTCATTATGAGGACAAACCCATTTAGCAATTTGTTGCTTCAAACAATCACATGTTGTGCAATCATTTTAATATTTCCCTAGCGCTGCCCTTGCACGTCTCCAGCAATCCAATGCGAAACAAGTTTTAAATGCCTTTGTCATAGTATAATTCATCCAAGATTGAGTCTAATTGACAACCTATATAAAAACATTGTAGAGCGAAATTCCCAGCTAAATTGTAATTGACCAAGGAGCGCTAGATTTGCTTCGATGAACTAAATAAATACATGGTCACCTAAAAATATGTGTCGATTTCTATGTAAGAGCTAGACTCTGGTGAGTTTATTTATCTTTGGGGCTGTAAGAGCTAGACTCTGGCATAAGCCTGCACATAACAGAACTCAGAAGAACATCTATAAAGTAATATTTGCGTGTTGCTATTAAAAACATGTCATGTGTGAAGGAGATTCATTTTCCATGAGATGATGAAACAAAAAATAAATATTTGGATGCTTACTTAGCATGCTGTAGCAACCTCGGAAGTGACTCAATGAGACAAGCGCACAAAACATTTGAAAACATGCAGTGAAGAGCTGCCAACTGCAGTAATTTTCTTAATGTATGTACTATTAGTTGGAAAGGGAAATTGATTTTGTGCCACCAATGAATGGACATCATCTCATCCGCTTATTCTGCATGGCTAGAAATATGCAGTCCGTTTGCCGGCCAATTGACAACAATGGTCGAAGCATGTTTATACAGATACATAGCAATGAACATACAAAAATAATAAGGAACTAAAGTTAAGAGTACCCCCCCCCCCCTCCCCCCCCGGCGCGCGCGTATTTCTTCAGTTTCGTTAGATTCCTCATCTCCAGCATTTTGACCATATTTGTCAAGTCATTATCAGGCCTAAGCCTGGCTCTGTTGTTGGCATGGCTGCTGCATGCCACAACCATTATATCAATTAGAGCAAACAGAAGCAGGCCCTAATTAGTCCAGATAAAAAAAATTAGAGGTAACACATTACACATACCAGAAGTCCAGCCACAATATCATGGCAAGCGGATATCGAAAGAACAGCAACCACAATCAGAGGCTCAGGATAGACCAAATGCAGCGATCGTGTTGTCACTACCGGTGGAGGCGGCATCACAAATTGTGTTTTTACTTGTTGAGTACTAACACTACCCTGAACATATTTTTGAAAAAAAAAATACTACCCTAAACATTCATCGTCTTACATGTGTCTCTATGTGGCTGATCATGTCTCCTTGAGCCTCAACCAACACTGCCATATCCAGGAATATCTACAAGCCAAAACCCAGGAAAGGAAATCCCTTCGATTCACATATGCATGCATGGTAGGTGTCAAGTGTCAACTATAAAATAAATTGCAAAAGAGCTTGTGCATTAAAACAGTATAACCTTCTGCAACTCCAGAAGCTTCCTCTCTAGATCTCTTACAGCATCATGCCGCTCCTGTATCTCAACAACAGTATCCAATATCTGCAACATGGATGAAAAATTATCATCCTGAGATTTCGATGTGTTTTTCCCACAAGTGTCCAGATCATGACCAAGTTATAACTCATATATACCTGGGCTCTCCCCTGCTTCTGAACTGCATCTTTGAAAATCTGCTCACTTCTTCCTGTCTCGATTAAACCATCAATTGTCCGCAGGTTCCAAAGTTACAAAGGAGGCACACTGTAAGAAAGATAAACAATAGAAAGAAAAAAGCACAAATTTAACCATAGAAAAAAATGTTGCCACTATACCTCTTCATCAAGGCGATTACCAGTTACAGTGAATACCCTTCTTTCAACGACTTCCCGGTATTCCTGCCCGATTGATTCTCTCATTACCTGCATCCGAGGGTAACAACACCGAATCACACACATTATACTATTCTATCTTCAGAGATATCAGGCTGATAGCTTCTATCAATAATCTACCATAATGGTTAAGAAGCATTTGTGTAAAGTTACTCAAAGTCCAGAGGACAATTGGCAAAAACATACTCGCTCCGTCCCAAAATAAGTGTCTCAAGCTTAGTACAACTTTTTTCTAAAGTTAGTACAAAGTTGAGACACTTATTTTGGGACGGAGGGGGTAGTTGAGTAGTATCTTTCTTTTACTTTCTAGAACATATAAGCATCAGCGAAGTAACTTGCACCCTGCTAGATGTTCAGAATTCATATGGGTTCTAGACTGGATGGTTCATAGACATGGCAAAGTAGGGTGGTTTCTCCCTGCTGCTGCTCTATGAGGGCATATCAAATCAAATAGCCCTAGTAGTAAACAGAAATAAGGACTGGTTTTAACTTTTTGTGCATGTATCTAAAGAAAAGATTAGAGGGAACATTTATTCATAGATAGAAGAGGAAAATCATCACATACATATCAATTTGAACATTTCCAGTTGAAAACAATACCTGAAATCATCCATCTGTTCCTTCATTTTCTTTTTCACTGCTCTGTAGAGAGAGAACAGTAAGCAGAGTGAACAAGGACTAATTCATGCATGCAAGAAGAGACCGGAAACAAAAATTGACAGAAAATTAATTTACCAAATAGTATGTTCCCTTGATCGATCTACCGCAGAGCCCTTTCCTCATCCAGGTTTCTGCCTGTTAGGTAAGTTCTGTAGCACAACACAGGGGCAAGCATCAGACCATAAGCAGATACAGCTAGGAAAGAATAACACAGACACAAGCAAGGTTAAGTGAAAGCATACATACGCAGCAGGTGATCAGCTAAGACAACTATTTGCGTACCAATCAATGTAAAAATACAACCTTTGTTCATTGTAGCAATAATATGGTGCCAGTTTAAAGTACTTGTACCAGGAAAGAAAACACAGACCATCTTATATTTTTCAGAGCTCTGAAAGTAAAAAACCAACAGGTGCAAGAATCGGAACAAAGAATAGTGTAATCCACACTTTTCTTCATAACTGCCCGAAGAACATACCATCGAACACCTTCCGTGCACGCTCCAGATCACCTGGCCGCAGCCCCGGATCAGCGTGCTGAAGGAGTAGAGGTCTAGAACGACGCACTCGTTGACCCGGGCATTGTGGATCACCCTGGCCATGGCCCCATGGCCGCGCAGCAATCCGGACCTGAGCCGCTGCATGCCAGTGGTCAATTCCTCCCCGTTGACGACCCCAACGCAAGGATGATCCACCTTGTGTTGAGCCCTCCTCCGCCTCCTCCACTGCCAGTACGTGGACATGAACTCGTGATCGCATTCGTCCCTCTCATGGGCGACCGGATTGACGGGAGACACGGTGGTCGCGTGCCCGTGCGGCACGTGTTGTTGACTCGTCGTTCGTGGCAGCTTGACTCCCGCGTCCATCCCTCCAACCTCTCCTCCCCGAGCTCGTCATACTCCCTGCCGTCTTTCCCCAATCACGGCCTCCAGCAGCGCCATCTCCCGCCCCTTCCGTCGGAGCAGATGCAGCGGCGCCCGCGAGCTCACATTCTCGTTCAAGGCAAAATCGACCGGGCGGCCGGCAGATCCAACCATGGAAACCATGCAAGGGGGTGGGGGCGGCGGGGGATGGGCCAGCGGCGCGCGGCCGCGGGGGCGTGGCGTGGCAGGAGGCGGCGGTGTGCTGGAGTCGGAGATAGGATTGGGAGGCAGGGTTGTGAGGGTGTGTTTTTTTATCTCGGCCATACCGGTTCGGCTGACTTATTTAAAATACTGCGGATCGAATACCAAAAGACACAGGGAATATTTTGCAAAAACGCCGCGACGGTGAACCCGAAAACTCAATCCGTGCTTTATTATTGGGCGATGTCCTCCCACGGCCACGCAACAGCGGTTGAGGTGGGGTTCGGCGCCGGATCAAGGTGGCGGCGTCGTTCACGAGCTCGGGCAGAGCATCCATGGCCGGAGCGCCGGAGCACCGGCGACACACGGACTTGGGGACCCCGGAGACGGCGCTGGAGGTGTGGATCCAGTGTGAAGGTGGGGTTCGGCGCCGGATCAAGGTGGCGGCCTCGTTCACGAGCTCGCGTAGGGCATCCATGGTCGGAGGGCCGGAGCACCGCGGGCGGGCAGGCCGGCGAGACGCGGGTCTAATCCTACGCCGGTAGCTGCTCTGCCTTCCCCTTATTTTTAAAGTGCTTTGAACCCGACGGAGTCAATCCGTGATCAACGCTTTAGTACCACCTCATGTATATATTTTAAATTCAAACTCAAAGCGTAAATTCACGAGAAGAAAGCGTATTGTGACGGTGAACCCACGGAGTCAGTCCGTACTTTATTATTAGGGATAGATAAGCAGTTATGCAAAATATGTGCCTCAGCCATGAGAAATACGCTCTCGAGTATAGGTGCACCATATATGGGAAATAGATGCTAACTTAAAAATCAAATAATTCTGTAATTTTTTTCGGGAACAAATTTAACCTTTGTTGTACTTGTCTAAGAAGTTTCATCAAGAAAGAACTTGGGTAGACTCTAGGGGGGGAAATTCAAGGACAAAAAGCATGAATAGTAGTAGTAACTTGTAGTAGTGTTGATTTTATTTTTTCACCCAGAAGACCATTAAAGTCATTCGTGGCTAAACTTTGCATACGAATACACCAGAAGGTCAAGTTTGTTTCTCAAAAAGTTATATAATTTACTGACTGTTTTTAAAATCACCTTTTTTTTCATATATGGTGCCAAAGGTGCTTGTCCGCCACTGGAAATACCCTTTCAGAATGAATGAAAATTGACTCAAACGGTACTGTTTATGTCTGCAGATCTGCTTTTCTCCATGATCAATTATTTCGTTCAGTTTTGAGTACGCTGGGAAGGTCATCTTTCCTGTTCACTTATGTATGTGTGCATTGATTCGATACCTGAGTCGACAAGCCTTCACTTTGTTTTATGATCTGCATGTGGTATTAAGTTATCGCTGATACATGTAGCTAGTATGAATAGCAACGATGAGCCAACAATGGCCTGCGTTGCAAGATGGAGAAACTGACCATATCTGACACCCAAGATCATATTCTTTTGAGAACACGCCATAGCAAAGCATATGAATCCATCTAAAAGAGTCGTCCCCACTATTTTTAATTATCTTAACATGCATGTTTTCACATCATCAGAATTGTTGTTGCCGTGAGATGAACTATGCATGTGAACCTTGAACGCCGTCATATCCCTCGCGATCTGATCTGCACGCTTTGCAGTGGTGCCCCGGAGACGACACACCACATCATTGTAACCTGGGCATTCTCGGTTGCAGCTGTGGATCAAGACGGCAGAGTCACTGAGAGCATCTCTAGCAGAGCTCACAAAATCCCGACTCGCATAAGCCGTTTACAGGTCGACGAAGATCTCATTTACGGATTGATAACGTGTGCGGCAGAACAAAAACCGTATATGAAACTAGATAATTTGAAAAAAAAAGTTTCACGAGAGAAATTGCAACCATAGTAGTTCATCATACATATACTACATGATCATAGACTAATTCATTACAAACACTAGTTCATATTACATACTACATTCACTACTAGCAGTAGGGGGAGAGGGGGGGGGGGGGGGGGGGGGGGGGGGGGATCTCACGGCGGCGAGCTCGCGGCTATGGACGACGCGGTGGAGGAGCTCAATCCTTCTCGTCGGAGCTGCCAAGGTAGATGTACTTCTCCTTCTGCTCCGCACGGATGCACCGCCACTCGCCGTCCTTCTCCTTGGCGGCAAGGTTCGCCGCGACTGCCTGTTGGAACACGAGGTCTTCGAACTTCTCGTGGTGGCGCCGATGCTCCGCCTCCTCGCATAAGCTGCGTTCGGCAATGGCGGCCGCAACCGCGTCGACATCGGCGACAAAGTCCTAGGGCCCGCCGCCGCCGCGGCGCACGATCTCCTCGGGCTCCTTCGGCTCCTCCGACCACTCCCTCTTCACGAGGAGAAGCCTCGCGCCGGAAGAGGAAGAGCTCGCCGTGCGGGTGAGCCACGTGGCAGATCTCGAGCCCGCGGCGGAGGACCCCGCGGCCTGCTGACGGTCGTACTCCTCCCTCTCGCGACGGAGGAACCTCGACAGCCTCGGTTCGTCCACTTCTTGGCCCCGCGCTTCCTCGCGCCGTCCGAGCGGACACGACGCTCGCGCTCGGGGTCGCGGCGACCGCCGGAGCCGCGGCCGAAACTCCACATGGCGTTTCGAGGCGGATGCGGGCTCGCCGGTGGCGAGAAATGCGAGGGGGCAGTGGGGAATCGATGTGGGACACGACGGCGGAGGGGTAGGGTTTCGACCCGTATGGGCGGTTTGCGGGCCGCGGTAAAAAAAATTATGCGCTGGACGAGTATACGGGCTCTGTTCTGACCAGAAAATTGGACCGAGCCCGTATACTCGTCGGACTTATGCGGGTTTGCCAGATTTGCGGAGTCTGCTAGAGATGCTCTGAGGCGAGAGGGCACTCCCTGAACCCATGGGCATATGCACCCATTTTTCAAAAAGATGCATTTTAAGCATGTTTTAAAATATCAAAAAATTCAAAAAAAAATCACGCATATATGTTCGCAAATATGTGTACATGGTACAAAGTTTTGTGAAAAATGTTTTTTTGTCTTCATAAAAAAGACAAATTTCAGTGCTTCTAAATAGTGTTTCATGACATAATTTTTTGTCTTTTTTGCACAGACCATAAATAAAGTTATTTTTTCGTGAAACTTTATGCACGTACATAGAACAGGGGAACGTACCTGTGTAACTTTTTTCAGATTTTTTTAGTAGTTAGAAATGTGTTTTCTAAAATGAATTTATATGTACCCGGATTTATCCATGCACTTTTCGCTCCGAGGCAGCCTTTCTCAGACCTGGACATGACAATCGACAAAAGTGAAGGGCCACGTGGAAGTCAACCCGCCTCCTCGTCTCATGGAGTCATGGTGCATTTGAAAGGAAAAAAAATGATCTCCAACGCCAGGGCTAGCTATGTGTCGAGGACCTGGCTGCTCGCGGGACTGGCCCGAGGATTCGCATGCATGATGCATGGTTGACGAAAAAGCAGCCTTAGGCTGATTCTCATTGACGAAGGGGGAGGAACCAGTTACAAAGAACTGAGGTCTTTTTTGGTTCATAGGATATGATTATTATAGGAATAGGAATTTTGTAGGAAATGAGATGACATGTATCTCAAATCCTATGAGTAGGAATAGGAAACAAGATGTCATTTGGTTGACACCAAAGAAATTTTTCCATTGAGTCTAGGCTCTTTTTTATTTTCCTATGAAATGTGAAGGATAGGAACCAATCCTATGTAGGAATAGAAATCCATTCCTATGAACCAAAGGACTCTAAAAAAAAATCCTATAAAAATCCTATCCTCTAGAATTCTTATGAAGTTCCTCTAAACCAAAGAAGGCCTGAAATTAAAGAAGAGAAAAAAGAAAAGAGAAAGGCGACAGGCATGGTACCGGGGTCACGCCTATGCACACTGGCCTCAGTCCACATATCACAGCGGCTCAACGAAGCTGGCCATCTACCATCATGCATGCGAATCCTCTACCATCATCATGCATTAGCACATTCTAAATGAGTTTTAAATAACAGACATTTAATTGTGACATGCACCGTAAGCCACTATCTATTTTTTTTCTAGTCATGCAACTATGCCACGTAAGCAAGCCATGCGTGTAAATTATAAGTTGCAATTTTGCATTAATATATCCATACAATGCTTTCATGCCACATATCAGTTCATGTATGTAAGTCTTCAGTTAATTTTTGCACTAAGTTTTGTGTTCTCATGGTATATGTGTTGGGTGCTTGGAGCACGCATGCCTATATAGTTGATGCTTCATTTTTTTTAGGAATGACACTCTTTTAACTGAATCTATTTTTTTTATCTTTTATACATCATTTTGTCATGTGCTTTATGTTTTTTATGTTTTAAAGTGTAAGTCTAGAATGGGTGTGGCTAGCTCTTATCTAGATGAGAATTAACTAAGTCTAATCTAACACCTATATCGTTTGATTTCACTCGAAGATTCATGCAGATTCTTTTATCTTTATTTTTTTATTAATCAAATGGTGTAGGAGTTAGTTGAGACTTTGTTAATTCTCATTCTAATTGAGAATACTCTTACATTCCATTTTAGGTATTTATGAGCACCTAATTATGCATTTCTTTTAACAAGATTACCGCAACAACGTGCAGGGTATCATCTAGTTTCATAGATGGATAGGCAACGAAGCCAACATAACAATTAGGTATACAAGCTAGAAATGCTCTAGCTAGCGATCATTCTAAAGTCTACTCATCTTCCTACCGACGTCGACAACAATGGGCCCAAGACCTCGAAATGACTACTATGCCGTGCAAACCAACTTTTCACCATTGCCCACCCCCGCTCACCCCCTCTCGTTGAACGACGTGGACAATGGCACGTGAAGACACATTGTTCCGATGGCCTAGGTACACTAGAACATGAGGATGACAGCCGTCCAAAGGTCTTTCTCCTTGCGATGCGACGACGCTAAGTTGGTTCACTAGTCCAAGAGCTTTGAAGCTGCGGTCGGCATGAAAGTTGCAAGGTTCCACCACCCAAGCACCTCAAGCCATGCTGATCTAGACACCACACAGCTAAGGAGCAGATGTTGCTAGGTCATCGGCTCCTGATCACACAATGAGCAATAGGGGGGGGGAGCAGGGTGTGAAGTCCACACTTCAACAGACAACCATCCAACACCTATTGGTGGCAGGCAACCAAGCGAAGAACCTGCATGAGGCTAGTGCACGCGATCACTAAGATCTCTCAGTAGTCGAAGTAGACACCGAAACCCACCTAAAAAGAAACACAGGCTAATCTAAAGGAATAGACCTCCATTGGGTTCCCGGTTCAATTAGATGGAGCCACCCCCTTGGCCAAGGTGAATGGTGCTGACTAGCTCCGAGAGCTGCAAAACTCGTCAATCTCTACCCGCGCCAAGTTCGGGGAAATTCGATGACCCAAGCACCCAACATGCTATCGCCCACCGTACGTAACCACAAGGCCCTAAAACATATCTTGGCAACAGCGAGTGGGGAGCAATCCACATACCTTCCAGGATGAGTCCACTTGTCTATCCAGAAGAAGGGCGTAGCACCGTCACGATCGAACGCCTGAGTAGTTGGCTCGAATATGGCTCACGATTCCAAAGGAACTTGGATGTTGAATTTGGCCCACGGCTTAGTCGAATCCACCGTGTAAGCCAAAGTCACTCGATGCATAACACGTTGTTAAGTTGGCAAAGGTTGGGGAGGCCGAGGTCACCAGCCAATCTAGGGGTGTACACTTCTCTCCACGCGATCACACAATAACGGCCATTGATATCTTTCCACCCTTTCCATAGGAATGCATGGTAGATACTGGTGAAGCCTATGGTGGTCTTGGGAGTTAGATCTAGTGACATTATTGAGTAGATCGGCATCACTATTAGAGTGAATCTCGCAAGAACAAGACGGCCACCCTTGTGCATGGGAGAAACCCTCCAAGGAATGAGTTTGTTGACCACCTTATCCACCAAGATAAAAAGGTGCGGCCTGCAATCAACGAGTGCGCCACATATTTTTATGTGAACCTAGTTGTAACATTACATACGGGTATATTTGGCCAACCGTGTGCCATAAAAATTTAGCATCTCACCGACATTTGTATTTATCAACCCGCGTGATGTAAAGTTTAACGCCACATGCATTTGTATTTATTAACCCGTGTGATGCAAAGTTGGCATCACACATAGGTGGTGTTTGGTTCTCTAGTCCTAGGACTTTTTCTAGTTCCTAGGACCTATGAAGCACCGAGACGGCGACACGGATACGGCGATACGGGTACGGGGATATGGGATACGGCAATTTCTAGAAACAGCAATACGGCGATACGGCAAGTATATATAAATAATTAATAAAATGCATGTAAAAAAGACAAAAAATACTGCCCTATTGGTTGCCTCCATGCTTCTTTTCAAGTCATGAATGATCATAATGTCCTCAATCTTCGTGGTGTATGCAAAATACATCATATGATAGTATTATAAATTGTCAATTTGGATAGACATGATCAAATAACACTCAACAAGCATGCCCAGCCTTTTCACCTACGACATCGGCATACATAATGTTGCTTGCACACTGCCAACTGAAGATTGACTGGCTGCCATGCCACTCCCTGCTGATGCCATGTGGAATTTACCTCTCTAGCAGTAGCCACAAGCCAGCAACAACAACAGGTCAGCGGCAAAAATATCTTCAGTTGTGACTCGCGAATCGCGATTAATGGCAGCAACAACAGCAGCTCGGCAGCAACTCAGGCACTCAGCAATAATTAGAGGAGCACGGAAGGCAGCACATGTTAACTAGCACGCAGCCGGAGCGGCAGGCGGCAGCATAAAGTTAACTTGCTTGCTGCCGATGGAGATTCAGAACGGGTGGCGGCGGCGACGGCGGCAGCGACGGCTCCAGGCAGTGGCGGCGGCGATGGACTCCAGGCAGCAGCGACAAAGACTCGAGGCGGCGGTGGCGGCGCGTGCACAGGACCGCGTCGCCGGACTAGATCAAGTCGCTGGTCTTTCGATGGAGGAGATGAGGACCGGTAGGTACCTGTCTAGGGTTAGGAGTGGGCTTCTACTGGGCTCGGGCTGTGCTTCCATCGTCCCCGTATCTCGGGCGTGTCGACGGCGTGCCGCTGGCGTATCGGATTTATTTTCTTTTCTTTTTAAATCAGAAATCACGATACCTCTGAGATACTCGTATCGACGCCGTATCCTGCGTATCGGCGTATCGGCGCCGTCTGGTACGGGGATACACCAGTTTTTGACGTATCGGTGCTTCATAGCCTAGGATTTTTTTAAAAAGACTCTTAAGGAGGTGTTTCTAAGGACTTTTAGTAAAAAGTCTCAAAAAAGTCTCACCCTGTTTGGTTTGCTAGAAACTTTTTCTAATCCCAACACAAAAAAGTCCTTGAAACCAAACATCCCCATAGTTATTTTCGTCGTGTGTTTTGAGGCACCCCATAGCACACCACACTGCTTCAGTGGAAGTTGGATTGCCTAGTCGATTTTGAGTTCGACGTCTAACTTGCATTTGTTTACTTGGACTTCTATTTGAAACTACTCCTCATCCGAGGTGGAATTATTTGGTGTTGTTCAAAGAAATGCTTCAAATTCGTTTGGTTTGGGTTCGACCCCGATCGATAGCCTGAGTTCTGTGCGACGCTTTCCCACGCCGGCCGTGTGTGATTTTTTTTCTCCTTGTGCGATGCAGAAATCTGCACCAGTGTGATAAATGCATGGGCATGGGCACGGGCCTTACTATTAGGAGGTCAAGCATTTCTAGGGCAAATTAGTGCACAAATGCTACACTCTTTGCGTTTGCTTTGCCCCAGCAAGCACACCACATGCACTTGCATGCAGCTCCATGGATGGAATCTCGATTCTCATCACACACCATCATCACACTATAAATACATGGCTCGGCACTTTGCATCCATCGCAAGAAGGAAAAGAAGAGAGCAGACACGCGCGCGTGCTTACACGCTACACATATACACATTGTTTCCTAGCTAGAACCTAGATACATGGCGACAGTGGCGGTTAAGGTGTGGGTGGTGGCAATGATGCTGGTTGTGCACTGCTTCGACGTAGGGCTTGGAGCTGGAGGCGACGGCCTGTGCCTGGGCTCGCCCGACTACGGCGACGCGCTAGCCAAGGCCATCCTCTTCTTCGAGGGGCAGCGGTCGGGGCGGCTGCCGGCTAACCAGAGAGTCAGTTGGCGCGGCAACTCCGCGCTCGCCGACGGCCGACCTGAAAACGTATGGTCTCTTATAGTTAACTTATGATCATGAGCCACTGCTCCCCTCCTACGTTTGAATATGTTTGTTTAATCTAGATATGAGTTTTCTCTTCAGCACATGCAAAACGAAAGCGGACCATGTTTTGGCACACTATATATATGGATCCAGTGTGAAATATATACTTGAGGCAATTAATCAATGGAATCAATGAAATTTGAAATAGTGATATATTGATAGTGGAATGGCGATCACAGGTTAACCTGACGGGTGGGTACTACGACGCCGGCGACAACGTCAAGTTCGGGTTCCCGATGGCCTTCACGGTGACCCTGCTGAGCTGGAGCGCCATCGAGTTCCGTGGCGACGTCGCGGCGGCGGGGCAGCTGGGCAACCTCGGGGCCGCCATCCATTGGGGCGCTGATTTCCTGCTCCGCGCGCACACATCTCCCACCACCCTCTATACCCAGGTCTGGTTGGTTTTTCTACCAATTTAACGTTCAAAGTAAAAGCACATCAATGAAACCATGAGATGGACTAGATTTATCTTTGTTGTTGTTGCCTTAAGGTGGGGGACGGGAACGCCGACCACGGGTGCTGGGAGCGGCCGGAGGACATGGACACGCCGAGGACCCTGTACAAGGTCACCGCGGACTCGCCCGGGTCGGAGGCCGCCGGCGAGGCGGCTGCGGCGCTCGCGGCGGCCTACCTAGTGCTCAAGGAAGACGGCGACAAGGCGTTCGCCTCGCGGCTCCTGGCCGCGTCCAAATCGGTACGCACGAAGCATGCATGTGCTGTTGTTTCTCGTTAGTTAAGTTGATGAAGGAATCACGATAACGGTTTTGGTTTTTTTGGCTTGGTCAGCTCTTTGAGTTGGCCAACAATTACAGGGGATCCTTCCAGTCGTCCTGCCCCTTCTACTGCTCCTACTCCGGCTTTCAGGATGAGCTGCTCTGGGCCTCGGCGTGGCTCTACCGGGCGACCAAGGACGGCAAGTACCTCGACTTCCTGCGCCAGAACCAGGGCTCCAGCAACCCGGTCAACGAGTTCAGCTGGGACAACAAGCAGGTTGGAGCCCAGATGCTCGCAACACAGGTGGGTCGCACTCGCACAACGATTCATGCATGCCTCCATGGATTCACGCAAAGTCCATTACCGATGTACCATCTCGATTGATTTCAGGAGTATTTGAAAGGAAGGAGAGAGCTAGACAGGTACAAGGCCAACCTGGACTCCTTCGTCTGCGCCCTCATGCCTGACAGCGGCAATACGCAGATACGCACAACTCGTGGTACGTTACGTCCCTCCCTGCCTCACTCCGAACTCTGAAGAACATCCCGCCCAAAACCTCTCATCTTCTCCACACGACCGGTGCTTGCCGCAGGAGGGCTCCTCTTCACACGCGATTCAGTGAACATGCAGTACACCACCACGGCGGCCCTCGTGCTCTCCATCTACGCCAAGACGCTCGAGTCCTGGGGCGTCTCCGACGGCGTCCGCTGCAGCGCCGCGAGCTTCTCCCCGGACCAGATCGCCTCGTTCGCCGCGTCGCAGGTCGACTACATCCTGGGGAGCAACCCGATGGGCATGTCGTACATGGCGGGCTTCGGCGGCGCCTTCCCGCGGCGCATCCACCACCGCGCCGCCTCCATCCCCTCCATCAAGGTGCTCACCCGGACGGTCCCCTGCAACGAGGGCTTCTCCTCCTGGCTGCCCACCAGCGACCCCAACCCGAACGTCCATGTAGGCGCCATCGTCGGAGGGCCCGACGAGAACGACCAGTTCGGGGACAACAGGGGGGACTCGGCGCACTCCGAGCCGGCCACCTACATCAACGCCGCCTTCGTGGGGGCCTGTGCTGCTGCCATGGGGCAGAGCCAGAAGCCTGCGTCGCCGACTTTGGCTTCTTACTAGTAGTAGACCACAAAGATATGCGCACTCGATACAACTGGTACTACTATGCTCTGTTGCTAAATTTTCACGTGTGTAATGTACTTGTGACATATGCATTCGCTACCAGTACTCTGTACTTGTTCGTGATCGCCGTACTATATATGTTTGTAATGTAACAAGACATAAAAATACAGTACCAAGTTTATATCAGCGCAGGATTCTTCTCCCCAAGTTTGCAACTCGGTTCCTCTCCCTAACTATAACCAGACTTAGGCCCTCCACTATATACTCCCTTCGGTTCTTTTTACTCTGCATATTAGGTTTGATCGAAGTCAATCTCATCCAACTTTGACCAAGTTTATACAAAAAATTATAAACATTCACATAACAACACCAATATCATTAGATTGATCTTGGAATATATTTTTATATTATATTTATTACATATTATAGATGCTAATAAATTCTAATATAAATTTGGTCAAACTTAGCAAAGCTTGACTTTCGGCAAATCCAATGTGCAGAGTAAAAAGGACCGGAGGGAGTAGACCAAAACCAATGTCAAATTCATTTCTAGTCTTTGGGCACTGATGCCCTACACAACCCAACCGGAGCCAAAAAGAATTTCTGGGCAGCTAGCTCGAAGGGCACTGGCAGCTAGATCAGTAGACTTGTTTGTCAATTCCTTTATACGGAGTGGCTGTGGAGCTGGTGTCATAATTTTTTTCAGGCATCAGTGATGATGTGGCACCTTTTTGACCAGCGAGCACGGCTTGGAGGAGAATCTTCCTCCTCGGAGCCTGCAGACCATCCACCGCCCACCCGCAGCGCCGGCGGAAGCACGTCTTGTCCTGTATTTCATTTTGTGTCATCTATTTGCACATGTCATGAATGTGTTGCATTTGTCCTTGCACAAAGTTTTTTTTTTTGCGAATTCTTGCAGAAAGTCATTGAGAGGTTGAACAAGCAAGGTGTCATTTATAAACCAATGAAGGCAGAAATTTCTGGCATTGATGTTTATGTGGACGAAAGTGCTGAGAGAGACAAGGGTCGTTTTCCAAAAAAAAAAAATCAACCTCGGTAACCTAAGGAAACATTGGAGTTATCTATCAGGTACAGATTAACGGCTTCAACTGTCATGGGCAAGATTCTGTCCCTAGATGCACCAGCTCGTGAGCATCTAGTACATCGAGAAATGATTCTCTGTAATTACAACATTCTGGTGCAGTAAGAACTTAAATTATGGATCTCATTAAGTTCATGAGACAGAACCATTGAACATTTCTTATTAGTGCATTTGATCAACATGAAGATTGACCCTCTCTGGGAGCGTCAGAACAGTACAGTAGTTTGAATCAGCCGAGAGATCAATTTACACAAGAAGCAGTACATTTGTTATTCTATCCCGACTCTGAGAGGGTCCGTGCATATATGGCGAGTGGTTAAATGATCTATAAGATGAAGGTATGATCATTCCCAGCTGAGTATCCTTCAAGCCAGGTCTTGTGGATGTGTGTCAGTTCCAAGCCCTCTGAAGTCTCAGGCTGCGAGTTCAGGCAGTTGGGTAGTTCAGCATAAACTGTGCGCAAAAGATTCTATACAACCGCACGGTGCGCAAGAATTTCAGGGGGGGAACGGGAATTTACCTTTGTATTCAGCAGAAGAGTTGTCCGGCAGCAATATTGCACATCACCTGAGTGTGACAGAAGCATTAACATCGACACACAAATCAATGAGATGACACAAGATGAGTAATTGTGGCGCATCCCAAGATTATGGAAAGGGCTCGTTACAATTGAAAAATGATGTCAATAAGGTTTGAACAAACTGATAACTGATGGCGTGGAATAACTAAAGTATGTGAAGAGTTCTTCGAGTATACCTTCCATTTCCCAGTTGTCAAACCTCACCAACCAGTTACTTGTACCGATCGGCGATGTAAAAAGTCGGTCCACCCATGCTCGGAACTTTTGGCCTTGTTTGTCAGCATAACATGAACTCAGTGCATCAATGGATGCATGAAGTGACCGCTCCATTCCACAAGGATGTATCAGTGTACCATTCTGGAGCTATCCAAAATAGACGATTGATCTAAAGTAAGCTCAAAAAACAACCAAAATTTGGTCCTCGGAAATCATAAATGGGTCCAGATCCCAGTTCAAACATGCAGCATTGGGATCAGTAATGTTAAAAGGAATTGTGTACAAAAGAAATGGCATATTAAAAAAGAAAATGGTATGAACAAACATTAAACGGGTTAATCTAAGAGTTCGACAAGGAAATGTACTTACAGTAATGCTTTTCAAGTATTGTATAACTGATGGAGACTTCTGAACCTCACCCCTCCGCCACTTCTCGTAAAGAACATAGAATTTCACCACCACATCTGCAGGCTTGATGGTGTCTACCTTCGGATATGGGAATTCAAGATCTCTTACAGTAAAACTAGGCCCTAGTTTGAAGTGACCGATAGCTTGCATGATACTGGAAGCGCATCTCTCAGTTGCATGAAGCAACTTAAGGTTATCTTTTCCATTCTCTTCATACCACTGAAGAAGCTCCTCTTGGGCATTGCTAACCTGAATATGGTTCCAAAACTCTGTAATAAGCTTATATAGTAATCATCGTCAACAATGAAATACACTGAAACCAAGCAACTGCTTATACACTGACCATGACACCATAGGCAGATGGAACGCTGAATAAATCTGCATCATTGCCAGAGTCACCACACACAAGAACATTGCTTGGTGGTTTTCCGCTCAAACTGAACTTCTCGAGTAAATATATAAGAGCTTGCCCTTTCCCTGCACCTCGTGGCAATACATCTAGGGCCTCTCCGCTACTATAGATTATCTTCACATCTAGCTGATCACAGAAAGAAAGCAATGAAGTCAATAAAACACCGCTAAGCAATACTTGATCTTAACAAAACCCCGTCAAAAAGAACAGAGAAAGAGAAGGTCACCAAGGCCTGCCTTGTCTTACCCCAAGCTGTTCCAGTTTTTGAGGAAGATAATTAATCACTTCATGAGCACCCTGCTTGTCGACGAAGAAGCTGACCTTATGAGGACCCTGATTCCTCTCTGGCTGCAACGCACAAAGACAAAGTAACATAAATATCTTAGTTCAGCTAGTAGTAAAATTTGAAAAAATCCAGGAAAAACTAGACAGGCAACTCATTGGACATGCCTGTGGCTTTAGATGAGGGAACTTAGCTGTCTCCTGAACAACAATATCCCTATCCCACTTGTTATTCAGAAATTCCTCCCAGCCAACATCAGGAGTCATCTCCTGGCCATATGCTATCACAGTGCCCACAGACATGATGGTGATGTCCGGTGTGAGCAAAGGCTTTCTTTCCCTCAGACCCTTGTAACTGACCGGCGTTCTTCCAGTCGAGAACACCAGCAGAGAATCCTGGGAGTACTCAGACTCCCAGAGCGCCTCGAAACGGAGCAAGGCCGAGTTCTCTGGATCACAGTGATCAACCTGCAAGTGCACAATCCAAAAAGTCAAACATTGTTCAGACACAACAGTCCAGGTTCCTTCTTTCTGGGCAAACCAAAGGATCGAACTGAGATACCCACCATCGTCTGGTCAAGATCCGAAACGATCATAAGGCGGGCAGAGCCATCTAGCCTATCCATTCTTCCTTGCGGCGGAGAAGCTGAAGAAGTCCCTGCAGAGCAATAGTGCTGCAGAGGCTGGTGAGAAGTTTGATGCGTCTGCCTGGACACTTCTCTGAAACAACAAGTATTTCTCCTGCTTTTATACTGTTCCTCGGTCATCTGCTGGTAGGGTCTTTATGTTTTGTAAAAGGAAATAATAGCTCCAGATAAATTTTTAAACTATAGCACACGAGAAGCTGTCAGCAGCAGGTGAGAGCAAGACAGCGAACCAAGACAAGCAGGACAAGTATTTCTCCTGCTTTTTTAAAACTAAATAAACTATTTCATCGGTCATCCGTCGGTAAGGTCTGTTTTATTCATATACACGAGAAAATAATGGCTACAGATTACTTAAAGAACTATGGCAAACAAGAAACGGGCAGCAGCAGCCTAGCAAATGAGAGCAAGACAGGGGACCCAAACATCCACGGTTTATCCACACAAGAAAACAAGCAAGAGCGTGACTTTACTGGTAAGAACAAATTTCCAGGAGAAATCGTTGTGGATAGAGTGTCCAGCCAATCATCTAGCACGGCACGATTGACATCGATCAGATTTGGCGCAGGGAAATGTACAAGTACAACGCACTCGACAGAACCACGCGAGTATGGAATGGTCCGCCGGCCAAACACCTTGAATGCATGATGGTTTCAGGGAGGACCGGAGGGAGAGGAGGAACGCACAAGGTGGCGGATGAGTTGTAGGGCAGGCAGGTACAGTAGCTCCTACCTCGCCTGCGCGGCGTGCGGCCGGCGGCCCGGCTCGTCGTCGTCGGAGGAGCCGAGGAGGATGTGAGGCGGCGGGGTGGGGAGATGCGGATGACGACGACCAAGACCGGGAGCGGGGAGCCGAGTAGTACAAGTGGAGTGCGGAATGTGGGATGTGGAATGCGACGAAGCTTCCGTTTGAGATGACTTTTGCCGCTTTCTTGGTCGATGAAATCCGCGAGGGAACACCCTTTTGACAGAGCACAACAAAGGTGGTCTCAGGACTCTCAACAACAATAGAAAAATGGCCCCATGATATGCCGGGTCAACTTTTTTTGAAGGAAAACGGTAGGAAATCTTCACGCCGCACGTATTTTACTATCAGCCAAAAGTGTGCAGTGGAAAAAACAGAAAAACGACAGGATGTCGCAAGTGGCCACTGGACAATGGCGCGACTTCTCATTTTGGCTCGATGCACGGCCATGCCCAATTTTTCAGCAATCTTTTCTTAATTGGTTCAAACATTGCGGTATATAGGTTGTTAAATTGATTCTACAGCTGATTTATTTGACTTTGAATCGGACTAGGTGATCGGCTGCTCATTAGCTTGTCGTAAAATCACTACGACGGGACCCTTTTGACGTTGCACAAAAGGCATCACTTTGCGTTCAGCTAGCACAAAGGGCATCTCCAATGACACCCTGCAAAAAACCTCCGTCATCTGCCATCCGTCCGGGGTCCGCGGTATTAAAATTATGTGTCCTGCAACTATATTCAATTAACTTGGAATTGTTAAATATTCGGAATACCTCATTATGGAATTATACATGTATTTGTACATGAAATTGTTTTACATGTTTAGCATGGAATTGTTACTTGCTGGAACATACTTAAGTTTTATATATACTTAAGGAAGCTGGTCGATTATCGGTGGAATACAATATACTATTTATATTGGAAAGATTACCCGGGTACACTGATGATTGGAAGGAGCTAGATCGTATAATTAGATTACGGCCCTAATGTTGATCTACATAATTAGAGGAATTTACACTCTATTATGACGTGTTGCTCACAAGCGCGTGCTCCGGGGACAAAACGGGTAGAATCCGTTAAACAGACAAATATGATCGTGGTTGGTAATTTAATCTGGACTCTATCCCGGGAACTAGTGGAAAAGACTGGGAATCTTATATCTGTATAAGAGGTGGACTCTTTGGAACGACAGTATAAGAAGGTCCCTACCCCCTAGCCTCATATATGTGAATTGTGAGCGGCACCACGGATAAGCGCAGAGGAATTAGGGGGTAGACCGAAAACCCTAAATTTCTACCATTGGTATCCTGAGCAAGGTTCGGCCGCCGTCGGTTGAGCTCTAATCCGCTGCGCACTCTCCCGCCGGTCGTCGACACAATCCCGTGCTTACCAGCATGTCGTCGCCTGAAGCGTCAACTCCATCGACTACGTACTGCGATGTGCGCACATGGAGGCTCCAATCTGTGCGTCGATGAGGGGTAAAATCAAGCGGCTGGGACTGCTGGCGCGTGACCGAGAAATAGTTCAGGTAGTCTCCTGCTACTGCTTGTTCGTGGATCAATCACACGCGCGACTTGATTTTTCATGCACATCGGAACATTGCTCAAGGAACTCCAGCTATCTCGCTGGAGGAAAATTGTCGCACATGGAAGGGAGCCACATGCAAAGGAAACTCAGTTTGACACGTATGTGGAATCCAGGATATATACTACGGTTAGGAACTAGTACTTCGGCAGGACAAATTTCTTGGCACGCGGAAGGAGATGGTTGGGTTGAATTTGATGAAGATGCTAAAAAAAAGGATTATGGTCATCCTGCTGCAGAACCGTGCGTCTGTATGTGTGCTCATCTGGACGTAAGGACAAAGTTGTGGCAGGCTATTTCTATTTTATGCATGGATCAAGGAAAGGCCGCCATCACTTCGCTCATATCTGCCTTGATGGTTCGCTGCAATCTTCCGTAGCGGGATCGATCAAGTATCTGCCGATTGCCATGGATGTTTCAGTGGCAGTCAACAGTCAACACCAAATCAATCGCTGGAGGGTTTTACAGGGCTTCACCCAATCTGGAAAAGTGGAAATAGATGAACCAATTGTTATTTGGTGCATGGATCGACAAAGATTAGTACTACTCTCGAGTAGTACTTCACTACAACTTGCTGGCTGTTTTTTTTCACGAATCTGGACGGGCGTGTGATTGACAAGATGGAAGAACCTGGTGCTAGTTTCTACAGGATTTTTTTTTCTGGATACAGGCAAGCTGTTGGTGAGGCGTGTCAACACGCAGGGCCGCGTACACTAGTACTACCTTGGCGGCTGACTACTACCGCTTCCGTTGCTGTTGCTCGATGTCCAAGGCAGTGCATGTGTTGCTGAGCCTTCACTACTGCCGCTTGTACTTCGACTGTTTTTTTGTTGGCTGGTCGGAGGAATCTACATGAACTCCGCGCACCTGTGCACACATGCTGTCAGGGAAGGAATACTCTTGCATCATTTAATTGATTTATTTATTACATCATTATTTAATGTTCTAACTTGTTTGGTTGCTAATACACTACATGTAAGCGACCACGAGGAAAGTACATATCCTTGGAAGACATTTAGGAGGACTCTGAATCATGAATGCGTGGAAGGATTGCACCAAGCAAATGATTTACACACTGAAACTGCTATGGTGGAAATAATGTCCGGAAAATTACACATAACCTAGAAAGGGATTTATTAGAAGAACAAGTATTATTATTGAGCATCACTTGTTTGTGGAGGAAGATGAGAGTCACACCCAGGACAAGGAATTTTTTTTCTTCATTTGTCGGTATGCCTAATGGTAATATTTGCACTACATTTATTTATTTGGGGCTATTTTTTTCAAATATAAATGGATTTTGGCTATGTCTTATTGCTGGAATACAATAGCAATTTTGTTGGCATGCTAACAATTCCAAAGGAAATATATATGTTTGTGTGCTTAGTCATTGCTGCTAAATCTTATAGACTTTGGGATTGGAAACCATGTCATTAAACTCCCTTGTGGAGGAACACCAATACTATTATAGGACACTTGTTCAACTTCAGTGAGAAGGTATTTGATTTATTGTTCTATCTTGGAATCTATTGACTATGTCATACTGTTTGGAAAAGGAAGAGTGGAAAATATTGCTCAATGGTAAAATTAATGCATTACGGGTTTTCACACAATGGTCTATCTTTCTTGATATCCGTTGGAAGTTGGCAAACAAAATTGTTTATATTTGGCAAAGATAACTCCATATGGAGGAATACCGACAATGGGAACACATGCTTGAAATCGTATTATCTACATCATCAATGACTTGGTCACATATCTTGGAACTAAATGAATTGGCTTATTGATTATGGAATTCTAGACTTTAGTGGGAGGACTATGGTATCTTGTGAAGCATATATGATGGTATTTTCGGTTTATATACACCTTTTCTGAAGGTGGGAAAAGAAAAGGCTTCATATCATTATTTACTTTGGTAACCTTATGGTATCTTTCTTTGCTCCCACTAGAGGTCAGGTTATTTATTTTTATCTCATCATTGATTATTGCACTTGATATGGTTATGTTTATACTATTTCAAAATACAAGTTGGAATGTCTTTATTGTGCTTGACACATGTTATACTGAAGTGGAAAATCAGTTGATTAAATAATATCATAGTTTTAACAACTGATTGGTGGGGGAATTACACTTCACGAATATATCATTTGTATGTAAAGAGCATGGAACTATTCACCATTGTAATATACCGTACACTCCACAAATGAATGGAGGAATTGACTGTCTTGTATACTCCCTTGTTCCTTTGGAAATAAGCATTGCATACTATCATTTATTGATATCATTCTCCATCTAGTACAGTCACTTGACTGGAAGGAAATCTTCTATTTTTGACATGAAATTCTCAGTTATTACAAAGCGCACACCTGGAAATTTTTATGGTTATTCTAGTGGATCAAAGGATGTTTCCTTAGTTATCTGGAAAAAGAATACTGGTGGAAAATAGGAACACAATCATTTTTATGATCTGGGTGGAATTATTGATAGTCATACTTGAATATAATCTTGATCCCATGGAAACTACAAGTGACACTCCCAACATGACATGCTTAGGATAAGTGGGAGGAATAAGCTTGGAATATCATGTCTGGATAATTGTTATGTGTTGTTGGCGGATGTCACTCTAAAATTTTAGAGGAATCACTACATTCTCTTAAAGTTTTTTTTAATCAATATCAACTATGGGTGGAAGAATTGCGGGAAGGAATAAACTCAAATGAGGAAGAGCATAGTTTGGGAACTTAATATCATACCAAATAACCGCAAATATTTTTTTGTAAGGTAATTGGCTCAGTGGAATATTATAATACTGCTCTTGTTATTCAATTATTCACACAGAGGGAAATATACTTTGTGGAAACTCTCTCTCCTGGAATTTTTGGAAAGAGGAACTAAAGACAGGTTTGCTAATTGAGTATATTAATGTATGGTCTTATAACAAGCTTCACATCAATGGAATAGAACGTCATATGGTTTTCTAAATGAATCACATTGATGGAAGTGAGAGCTTGGTCATTTTTTAACTTTCATATGAAAGGAACATTTGAAGCATCCTATGTTTTACGAGTGGAGATACATAGAAAATATTTTGAAGTGTTTCTCTATGGAAAATTGCAAATCTATTAAAATACCTTGGTAAAGGGAATCACACTCAGTGAGGAATTATATTTAAACTCCTAAGGGAAAATGGAATAATAAATGGTACATGAATTGATATGTATCTTCATTATATTATGGCGATACCTTAGCTATCGGAATTTATCCTGCATTCAAGCAGTGGAAGGAAAGACGAGCAGCTAAGGGAATCTCACACATCATATAAGATTGTGGAAAGTGCATCACAACCTGTCACTTGTTCTGAAATTTATATTGAAGGTAAACACATTGAGGAAACTATTACTCTATCTACAGGATGAGAAATAAGTCCAGGTACGCATATTCAATTTTTTTGTAGTACTAATATGATGCAGGTTCACGGACCAAAGTCAGGAATTTCTTTCAACACATGGTTAATTATGGAACTTCATTTACTAATTGGATTTGATATTTATGTGGTTTGAAAATTTATTCAACATAGTTATCTTATACTTGACTCGATGTGGAATTAATCATATTATTATATATGTGGTGGAAAATAATTGATGCGGAATTTCAGTTGAGGAAACAAAATACTCAAGGTGCCTATAAAGGTGGAATTACACTCGAGGAAATAATACTCGAGGCGCCGAGGACAGCTATGCTGGAATAATTAGGCGGAAACTAAAGGTCTCTAGTGATCTTAAGTGTCACAGCAAGGAAACATATTGAAGGGAAGTATCACCATATATATATTTGTGGGTTTTCAACGTAGAGTTAATATGATTGTTGATCCCTTGACTAAGCCTCTTAGTCAGGAGGTATTTGGCAAGCATGTTAAGGCTATGGGTTTACGAATATTTGAATGATCGTTTTGGACAAGTGGGAGATGTTAGAATTATGTGTCCTGCAACTATATTCAATTAACTTGGAATTGTTAAATATTCGGAATACCTCATTATGGAATTATACATGTATTTGTACATGGAATTGTTTTACATGTTTAGCATGGAATTGTTACTTGCTGGAACATACTTAAGTTTTATATATACTTAAGGAAGCTGGTCGATTATCGGTGGAATACAATATACTATTTATATTGGAAAGATTACCCGGGTACACTGATGATTGGAAGGAGCTAGATCGTATAATTAGATTACGGCCCTAATGTTGATCTACATAATTAGAGGAATTTACACTCTATTATGACGCGTTGCTCACAAGCGCGTGCTCCGGGGACAAAACGGGTAGAATCCGTTAAACAGACAAATATGATCGTGGTTGGTAATTTAATCTGGACTCTATCCCGGGAACTAGTGGAAAAGACTGGGAATCTTATATCTGTATAAGAGGTGGACTGTTTGGAACGACAGTATAAGAAGGTCCCTACCCCCTAGCCTCATATATGCGAATTGTGAGCTGCATCATGGATAAACGCAGAGGAATTAGGGGGTAGACCGAAAACCCTAAATTTCTAACACGCGGGAACGAGGCAGTCTGCGGACACGGATGCGGGAGGCAACCATCCAACGTTAGCCGTATACATTTTCACAACAACTTAAACCGGACAAAATTTGTTCAAACAAGTCCGGAATTCATATAAACACGGTCGGATTTCATATAAATATAATGGATTTCATTACAAATACATCAAAGCGGTCACAGGCGGGTTCTAGAGTATAATTAATACTCCCTCCATTTCTTTTTACTCCACATATAAGATTTGATCAAAGTCAAACTGTACAAAATTTGACCAAATTTATATAAAAAAATATGAACATCTACAATACTAAAACTATATAGTATGAACATAAGTTTCATGTTGCATCTGATAATATTGATTTCATATTGTGAATATATATTTTTCAATATAAAGTTAGTCAAACTCTATAAAGTTTGACTTTGACCAAACCTTATATGCGGACTAAAAAGAAATGAAGGGAGTACCTAATTTAAACTATTAGAAAAAATACCTAATTTAAATGATCGCCGGCGTTCGGTCCCCGTATCCGGCCATCGGCCCCGAGATCTGAAGCTTCACCGTCTCCAGTGTCGCCTTGGTGCTCTCCAACTCCGCCTCCGTGACCTCCGCATCTGGAGCCCCGGGAATTGAAGTTGTCCGCCTCGACGTTCGCCGCCAAGCGACTAATCGGCTGAAGATGCTGAGCCCACCAAGCTTGGCGTCGACGGGAGGGAAGGAGCGGTGGCCTTCTTGGGACCCGAGTGGCAACGACCTACCATGCACTACTCTTCCTCGCCGCAGCCGGCGCTCGCGGACGTGTCGGCTTCTTCGTGGTCGTGGCACAAAAGCCATTACTTTGCGTTCAGCTAGCACGAAAAAGGCTTCTCCTAGTAGAAGTGGTAAAATTAAACAAAGTATTTCCGTCGGAATAGTTATATGCATTTTCAGTTTTCTATTCACTCATGATAGGGCCTGACCTGGTCGACCCGATCAAACTATTTCACTTATGATTTGGCCTGGTTGACCCAATCATGATATTGAAGAATGTGATCTTTTATCCAAAAACTTCGAATCCAGATAAGTTTTGAAGATGGTGCTCCCGTTACGTTACTTTGGATGGAATCATCACTTAACTAAGCATAAGTGAAAACAAGTTTAAATATTTGTTAGATTTGCGAGAAAGTATACGTTTTTTTGAAGGGCGAGACATTATAAGTGTTAGACTAAATGGGCTTGGCTCATTAACAAATTCTGAAGTCTCAAATGAGCCCATGAGAAAAATGGCAAGTGGTGGTGTGGTGCTAAAGTTTACTCCCACATTGCTAGTTGAGGAAGAGTTGGACCTTTTTATATAGTGGGTTCTCTTCATCACTCTAAATAATGTGTTGAGAAGAGAAAAAAAAAGACTACACGCGCGCGCTTGCTCGCCTTGCCGGGCTTGGGACGGAGCGGGGCGTACGTGTGACATGCACGTGAAGCCGAAATCGGGTCCGTTGCCTTGCAGGGGCGTGGATTCCTTTTATCGTTTTATTTTTGGTGTCTTGACATACAAGTTGATTGTTTTCTTGTACGGTAAGTTTGACTTGGAAACCAAATCAGTTTGACATCGTGATCATGACACGAGACCGCCATTGGTTCTCCTAATATACTGCTTAGTGGCCTCGGCCAAAGACACGCCGAAAACACATAGAATTTTGTCTCATCTTGCAACTTGCGCTGTCATCATGGTCTACTCCATCCCGAATGTCAGTGTGTGGGAGAGTAGGTCTTCGAAACCGTTCATCCTTGCGATCATATGCATCGGAAGAGGATAATTTTTTTTTTGGAAAGCACTGTGCAGGCTGCTCAATTTCATCATCACGGGTTGTCTTCCGTCCAAGTCGGGCGGTGTTACTCATTGTCGTCTCCATCGCCATTAACAATAGATAGTCCCCAACACCGTCATCAACAACGTCGCTCCCGCAGCAGTTAACGAACAGTACGCCCGTCGTCATCTGTTAATGTCTATCTCTGTAGCTGCTGTTTCGTGTGTGATGTTGTGCATGTTTTCCTGTTCATCTTGTTTGCTAGATTGTTGCATGCTATTCTCTGTTTTAGTCATGAATTATTTACTAGAATTAATCATAAATTTACCTAATATTTCAACAATAAGTTGGTTATTGGAGATGCTTCCAGCCCAACTCGGCACAGATGGTTTATTAGGCCTTCTCTAATGTACTAGTCTAAGTTTATATGCTCCGAAAAAGACAACTAATATTTGCACATGCCACATCCCACACACAATTGCAAGTGAAACTTCGTATGTGCAATAATCATCCACACACAATTGCAAGCATCACAACCCACTCAGGATGGGAATGGGCCGGGTCGGTCTGCCGGGTCGCTGACCCGACCCAAAAATTCAAGGCCAATGGGTCATATAGGTCGGTCTCAAATGAGATTTGGGTCAACAGGGCCAGCACCGAGTAATCCTCATATCGTATAATTTCCGGCGAACACTGACATATATCAACAACAAAAATGTCTTGATATGTTTCAGATGCGCACGTAGAAAATCACAAGTAGACGGTTTGATTTTTTCTGTTAGAAATCTGTTGTGCCGCCTCCCTACTTGCTAGCATGCAGGGCTGTGTACCAGGTGCACCGCCTCGTCCTCCTTAGATGTAGGATCACTCGTACTCGTTGTGACTGCATAATTCTCTGTCTCTCACACACTTTGTACTGCTACTTATTTGTAACCCCAAGTAGAGGAATACAATGTGTCAGCGAACCCCAAGTGGTTGAAGGCTTAAAATTGGCTAATACAGTTGGGAGCAACTCCTTGTTGATGCAAACGGATAGTCTGATTTTAATGGAGGCTCTCCAACAAAACTCTGGGCACTCGATGGTGGCAGGCCCAATTCTTGAAGAATGCCGTTTACTAATAGTTAATTTTGGAAAGGTCTATTGAGCATTGTAACCGCGAATCAAATATGGTGGCTCATGTGCTAGCGCAGAATGGAAGTGTTGATCCATCAAACTTGTGGTTGGACTCACCTCCAGGTTTTATTTCTAATTATTTAGCGGACGATATAAGTGTTGTTTAATTTTAATAAAGCTAGCCATGATGGCCTTTTCCTTAAAAAAATACAATGTGTGATGCATTCTTAGCTCTGCTTATATTCTATCATTTCTGTTAACCACGTATTTAGTAATCTTATTAGTTATTACACTAATCAGATACCATCATAAATCGTGTTTAATTTTAACATCTTGTTGGCAATGTAAAGCAAAAAAATTGGGTCAACCTAAAATACCCATCACGCTAACGAGGCCATTGACTATTCTTTATATGGGCCTCTCAAATTGGCCTTGGGGCCATAGGGTCTGGGTCCAAGGCCAGGTCCGGGTCGACCCGTTCCCATCCTAACAACCCACACATAATTGATGCAGACCTTTTGTTTATATATGTTTTGTCCCCCTCCCGCCACGCACACAACACATCCCACGTGCAACTTGTAAGGCTTGTACTAGGAGGAGCGGCTATATCTCGCCTTTAGCGAGCTAGAGCGAGTACTCGTCTGCAATTGAACCATGGTGGCCCGGCCCACTACCAAGTCAGAACAATCGAAGCAAGAGAGCGCTCGCCCACTAACAACATTTGTTCAATGGTTTTTGATGTAGGGTGAAATCCTAATGGTCGTTCTTTTCACACTTGAAAGGGGGAAAGAGAGCAACTCAAAGAGGAACACAAGAAGAACTGTCAAGTAGACAATATCTAATCACACATATGCTAAACCCACATGCACATAAAGGAGATACAAGGATCTAAAGTCAACACAAGAGAATATAAAGGTAACTAGTTCATCCCAATCCTTGAAGGAGAGAGGTCTTGAATCCTAGGAGGATCTTCCCATGAAGGGGTCTTTAATCCACTTGAGGGATCTTCTCACATGGAGGTCTTAAAATCCATGGGAGTGGTAAGTGGATGAGAAATGCTCTATCTCAAATGAGCTCTAACCTTTGCTAACCCTAAAAGGAGGGCGGGTAGTCTATTTATAGTGCTAGTACAAGTTGGGACGAAATGAAGGGGGTACATGGGCCTCTGGCCCGATCTCTGCGCACATGTAGGTGCCAGATGTCCGGCTGGGGGCCGGATGTCTAGCGGCTCACGAAGAGTCAGATGTCTAGGGTCTTGGCCGGATGTCCAGGCTGGGCTGGCCCGATTCCTGCTGCTCTCTGGATACGTTGCGTCAGATATCTGGGCGGGGCGGGATGTCTAGGCTAGTCGGGCTGGATGTCCGAGCATGGGCCGGATGTCTGGTCCTGTAGCACGTCGGCTGCTGGAGCTACGGCCTCCAGGCGCCGGATGTTCGGCCGCTGTAGACTTTCAGCGGTTCCTCTCGTTGAGCTTCTTCGTCCATGTACTTGGAGACTTGTCCATGATTCCGAGCATCTCCGAGAGGGTCTTATCGATACCTAAGCGCACATAGCATTCTGGATTGAGGTAGTAGCCATGTCTCACGTGGATCATATGGAAGCTCGTTAAGGAGAGATGTCACCTCGGTCTCGATAGCTCTTGCACGTGCTCGTGTCATTGGTCCACTTGGCATTTAGGGAGACAAAGTAGGTCCATGGGGATGATCGTAGGATGCTCCACATAATCTCACCCCTCCCCCTTTGGGAAAGATCTAACCCTGGATCAAAAACCTCATCACCATGGAAGGGAGATAGATCCTTGACATCGAAGATGTCGTTCACGTTGTACTCATCGCGTGGAATGTCGATCTTGTATGCATTGTTGTTGTAGCGTGCTAGCACCTTGAAGGGTCCATCAGCGTGAGGTAGCAACTTGTTCTTGTGCTCGTTGGGGAATCGGTCTTTCCGTAGATGTAGCCACTCAAGATCTTCGGGGTTGAACACCATGGGGTGCTTGTTGATGTTGACCTTGGTCACAAGGCGTTGTACTTGGTGCTCAATGGTGTGCATTGTATCTTCAAGCACCTTCTTGAGGTAGCTTGATTGTGCGCTCACGTCCATGTTGATGCGCTCTTGTAGTGGTAGCGGTAGAATGTCCAATGGGGACAATGGGTTGAATCCGTAGATGACCTAGAAGGAGGACTTGCCGGTAGTAGAATGTCTTGCCCGATTGAAGGCATACTCAGCGATGGTTAAGAATTCCTCCCACTCCTTGATGTTCTTCTTGATCAACACACGAAGGAGAGTCGATAGCGCCTGGTTGGTGACCTCCGTTTGGCCGTCGATTTGCAGATGGTATGCCGATGAGAAGAGTAGCTTGATTCCGAGCTTGGCGCATAGTGTCTTACAAAAGTAGCTAAGGAACTGGCGGAGTCTGATACAATCGTCTTGGGCACTCCATGCAATCCCAAGATTTCCCTACAAAAGATATATGCAACATGTGAAACATCGTCTATCTTGTTGCAAGGAATAGTGTGCCATCTTAGAGAAACGGTCCACAACGACAAATACCGAATCCTTGCCATTTTGAGTTCGTGGCAAACCAAGCACAAAACGCGTACTAATGTCTTCCCATAGTTGGTATGAAATAGGAAGTGGCATATAGAGTCCATTGGATTGAGCGATAGACTAAGCTTTGCGACATGTAGAGCATCGGTTGGTGTAGCGTGAGACGTCATGAAACATCTTGGGATAAAAGTAATTCTTGGAGAGCGTGGCGAATGTCTAGTCGCATCCAAAGTGTCCCATAAGTCCTGCACTGTGAGCCTCTTGCAAAAGCAACAAATGAAGAGAAGACTTGGGGATACTGATACACCCATTTTGCATCATGTTTTCCTATTGATATTCATTGCAATTTGTACTGTTATTTTACTTTATTATATGATTCTTATGCCTTTTCTCTCTTATTTGCAAGTTTCACATGAAGAGGGGAGATTACCGGCAGCTGGAATTCTGGATCAAAAAGGGCTATATTGGAGACACCTACTTTGCACAACTCCAAATGACCTAAAAATTGACGGAGAATTATTTTGGAATATATAAAAATTATTGGGGAAAGAAACATCAGTAGCGGACCCACCAGGCAGCCACAAGCCTGGGGGGGGGGGCTGGACTTGTGGGGCCCATGACAGGCCTTTGAAGCCCACCTTATGATATAAGATGCTAGTTGACATAGAAAAAAAATCAGAAGGAAGGTTTCGGGACGAAGTGCCGCCGTCTCGAGGTAGAACCTGGGCAGGATCACTTTTGCTCTCTGGCGAAGCGATTCCACCGAGCAAACTTCCCTCCGGGAGGGGGAAATCGAAGCCATCATCATCACCAATGATACTCTCATGTGGGAGGACCAATCTTCATCAACATCTTCCATCGGCACCATCTCATCTCAAACCCTAGTTCATCTCTTGTATTCAATCTTTGCTTCAAAACCTTAGATTGGTACCTATGGGTTGCTAGTAGTGTTGATTACATCTTGTAGTTGATGCTAGTTGGTTTATTTGGTAGAAGATTATATGTTCAGATCCTTAATGACATTCAATACCCCTCTGATCTTGAATATGAATATGATTTGTGAGTAGTTACTTTTGTTTTTGAGGACATGTGAGAAGTCTGGTTATAAGTAATCATGTGAATTTGGTATTCGTTCAATATTTTGATGATATGTATGTTGTTACTTCCTTTAGTGGTGTCATGTGATCGTCGACTACATGACACTTCACCTTGCTTGGTCCTAAGGGAAGGCATTGTAGAGTAATAATTAGATGATGGGTTGCTAGAGTGACAGAAGCTTAAACCCTAGTTTATGCGCTATTCCGTAAGGGACTGATTTGGATCCATATGTTTCATGCTATTGTTAGATTTATCTTAAATCTTCTTTCGTAGTTGCGGATGCTTGAGAAAGGGGGTAATCATAATTGGGAGGCTTGTTCAAGTAATAACAACACCCAAGCACCAGTGGAAAAATTGACAAATTTGACCTTAGGAAAAAGTATTTCACAAACTAAACTATTTTGAAAATATTTCACACCGCTGACCCTTTTGTGCAACGCCCGATAGTAAGGCGCTACACAGAGTGCAGCGCCTTACAGACAGGCACTGCATAGTGTAATGCATCGCCTTGCTGTCAGGCGTTGCACAGGTGGAGGGCCTGAGTGATTGGCGCTGCGTTGGTTTTCCCTTGAAGACGAAAGGGTGATGCAGCAAAGTAGCGTAAGTATTCCCCTCAGTTTTTGAGAACCAAGGTATATCTAGTAGGAGACTACACGCAAGTCCCTCGTACCTACACAAACAAATAAGAACCTCGCAACCAACGCAATAAAGGGGTTGTCAATCCCTTCACGGTCACTTACAAGAGTGAGATCTGATGGAGATAATAATAATAAGATAAATATTTTTGGTATTTTTATGATATAGATTGAAAGTAAAGATTGCAAAATAAAATAGATTGGAAACTTATATGATAAAAGATAGACCCGGGGGCCATAGGTTTCACTAGTGGCTTCTCTCAAGATAGCATAAGTATGATGGTGGGTGAACAAATTACTGTCGAGCAATTGATATAAAAGTGCATAATTATGAGAATATCTAGGCATGATCATGTATATAGGCATCATGTCCGCGACAAGTAGACCTAAACAATTCCTCATCTACTACTATTACTCCACACATCGACCGCTATCCAGCATGCATCTAGAGTATTAAGTTCATAAGAACGGAGTAACACATTAGGCAAGATGACATGATATAGAGGGATAAACTCAAGCAATATGATATAAACCCCATCTTTTTATCCTCGATGGCAACAATACAATACGTGCCTTGCTGCCCCTGCTGTCACTGGGAAAGGACACCGCAAGATTGAACCCAAAGCTAAGCACTTCTCCCATTGCAAGAAAGATCAATCTAGTAGGCCAAACCAAACTGATAATTCGAAGATACTTGCAAAGATAACCAATCATATATAAAAGATTTCAGAGAAGAATCAAATATTGTTCATAGATAAACTTGATCATAAACCCACAATTCATCGGATCTCGATAAACACACTGCAAAAAGAGTTACATCAAATAGATCTCCAAGAAGATCGAGGAGAACATTGTATTGAGATCCAAAGAGAGAGAAGAAGCCATCTAGCTAATAACTATGGACCCAAAGGTCCGAAGTAAACTACTCACACATCATCGGAGGGGCCATGGAGTTGATGTAGAGGCCCTCCGTGATCGATTCCCCCTCCGGTGGAGCTCCGGAAAAGGCCCCAAGATGGGATCTCTTGGGTACAAAAGGTTGCGGCGGTGGAAATCGGGTTTCGTGGTGCTCCTGGCTGTTTTCGGGGTATATGAATATATATAAGAGGAAGAAGTAGGTCGGTGGAGCCACGAGGGGCCCACGAGGGTGGAGGGCGCGCCCCTACCTCGTGGCCTCCTCATTGGTTGCTTGACGTACACTCTAAGTCCAATGGATCACGTTTGTTCCAAAAATAACTCTCCCAAAGGTTTTATTCCATTTGGATTCCGTTTGATATTCCTTTTCTGCGAAACACTGAAATAGGAAAAAAAACAGCAATTTGCACTGGGCCTTGGGTTAGTAGGTTAGTCCCAAAAATAATATAAAAGTGTATAAATAAGCCCATTAACATCCAAAACAGATAATATAATAGCATGGGACAATCAAAAATTATAGATACGTTGGAGACGTATCAAGCATCCCCAAGCTTAATTCCTACTCGTCCTCGAGTAGGTAAATGATAAAAATAGAATTTTGATGTGGAATGCTACCTAGCATAATTCTCAATGTATTTTTTCTTTATTGTGGCATGAATGTTCAGATCCGAAAGATTCAAGACAAAAGTTTAATATTGACATAAAAATAATAATACTTCAAGCATACTAACTAAGCAATCATGTCTTCTCAAAATAACATGGCAAAAGAAAGTTCATCCCTACAAAATCATATAGTTTGGTCATGCTCCATTTTCCTCACACAAGAATGCTCTCATCTTGCACAACCCCGATGACAAGCCAAGCAATTGTTTCATACTTTAGTAATCTCAAACTTTTTTCAACTTTCACGCAATACATGAGCGTGAGCCATGGATATAGCACTATGGGTGGAATAGAATAATGATAGGGGGTTATGTGGATAAGACAAAAAAAGAGAAAGTCTCACATAGACGAGGCTAATCAACGGGCTAGGGAGATGCCCATCAATTGATGTCAATGCAAGGAGTAGGGATTGCCATGCAACGGATGCACTAGAGCTATAAATGTATGAAAGCTCAACAAAAGAAACTAACTGGGTGTGCATCCTGAAGGAAATATGCCCTAGAGGCAATAATAATGTTATTATTTTATTTCCTTATATCATGATAAATGTTTATTATTCATGCTAGAATTGTATTATCTAGAAACATAATACTTGTGTGAATACATAGACAAACTAAACGTCACTAGTATGCCTCTACTTGACTAGCTCGTTAATCAAAGATGGTTATGTTTCCTAACCATAGACACGTGTTGTCATTTGATTAACGGGATCCCATTATTAGGAGAATGATGTGATTGACATGACCCATTCCATTAGCTTAGCACCCGATCGTTTAGTATGTTGCTATTGCTTTCTTCATGACTTATACATGTTCCTATGACTATGAGATTATGCAACTCCCGTTTACCGGAGGAACACTTTGTGTGCTACCAAACGTCACAACGTAACTGGGTGATTATAAAGGAGCTCTACAGGTGTCTCCAAAGGTAAATGTTGGGTTGGCGTATTTCGAGATTAGGATTTGTCACTCCGATTGTCGGAGAGGTATCTCTGGGCCCTCTCGGTAATGCACATCACATAAGCCTTGCAAGCATTGCAACTAATGAGTTAGTTGCGAGATGATGTATTACGAAAGAGTAAAGAGACTTGCCGGTAACGAGATTGAACTAGGTATTGAGATACCGACGATCGAATCTCGGGCAAGTAACATACCGATGACAAAGGGAACAACGTATGTTGTTATGCGGTCTGACCGATAAAGATATTCGTAGAATATGTGGGAGCCAATATGAGCATCCAGGTTCCGCTATTGGTTATTGACCGGAGACATGTCTCGGTCATGTCTACATTGTTCTCGAACCCGTAGGGTCCGCACGCTTAAGGTTTCGATGTTAGTTATATTATGAGTTTATGAGTTTTGATGTACTGAAGTTAGTTCGGAGTCCCGGATGTGATCACGGACATAACGAGGAGTCTCGAAATGGTCGAGACATAAAGATTGATATATTGGACGACTATATTCGGACACCGGAAGTGTTCCGGGTGATTTCGGAGAAAACCGGAGTGCCGGAGGGTTACCGGAACCCCCCCGGGAGAAGTAATGGGCCATATGGGCCTTAGTGGAGAGATAGAAGGGAAGCCAGGGTGGGCCGCGCGCCTCCTCCCCCCTGGTCCGAATTGGACTAGGAGAGGGGGGGGGGGCGCCCCCCTTTCCTTCTCCCTCCCCACTTCCTTTCCTCCTCCTAGTAGGAGTCCTACTCCTACTAGGAGGAGGACTCCTCCTTGGCGCGCCAATAGGGCCGGCCGGCCTCCTCCCCTTGCTCCTTTATATACGGGGGCAGGGGGCAACCCTAGACACACAAGTTGATCCACGTGATCATTTTCTTAGCCGTGTGCGGTGCCCCCTTCCACCATAATCCTCGATAATATTGTAGCGGTGCTTAGGCGAAGCCCTGCGACGGTAGAACATCAAGATCGTCACCACGCCGTCGTGCTGACGGAACTCTTCCCCGACACTTTGCTGGATCGAAGTCCGGGGATCGTCATCAAGCTGAACATGTGCTAAAACTCGGAGGTGCCGTAGTTTCGGTGCTTGATCGGTCGGGTTGTGAAGACGTACGACTACATCAACCGTGTTGTGCTAACGCTTCCGCTATCGGTCTACAAGGGTACGTAGATCACACTCTCCCCTCTCGTTGCTATGCATCACCATGATCTTGCGTGTGCATAGGATTTTTTTGAAATTACTACGTTCCCCAACACATCCAACTTGCTTGCTCCCGAAGACCTAGGGCATTTGAGGAAGCCCATCGTTGGAATATACAAGCCAAGTTCTATAATGAAAAATTCCCACTAGTATATGAAAGTGACAAAACAAGAGACTCTCTATCATAAAGATCATGGTGCTACTTTGAAGCACAAGTGTGTAAAAAAAGGATAGTAGCATTGCCCCTTTTTATTTCTTTTTTTGGGGGGGGGGCTTTTTTTGGCCTTTATTTTTTTAATTTGGGACAATGCTCTATTAATGATGATCATCACACTTCTATTTATTTACAACTCAATGATTACAACTCGATACTAGAACAAAGTATGACTCTATATGAATGCCTCTGGCGGTGTACCGGGAAGGGCAATGAATCAAGAGTGACATGTATGATAAATTATGCATGGTGGCTTTGCCACAAATACGGTGTCAAGTACATGATCATGCAAAGCAATATGACAATGATGAAGCGTGTCATGAATGAAATGGTGGAAAGTTGCATGGCAATATAACTCGGAATGGCTATGGAAATGCCATAATAGGTAGGTATGGTGGCTGTTTTGAGGAAGATATACGGAGGTTTATGTGTGACAGAGCGTATCATATCATGGAGTTTGGATGCACCGGCGAAGTTTGCACCAACTCTCAAGGTGAGAAAGGGCAATGCACGACATCGAAGAGGCTAGAAATGATGGAAGGGTGAGAGTGCGTATAATCCATGGACTCAACATTAGTCATTATTGCAAAAATCTACAAGTCATCAAAAACCAAGCACTACACGCATTCTCCTAGGGGGATATATTGGTAGGAAAAGACCATCGCTCGTCCCCGACCGCCACTCATAAGGAAGACAATCAAAGAACACCTCATGTTTCAAATTTGTTACACAATGGTTACCATACGTGCATGCTATGGGACTTGCAAACTTCAACACAAGTATTTCTCAAATTCACAATTACTCAACTAGCACACTCTAATATCACCACCTTTATATCTCAAAAATAATTATCAAGTATCAAACTTCTCATAGTATTCAATGCACTTTCTATGATAGTTTTTATTATACCCATCTTGGATGCCTATCATATTAGGACTAGTTTCATAACCAAAGAAAATTACCATGCTGTTCTAAAGGAATCTCAAAATGATATAAGTGAAGCATGAGAGATAAATAATTTCTATAAAATAAAACCACCACCGTGCTCTAAAAGATATAAGTGAAGCACTAGAGCAAAATTATCTAGCTCAAAAGATATAAGTGAAGCACATAGAGTATTCTAATAAATTCCAATTCATGTGAGTCTCTCCGAAAATGTGTGTACATCAAGGATGATTGTGGTAAACTAAAAAGCAAAGACTCAAATCATACAAGACGCTCCAAGCAAAACACATATCATGTGGTGAATAAAAATATAGCCTCAAGTAAACTTACCGATAGAAGAAGATGAAAGAGGGGATGCCTTCCGGGGAATACCCAAACTTAGGCTTTTTTTTTCCTTGAATTTTACCCTGGGGTGCCTTGGGCATCCCCAATCTTAGGCTCTTGCCACTCCTTGTTCCATAATCCATCAAATCTTTACCCAAAACTTGAAAACTTCACAACACAAAACTTAAACAGAAAATCTCATGAGCTCCGTTAGTATAAGAAAACAAACCACCACTTAAGGTATTGTAATTAACTCATTATTTATTTATATTGGTGTTAAACCTACTGTATTCCAACTTCTCTATGGTTCATAACCTCCGATACTAGCCATAGATTCATCAAAAATAAGCAAACAACACACGAAAAACAGAATCTGTCAAAAACAGAACAGTCTGTAGTAATATGTAGGTTTCGAATACTTATGTAACCCCAAAAATTCTAAAATAAATTGATGGACATGAGTAATTTATCTATTAATCATCTTCAAAAATAATCAACCTAATCGCACTCTCCAGTAAAAAATGGCAACAAATCTCGTGAGCGCTAAAGTTTCTGTTTTTACAGCAAGACCGCAAAAACTTTCCCCAAGTCTTCCCAAAGGTTCTACTTGGCACAAACACTAATTAAAAGCATAAAACCACATATAAAAAAAGGCTAGATGAATTATTTATTACTAAACAGAACCAAGAAGCAAGAAACAAAAATAAAATTGGGTTGCCTCCCAACAAGCGCTATCGTTTAACGCCCTAGCTAGGCATAAATGCAAGAATAGATCTAGGTATTATCATCTTTGGTATGCAATTCTTCAATGGAACACTTATAACCCTTTGGAGTTTCCTTCTTTTTATTAATGATCAAACTCCTAGGCAAGAAATCAAGAAATTCATTTGTAGCAAAAGGTTCCCTACTAGAAGATTTGAGATCCGCATTTTCCTTACTAGAAGATTCATCCTTATTTTTAGGAACATACATTAATTTAGCAATCTTGGTAGTAGGAGGATTTGGAGTATTTTTAAAGTATGAAAAGGAAGACCCTAAATTAGTAATGATATCCTCAAGTTTACCAATTCTTGTGGAATCTTGATCTATTCTTTTGTTAACTATAGGTTCTTTTTCTTTAAAAAAATTCAGAGTAACCCCTATCTTAGATCCAAATTGAGTGATTTGGTTGTGGATCTTTTTATACAAATTTTCAATCAACTCCACAGAGGCAACTTTATTTTCAATAATTTCAAGCCTTTGCATCACATGTTCCAAAGTTAAAACAGTTCCATTAACCAAAAGAGGTGGTGGGCCAAACAAATCTATCATAGCATTATAAGAATAAAAAATATCGCTACCCAAGAAATTCCCTCCGTTAATGGTATCAAGAATATATCTATTCCAAGGAGTGATACCTACATAATTTTTTTGAAGAAGAATGGAAGTGGATTGCTTCCTAGTGGATCTATTCTGAGCATTGCAAATTCTATGCCAAGCATCTTTTAGATTTTCTCCCTCCCTTTGTTTAAAATTAAGAACTTCATGATCGGGAGTACTAACAATGATAGAAGGACTAGCCATGACGACACACAGCGACACAAGAAGCAAGCGAAAAAGAGATGAACAAAAAGAGAGGGGAACGGAAAAGAGGGCGAATAAAACGGCAATGGTGAAGTGGGGGAGAGGAAAATGAGAGGCAAATGGCAAATAATGTAATGCGAGGGATAAGAGTTTGTGATGGGTACTTTGTATGTTTGACTTGATGTAGATCTCCCCTGCAACGGCGCCAGAAATCCTTCTTTCTACCTCTTGAGCACTGCATTGGTTTTCCCTTGAAGAGGAAAGGGTGATGCAGCAAAGTAGCATAAGTATTTCCCTTAGTTTTTGAGAACCAAGGTATCAATCCAGTAGGAGACTACACGCAAGTCCCTCGTACCTACACAAACAAATAAGAACCTCGCAACCAACGCGAAAAAGGGGTTGTCAATCCCTTCACGGTCACTTACGGGAGTGAGATCTCATAGAGATAATAATAGCAAGATAAATATTTTTGGTATTTTTATGATATAGATTGAAAGTAAAGATTGCAAAATAAAATAGATTGGAAACTTATATGATGGAGATTAGACCGGGGGGCACATGTTTCACTAGTGGCTTCTCTCAAGATAGCATAAGTATTATGGTGGGTGAACAAATTACTGTCGAGCAATTGATAGAAAAGTGCATAATTATGAGAATATCTAGGCATGATCATGTATATAGGCATCACGTCCGCGACAAGTAGACCGAAATGATTCTGCATCTACTACTATTACTCCACACATCGACCGCTATCCAGCATGCATCTAGAGTATTAAGTTCATAAGAACAGAGTAACACATTAGGCAAGATGACATGATGTAGAGGGATAAACTCAAGCAATATGATATAAACCCCATCTTTTTATCCTCGATGGCAACAATACCGTGCCTTGCTGCCCCTGCTATCACTAGGAAAGGACACCCAAGATTGAACCCAAAGCTAAGCACTTCTCCCATTGCAAGAAAGATCAATCTAGTAGGCCAAAAACCAAACTGATATTCGAAGAGACTTGCAAAGATAACCAATCATACATAAAAGATTCAAGAAGAATCAAATATTGTTCATAATAAACTTGATCATAAACCCACAATTCATGATCTCGACAAACAACGCAAAAGAATTACATCAAATAGATCTCCAGAAGATCGAGGAGAACATTGTATTGAGATCCAAAGAGAGAGAAGAAGCCATCTAGCTAATAACTATGGACCCGAAGGTTTATGGTCAAGTACTCACACATCATCAGAGAGGCTATGGTGTTGATGTAGAAGCCCTCCATGATCGATTCCCCCTACGGCGGAGCTCCAGAAAAGGCCCCAAGATGGGATCTCTTGGGTACAAAAGGTTGCGGTGGTGGAAATAGGGTTTCGTGGTGCTCCTGGATGTTTTCGGGGTATATGGATATATATAGGAGGAAGAAGTAGGTCGGTGGAGCCACGAGGGGCCCACGAGGGTGGAGGGCACGCCCCCTGCCTCGTGGCCTCCTCGTTGGTTGCTTGACGTCCACTCCAAGTCCCCTGGATCATGTTGTTCCAAAAATAACTCTCCCGAAGGTTTTATTCCGTTTGATATCCCTTTTCTGCGAAACAATGAAATAGGCAAAAACAGTAATTTGCACTGGGCCTTGGGTGTAGCAACCCGACCCGAATGATCAAGTCTCTGTGCTTAAGTGTCATCCCTGGATCGGTATGCTGACACACACAGTACTCGAGGATTTATAACAAGAGGTAAATCACATGTAAAAGTAACGTAAATACTATTACCTCACCAAAATAGCGGAAGTAACAAGGTTGTGGATTCCCATCAACACCAACGGCAAAGTTGAGTGTAGAAATCGTAACCCTAACGTATCACTTACTCGTCGTAAGATTCCTGCAACATGAGACGTTGCAGCCACAGAGGGTCAGTACATTGAATGTATTGGCAAATTCACACCATAGAGAATGATGAAAAAGGCTATCACTACATGCATATTTGGCTGGTGGAAAAGCTCTATGGTTATAAGGTTTTTGAGAAAAGCCAATTTTTCCCTACTACAAAGGAATAAATTTTATTTAACTATCATGGTGGTTGTTGAACATTGAGAATGGTTGACAGCATTCTCAATCCCAATTAATAACATCATTAAACCCAACAAAATTATTTAAAGTAACGTGATGAGATCAACATGATAATCCAGGTACTAGATACTCAAGATGTCCATAACCGGGGACACGGCTAATCATGATTAGTTTAATACACTCTGCAGAGGTTTGCGCACTTTTCGCCACAAGACTCGATCTCCTCCGTTGGATTTGTCGCACTACATGGTGTTTGAGAAACGGATGACCAAGACATAGTCTTTTAGAAGCGTTTGCACCTTACGATGGGTAGACCGTACCACCTACAACCCCTACATCTGCTAGTCTACCACTGTAAGAGTTCACACGACTTAATCAACTATGCTAGAGCCCATAATAGCTTGTGGCTGCACACGGAAGTTTCTAACATGAATAATCTTATGATCCCTTTTAGCCTGGGTGGCGGACCATAGGATGATCACACGGTATATCCCCGGGATCTCCTAGGACAACACTGGTATATCCCCAGGTGTCCGGGCAAGTCCACTGGTATATCCCCAGGGTGCCCCAACCAATCCACCCAGATGTGTATTAAAGTAGCCACCTTAAGTTAAACCATTAGTTAACAATAATCTCTCACATCTATCATGAAATTCTCTCAAACCCAATCCACGTCTATGAGCATAGCATGGCAATATAAGCATAACGTAATAGTAACTCCCAAGGGTTTGATAATAAACAGGTAATAGGTTCCTACCTCATCAACTACTTCCCAACCCACAAGTTAATGACACCTAACCATGCAATGTTTGAGGATTGGAAACTAATGCATAAAAACTGGGTATAAAGAGTATGATCAAAGTGTGATTGCCTGCAATGTTGATGAAGACGATTCGCACTCAAAACTCTTGATAGATCTACTCGTCACACTCTGGTCAATCTATCGTAAGCAAACAATAGTAACCACACATAAGCAATCACTCAAAAGATCAGAAAGAACGAAGAAGACGATTCGGAAACATCAAAACCAAGCAAATAACTCTTGCAACATAAAACAATTTCTAACAGTACCAAAATTATGTGAGTTTGGCCTTATTAGAACGTTTAGGTCAAGGGATTCGATTTGCAAAAAGAATCAACTAAATCGGAGCTACGAAACTCAAGTTATGATCAAACGAAGTTTGAATTCAAATCTGATCTAATTCAAATTTTAAACTTTTCAAAAACATGTTTAAGTTGTTTTACTGGATAGAGGAGATCATAACGAAGAAGTGGGCGTTGGTTTCGTTGAATTTGGACTAACAGGTAAAAAGTTGTCTTGTTTGAAGAACAGGGACTATTATAAAATCTTCACAGATGGGTCCCTGGCCGAGATTAACAGAAAAAAGAAAACACTAAATAACGAACGTTCACTAACTAGTCCTAAACAGAGAACGTTCTCTAAATAGATCTAACTAAAAAAACTAAACCGTTTTTTTAACGAAAACCGAAATCACCTAAAGGAAAATAAACCAGACCGGGGTGGTTTTATACCGGTTCGGGGCGGTTCGAAGAGAACCGGCGGTTCGCGGAGAGGATCAGACCGGCGAGCTCTGGCGAACGGCAGCAGACGGCTCTGGCTAGCGGGGCTACGCGGCGCGGGTCGGCGCTGCAAGGCGGCGAGGGCAAGGCGGCAGCGGCGCGGCGTGACGACGGTGGTGGCAGCGGTCGGGGAGCGACGGAGTGGAGCGGGCAGCGGTGAGCTGCGCAGCGGCGGCTTCCGCGGCAGTGGCGAGAAGTGCGGCGGCGGCGCGGTGGCGAGGAGAGAGAGGAGAGGGGCCGGGGCCCGGGTTTTAAGGAGGGGTGAGCGATGCGTAGGCGTGGGGAAGGGGCGCAGAGGGGAGGCGGCCATGGCGGCGCCGGACTCGGGGAGGGACTCCGTCCCGGTCGGTGGCGACGGTGCGGAGCGGCTGGGCCGGGCCTGCTGGACTGGGTCCGGCCCAGTCGGGAAGATTTTAAAAAAAAAATTTCGAGACAAATAAAATAATAAAACAATTAAAAGAAAAATATTATATAGGCATATAATATATCAAAAATTTCAGAAAAAGATTTCCAACAACATGGACATTTTTCTAGCATTAAATAAAATACACATAAATTCTAATAATTCAAAGAGTGCTACTGGTCTATTAAAATCCAATAGAAAACATTTTTAAAATACCAAAATGATTTCAAATTAATTTTTTTCTCCAATTTTCTATTGTAGGGAATCATGTTACCCTATTTTCCATGTATTTTATTTTTGGAGGAAAATAATTTGAATAAAACTCAAATAACTCCAAATTGAAAATAAATTCAAAAGAACCTTGAATTTAATTCTTTGAAACTCCCAACTCATATTTCATATAATTTGAAGAGTCCTTTTATCTTCTCTTATGAAAATCATTGAGCTGCATGAAGTTTATGAATTTGAAATATTTCCAAATGAAATTCAATTATTTTCAAATACCCTTTCATTTAATTTAAATGGAAGAAGTCATATCATCTTCGCTCAAGGGTTTTGTATTTGAAAGAATTTGAATTCATGGAGATCAGAAAGCAAATATGAAAGTTTGGGAAAGTCCTTTTATTCCCTCTCATGTAACTTTCAAAAAGTTTCGAATTTCACTCACTTTCAGTCAATCAATCAAATAGTCAATCAAATCTATCTATTTATTATAACATTCCAAAATTTAGAATTTTGGGATGTTACAAACCTACCACCCTTAAAATGAATCTCGTCCTCGAGATTCGGAGAGGCTGGCAAGAAATAGGTTAGGGTATGGGGGTCTCCTCAAAATCCATCGATCATCACACGGGGTCTGGGGTGCTACCACCCTTAGAAGTATGGTTACTGTTCCATCAAAACTCATATACTCCATCCTTATTCTTGACAGTGTCGGTCTTCTCAGATCCTCGAGAAATTCCTTCTCTGAGCTCTTTCGGTAGTGGCATAACCTTTACCACAGTTTTTCTGTCCTTTCATTTGGTAAGGTTATTCCGAGACTTGGTCTTCTTACCTGACGGGTCTGGCGCCATTACTAAACAACTATTGGAAACTCATGGTGGTCAACCATTTATGGTTTCTCCTGCAGGAAATGGGTCTGGGTTGATCCTCACCGTATAACCTACGGTTGGCAAAAGCTGCCTTGTACAAGGGAAAAATTTCTTATACCATTCTAAGGTTCAAACAAGGTTTAATACCATCGTCTCTCTACTATAGGTAAGTCACTCAGATTTACCATCCCATATAGCAAGGCGAATAATAAGAGTAAGTCGGTATGGTGATCAATCCATCCCACACCCAAATCATTACCTTGTATACGGTTTAGCGAATCTCGCGTTCTAACACTCGGTCATCCTCACAAGCATTGCAGAATTTCTCTTGTCCACGAACTGCGTTCGGAATAATCTATTGATTCTGCAAGCCAAACAAACATTTATCGTTCCTTCACAACTCTCAGGTTTTGCATTACTCCTATAAAATCGTCTATCGATAAACGTCGTATCTTCCTCCGGGGTTCTTCCTTCAGCAAAATGTGCTTGCTTCTTGGCAGGTCCTGGGGCCTGTGGGTTATGGCCCATCTCATCACTTGTAGTTCTTGAACTTATCATCGGGCAACTGATCATTATTCCAAGTTCCAACTTCTAGCTTCCACGCATACTTCAAATCCATCAAATTGTACTGTCTTCCTTCCTTCTGTTGTACCTAACTAAGACATGATTACTCAGACTCATCATGGAGTTTCCATTGATCCATATTTCCGACATCATACCTCCTTTATATCCAATAGTAATTTATCTCTTCATCCTCGTGGGATATCCCTCATATCGAGATAAAAACTTATGAAGTCCATATTCCACTTCGTGGAACATCATTATCCTTTCCAGGGTCAAGCGTCCTTGAAGGGGAATATTGGCCATCTCTGCATGGCACTTCTTCAACTGGGAAACGTGAAACACATCATGGACTCCTGACAGTCCTTCGGGTGACTCCAACATGTTGGCCACTTCTCCCACACGCTCCAAGAGTCGGTATGGTCCTACAAATATAGGGGCTAACTTTCCCTTAACTCCAAATTGTTTAACTCCTCACAGAGGGGTCACACGAATACATGCTCTGTCTCCAATTTCATAGACTACCTCCTTGCGTTTTTAAGTCTCCATAACTCTTCTGCCTGGACTAAGCTACCTTCAGTCTATCTCGAATCAACTTAACATTCTCTCTAACTCCTTTGATCACATTTGGTCCAAACAAATGACGGTCTCCAACTTCATCCCACATACTCTTGGGGTATCACACATATCGAGACAAAACTCGTATTCATTTTGTCCAAAATCCACTTAGTGGAGTATCCTTATCTTTTCCAGGGGTCAAGGGTTCTTACAGGGTACTACCACCCTTAAAATGCACAAATCTTCCATAGACCATATTTCTCATATCCTAAAAATGGTCAAAATCCTTCTTCATAGAGTAACAACTCACAAAACCCAAATCTTTACCAACGATGCTAACTTTATTGCTTCTCCAATGATTACAATCTCTTGCTTTTCCATTATATGTCTCAACTCAACACCTCAATATAAAAGAAAATGTTCTCAATTCTACTACTCCATTTCTTTTGTTGCAAACTCAACTATCTAGCACAAGTTTCCTTCTCCTTGGGGAATTCTCTGGCAAAGTGCCCTGCTCCATTACAACTAAAACATATTACTTCTGACAAGTATCGAGGTTTCCTTTTTGGGCAATTGTTGAGGTAGTGCCCTGACTCCTTGCGCCTGTAACAGGTGATATGACTCAGGTTCCTCCTGGGCTCCAATCGGTTTCTCTTCCTGGACTTTTCCATTACAATTAGGGCTTCTATTTCCTGTGGGTCATATTCTACTTCCTCTGTTGAATTCTACTAGATCCCCATTCAAACAATTTGGGAGATGTGTCCTTCTTCTCCACATGAATAGCAAGACTTAGTGCAGGGTTTACTCGGGTCTTCTTTAGGTGTGTCCTCCATCACAGCTTCTTCTAAAATTTCCATGAGGGCTCCTTTCATTTCTTCTTTCTTCTGCTGGATGGTTCGTTGTACCATGGGGTAAATGTGACACTGAGCAGGATAGTGGGTAGTCCCTTCACACAAGAAACAAGTAATCTGCCTAGTTGGGCATTCTTCAACTGGGTGACTTCCTTCACAATTAGGGCATTCATCCTTGTGTTCTTTATGGGTGTGTCCTATTTCTCCACAAATCTTGCATGCACAAGGTTTCTTCATATCCTTTCCATAAGGCTTCAATTTCTGGGACACAAGGTGAGATCTTTGCAGAGTCAACTTAAATTCTTTCCAAGTGGTTACTCCTTGCCATCCATTGATGGTTTGGTACATCCTCCACCAAGTAGCAGCACCTCTTTCAAAGCACTGAAGAGCATGCTGGGTCATATCCTTTCCGACTATAGGGTTATTCTCCATGTGATCCTCCATGTTCTGAATCCATCGGTCCGTCTCCAACTTGACTCATCGGTCCAGAAAATTACAAGCTCATCCTTCATCCTCTATTGGGTCCATGGGTTATGGGGTGAGATAAGAGAGATAGAGAGGGATACACACAACACAAGCAAAAGTTTTGAAAAGACAGATTTTATTGTGGCTGTCGGAAAACATCAAACAAATGACAGCTCACAATAATCGCATCTAACGTAGGCATATGAAAGGGGTTTGGTCTTCTAAGGTCAATAAATCTTCAACGTCTCCAAACTCTACAAGCCTTGTTCATGCCTCCAATGGCTTCTTCCGATTATGCCTGTCTCTATCCTCAAGTTCTTTTGCCAGATCATCTCTGTTGACGTGAAATCTCTCATGACATTCTTTAATACTCCGGAGTTGCATTTCAAACTTCTGGGTTTCAACATCCTTGGCATGAACCATGGTCTAGTTCCTGACGAATCTTCGGTTTCTCGAGTTTTGCTCCTCCAGCTTGCTACTTCAGCTTCTTGGACCTAAGTTCTTCACGGAATGCTTCCTTGTCTAATATGGCTTCATGGAGCTCCTCCTTAAACTTCTTGATGTACTACTCCAGATCCTGGTGATACACCGGCTAAGGTTAAAACTTAATGTTACTAATAGGTGCTCCATCAGCCTTCTTCCATCAAATCCATTTTGAAGAAATGCATCCTTAACTCAGCACGGTGACAATAGCATCAGCAGGCGATGACATCACGGATAACCATGTTTCTGCTCTTGTCATTCCCATGGGCTATCTCTCCATAGTTGATATCTCCTGCCTTAGGGTTTTCTTAGACAAAACTTTGAGTTCTATGCTCCATGTTCCAGTCTTTCTCCAACACACCTTGATCTCGGGTATTGACAACTTCCATAGTCTGCCAAGTTCCATAAGGGTAGCCTTCCTAGGTCATACAAATCTGGGAATTCTTCAGAGCCTTCAAATTCTACTTGTCTTCGTCAACCGTTGTAGTTTCCATTATTCAGATGCACGGAAAATACTCTTCATTCCGAAGTGGTCTTAGTTGTCTGATATCTTGTACTTCTTGGAGTGGTCTCATCAGTCGAATCTTCGTGTGGTCAAAAAGGGAAAGGGGTATGGTCTCACTAAAGGGAATTTTTGAATAAGCTCATAAGAGAAGAGAGGTAAAAGATCCTTTTGAAAGGGAAAGTTGTAGAGAAAAATCTTTGCTATGGGCTTGCCAGTTTCTAGGCTCACGTCCTACAGTCAACATGTGCTCTGATACCATCTTGTAGCGACCCGACCCGAATGGATCAAGTCTTTGTGCTTAAGTGTCATCCCTGGATCGGTATGCTGACACACACAGTACTCGAGGATTTATAACAGAGGTAAATCACATGTATAAGTAACGTAAAGTACTATTACCTCAATCCAAAATAGCGGAAGTAACAAGGTTGTGGATTCCCATCAACACCAACGGCAAAGTTGAGTGTAGAAATCGTAACCCTAACGTATCACTTACTCGTCGTAAGATTCCTGCAACATGAGACGTTGCAGCCACAAAGGGTCAGTACATTGAATGTACTGGCAAATTCACACCATGGAGAGAAATGATGAACAATGGCTATCACTAAATGCATATTTGGCTGGTGGAAAAGCTCTATGGTTATAGTTTTTGCGAAAAGCCAATTTTTCCCTACTATAAAGGAATAAATTTTATTTAACTAACATGGTGGTTGTTAAACATTGAGAATGGTTGACAGCATTCTCAATCCCAATTAAATAACATCATTAAAACCCAACAATATTCATTTAAAATAACGTGATGATATTCACATGATAATCCAGGTACTAGATACTCAAGATGTCCATAACCGGGGACACGGCTAACCATGATTAGTTTATTACACTCTGCAGAGGTTTGCGCACTTTTCCCCACAAGACTCGATCGCCTCCGTTTGGTTTCTCGCACTACATGGTGTTTGAGTAGACGGATGACCGAGACATAGTCTTTCAGAAGCGCTAGCACCTTACGATGGGTAGACCGTACCACCTACATCCCCTACATCTGCTAGTCTACCACTGTAAGAGTTTGCACGACTTAGTCAACTATGCTAGAGCCCATAATAGCTTGTGGCTGCACACGGAAGTTTCTAGTATGAATAATCTTATGATCCCTTTGAGCCTGGGTGGCGAACCATAGGAGGATCACACGGTAACCCCGGGATCTCCTAGGACAACACTAGTATATCCCCAGGTGTCTGGGCAAGTCCACTGGTATATCCCTAGGGTGCCCCAACCAATCCACCCAGATGTGTATTAAAGTAGCCACCTTAAGTTAAACCTTAGTTAACAATAATCTCTCACATATGTCATGAAATACTCTCAAACCCAATCCACGTCTACGAGCATAGCATGGCAATATAAGCATAACGTAATGAAGGAAATATGCCCTAGAGGCAATAATAAAGTTATTATTTATTTCCTTATATCATGATAAATGTTTATTATTCATGCTAGAATTGTATTAATCGGAAACGTAATACATGTGTGAATACATAGACAAACAGAGTGTCACTAGTATGCCTCTACTTGACTAGCTCGTTAATCAAAGATGGTTATGTTTCCTAACCATGGACAAAAGAGTTGTTATTTGATTAACGAGATCACATCATTAGTTGAATGATCTGATTGACATGACCCATTCCATTAGCTTAGCACCCGATCGTTTAGTATGTTGCTATTGCTTTCTTCATGACTTATACATGTTCCTATAACTATGAGATTATGCAACTCCGTTTACCGGAGGAACACTTTGGGTACTACCAAACGTCACAACGTAACTGGGTGATTATAAAGGAGTACTACAGGTGTCTCCAAAGGTACATGTTGGGTTGGCATATTTCGTGATTAGGTTTTGTCACTCCGATTGTCGGAGAGGTATCTCTAGGCCCTCTCGGTAATGCACATCACTTAAGCCTTGCAAGCATTGCAACTAAATGAGTTAGTTGCGGGATGATGTATTACAGAACGAGTAAAGAGACTTGCCGGTAACGAGATTGAACTAGGTATTGGAATACCGACGATCGAATCTCGGGCAAGTAACATACCGATGGCAAAGGGAACAACGTATGTTGTTATGCGGTCTGACCGATAAAGATCTTCGTAGAATATGTAGGAGCCAATATGGGCATCCAGGTCCCGCTATTGGTTATTGACCGGAGACGTGTCTCGGTCATGTCTACATTGTTCTCGAACCCGTAGGGTCCGCACGCTTAAGGTTACGATGACAGTTATATTATGAGTCTATGCATTTTGATGTACCGAAGGTTGTTCGGAGTCCTGGATGAGATCACGGACATGACGAGGAGTCTCGAAATGGTCGAGACATAAAGATTGATATATTGGAAGCCTATATTTGGACATCGGAAGTGTTCCGGGTGAAATCGGGATTTTACCGGAGTACCGGGAGGTTACCGGAACCCCCCGGGAGCCGTATGGGCCTTAATGGGCTTTAGTGGAAAGGAGAAAGGGGCAGCCCAAGGTGGCTGCACGCCTCCCCCCTCCCCTAGTCCTATTAGGACTAGGAGAGGTGGCCGGCCCCCTCTCCCTCTTTCCCCCTCGAGGAATCCTAGTCCAACTAGGATTGGGGGGGGGAGTCCTACTCCCGGAAGGAGTAGGACTCCTCCTGCGCCCTCCTCCTGGCCGGCGCCCCCCTCCCCCTTGGCTCCTTTATATACTGAGGCAGAGGCACCCCGGAAACAGACAAGTTGATCCACGTGATCTATTCCTTAGCCGTGTGCGGTGCCCCCAGCCACCATAGTCCTCGATAATACTGTAGCGGAGTTTAGGCGAAGCCCTGCTGTTGTAGTGCATCAAGATCGTCACCACGCCGTCGTGCTGACGGAACTCTTCCCCAACACTTTGCTGGATCGGAGTCCGGGGATCGTCATCGAGATGAACGTGTGCTCGAACTCGGAGGTGCCGTAGTTTCGGTGCTTGATCGGTTGGATCGTGAAGACGTACGACTACTTCCTCTACGTTGTGTCAGCGCTTCCGCAGTCGGTCTGCGTTGGGTACGTAGACATCACTCTCCCCTCTCGTTGCTATGCATCACATGATCTTGCGTGTGCGTAGGAATTTTTTTTGAAATTACTACGAAACCCAACAGTGGTATCAGAGCCAGGTTATTTATGTTGATGTTATATGCACGAGTAGAACACAAGTGAGTTGTGGGCAATATAAGTCATACTGCCTACCAGCATGTCATACTTTGGTTCGGCGGCATTGTTGGATGAGACGACCCGGACCAACATTACGCGTACGCTTACGCGAGACCGGTTCCCCCGACGTGCTTTGCACATAGGTGGCTTGCGGGCGACTGTCTCTCCAACTTTATTTGAACCAAGTATGGCTACGCCCGGTCCTTGCGAAGGTTAAAACAGAGTCTATTTGACAAACTATCGTTGTGGTTTTGATGCGTAGGTGAGATTGGTTCTTGCTTAAAGCCCGTAGCAGCCACGTAAAACATGCAACAACAAAGTAGAGGACGTCTAACTTGTTTTTGCAGGGCATGTTGTGATGTGATATGGCCAAGACATGATGCTGAATTTTATTGTATGAGATGATCATGTTTTGTAACCGAGTTATCGGCAACTGGCAGGAGCCATATGGTTGTCACTTTATTGTATGCAATGAAATCGCGATGTAATGCTTTACTACTAAGCGGTAGTGATAGTCGTGGAAGCATAAGCTTGGCGAGACGACAACGATGCTACGATGGAGATCAAGGTGTCACGCCGGTGACGATGGTGATCACGACGGTGCTTCGGAGATGGAGATCACAAGCACAAGATGATGATGGCCATATCATATCACTTATATTGATTGCATGTGATGTTTATCCTATTTATGCATCTTATCTTGCTTTGATTGACGGTAGCATTATAAGATGATCTCTCACTAAATTATCAAGAGGTGTTCTCCCTGAGTATGCACCGTTGCCAACGTTTGTCGTGCCCAGACACCATGTGATGATCGGGTGTGATAAGCTCTACGTCCATCTACAATGGGTGCAAGCCAGTTTTGCACACGCAGAATACTCAGGTTATACTTGACGAGCCAAGCATATACAGATATGGCCTCGGAACACGGAGACCGAAAGGTCGAGCGTGAATCATATAGTAGATATGATCAACATAACGATGTTCACCATTGAAAACTACTCCATCTCACGTGATGATCGGACATGGTTTAGTTGATTTGGATCACATGATCACTTAGAGGATTAGAGGGATGTCTATCTAAGTGGGAGTTCTTAAGTAATATGATTAATTGAACTTTAATTTATCATGAACTTAGTCCTAGTAGTATTAGCATATCTATGTTGTAGATCAAAAGCTCGCGTTGTTGCTTTCATATGTTTATTTTGATATGTTCCTAGAGAAAATTGTGTTGAAAGATGTTAGTAGCAATGATGCGGATTGGATCCGTGATCTGAGGTTTATCCTCATTGCTGCACAGAAGAATTATGTCCTTGATGCACCGCTAGGTGATAGACCTATCGCAGGAGCAGATACAGACGTTATGAACGTTTGGCTAGCTCAATATGATGACTACTTGATAGTTTAAGTGCACCATGCTTAACGGCTTAGAATCGGGACTTCAAAGACGTTTTGAACGTCATGGACCATATGAGATGTTCCAGGAGTTGAAGTTAATATTTCAAGCAAATACCCGAGTTGAGAAATATGAAGTCTCCAACAAGTTCTATAGCTAAAAGATGGAGGAGAATCGCTCAACTAGTAAGCATGTGCTCAGATTGTCTGGGTACTACAATCGCTTGAATCAAGTGGGAGTTAATCTTCCAGATAAGATAGTGATTGACAGAATTCTCTAGTCACCATCACCAAGTTAGTAGAACTTCGTGATGAACTATAATATGCAAGGGATAACGGAAAAAACTCCCAAGCTCTTCGTGATGCTGAAATCAACGAAGGTAGAAATCAAGAAAAACATCAAGTGTTGATGGTTGACAAGATCACTAGTTTCAAGAAAAGGGTAGAGGGAAGAAGGGGAACTTCAAGAAGAACATCAAGCAAGTTGCTGCTCAAGTGAAGAAGCCCAAGTCTGGTCCTAAGCCTGAGACTAAGTGCTTCTACTGCAAAGGACTGGTCACTGGAAGCGGAACTACCCCAAGTGATTGGTGGATAAGAAGGATGGCAAAATGAACATAAGTATATTTGATATACATGTTATTGATGTGTACTTTACTAGTGTTTATAGCAAACCCTCAGTATTTGATACTAGTTCAGTTGCTAAGATTAGTAACTCGAAACGGGAGTTGCAGAATAAACACAGACTAGTTAAGGGTGAAGTGACGATGTGTGTTGGAAGTGGTTCCAAGATTGATATGATCATCATCGCACACTCCCTATAATTTCGAGATTAGTGTTGAACCTAAATAAGTGTTATTTGGTATTTACGTTGAGCATGAATATGATTTGATCATGTTTATTGTAATACGGTTATTCATTTAAGTAAGAGAATAAATTGTTGTTCTGTTTATATGAATAAAACCTTATATGATTACACACCCAATGAAAATAGTTCGTTGGGTCTCGATCGTAGTGATACACATAATCATAATATTGAAACCAAAAGATGCAAAGTTAATAATGATGGTGCAACTTATTTGTGGCACTGCCGTTTAGGTCATATTGGTGTAAAGCGCATGAAGAAACTCCATGCTGATGGGCTTTTGGAATCACTTGATTATGAATCAGTTGATGCTTGCGAACCATGCCTCATGGGCAAGATGACTAAGACTCTGTTCTTCGGAACAATGGAGCGAGCAACAGATTTGTTGGAAATCATACATACTGATGTATGTGGTCCGATGAATATTGAGGCTCACGACAAGTATCATTATTTTCTGATCTTCACAGATGATTTGAGCAGATATGAGTATATCTACTTGATGAAACATAAGTCTGAAACATTTGAAAAGTTCATAGAATTTCAGAGTGAAGTGAAAAATCATCGTAACAAGAAAATAAAGTTTCTACGATCTGATCGTAGAGAAGAGTATTTGAGTTACGAGTTTGGCCTTCAGTTAAAAACAATGTGAAATAGTTTCACTACTCATGCCACCTGGAACACCACAATGTAATGGTGTGTCCGAACGTCATAACCGTACTTTATTGGATATAGTGCAATCCATGATGTATCTTACCGATCTACCACTATCGTTTTGGGGTTATGCATTAGAGACAGCTGCATTCACGTTAAATAGGGCACCATCAAAATCCGTTGAGACGACGCCTTATGAACTGTGGTTTGGCAAGAAACCAAAGTTGTCGTTTCTTAAAGTTTGAGGTTGCAATGCTTATGTGAAAAAGTTTCAACCTGATAAGCTCAAACCCAAATCGGAGAAGTGCGTCTTCATAGGATACCCAAAAGAAAAATGTTGGGTACACCTTCTATCACAGATCCGAAGGCAAATTCGTTGCTGAGAATGGATCCTTTCCAGAGAAAGAGTTTCTCTCGAAAGAAGTGAGTGAGAGGAAAGTAGAAAACTTGATAAGGTAATTGTACCTTCTCCCTTATTGGAAAGTAGTTCATCACAGAAATCTGTTCTTGTGACTACTACACCAATTAGTGAGGAAGCTAATGATGATGATCATGTAACTTCATATCAAGTTACTACTGAGTCTCGTAGGTAAACCAGAGTGAGATCCGCACCAGAGTGGTACGGTAATCCTGTTCTGGAAGTCATGTTACTAGACCATGACGAACTTGCGAACTATGAGGAAGCGATGATGAGCCCAGATTCCGCGAAATGGTTTGAGGCCATGAAATCTGAGATATGATCCATGTATGAGAACAAAGTTTGGACTTTGGTTGACTTGCCCGTTGATCGGCAAGCAATTGAAAATAAATGGATCTTCAAGAGGAAGACGGACGCTGATAGTAGTGTTACTATCTATAAAGCTAGAATTGTCGCAAAAGGTTTTCGACAAGTTCAAGGTGTTGACTACGATGAGAGTTTCTCACTCGTATCTATGCTTGAGTCTGTCCGAATCATGTTAGTAATTGCCACATTTTATGAAATCTGGCAAATGGATAAACAAAACTGCATTCCTTAATGGATCTATTAAAGAAGAGTTGTATATGATGCAACCAGAAGGTTTTGTCAATCCTAAAGGTGCTAACAAAATATGCAAGCTCCAGCGATCCATCTATGGACTGGTGCAAGCATCTCGGAGATGGAATATACACTTTGATAAGTTGATCAAAGCATATAGTTTTATACAGACTTGCGATGAAGACTGTATTTACAAGAAAGTGAATGGGAGCACTACAGCATTTCTGATAAGTATATGTGAATGACATATTGTTGATCGGAAATAATGTAGAATTATTCTATAAAGCATAAAGGAGTGTTTGAAAGGAGTTTTTCAAAAGAAAGACTTTGGTGAAGCTGCTTACATATTGAGCTTCAAGATCTATAGAGATAGATCAAGACGCTTGATAAGTTTTTTCAATGAGTACATACCTTGACAAGATTTTGAAGTAGTTCAAGAATGGAGCAGTCAAAGAAAAAGTTCTTGCCTGTATTACAAGGTGTGAAGTTGAGTAAGACTCAAAGCCCGACCACGGCATAAGATAGAAAGAGAATGAAAGTCATTCCCTATGCCTCAGTCGTAGGTTCTATAAAGTATGCCATGCTGTGTACCAGATCTATTGTATACCCTGCACTGATTTGGCAAGGGAGTACAATAGTGATCTAGGAGTAGATCACTGGACAGCGGTCAAGATTATCCTTAGTAGAATAAGGAAATATTTCTCGATTATGGAGGTGACAAAAGGTTCGTCGTAAAAAGTTACGTCGATGCAAGTTTTGACATGGATCTGGATGACTCTAAGTCTCGATCTAGATACATATTGAAAGTGGGAGCAATTAGCTAGAGTAGCTCCATGCAGAGCATTGTAGACATAGAAAATTGCAAAATACATAACGGATCTGAATGTGAAAGACCGTTGACTAAGATTCTCTCACAAGCAAAACATGATCACACCTTAGTACCCTTTGGGTGTTAATCACATAGCGATGTAAACTAGATTACCGAATCTAGTAAACCCTTTGGGTGTTGGTCACATGACGATGTGAACTATAGGTGTTAATCACATGATGATGTGAACTATCGATGTTAATCACATGGTGATGTGATCTAGATTATTGACTCTAGTGCAAGTGGGAGACTGAAGGAAATATGCCCTAGAGGCAATAATAAAGTTATTATTTATTTCCTTATATCATGATAAATGTTTATTATTCATGCTAGAATTGTATTAATCGGAAACATAATACATGTGTGAATACATAGACAAACAGAGTGTCACTAGTATGCCTCTACTTGACTAGCTCGTTAATCAAAGATGGTTATGTTTCCTAACCATGGACAAAAGAGTTGTTATTTGATTAACGAGATCACATCATTAGTTGAATGATCTGATTGACATGACCCATTCCATTAGCTTAGCACCCGATCGTTTAGTATGTTGCTATTGCTTTCTTCATGACTTATACATGTTCCTATGACTATGAGATTATGCAACTCCCGTTTGCCGGAGGAACACTTTGTGTGCTACCAAACGTCACAACGTAACTGGGTGATTATAAAGGAGCTCTACAGGTGTCTCCAAAGGTAAATGTTGGGTTGGCGTATTTCGAGATTAGGATTTGTCACTCCGATTGTCGGAGAGGTATCTCTGGGCCCTCTCGGTAATACACATCACATAAGCCTTGCAAGCATCACAACTAATATGTTAGTTGTGAGATGATGTATTACGGAACGAGTAAAGAGACTTTCCGGTAACGATATTGAACTAGGTATTGGATACCGACGATCGAATCTCGGGCAAGTAACATACCGATGACAAAGGGAACAACGTATGTTGTTATGTGGTCTGACCGATAAAGATCTTCGTAGAATATGTCGGAGCCAATATGGGCATCCAGGTCCCGCTATTGGTTATTGACCGGAGACGTGTCTCGGTCATGTCTACATTGTTCTCGAACCCGTAGGGTCCGCACGCTTAAGGTTACGATGACAGTTATATTATGAGTCTATGCATTTTGATGTACCGAAGGTTGTTCGGAGTCCCGGATGAGATCACGGACATGACGAGGAGTCTCGAAATGGTCGAGACATAAAGATTGATATATTAGAAGCCTATATTTGGACATCGGAAGTGTTCCGGGTGAAATCGGGATTTTAGCGGAGTACCGGGAGGTTACCGGAACCCCCCGGGAGCCGTATGGGCCTTAATGGGCTTTAGTGGAAAGGAGAAAGGGGCAGCCCAAGGTGGCTGCGCGCCTCCCCCCTCCCCTAGTCCTATTAGGACTAGGAGAGGTGGCCGGCCCCCCTCTCCCTCTTTCCCCCTCGGGGAATCCTAGTCCAACTAGGATTGGGGGGGGGGTCCTACTCCCGGAAGGAGTAGGACTCCTCCTGCGCCCTCATCCTGGCCGGCGCCCCCTCCCCCTTGGCTCCTTTATATACTGAAGCAGAGGCACCCCAGAAATAGAGAAGTTGATCCACGTGATCTATTCCTTAGCCGTGTGCGGTGCCCCTAGCCACCATAGTCCTCGATAATACTGTAGCGGAGTTTAGGCGAAGCCCTGCTGTTGTAGTGCATCAAGATCGTCACCACGCCGTCGTGCTGACGGAACTCTTGCCCGACACTTTACTGGATCGGAGTCCGGGGATCGTCATCGAGCTGAACGTGTGCTTGAACTCGGAGGTGCCGTAGTTTCGGTGCTTGATCGGTTGGATCGTGAAGACGTATGACTACTTCCTCTACGTTGTGTCAGCGCTTCCGCAGTCGGTCTGCGTTGGGTACGTAGACATCACTCTCCCCTCTCGTTGCTATGCATCACATGATCTTGTGTGTGCGTAGGAATTTTTTTTTTGAAATTACTACGAAACCCAACACGTAATAGTAACTCCCAAGGGTTTGATAATAAACAGGTAATAGGTTCCTACCTCATCAACTACTTCCCAACCCACAAGTTAATGACACCCTAACCATGCAATGTTTGAGGATTGGAACTAATGCATAAAAACTGGGTGATAAAGAGTATGATCAAAGTGTGAACTTGCCTGCAATGTTGATGAAGATGATTCGCACGCAAAACTCTTGATAGATCTACTCATCACACTCCGGTCAATCTATCGTAAGCAAACAATAGTAACCACACATAAGCAATCACTCAAAAGATCAGAAAGAACGAAGAAGACGATTCGGAAACATCAAAACCAAGCAAATAACTCTTGCAACATAAAACAATTACTAACAGTACCAAAATTATGTGAGTTTGGCCTTATTAGAACGTTTAGGTCAAGAGCTTCGATTTGCAAAAAGAATCAACTAAATCGGAGCTACGAAACTCAAGTTATGATCAAACGAAGTTTGAATTCAAATCTGATCTAATTCAATTTTTAAACTTTTCAAAAACATGTTTAAGTTGTTTTACTGGATAGAGGAGATCATAACGAATACGTGGGCGTTGGTTTCGTTGGATTTGGACTAACGAGTAAAAAGTTATAGTCATTTGAAAATCAGGGACTAATCTGTAAATAAAATCTTCATGGATGGGTCCCTGGCCGAGATTAACAGAAAAAGAAAACACTAAATAACGAACGTTCACTAACTAGTCCTAAACAGAGAACGTTCTCTAAATAGATCTAACTAAAAAAAACTAAACCATTTTTTTAACGAAAACCGAAATCACCTAAAGGAAAATAAACCGGACCGGGGCGGTTTTATACCGATTCGGGGCGGTTCGAAGAGAACAGGCGGTTCGTGGAGCGGATCAGACCGGCGAGCTCCGGCGAACGGCGGCGGATGGCTCCGGCGAGCGGGGCTACGCGGCGCGGGCGGCGCTGCAGGCGGCGGGGCAAGGCGGCAGCGGCGGGAGGCGTCGCGGGCGGTGCAGGGCAGCGGTGCAGGCGGAGCAGTGGCGGCGGCGGGAGCTGCGGCGGCGGCGCGGCAGTTGCAGCGAGATGCGGCAGTGGCGAGGAGAGAGAAGGGAGAGGGGGCCGGGGTGGCCCGGTATTTAAGGAGGGGTGGCTTCGGGAGGCGTGGGGAAGGGGCAAGGGAGGCGGGGCGGCGCCGGACTCCGGGGAGAGTCCCGGTCGGGGACGACAGGGAAGGCGGCGCGGAGCTGGGCCTTGGCCTAGCTTCGGCTGGGCCGGCCCAGTCGGGAATTAAAAAAAAAATTTCGAGACAAATAAAATAATAAAACAAATTAAAAGAAAATATTATATAGGCATATAATATATCAAAATTTTCAGAAAAAGATTTCCAACAACATGGACATTTTTCTAGCATTAAATAAAATACACATAAATTCTAATAATTCAAAGAGTGCTACTGGTCTATTAAAATCCAACAAAAAACATTTTTAAAATACCAAAATAATTTCAAATTAATTTTTTTCTCCAATTTTCTATTGTAGGGAATCATGTTACCCTATATTCCATGTATTTTATTTTTGGAGGAAAATAATTTGAATAAAACTCAAATAACTCCAAATTGAAAATAAATTCAAAAGAACCTTGAATTTAATTCTTTGAAACTCCCAACTCATATTTCATATAATTTGGAGAAGTCCTTTTATCTTCTCTCATGAAAATCATTGAGCGGCATGAAGTTTATGAATTTGAAATATTTCCAAATGAAATTCAATTATTTTCAAATACCCTTTCATTTAATTTAAATGGAAGAAGTCATATCATCTTCGCTCAAGGGTTTTGTATTTGAAAGAATTTGAATTCATGGAGATCAGAAAGCAAATATGAAAGTTTGGGAAAGTCCTTTTATTCCCTCTCATGTAACTTTCAAAAAGTTTCGAATTTCACTCACTTTCAGTCAATCAATCAAACAGTCAATCAACTCTATCTATTTATTATAACATTCCAAAATTTAGAATTTTGGGATGTTACATTGGGTTAGTAGGTTTGTCCCAAAAATAATATAGAAGTGTATAAATAAGCCCATTAACATCCGAAACAGATAATATAATAGCATGGAACAATCAAAAATTATAGATACATTGGAGACGTATCAGCTGCATAGTAGAGTGCAGCGCCTTGCTGTCGGGCCCTGCATATTAAGGGTCAGCTGGGTGAAATACTTTTAAAAATAGTTTAGTTTGTGAAATACTTTCAACATGAGGTCAGATTTGTCCATTTTGCTAGCACCGGTCTACCCACATATCAAATTATCAAAGTAGCGAACGCGAATCAAACAAACATGATGAATGTGACTAGATGAATTCCCATGTGTCCTCAAGAACGCTTTGCTTGCTATAAGAGAAAGTTCTGGCCTGTGCTTTCCTATAAAAGGATTGGGCTACCTTGCTGCACCTTTGTTACTATTTCTACTTGTCACTTGTCACGAATTATCTTGCTATCAAACTATCTGTTCCCGATAATTTCAGTGCCTGCAGAAAATACCTTGCTGAAAACCGCTTGTCATTTCCTTCTGCTCCTCGTTGGGTTCAACACTCTTACTTATCGAAAGGAATATGGTTGATCCCTTGTACTTGTGGGTCATCAAGACTCTTTTCTGGCGCCATTGCTAGTGAGTGAAGCGCCTTTGGGAAGTGGAATTTGGTAAGGAAACATTTATATTATGTGTTGAAATATACTGTCACTTGTCACTATGGAAAACAATCCTTTAAGGGGTTTGTTCGAGGTATCTTCACCCTGACCAAAAGCACAAAGAGTTGACCCTCAACCTATTGCACCTACTGAAAATATTTATTATGCGATTCCTTCGGGTATGTTAGAGAAACTGCTAGCTAATCCTTATGTAGGAGATGGAACAGTACATCCTGATATGCACTTGATATATATATGAAATTTGTGGATTGTTTAAGCTTGCAGATTTATCCGAGGATGGAGTTAAGAAGAAGGTATCCCCTTTATCTTTGGAGGGAAAGGCCTCGACATGGTATAGGCTATTGGATGATACTAGAACATGGGGCTAGAACCAGATGAAATTGGAATTTCATCAAAAGTTTTATCCTATGCATATGGTTCATCGTGATCGAAATTATATATATATATATATAATTTTTGGCTCGTGAAGGAGAAAGTATCGCTCAATCTTGGGGGAGGCTTAAGTATATGATGCACACATGCCCTAATCATGAGCTCTCAAGAGAAATTATTATTCAGAATTTTTATGCTCGACTTTCTCATAATGATCGGTCCATGCTCCATTCTTCCTCTACTGGTTATTTTATGAATAAAACTATTGATTTCAAGTGAAATCTTTTGGAAAGAATTAAATGCAACTCTGAAGATTGGGAATTCAACAAAGGTAAAGAGTTAGGTATAAATCTTGAGTTTGATTATGTTAAATGTTTTATGGAAACTGATGTTTTTCATAAGTTTAGTACTAAATATGGACTTGACTCTGAGGTAGTAGCTACATTTTGTGAATCTTTTGCTGCTCATGTTGATCTCCCTAAGGAGAAGTGGTTTAAATATCATACCCCTATTAAAGAAAACATATAGGAACTCGTTATAATTAAAGATGAAACTATCATTTACAATGTTGATCTAGTTGTGCCTACTGCTTATATTGAGAAATCTCCTTTTCTTGTTAGGATTAAGGAACATGCTAAAGATACAACTGTGGTTAATAAAAGTAATATTAGAACACCTAGACCCTCTGAAAAATTAAGGTTGAACCCAATATTTCAATGGTTAAGGATCTTTTGGTTGATAATATTGATTGACATGTTATTTATTTTTGCGATGATGTTGCTAGAATTGCTAAACCCGTTAGGAATGAACACGATAAGCTAGATAAGAATAAACCCATAGTTGGCATGCATGTTGTTTCTGTTAAAATTGGAGATCATTGCTATCATGGCTTATGTGACATGGGTTCTAGTATTAGTGCTATTCCATTTACTCTATATCAAGAAATTATGAATGATATTGCACCTACTGAGATTGAGGATATTGATGTCACTATTAATCTAGCAAATAGAGATACTATTACACCACTTGGGAATGTTCGAGATGTTAAAGTCTTGTGTGGTAAGATCAAATACCCTACTGATTTTTAGTACTTGGTTCACAACAAGATAATTTTTGTCCCATTATATTTGGTAGACCTTTCTCTTGAATATTGTTAATGCTGAAATTGTTTATGTCAAAGAAAAGGTTAGAGATAAATTTGTGATGTATCTGATGAGTTCAATTTCTCTAAGTTTCGTAGACAATCACATGAAAAGGAATTGTCTAGTAAAGATGAACTTATTGGTCTTATTTCTATTGTTGTTCCTCCCACCGATCCTTTAGAACAATATTTGCTAGACCATGAAAATGAAATGCATATGCATATGGATGAAAGGAATGAAATATATGATATATTCTTCAAACAAGTACCTATCCTTAAACATAACTTGCCTATTGAAACTCTTGGGGACCCTCTTCCACCTAAGAGTGATCCCGTGTTTGAATTAAAGCAATTGCCCAATACATTGAAATATGCTTATCTTGATGAAAAGAAGATATATCTGTTGGGAAACATTGCATGGAAAACAAAAATTTTCTATGCACACGCAAGATCTATCCATGGAGATGCATAGCTACGGGCAGGGGTGTAACACCCACGATGCGGCTATATCTCCCACGTGTCGAAGCACGACTTAGAGGCATAACCGCATTGTAAGCAATGTCGCAAGTGAGGTAATCCTCACACAACCCATGTAATACATAAGGGAAAGAGGTACATAGTTGGCTTACAATCGCCACTTCACACAATTACATGAATAAAGCATTACATCAACCAGATACAATCAAGGTCTGACTACGGAACCAAAATAAAAGAAGACTACCCCAAATGCTACACAGATCCCCGATTGTCCCAATTGGGCTCCACTACTGATCAATGGGAAACGGAACAATAAAACGAACACGAACTTCATCGACCTCCTCCTTGAGCTCGGTTGCGTCACCTGCACGGTATCATCGGCACCTGCAAGCTGGTTTTGGAAGTAACTGTGAGTTACGGGGACTCAGCAATCTCACACCCTCGTGATCAAGACTATTTAAGCTTATAGGAAGGGTAAAAGGTATGAGGTGGAGCTGCAGCAAGCGACTAGCATATATGGTGGCTAACATACGCAAAGGAGAGCGAGAAGAGAAGGCAAAGGCACGGTCGAGAAACTATGATCAAGAAGTGATCCTAGAACAACCTACATCAAGCATAACTCCAACACCGTGTTCACTTCCCGAACTCCGCTGGAAAGAGACCATCACGGCTACACACGCGGTTGATGCATTTTACTTAAGTTAAGCTTTAGGTTTTCTACAACCGGACATTAACAAATTCCCATCTGCCCATAACCGCGGGCACGACTTTCGAAAGTTCAAATCCCTGCATTGGTGTCCCAACTTCGCCCATCACAAGCTCTCATGGTCAACAAAGGATATTCGTTCTCCCAGGAAGACCCGATCAGGCTCGGAATCCCGGTTACAAGACATTTCGACAATGGTAAAACAAGACCAGCAAAGCCACCCAGATGTGCCGACAAATCCCGATAGGAGCTGCACATATCTCGTTCTCAGGGCACACCGTATGAGCAAGACGCCGAGTAGGCCAGCCCAGAGTTGCCCCTGGTAGCCCTGGACATCACTCAGTTGGACCAACACTTAGAGAAGCACTGGCCCGGGGGGGGGGGGGGGGGGGGGGGGGGGGGGGGTTAAATAAAGATGACCCTTGAGCCGGCTGACCCAAGGGAAAGAAAAGGCTAGGTGGCAAATGGTAAAACCAATGTTGGGCCTTGCTGGAGGAGTTTTATTCAAGGCGAACTGCCAAGGGGTTCCCATTATAACCCAACCGTGCAAGGAACACAAAATCAAGGAACATAACACCGGTATGACGGAAACTAGGGCGGCAAGAGTGGAACAAAACACCAGGCATAAGGCTGAGCCTTCCACCCTTTACCAAGTATATAGATACATTAATTAAATAAGAGATATTGTGATATCCCAACAAATATCCATGTTCCAACAAGGAACAAACTCCAATCTTCACCTGCAACTAACAATGCTATAAGAGCGGCCGAGCAAAGCGGTAACATAGCCAAACAATGGTTTGCTAGGACAAGGTGGGTTAGAGGCTTGACATGGCAATATGGGAGGCATGATAAGCAAGTGGTAGGTATCGCAGCATAGGCATAGCAAAAGAGCGAGCAACTAGTAAGCAAAGATAGAAGTGATTTCGAGGGTATGGTCATCTTGCCTGAGATCCTGCAAGGAAGAAGAACGAGTCCATGAAGAAGACAAATGGACGTAGTCGAACGGATCCTCACAAACGCGACGTTAACGGAACTAACCCGAAGAAGAAACACCGGAAAGAAGCAAACAACATGGTAAACAACCATCACATAAGCATGGCATGATGCACAACCAAGTATGATGCATGTCCGATTTAAATATGCATGACATGGCAAAGTGCAACAACCAAAACTACAAATTAAGTGGAGCTCAATATGCAACGGTTTGCATATTGACGGAACACCACATTCAAGTTATTTAGTTCGATCTCGTTTATGTACTCACCAATATTAAATGTTGTTAAGCATGTCAAGAGATGATACATAAAAAAACTATACCATCTAAACAATTTAAATGGGGCCGGGTATAATAAACAACAAACCTGGTAAATCCCCATATGCATTAGTAATTTAATGCAAACAACAATTTTAACCAATCTTGAAGTTGTTATCATGATGCAGATGACATGTGCAAGTTTATGCAAGTTTTAAGGAAAAGTAGACATGACAAGATATGAGGCATTTGTCGCCATGGCGGAAGGAAAAGGGGTGCCACGGCGGTGAAACGGAAATTTTACCATGGCAACATTCCGGTGATCCGGCAACTCAAATGAGATGCTAGTGCAAAGGAACAAGTGTGGGTGCGCGAAACGCGCAAGAGTGACGGGGAGTGATCCCGGATACTGGGTGTCCCACGAGACGATGGTAACAAGGCAAAAGAGGGGCAACGTGCATCGACAATTCGAGCACGGAGCAAGCACGAGCATCTCATACATCACACATGCATTAGTTCACGGGCGGTCGTCTCGGTGGTTATACCTTTCGGAGCGTGCATTATCGGAATAGATCAAGTTCGAAGCGGAGAAGGGGAAGTAGACATTCTCGGGACTTTCATAGTGGAAGTAGTCGTTCTCTCATGCTCTAGGGTCGACAGTAGAGGTTCTCGCGATCTCGGCGACGATAGTGGTACATGTTTATCGGTAGTCGAACATGACGATCCGGAGAGGGTACTTGGCAACATGCATGTCGTCGATAGTTGTACACAATCATTGTCGGACTTGACGGGTTCGAGGTCTCCGGACATAGTGGTACATGTTCGTTTTTTGGAGAGGTACATGGCGTTCTTCGGTCATGGTACTTGGACATTTTGCTATCCGGGTCTTCAGCGACAGTCATTGTACACATGACGTTGGGGTACGTGTCGGTCCGGTCTTGACGGAGTAGATGTACACGTTGTCAGGGCTTGTCGCATCACCCGGGCGTAGTCGACCTTGGCATATCCGAAGGGGTACTTGTGGTCTTGAGGGTCGACGGTAGTGGAACTTGGCGCAATCCACGAAAACAGTGCTCGTTCGGGCATCGTAGTCGGTCTTGGCGGGTCATCATGTAGTCGTGCACGTGTCTACGGCGACACCAGGATGCATCTTGGCGGTCTCGTCTCGGTCTTCAATCCAAAATGAAGCAAGGCAAAAGACTCGGGGCGGTGGTACTCGGCAGGAGGGTTTGACTCCGGCCGGATGCATGGAGCATCAGGGGATGTCGCATAGGCGAGGTGGAGGAGGAGCTGCAGGGGCGGCTGGAGATAGAGGTGGTGGCGCCATGGCTGCAACTGGGGAGGGGCGACGGGGAATGGACGGAGGAGGTGGGCTCGCTGTTGGTGTCGTGCTGGTGGTTCTCCGGCGATGAGGTGCGCCGGGGTGGCGCTGCTGCCATCTGCAGGTGCTAGTCGTCGGCGGCGACCGGCAGAGGAAGGGCTCGCCGGAGGCGCCGTTGGTGCAGTACGATGGGAGATGCGGGCGCCATGTCAGGACGATGAGGAGCGCCGGAGACACGAGGGCGAGGTGTGCGGCACTCCAGTGGCTTGACGGATCCGGACGAGGGACTTGGCAGGAGCGGCGGCCACCATGGACGAAGGAGGGGAGCTGCTCGCTGGCGACGGCCGGATGCAGAGGCACGGCGAGGAAGGAGGAGAGGATGACGTGGTGCTGGTGGTGCTCGGCGGTGGCGTCGCAGGCCGGCATGGCAGAGCCAGGGGGAGGGTGAGGATCGAGGAGAGGGTCTCCTCTGGTGGCGCAAGAGGAGGAGGGGGAGACGTGCGGGATCGAGGGAAAGAGAGAAACGCGAGGGAGGGAAGATGGGATCGAGGGAGATGGCTGCGGGCGCGGGCGCTCCTGGCGGCGCTGGGAAGATGCGAGGGAGATGGGGGTCGGGCTAGGGAGAGGTTTAGGGTTAGGTAGGGGGCTGTTGGGCCTAGGGGAGGTTGGGCCGGCGTGGGAGGTTGGCCTGGGCTCTCTTCTCCCTCTCTCTTTAAAAACTTAAACCTTAACATAAAAGAAATTTAAGAGAGGAAAAGAAAGAGAGGGTTAGGGAAGGATTTTGAGCATGGGGATAATTTTCCCGAACTCACAAAAATATGCTTGTTCCAAGAAAAATAGGAGAGGCATGATAGCAAGGATTTAATTCAAAGTCATTTGAGTTTAAATCAAATGGTTTGAACAAGGGCTAGGAAATAGAGGTGTCCAAAAATGTTCGAATTTTTGGTGGAGCTCTGCAATATGATGAAAGAAATATATGGCCATGTTGGAGACCGAGAATTAACATAACAAAGGCATTGGGATATTTTGCAAGTGTGTTTGCAGTAAATCCAAACAAATGGAATATTTTTATTTAGCTCCCTAATATTGGGAGGATATGTTATAAAGAGAATCACCATGTGAATTCCCTCGATTTAAATGGACCGAAGATCCATGCAATTTATTTAGTTGAGTTGCAAAAGATTTATGAGATGATGGCATGATGACATGATGCAATGCACATGATGCAACGAACCAAACAAATCACATGATGAAACCCGGAAACCCTGGAAGGCATCTGAAGCTCCGGTCTTGGGGCGTCACAACACTCCACCACTACGAGAGGATCTCGTCCCGAGATCTAGGATGGCACCGGAGGGAAACGGAAAAGGAAGAGAAGAGGTAAAACTAATTGCTTCTTTGACAAATGAGTGAAACCAAAGAACCTTGCGAGGTTGAACAAATTTAAATAAGAAAACAACGACGATGGACGAATTTGAAAACACTCCGTTAGAAAAGAGGAACAAGGAAGAACACATTTGGACAGCACTCCGGTTGAAAAGTGATATGGAACTTGATAAGATGAAAAGAAGTTGAGCAGAGGGCACAACACTCCGGTTAAATGGATAAGCATGAAAAGAACATGATCCTCACAACTCGAGAATATGAGAGAAAAGCGAAACATCACAATGCCTCCATAAGAAGAAAGAAAAAAATAGATCATTGAAAGGATGGAGAAGAAAAGGTCAACTAATGCCACAAATGAGCTTGAAAAAGGCATCCTTAGGATAAGGGTCGAACGGAGTTGTTGGAAAAACAACAACGAAAAGAGTAAGCTTGTTGTGGGCTTATGGAAGACATGTCAAAATTATGAGGTGAAATTCTGCCACAAACGGAAACAATGGATTGGATTAATATCAATAAGGAGACAGGAAACTTATTCCACCGGGAGGATAAAAGAAGAACTTGGGTCATTTATAAACACCATAAATAGCAACAATACTTAGGGAAGGCTTTAAGTGAAATATAACCCAAGATAACTCCAACGAAGAGATTGATGGATTGAGAAGAGCTCATGCTAGAAGAGATTGATGGGTTTAACTATCTCATTCTTAACAACAAGTGAATCATGAAACATGAACTCAAATTATCAAGAATGACATAATACCATCTCCAATGATACGGTAGATAGGATTGCACTTTAGAATGCGAGATGAAGAAATGCTTGAGCTCCTTAGAAAAGAATCTCAATGAACACTTGGAGAAGGAATTATTTCCTTGATGAACCATCATGTAGAACATCCATGAAGAACTCCGGTAACAAAAAGGATGATGAAGACGAAAGGAAAAAGAAGCTGAAAACACAAGTTGAAGCCTTGCGATGATTTAAATGGAGCTTCGCGACAAGATAAAGTGGAAACTTGGAACTCCGGAAAAGAAAGATGAGCAAAAGAAACCAAGAATTTTTCAATGAACCTCCAGAATAAGGAATTAATCACTTGGATGAACAAGAATAAGAATTATGTTATGCTTGTCCATCATCAATTAAATTGATGATAAACAATGGATTTGGCACACTACTTATTCCCATTGCAAAGGATTGAACAGAGATATAGCATAAACTTGAGAAAGGTCTTCCATGAACCACCGGTAGGATTGGAAAGAACGAATGAATTGATATGATAAACAAGGAAGAGAAATCTTGAACGAACCACCGTAAGAATTGAAAATAAACAATGAAAAATATAAAGAAACACCGGGAAGAATTATCAAATGAACGAAGGTGCTTGAGGGAATTTAGATCCATGAGAACGAAGAGATCACGAGCTGATTAGAGAAAACTTGAATGATGCACCGGTAAGATTTGGAGGACGATAACTGAAAGCTGGGAATGAATAACCTGAAATGATGGCCTTCAGAGATTCAGAATGAAAAGAATCTTGAATCGCTCCGGATAGGTGAAAAGAATTCTCACAGTCGAAAACAATTATGAGAGGAAGGCAACAAGCTAGAATCACTAATATTTGGGAGAACAGATAAGATTTGGAGGAAAACTCTACTTCGGTCTGCAAATCTAAGAATGTTGACGAGAAACACGAACATGAATTGTTGAGATACTCCGGGAGAATGAATATTAGAAAGGTTGAACCGACGAAGAGAAGAATTTGAAAGATCTTGGAGAAACCATCTGACTGATGATAACTCATTCTTACGTCAAACTTGGAAAAGAATTTGGGAAGCTCCGGGAAAATTAGAAGAGTCAGGTAAGATCCTGGAAAAAAGACCTGTGGGTTAGGGCCCACTCAAACGATACACCGTTGAAGGATTGCTTGAAAAGAGAGATTGCACCGGTTGAATTAAATGGCTTGAATGAGATAACAATCTCGAAATAGGTTGAATGGATCTTGAATGACAAGACGAGCCTTCTGAGATATCTTCAGCACTCCGTAACAAATGAGTAGCGAGAAGTGGATGATTATGAGGTGCACCAGCATGAGGAAGCATTGAAAATGAGGGAAAGATATGATCAACACCAACAGCTTGACTTGGATCCACCGGAGAAGAAAAAGAACGAAGAATGATGAACTTGAAGCTCTGTTAGAATCTTCATGAGCATCACCGGGTAAGAACATTGACAAAAAAGAATGGAGAGACTTCCCATTGATAAGCTGGATACTTGATTAAGATATCAGAGTCCTTGAAGAAAAAAAGGGGTGGGTGGGTGGGAAAACAAAGACAACATGGAGGGATGAAACAAACACCGTTGATGAAAACTGAGATTGGATCTTGCAAATGTTGAAATGATCGGATCCACTTGACAAGAAGCGCGCCGGTTGAAAAGGATTGACATGACAATCTCGATTATCAAGAAGGATTAGTATTCCCATAGGAATATGAGAACACCACTTAGGAAAGGTATGGAATCAACATTTGACTTTGAAATAACTCGAGTACCACAACTCAAAACAAAACAAAGGATTGGCTTGCGAAATAAGCCAGAACAAACATATGATAGAGATTTCGTCCGAAGTTTTCGTGGTGGGGCCTACACGGGCTCGATCGTACAACACCAGCATGTACAAGGCAGTGCACATGACATACGAAGCGTCCCCGAGTCAGCATAGCCAATGACTCTTTAAGACACAACGAGACCACTGTAAAACCAACTGTGGATAGGCGGACCACTAGACGTGGAACCCCAATCTCATATCATACATCTGTCGAAAAGATATCCTAAAAGCTACATGAATTCCCACTTATAAACTCCCAAAACTTTCCGGTTATGCAATCGGGTGTTGGGGATACAGGGGAAGCATAATATCTCACCCAAAACTAGCAAATCCTACATCCAGCTGTATCCATCCTTCAACACATAACCAAGAAACCTTCGGAAATTGTTTACCTCAACCTTCGAAAAGCATCCGTTATACAAGTTATGGCAATACTCCCGAACTCCCCCCCAGTACTGGGTGGCGTCGAGGTTATCTCACCAACAACTGCATAAAAGAGATTTTCGATGTCGGCGAAACTCAGGTATTCCAGAACTGCAACGATAAAATTGTGACGATAACACCTCGGAGCTCAACTCCCCGGGACACTGCCACAACCCCTAAATGTCAGGAGGCACCAAGAACAATGTTCTTGTCACAAAACCATCAGAACGATTCCAAGATACCCGCGTGATCCTAAATTTCTTTTAGTGAAATTTGAGAAGAGAAGAGTCAAAACTCTATGTCAGGATGCCTCACCAGAGCGACGAAGGGACTGAGGAGTAAAAAGAATCCTACTCTCCGATATATATAATCCTAAATGACTCAAAACATTTTTCTAGACTCAACAACGCCAGCGATTCAATCAAGCAGGGGGCTCCTAAGTCGGGGAAGGCTCTGATTACCAACTTGTAACGCCCACAATGCGGCTATATCTCCCACGTGTCGAAGCACGACTTAGAGGCATAACCGCATTGTAAGCAATGTCGCAAGTGAGGTAATCTTCACACAACCCATGTAATACATAAGGGAAAGAGATACATAGTTGGCTTACAATCGCCACTTCACACAATTACATGAATAAAGCATTACATCAACCAGATACAATCAAGGTCCGACTACGGAACCAAAATAAAAGAAGACTACCCCAAATGCTACACAGATCCCCGATCGTCCCAACTGGGCTCCACTACTCATCAACAGGAAACGGAACAATAAAACGAACACGAACTTCATCGAGCTCCTCCTTGAGCTCGGTTGCGTCACCTACACGGTATCATCGGCACCCGCAAGCTGGTTTTGGAAGTAACTGTGAGTCACAGGGACTCAGCAATCTCACACCCTCACGATCAAGACTATTTAAGCTTATAGGAAGGGTAAAAGGTATGAGGTGGAGCTGCAGCAAGCGACTAGCATATATGGTGGCTAACATACGCAAAGGAGAGCGAGAAGAGAAGGCAAAGGCGCGGTCAAGAAACTATGATCAAGAAGTGATCCTAGAACAACCTACGTCAAGCATAACTCCAACACCTTGTTCACTTCCCGAACTCCGCCGGAAAGAGACCATCACGGCTACACACGCAGTTGATGCATTTTACTTAAGTTAAGCTTCAGGTTTTCTACAACCGGACATTAACAAATTCCCATCTGCCCATAACCGCGGGCACGGCTTTCAAAAGTTCAAATCCCTGCAAGGGTGTCCCAACTTAGCCCATCATAAGCTCTCACGGTCAACGAAGGATATTCCTTCTCCCAGGAAGACCCGATCAGGCTCGGAATCCCGTTTACAAGACATTTCGACAATGGTAAAACAAGAAAGCAAAGCCACCCAGATGTGCCGACAAATCCCGATAGGAGCCGCACATATCTCGTTCTTAGGGCACACCGGATGAGCAAGACGTCGGGTAGGCCAGCTCAGAGTTGCCCCTGGTAGCCCCGGACATCGCTCAGTGACCAACACTTAGAGAAGCACTGGCCCCGGGGGGGGGGGGGTAAATAAAGATGACCCTTGAGCCGGCCGACCCAAGGGAAAGAAAAGGCTAGGTGGCAAATGGTAAAACCAATGTTGGGCCTTGCTGGAGGAGTTTTATTGAAGGCGAACTGTCAAGGGGTTCCCATTATAACCCAACCGTGTAAGGAATGCAAAATCAAGGAACATAACACCGGTATGACGGAAACTAGGGCGGCAAGAGTGGAACAAAACACCAGGCATAAGGCCGAGCCTTCCACCCTTTACCAAGTATATAGATGCATTAATTAAATAAGAGATATTGTGATATCCCGACAAATTTCCATGTTCCAACAAGGAACAAACTCCAATCTTCACCTGCAACTAACAACGCTATAGGAGGGGCTGAGCAAAGCGGTAACATAGCCAAACAACGGTTTGCTAGGACAAGTTGGGTTAGAGGCTTGACATGGCAATATGGGAGGCATGATAAGCAAGTGGTAGGTATCGCAGCATAGGCATAGCAAAAGAGCAAGCAACTAGCAAGCAAAGATAGAAGTGATTTCGAGGGTATGGTCATCTTGCCTGAGATCCCGCAAGGAAGAAGAACGAGTCCATGAAGAAGACAAACAGACGTAGTCGAACGGATCCTCACAAACGTGATGTTAACAGAACTAACCTAAAGAAGCAACACCGGAAAGAAGCAAACAACTTGGTAAACTACCATCACATAATCATGGCATGATGCACAACCAAGTATGATGCATGTCTAGTTTAAATATGCATGACATGGCAAAGTGCAACAACCAAAACTACAAATTAAGTGGAGCTCAATATGCAACGGGTTGCATATTGACGGAACACCACATTCAAGTTATTTAGTTCGATCTTGTTTATGTACTCACCAATATTAAATGTTGTTAAGCATGTCAAGAGATGATACATAACAAAACTATACCATCTAAACAATTTAAATGGGGCCAGGTATAATAAACAACAAACCTTGTAAATCCCCATATGCATTAGTAATTTGATGCAAACAACAATTTTAACCAATCTTGAAGTTGTTATCATGATGCGGATGACATGTGCAAGTTTATGCAAGTTTTAAGGAAAAGTAGACATGACAAGATATGAGGCATTTGTCGCCATGGCGGAAGGAAAATGGGTGCCACGGTGGTGAAACGGAAATGTTACCATGGCAACATTCCGGTGATCCGGCAACTCAAATGAGATGCTAGTGCAAAGGAACAAGTGTGGGTGCGCGAAATGTGCAAGAGTGATGGGGAGTGATCCCGGATACCGGGTGTCCCATGAGACGACGGTAACAAGGCAAAAGAGGGGTAACATGCATCGACAATTCGAGCACGGAGAAAGCACGAGCATCTCATACATCACACATGCATTAGTTCACGGGCGGTCGTCTCGGCGGTTATACCTTTCGGAGCGTGCATTACCGGAACGGATCAAGTTCGAAGCGGAGAAGGGGAAGTAGATGTTCTCGGGACTTTCGTTGTGGAAGTAGTCGTTCTCTCATGCTCTAGGGTCGACGATAGAGGTTCTCGCGATCTCGGTGACCGTAGTGGTACATGTTTATCGGTAGTCGAACATGACGATCCGGAGAGGGTACTTGGCAACATGCACGTCGTCGGTAGTTGTACACAATCGTTGTCGGACTTGATAGGTTCGAGGTCTCCGGACGTAGTGGTACATGTTCGTTTTTCGGAGAGGTACATGGCGTTCTTCAGTCATGGTACTTGACGTTTTGCTATCCGGGTCTTCAGCGACGATCGTTGTACACACACTACAAAAAAAAGACACATCCGTGACATTTTGGGCCGAACAAATTTTTTTCTGTCATACATATGACACTTCTATGACGATAATTGTGACAAAACCCGGTATCATCATAGATGTGGTGGGCTCCTACTTCTATGACAGAAAATCATGACAGAAAATGGGCTTTTCGTCCTGGGCGGGCCGGAGACGCAGCTGCATGATATGCTTTGGGCCGTCCATGACGGAAAAAACCGTGGTAGAAGCGAGGGGGAGGAAAATTTCAGGGAGTTCCCGGTTACGGTGGGAGGTCGGGGGCCGAGCGATGCGCATTTCTCTCGTACATGTACGCGCGTGTGTGCGAGGCGTTGGCTCTAACTGAACCCGAGCGAGGCGTTGGGCTCTAACTGAACCCGAGCGATTGCACTGTAGGCTACGCATTACTGAAACCGAGCGATCGATCGATGGCTGTTAACTGAACCTGATCGAGCGATTCCTTGGCTACTGCTGCTAACTGAAGCCGATCGATGGGATGAACAGTGAGCGTTGCGGGGGGGGGGGGGGGGGGGGGGGGGGGGGGGGGGGGGGGGGGGGGGGGGGGGTGGATGAACAGTGAGCGGTGGCGTTGCCTCTGGATGAACAGGACCACGTGGTTTGGTGGAGGGCTGGATGAACAGTAGACGGCGGAGGGGTGCCCGTGGAAGGGTGGATGAACAGGACCCCGTGGTGTGGAGGGCAGGATGAACAGTAGACGATGGAGGGGTGCCCGTGGAGGGGTGGTTGAACAGGACCCCGTGGTGTGGAGGGCTAGATGAACAATAGACGGTGGAGGGGTGGTTGAACAGTAGCCGGTGGAGTAGCGCGCGGTGGAGGCTGGATGAACAGGAGCCCGTGGAGGTTGGAGGAGGTTGACTGTGGATGAACAGTAGCTCGTGGAGGCTGGAGGGGGTCGACGGTGGAGATGAACAGTATCCCGTGGAGTCCCATTTTGCGGTATGCCACACCCCTCCCGATGAACAGGACCCCCGTTTCAACCATAGCGCTCCAACACAAGTCCGTTTCCTCCGTTTTGCGGTACGCCACACCCCTCCCGATCAACAGGACCCCCGTTTCGACCATAGGAGGTCCGTTTCCTCCGTTTTGCAGTACGCCACACCCCTCCCGATCAACAGGACCCCCGTTTCGACCGTACGAGGTCCGTTTCCTCCGTTGTGCGGTACGCCAGGCCTCGTTTCCATCGCCTCTTCCGTCCAAGCCCTCCCGATGAACACGACCACACATTCTGTTCCGACCCATGAACACGACGACGACGCTATTTCTCCGTTCCGACCCAGTCATGTACACGAGCCCTCGCCGTACGTATGTGCGAGTAGGCGTTCGAGACCCCGCCCATATGTACACATACATGGCCGTATTTTCTTTCTTGCACCCTGGCCGTTGTACGTACGTGTACATGCTACGTGCGCGCCTCTACTACGACACGTGGGCGCCTCTACTACGACACATGTGCGCCTCTACATCCACCAGTATATATGTACGTACACGTTCGCGACCAGAATGACAATGCTACGTACGCTTCGACCAGGTGGGTCCCGACTGTCAGGCACTTCCTTGCGTGCGAAGGTGTAGCTGGTGGGTCCCAGCAGTCAGGGGGGAAACGTTTTTTTCGCGAAATACGGTGGCCCATCCGGTGGGTCCCTGCTGTCAGGTGGAGGAAACATTATTTTCCGCGTAATAAGGAGGCCGCGTAATAAGGAGGCACTTCCTTGCTGCGGCCGTGGATCCATCTGTCAGCCTCTCCACGTACAGCCCACGTCCGATGGAAGTCGTTCCTTGACCACGTTAACCACGCCGCGCCAAGAGCACCAGGGCGGTGGACGACGGCGAGGCCTAGGAAGGGGACGACGCGGAGCCGGGGAAGACGCAGCAGTGGAAGCCCGCGCAGAGAGGAGTACGAGGGTTCACTGGTTCGGCTGCGGTGTGAGGCTGCCATCGCCGCAGAATAACAGGGGGTGTGGGTGAGTAGAGGGATGGCCTGGCCAGTGGTGGGATTAGTATGGGGCGGTGAGGTCTCCGCGGCATCATAACCGACCACGGGAGGCAGGAGCATGCGGCACGACCGGCGCTGGTTTGGGCGGCTGGAGCAAGAAGACCAGAGGTTGAAGAAGCACTACGACCGTTGGATGCACATCGTACGGTCACTGGAGCTAGAATCGTTCCTATTGACTAAAGTTGACAAAGGCCCCCATCCCAGTCAACTTAGTAGGCCCACAAGTCAGCCTCCCACCATGGTGGGTCCCAGCTAGCAGGGGGAGTATTCATTTTTTGTGCGTAATAAGGAGGCACTTCCGGTGGGTCCGAGCTGACAGCGGGGGGAATGTTTTTTTCGCGAAATATGCTGGCCCGTCCGGTGGGTCCGAGCAGTCAGGTGGGCAACGTTTTTTTCGCGAAATAAGGTGGCCCGTCCGGTGGGTCCTTGCTGTAAGGTGGAGGAATAATTATTTTGTGCGTAATAAGGAGGCACTTCCTTGCGGCCGCTTGGACCCAGCTGTCAGCCTCTCCATGTACAGTACTCTTCCGATGGAAGTCGGTCGTTGACCACGTTGACCACGCCGCACCGAGAGCACCAGGGCGGTGGTCTGGACGATGGCGAGGCCTAGGAAGGGGACGACACGGAGCCGAGGAAGACGCAGTAGTGGAAGCCCGCGCGGAGAGGTGTACGAGGGTTCACTGGTTCGGCTGCGGTGTGAGGCTGCCGTCGCCGCAGAATAACAGGGGGTGTGGGTGAGTGGAGGGATGGCCTGGCCAGCGGTGGGAGTAGTATGGGGGCGGTGAGGCCTCCGTGGCAGCACAGCCGCCCACGGGAGTCAGGAGCAGGCGACACGACCCGCGCTGCTTTGGGCGGCTGGACCAAGAAGACCAGAGGTTGAGGAAGCACTACGACCGTTGGATGGACATCGTACGGTCACTGAAGCTAGAAACGTTTATTATTGACTAAGTTGACAAAACCCTTGGTACGCTCCAACTTAGTAGGCCCACAGGTCAGCCTCCGAAACGGTGCGCCCTAGATGTCAGGGGGAGGAATCATTTTTTGGGCGGCCGAAGCTAAGAATATCCAAAATTGAAGAAGAAGCACGACATCCGCTGAATAGACATCCAACGGCCACTGCTGCTAGAACCGTGTGTTGACTATAATAAGTTGGCAAAGCCTTGCATATGCGTCAACTTATTTTTTTAGGGGACGCGTCACTTAGTAGGCCCACAAGTGTGTGGCAGAGAACTTATAGCCCATTTACGTTTTGTAAGAATGTACAGCCCATTTTGGAATTCTAATGGAATTTACAACAACCCATTTACAGTTTGTTAAAAGTACAACCCATTTTCTAGCTCGAACAATGATTAATAATTTCAACCAACCGTTGAAGACAGAATTCAATAAAATTTCCCACATTTTGATGGGCTCCGAAATATTTTTATCCCAAAATTTCTAGTCAGATTAAATATAAATTTGTATTACGTCAAAATCTAATGAAACATTGCACGCGCAACAATGAAAATTTAAGATTTCCAAAATCCATAAATAATATTTTATAAACTAATTTCGTGTTTGGTGCATTTTTTTATAGTTACTGCCCAGTTTTTATAATTACATCCCATTTATTATTTTTTAAAGCCCATTTTCCTGTTAAGCCTAATGCATCCCTCCTAGGAAAGATTTGCAGCCTAGCGGGTATTCCTCAAAAAGACGTATAGCTAGGCTAGCCATTTTCATCTTGAAAAAATTAGTATCTGGGCTGGATATCTGGTCTGGGCTAGACGGGCCACAGCCCACCCAGTTAATACCCTGCTCTCCTCAATACTGCTCGAGCTGCTTGGTCCCAGCTGTCGGCCGCACCTTGTGCAATTCTCTCGTTTATATTGACTACATAGGTTGACAATGGTGTGGGACCATGATGTCAGGAAACCAGGAGAAAGGAAAAAAATATAGTTGTACATAATAAGGAGGCACTTGCGTACGTACGGCTATGGCCCTAGTGGGTCCCTAGTGTCATTTAGTCAAAATAAAGTCATCTCCTGAATCCTCATGTTCGTTGACGATGTTAACAATGCTCGGCGCCACGGCGAGCGCAACAACTCGAAGGACAACAGAGAGGGCCTCGCGGGCCCTACGGGGTTTGATACAGGGCCGCTACTCATTCAGGAAGCCAGGATCATCGGACAGCTATGAGCACCTTCGAGAAACTGAGACAGCATGAAATGGTAAGGCCGCGCTTGGGAGCTCTGGTTTATTTCAAACCTGTATTAACATACAACTGTAATTTACTCGTCATCGAAAACAACGCGTAAAATATAGGCGTAATGAAACCGAGGGCCCGAGGTCTGTAAGTAAAACCGGCGGGTTACGCGTGTAATTTGAGAGACAAGTGTATATTTTACGAGCACTGCTATATGGACGACATTACCAGACGATACATGCACGACGTGCGTATCATGCCATCCATGGGCAAGGCTGAAACAGCAGCTAACGACTGGATTAGCAATCGTCCGAGTGTCGTTCAGCGTTTTTATCGTGTGTCAAGTACTTCCGATATTTACTAGTCGAAATCAACCAACCAAGCGCCTTCGCCCGAGACCATCTGCTTTAACTTACAAGCGGTTTTGGTTGGAAAACGACGATCCAATCACGGCCTAATATCATGAGTTGGTCGGAAGATCATATGGTTTCACGTCTAACCAACCTGACTTGTCACATAGGCTATGAATGAAACATCAGACGATGAACTTCTTAAGCACGGAAACAACAGAAGAGGATGATCTCTTAACAAGCAAATCACTGGCATTAGATCGACATGCAAAACAATACGAAGCATTATTATCAGGAGGCACGGTGAACAGCTCGTGATGCCGCATGCCACAACATTCCAAGCTCAACTTTGCAATCAAACACAAGGCCTGGCATTACATAGACAATATTCAGAACAAACTCTTAACACAGGAATATCTCAGCAGAGTAACTATCTACTTCTAAACTGTACACAGGAATAGGAAAAAACACTCGACGCTTCTGGCTAACATCAATGAACAAATTTTGACAAGGTTTTCCAATTCCAATCTATTAAACTAACGTCTTCTTGCTAACATCAATGATTAAACTTTGACAAGCTTTTCCCATTCAAAATATGTAATGCCTATGATCATGGAGTCCTGTTGCTTCTTGCTAACATCAATGATTAAACTTTGACAAGATTTTCCCATTCAAAATATGTAATGCCTATGATCGTGGAGTCCTGTCGCTTCTTGCTAACATCAATGATTAAACTTTGACAAGCTTTTCCCATTCAAAATATGTAATGCCTATGATCGTGGAGGCACTCCACGTGTTGTTAAATTGCCAATGGTCTCTGCAGACTAGTCAAGTCACCGGTGTCTAATAATACTCTGTAAGCTTCTCGGTCATTCCTTCTGTAATATAGCGCAAACAGTGACTGCTTCTTTCTGCAAAGTGGAACGACCAACTGGACCCAGTAATGCAGCAGTTTGCCTTGGACACATTGGCTCCTTTTGTGCAGTTGAACTAAAATCGAAGTCGGAATAAAACCGAGCTTTAATTTTGATATCCCTGTAAGCAACAAAAGGTATAAGGGAAACAATTACTGAGAAATAACGGTTGATGACTTGTACTCCCAAAAGAAAAACATCTACTGATCTACCTTATCTTAATGGGAAACAAAGCAGGAGAGTAGCAATTCTCAATCAGTGTGATTCATTCATATTAACTGAGACATTATCTTAACAATGCCTTGTTTCAAGATGTATAAAGAACGAAAAAGCAGAAAAGTATCATTCCTAATACAATGTGACTGATTCATTTTAACAGAGACATTATCTTAACAATACCTTGGTTAAACATGTAGAAAGAACTACAAAGCAGGATAGTACCATTTGTAATACACTATAAGTCTGTAACTGATATATAATAATAGAGACATTATCTTAACAATACATTTCTTAAACATGTACTCCGGCCGATCCCTAACAGAAATGGTACTCCTGCCGATCCCTAACAAGTGTTTGCAGTTTTGAACTAAGATTCAGTAGTTAATTCGGAGGAAGGTCGGTACTGACCATTCAAGACCAAGATTTGAAACAACTCGTGAGGAAGATCTCACAGAGATCTCAACACATATATGGAAATCCGGTCTCATTTTGTGCAGTTCCACCAAAATTAAGCGAAGCAAAATGTCACAATAGCAACAAGTTGAAAAGATATCCCTGTTTTAACAAAGGCAAAAAAGGAATCAATTACTGGCCAATAAAGGAGGATGAAACATGCGGCCACAAAAATGGTAATCCAGCCAATCCCTAACAAGTGTTGCAGTTTTGAAATAAGATTCAGTAGTTAATTCTGAGAGTGGCATCAATTACTGGCTTATAAAGGGGGTGATGCTGAATTTGTTGTAACAAAGCAACAAGCATCATGTCTGGGTTGGTCCCATTTTTGTTCACTACTTAATGGGAAAGACATCAATACAATAGCTTCAATTCAACATTTATTGAAAACAGTACCAATACAAGTAGCACAACATCTCAAAGCACACTGCACAATCATGTGGATGAAGGCCTGTACTGACCTTTCATGAGACCAACAATGATAAAATACGAATCTGCCAACACGAATAGGAAATCCAATCTCGTTTTGTGCAGTTGCACTGAAATCAAGCAAAGTGTTTCGCGTAGCGAAGCAAAATGTCGCAATAGCAACAAGTTAAATAGATATCCCTATTTAAACAAAGGCAAAAAAGGAATCAATTACTGGCTAATAAAGGAGGATGAAACATGCGGCCACAAAAATGGTAATCCCGCCAATCCCTAACAAGTGTTGCAGTTTTGAAATAAGATTCAGTAGTTAATTCTGAGAGTGGCATCAATTACTTGCTTATAAAGGGGGTGATGCTGAATTTGTTGTAACAAAGAAACAAGCATCATGTCTGGGTTGGTCCCATTTTTGTTCACTACTTAATGGGAAAAGACAGCAATACAATAGCTTCAATTCATCATTTATTTAAAACAGTACCAATACAAGTAGCACAGCATCTCAAAGCACACTGCACAATCATGTGGATGAAGGCCTGTACTGACCTTTCATGAGACGACCAAGATAAAATACGAATCTACCAACACGAATAGGAAATCCAATCAAGTTTTGTGCAGTTGCACTGAAATCAAGCAAAGTTGCCGGTGTGACATTTAAGTTTTCTATAGCAACAAGTTGAATAGATATCCCTGTTTTAAGAGGCAAAAAAGAAAACAATTACTGGCCAATAAAGGAGGATGAAACATGTGGCCACAAAAAGAAGCATCTACCTTATCTTGATGGAAAACAAAGTATAGGACAATAGCATTTCTAAAACGGTTGCATTGATTCATATTAACAGAGAAATTCTCTTAAAACAGGTCAGTAGTTAATTCTGAGAGTGGCATCAATTACGGGCTTATAAAGGGGGTGATGCTGAATTTGTTGTAACAAAGCAACAAGCATCATGTCTGGGTTGGTCCCATTTTTGTTCACTACTTAATGGGAAAAGACAGCAATACAATAGCTTCAATTCATCATTTATTTAAAACGGTTGCATTGATTCATATTAACAGAGACATTCTCTTGAAACAACATTCGTTAAAAAATGTAATTTACTTTTAATAGTGGCATTGCTTCAATTTTCCGGCGGCATTCTTAGATTAACAACAACAAAATAGCTGCATGGGACATGCCAGCACCATGTGCGTACACACGTATAAATGGGTGATGCAGAGTATGTAGCCAAGCAGCATATATGCGCTGGTCCCATATTTGTTCTCTTTGAACCTTCTTCCTATGGGAGGGCAGCAAATCTAGTCGTGCACAAACTACCCGACCCCCCAGTTTCTTTCTCTTTTCAACAAAGAGATCGGTTCCTTACAGATGTGTGTACTGGGTTACCCCCTTTTTCCCTTTTCGACCTATAAAGCGGCTGGATAGCCAGTCTATACTACTTTCCGCCCCTCCTTTCCTCATTGAACCACGTCCTAGATTCTTGCTCCAGCCCACCGCACCCTTCTTTCCTCTTTGAACCAAGACCTAGATTCGACTACAGATCGAAAAAGATCCACATGCAGCTAGAGCAACGACGGTTTCAAAGAAACTTATACCTTAGGGTCGTCGGGATGTGGCAAGGCGTGCGGCGGGAGGCCGGATCTGCCCACACTACGTACGGCAGCGAGGAAGAAGGGGTCGGTGGCCCTCCCGCACAGGTGCTGGGTGAAAGAGAACATCACAGCTGGCAGTGGATTGCCTCCCTCGCCGAAGGCGATAGAGTGAACGCTGCACCTCCTCCCCTTCCTGGTGCGATGGGATACGGACGCCTCCTTCACCAGCTGTGAGGGGGGGGGGAGAGACAAGAGGCCAACACAGTCTTGTTTAGATCTGGTGAAGAGAGGGTGAGAGACTATGAATATAGCAAACCCTAGCAAATGAACGCTGAGCCTCCAGCGTGTAACATATATGTAGTGCAGCGAGCGTGTGGAGAGTGCAAACCCTAGCGAACAAGCGCTGAGGCTCCTGCTTATATATATACTACTGTAGTACGGACTGAGCTCCGGTGCCTTCACTGCACCTGCTTTTGGCTGTATGACAGGTGAGCCAGCCACATTTTGGGCCCACCTGTCGTAAATCCAAAGGCAGGTGCACTAAGTCAATGAAGCTGCGTCCATATAGTACTCTCATGTATACGACTAAAATATAGTGGAGTGGTTTTCTTATTCTCTCCATAACAATAGTTTTAAATTGTGTAAGTACGAAACGAAACTCTTTATTTAATGTACAGTGAAGAAAACCAGTACTACTTCCGATGAACTAACGATCCAGGCCCACGCGTCCTGGTCGCACTTCCTGTCCTTCACGTGGGGTACACTACCCTCCCTTAAGTGAACAACCACACATGCGCCAAATTATCAGAAGCTTGTGAGAGTGTGTACAAATAAAGAAATTTAATTTCAATTATCGGAAAGGTTTGAGAGTATTACAAAGTTTGACTTCAGTCAAATCTAATATGCGGAGTAAATAAAAATGGAGGGCTACTACGTCCACCTGGGTTTTTAGTCCACACCATTTTTAAAATCAAAGTTAATAGCTGGACAAATAAAATTATAGGGGAGCTGGAGACAAAGTTGTGAGAAGGCTTAGAAATCAATACAAAACTTATGCTCTTAGTACCAACGTCGATCCTTCTTCGAGGAAACATTTGGTTTATAGCCAATTGTGTGATAAAATTGCACCAACGTGAAAGACGACTGCGTCTCCAACGCAACGAAGGTGAACTGACGAAGGATATCATCTTTGTGCGTAACAAGCAAAGAGCACTGATGGAAGACAGCTTGTTTTTCGTCAAAAATCGATCAGCTTCACCAGCCGACGCAACCATGAGGCGCAACCATGAGCATCGATAGGCCATCGTGGTGATGCATCATCCATTTGGCATCAAGGTAGGGTGAGGCACCTAAGAAGTTCGACAAATCCTCACTGTGGTCTGTTTCTTCTCAGCAATCAAGCTCGAGGAAGGAAGAACCACGTGGCAGAGGACAGTGAGGCGGAACAACAATGGCCATCCAATTTTGTGCAGTTCCACTAAAATTGAGGAAGACATGCCCGGGTATGGAGACACGCATCGCTGTTTCCAAAAATATAAAAAAGGGTTAGTAACGACATCTCAATTTTCAATAAGAATTAATGAAAAGTACACCAACAAACAGAAGCATCATACTATCTTGATGAGAACTAAACCAGGATACCCGAGAAAAAAAGCATTTCTTTATTTAACCAGTGATAGTACTACCACCATATGGACAATGACCGCACAACCGCCATGTACTTTTTGTTGAAACAACATGTATACCTCCACCGAGGCATAAATCAGGACAACTTTTTGAGTGGCATTTCCTCTATAATAGTAGTAGGTGATGTTGGACCAGCCGACGAACCCTAGCTACTATGCATGGGGAGCTGGGGAGTAGTCACATAGAAGAAAACCCGCACGCAGCGACCTGGGGAGCTGGACAAGTACAAGAAGTTATACCTCAAGTGGGCGAGATGTCGTTTAGGTGGGCGGGATCTGCCCACATGACGGTAGCGAACAAGGGCGCGGAGGATCTTCGTCCACGCCAGCGCCAGCTCCGAGAGGACGGTGCGCATCGGCTTCCTCCGTCGCCGACGGCGACAACGTCAACACTGCACCTCCTCACCTCCCGCAGCGGACGGGATTCGGCCGGATCTGTGACCACCGGTGAGGAGAGAGATAGAGTGGACATTGTCATCTTGTTTTGATATGGAGAGGGTGAGACAGCGAGACGCGAGAAACTCTATCAAACAAGAGGCTATAATGGAGTAAAAAAATCTCTCCATAGCAGTGGTTTTAAATAGAATACGCGTGTTCCCAGAAAAAAGAAACGAAAACTGGCGGACAATTTTTAAGGGTCTGTCTAGGACACATCTAGATGTGACATAGTTATGTCACATATAAGTTGATGTCCACTCTGTTTGTGGTCTTTTCCTAGTTTTTTTGTTTCTTGTTGCTACATTATATACTTGTGGGAGCTTAGATGTGATATCCTTAAATAACATCTAGATGTGAATTAGACAAACTGATTTTCTAACGTACCAAGAAAGAAAACTCAATCAAAAACACGCCCCCGCTTCCAGGTCGCGAGAGTCGTCACGCACACACACATAGACATAGACATGCATATCCGTATTTACGTAAAATTCCATTTCCATCTCCATCTCCAATCATATTTGTCCAACTGGCACATTATTTACGTTGTTAATTATATACGCAGCAATATTAACATACAACATCTCTTGTTTGCGCACGTCTGGACCACTGCCACGGCTGGTCCTGACCAACCCGAACCCTCTTCATCACCCGCGCGTGCTTCCCGCCCGAAACGGTCAGTGCCGCATTCATGCTCGGCCAGAGCGGACGCGACCTCTCACTGGCGCCGGCATTGAAGCGGCGCGCCGGTCGAGAGAGCGTCGCCCGCGCCGCTTCCGGGTGCACGCGGCTGCTCCGCGTTCAAAGGTCGCAATAGCCGGCTACAACATGCATGTAAAAAGTTCTTGGGAGTCCGTGCTACAGCTAGCTGTCCTCCCCCAACTCGTCAATCTCTTCCAGTAGTGCTAGTACTCCATGGCGCGATCCATCGACAAGCAGACGGGAAAGTTATGGTATACTACTCGGTTTGCGGTGAGTGGCATGCCGAGCGACCGTGTGAGACACGAACACGATAGACGTGATTTAAAGTTGGTTTTGCTAGATGGCGCGATCCAACGAAACGAAACGTTGGTTTCTCCCCGTTTCCATTTTTTCTCCGGAAAAACGGAAACTTTTCCACTCCATTTTCATTCCTATTCCAAGGTTGCCCCGTTACAACATTCCATCAAATACAAAGGAAAACTAACACGCATGCTGATGCATCTCAATGATTCACAGATCATAGCCAATATTTACTTCACAACTAAAGAAAAAAGTTGTGAGAGCGTGTATGAAAGAAAAACTACTAATGGGGTCACTACGACTTAAACCCTAAACCCCAAACATGATTTAATTTCCTGGCCAGGTAGAACCCGTCAAAGGAAAGACGGCTGGCACCCTCGGATCATACGATGCTTTTGTGCAGTTCCACTAAAATCGACCTGAGCATCCCTGATGGCAAAGATATTGAAGAAGTGTGATTAGAATAATAGTACTGGCACTAGTTCATGAGACATAAACTCATCACAAGTAGAAGCCAGTAGAAGTAGAGAAAGATCGACATGGTGATGGAGCTACGGTAGTGGAGCAAGCCGGCTCCAAAAGGAAGATGGACTACCTGGGACGTCGGGCTGTAGCTAGAAGGGCGGTTGGGACGCGGCATCGGCCCATACCGCGGTGACCCCCGATTGGGACGCACCGACTGTGGGTTTTCTCCCTCGCCGATGTCGACCGCGTCTACGCAGAACATTGTTCCCTTCCCCCAGCTGCGGGATCAGGCCCGTCGTTCTATGCTTGTGAAGAGAGCAACCTAAGCAAGCATGCTTGTAGCTTAGGCTCCTGCTAGTGTATATATAGTGGTTTTCTTTTTCTCTCCATATCAACCATTTTATATTGCGTACGTGTCATTCAAGAGTGAAATGATGGTTGCTTCTTCCGACTAACTTACTGTGTGATTTGACTGCTCCTTAGTGGCCCCTACATGTACTCCCCCTACGTGTATGGAACAGTCACATGTACACATGGACGCAAAAACGCGCGCGACGCCCTAATGCATGCATGTCCGAGCACACGACGGAACACACACGGTGACGCTCAAGTGCTCAACCTACACGTGCATGCACACACATACTCAGTCAGGGTGAGGTAGTGATCGTATGAACACTGGAAAATATATATATTGAGCGCAATGAGCGTATTATGAAGTCCACTGACTGTATTTTTACAAATATATAGTGACAGACAGTGTATTTATCTCGTTTGAAATTAAGCCATGTTAACCGGAGAGGAGGCAGCATGGACTAGCATTACTTTGTTGTGTCCCGTCAACTTGCTGAACGAGGAGAAGGTTGCAGGACGGGAGAAGCTTGCGCGCAGTGGCTCGCAGGACAAGGAGAAACTTTGACTAATGCAATCTCTCCCTCGCTCAGGCGGTGGACATGCAACAGTTAATTCGATGTCAGATTGCCAGAAGCATACTACACTATACTACTAGGAACCGGATGGAGGAGCGTCTGCACTCTTATTATAATTTTAAAATGTGATAAAGCAATCTTCAACACATTTGGTTCTCTTCGAGGGTTCTCGCATGTGATAATGGAAGTTGATTGCATGGAACACTCGCCACAGTTCTCGCTTAATTCTGGCTCATATCCTGTTACAAATAGTAGCGCTCAGTAATATTTCCTCTTTTTTTGTTATTCAGCATGTAAACAGGTCAGCAAACCTTGTGGCGCATCTTCGTGCGAACCGTGCTTGCTGCACTTTGAATGTGGCCGAGAGCTGGCTTGATGAAACACCTCGCTTCCTACTTCTTTTTTTGGCTTCCTAGTGACCAGTGTCTTGGCTGATCGTCCTAAGAATGCTTATATATATATATGAATAAATCTCTCTCATTTACCCGCAAAAAGATTAAGCCATATTAACCGGAAAGGAGGGAGTATGGACTAGCACTACTTTTTGGTGTGTCCTGTCAACTCGCAGAACGAGGAGAAGCTTGCAGGACAAGGTGAAGCTCGCTTACACCTTTTGACTAATGCAACCTACCCTCGGTGGACATGCATCAGTCCATTCGGTGTCAGATTGTCAGAGGCATACACTGTAGTACCCAACATGCGGAGTACCATCATTGTTCGACTTCACGAAGGGGAGAAGAGCCAAGCGCAATACTAGTACGCGTACTTGGTTTTGCCCCTTCATACTACTCCACCCTCCGTCACAGTTTACAGGGTGCGCTTCATTATGATGCATTTCTCTTAGTGCATTTCCACCACCAGAGAGACTTTAGACGCGTTTGGTTTAATGCTCAATTAATTAGGGCGTGGTAACCGCAATTGAGTCCACAATTTTCTCTCCATGTACTGTACTACTACGGAGTGCATGCATGTGTGTACCCGGGGTGGAAGCACTGCATGCATGTGTATACGCATTATTCCCTCTAGTAATAGACGCCATGCTATAACTACCAATGCTATTTTTCAGGCCGATCGCTAGTCGCCTTGGTCCCACAGATTTTTTTTCTTTTTTCTGAAGCGCGCTGTATAAACAGTGACGGATGGAGTAGTATGAGCGGATGCAAAGAAGAGCATATTGATGGTTGCTTCTTCAGAGCAACTTACAGTGGGAAAGGTGGGGCTTATGATTTGACTGCTCATTACTCACTATTAATGCGGCGCAACGATCGGGCTGAGTCTCCCATGCGGTTGTGCACTACCCCCTCAGTTCTTAAATATACTCCGGAGTATTTGTCTTTCTAAAATATGTTGAAATCTCTGTTAAGATAAATAGAATATTTAGGAACGGAGGAAGTACACATACGAAGCAAAATGAGTGAATCTACACTCTAAAATATGCCCATTTGAAATTTGTAAAAGACAAATATTTAGGAATGAAGGAGTATAATTTCGTGCATGGCACATGGACCCGGATGATGAAGAGGCTTCTGGCAATGCTATCAAGCTTCCACCATTTGTTTACATAATTGACATACTATACAAATAATTTTCCAGCGACATGAAATTGTACAATGGTGTGAGCTTTCAGCTTTTGTTTCGCGTGTCTTGCCATTGATGCTCTTTCGGAAACAATAAAAACGAACTTCCTTGCTAATGCATGTCAATTATTAGCAGATCAGAGCTAATAATTACATCACAACTGAAGACAAAGTTGTGAGAAGGTGTTAAATTAAAATTGATCCATGCTTTCATTGGCAACAACGTCCCCCAGCTCTGTCTAAATCAACAAGGCATGTTGGGAAAAAAGTAGCTATCTGGAGCATGCAACATTCCGATCATTTTGTGCAGTTCCACTAAAATAGAGCTGAGCATCCCTGTTCCAAAGATATCAAGTGTGATTACGATAATAGAGGACTGCTGATGAAACAATAAACACACAAACAGAATCCGGTCACCTTTGCGGTCTATCTTATGACTAACTAGTTGGAGAAGATTAGGCTCGGAGTTGGATGAGGAGGATAGAGCAAAACCAATCTCCCTTTGTGCAGTCGCACTGAAATGTAGAGACGTTGCCCGTGTGACATTTTAGTACAATTGCACAAAATACTCTTAAGAAAAAAGTGATTTGTGCAGTTCACCAAAAGGTCGCAATAGCAACGAGGTGAAATGGATAGCCCTGTTTGCAAAAAAGAGGTAGAAAGGAAACAATTACTGGCCAATAACAGTTGATGACACATGCGACGACAAAAAAGAAGCATATTCCTTGTCCTAAGGGAAGATAACAACACAGTTGTGTTTTTCTAAAACGGTGTGAGGACGAGAATGCAATATGGAAAGTACGCCGAACGAGCTACGTTTTGGGCAAAGAACTATGGAAGATCCACATGCAGCGACGTGGGAAAACGGGCAGTGGAGCAAGGCCGGAGGGGATACCTGGAGGTCGTCGGGATGTAACTAGGTGAGCTGCGGTGGGCGGAATCTGCGAGCAGGTGGCGTAGGCCCTGCCGCGCCGGAGCTTGGTCAGAGAGAACGACGTGTACCGCAGATCGGGACATGCTGCCTCAGCGCCGTTGAACGGAGAAACGATGCACTTCCTTCCTTTCCCCCGGCAGACGGGATGTGGCCGAATCAGTGACCAACAGTGAGAGAGAGAGGCCACCGCACTCCCTTTCCCCCGGCGGACGGGATGTGGCCGGATCAGTGACCAACAGTGAGAGAGAGGCCACCGCACTCCCTTTCCCCCGGCGGACGGGATGCGGCCGGATCAGTGACCAATGGTGAGAGAGAGAGGCCACCGTAGCCTTGTGTGAGATACTCTGAAGAGCGGACTACCTTTTCCTCCATAAAAATCATTTTATATTCTGTGTACGTGCCATTGAGCGCTATAACTTTATTTAAAAATAATGCGACAACGCGTCAAGTCGAACTTTGTTTCGTGCACGCGTGGTACACGACCTCCCTAGGTAAACAACTGCTACAGGCGTTCAAATTAGCACGTGGGCTGCCATTTCATAAAGAAATGAGCTCCACCGTGTACCCGCGCGGGTGTGGCTGGGCACGAAGCCTGAGTACGTGCACGGTGCACCTTTTCTCTTCTTGTATACGTACACCACCTACGTGGGGTTTTGTGAGAGAGATACAAACCTAGAGAGATATAGTGTGTGGGTTCTTGAGAGTTTTTTTTGGGGGGGGGGTTAATCAAAAAATTTAACATATGCAATGTGTGTGAAATAGAGTCCTGGATATAATATATATATAAAGGGGGAGATCCACGAGAAGAGAGTGGAGGTATCATCAGCTTGAGGTTTCTATAGAATCGAAGAGAGGGATGATGTGTGTGTGTGTGCGCGCGCGATCGATAGAGTGCCATCGAATTTGTGTGTGCCCATGTCAAAGATATAGAGTGGCTGGCCTACTGGAATGTGAGATGGGACATGTGCAGTTTGTCTCTGTGGCATGGATACCTACCTGCAGCGCTCGACTATCGGTGTGTGGTGGGGGAAGAGGGAGGCCCAATTAACTATAGAGGTACAATGGCTGGTATATGTGTGGAGGAGGAGAGAGGCCTACCTCATGTATTAAGGAGATCGATCTGCCTCATGTATTAAGGGAGATCGATCGGCATCCATGCATATGTGCAGGAGATGAATAAGGTTGGAAGAGAGACAGAGCTAGAGTGTTGGAGGGGGTGGTAGTGGAGTTGCTTCTAACAAATGGTGGGATAGTCTTGCTAGACAAACGGAGGGCATGCCCGCAATATCAATAAGAGAGGAGATGGCTGCTTGTTGTCTGTGCACGTGCATGTGAGAGACGGGTTAGGAGGCATGCACGAATGATGAGGGGGGACAATGTGGCTGTGGTAAGCAGACGTAACTACATAGGAAGATCAATCACCCTTTGTAAGAGAAAGGAGAGACATAACTTGTGAGGTACGTCGATCGATGGGGGGGTAGTTAAAGTCAATCTAGGTATATGTTGGGAGATCGATCGGTATACATGCATGTGTGTGTTAGAAGCAAATGAGGCACGAGGAGAAGGATAGAGAGAGAGGGATGCATGTAGGAGGTGGTATGAGAGGCATACTATATCGAGGGGGAGGAGTGTGCGAGTACGAGAACGATGAAAAGAGTGGTGGGAGTGAGGCATGGACTGTGACAAGAGAAGAGGGGAAGCTTGTGTTTATGCTAGGCACACCTGGCTAGAGAGGCATATCGATCGATGTGTGCCGTAAAGAAGGAGCTGGGGGGCCTACACACACCGTGGGTGAACGACCTAAAGTGAAAACACGAATTTGCACGATGGAGCTAGAGAATGCTGAGGGAGGGTGAGAGGGATGCGGGCGTGTGCATGCACAAGAGAAAGTTAGCGCTAGCTACAAAGATAAGAGGGTTGTGTGGGTGTAAAAGACGAATAGAGATCATATATACTTCATTATAAAAAGCGAATTCGGATATTTGAAGAATTTATCATAGTGTTTAAAACCGACGGATGTGTGAATATATATAACGGTGATAAACATGGTGTGGTTATGAACATGGTATACTACATTTAATATATTTTATCTCTACTCTTATAAAAAAACAGAGTTGTTGATGATGGTGTGCCTGCCATCCTGCATTATAGGCCGTCTGATTTATATCTAGCGGATAGCAAGGAAACTTTGATGGTTGAAGTTGGCAACAATCAGGATTGTAGATTCTTATTGAAATAGAGAAACGAATTCAAATTTAGTTCGAATTGCAGCGGTAGTATAGACATTTGGAATGCACTAAAATGTTGGTATGAGTAGGTTACATGCATTATACAGCAAGCGAAAAAATTTAATCGGACATAACATGGATTCATACTCCCTCCTTCCATCTACATAGGCGTAATGAGATTTTTAAGACCGCCTTTGACTATTGACAAGATTAATAGTACATGACATGCACAATGTGAAAATTATATCATTGAAAGAACCTTTCACAAACAAATTTAACGGTGTGCTTTGTGTAAGTTGCATGTCATATATCATTGCTCTAATATTTGGTCAAAGTTAGCATCGAAAAACGCATTAGGCCCTATATAGATGGAAGGAGGGAGTAGCTTTGAATAGCATTTGCATAGTAAAACGGGGCAAGACTCTCTCTTTGTGTGGTGTGAATAGTTTTATTTTTTTCGTTTTCTTTTTGGTTGAGGGAAGTGCGAATTGATTTGGTACGTACAAGTACAATATTACGACACGTTAGGCTTGTCCCTGAAATTCAACCCGCGTCTTGTTATATCCCGAAAATTCAGATATCGTGCTCCCAAAACTGGCGCCTTCACAACCCGCGCCTTGCTATCCCGAAATTACAATGCACGCGAAAACTCCCTCCAGCTGCCAAATCCCGACACGCGAAATCCCCCTTCTAACCATGAGCCGAAAGCGCCGCTAGTTCAAATCGGTGGGGGGTACTTTTGTAACACACCCTACATTTTGGACAAGCGCGTTCCTAAGTCATGCTTCACCCCCTCCCATCGCCCCCTTTTCGACATTCGAAATCCCAGGCCGCCATAACCTCTCCGCTCCAGCCGCGAAACCCCACCCTCCTCCGTCCGCCACGTCACCACTGCCCAGCCGGAGCCTCTTCCCCGACGACGTCGTCCACTGCAACAGCTCGACGTCCCTCGTCCACCTCCCCGGATGAGGATCTGTCGTCCATCTCGCCGTCCCGCCGGTTCAGCCGCCCCGTCCTCCACCTCCAACGAGCTGCTCCGACGATCGCCTCGTCTATCGTGTCTGCTCCATGCCCACAGCGCCGCCTTAACCTGCTCCACCAGAACCGCAGCATCCTCACCGACTCCTCGGACGAAGCCGAGGCCTACTCGGCACCACCAAAGAGGTTGTACACTCATCGCATCGCACCTTCTCCTTAACTCGACCTCCCGGCGCCGACGGTGCTCCATCCTGCACCCCCATGGAGCGGCTACCTTGAAGCCGGCGCCGCGGGCGACATATCCACGGCGGCTCTCCCCCAGTGCGAGGCCCCTTCGGCGGCGGCGTCCATACCAGCCGGATCTGCTGCTGCTGCTCCGGCTCTCGCTCGATCGCTCGCTCGCCCAGCTGCTGCTGCTCCCCCCCTCGCTCGTGCTGCTGCTCTGCTCCGATTAAGCCACACTTCAGTCGACTGAATCGACTTTTGGGTCAGTCGATTTTCAGGTGTTCGGGGGCTCACCGGAGTTAAGGAAGAACCAGCCGCAGCGGGGACGGGGGCTCGCCGAAGAGGTACCCCACTATCTATCTTAGGGTTTAGGGTGGGGGGGGGGGGCTAGAGGGCTGGCCGGGGCGGCGGTGGCGAGTTGTTTCGGGGCGGCGAGGCGGCGCTGGGGCCGGCGGTTCGGCCGGTGGTGGCTGGTGGCTCAGGGGGGTGCAGGTTGAAGATGAACTGCAGGCCCTCCCTAAACTACATGTCAAGTGCCTCTCTGCTACCATTGCGTTCAGTTTCGATAGTAGCATTCAGATTCCACAGTAAATTTCAGTTTCGACAGTTAAGTTTAGAGTCAACAGTTTTTACCTCATCTGTTGTAGTCAGGTGGTTTTTGGTGATGTTAATTTTACATCCATTTTACATCATCTATTGGAGATGCTATTAGAATCCCACTTGAGATTGACGATGTCTGTCTTGTGCTGCTTCAGCCTTGACGTCTTACGGCTCACCGGAGCTGCTCCAACGACAGAACGATCCATCACAACAGAGCAGTGCCCTGGACGCCGTCTACAGATTCCTCAGATCTTCCTCCACACCTCCGACAGCCACCTCTGCCTCAACTGCTTCAGCGACCAACCCAATGATGCTGAGGTCAACACGGCTACGGCAAAGGGGTTGTACACTTATTGCATCACTTATTACTATACATTCACGTCGATCCATTAGGGCTATTTTGGTTCAACGGAAAAACATCGATCCACTGGTTGTTACCATCACTCTAAATTTCTGCATGCTCTCCTTACATAATCTCACCATATTTTTTTTGTATGCATGTCAGATATTGTACACAGTCATGCTGAACATGTAGAGAAAAAGAGAAGAGTTTTGCGCGGCAATACAATGTCATGCAGACATCGCTCCATGGTGGGTTCAATGGCAAACCCTCCCCACCCCTCTCCAGATTGTAATCCAGACGAAGATATCTGTTCTGAGGCGGATTCGGACGCCGCTGACCACTCCTATTTACCCCCCAAGGTGTTTGCTCTACCTTGGCATGATGATGTTAGTCATATCATGCATATGTTGCCTTGCAGTGCCTACTTTTGACATCATATATGTCATATGCTTAGTTTAGACATGTTCTGTAATGCCACCTGTTTAGTTTCTATATCATATATGGGAATTATGCAGTCTCATGTCTTTTAGCCAGCCATAATATATTTGAAATGTGCAATGCCATCCTGTTTAACCAGGCATCATATATTTGAATGATATCTTGCCCTTCCTTTTCTTCATTACATTTCCATTTGTCGACAATGTTTGTACATTAAACTACTCTTCCTGTGAATCAGCCATTTCGGTGGGAGATGGAAAAATTTGGAGTGAAAACAAGGCCTTCAGAGCAGACAGTGCTACCTGTCGAAGCAGATCTCTTGTTGGGTCCCGATAGCTTCTCGGAGATGGATTCAGAGACAGATGACCAGTCCTATTCCCCACTGAGGTGTATGCTCTAACTTGGCACGGTTATACTGTTCATATCATGCATACAGTGTCTTGCATTGCATAGTTTAGACATCATATACACAATATTCAACACCATGTTCTTAGTTCAGACATCATATCGAATGCCCTCTGTTTAGCATATAAATCACATATGTGAATTAAATGATGCGATCCTGATTACTTAGATAACATGTAGGTGAATTATGTCATGCGATCCTGTTTAGTTATTCATCATATCTTTGAATTATGGTATGCTATGCTATCCAGTTTAGATAGACATCATATATGTGAAATTATGTCATGCTATCCATTTTAGTTAAACAATATACATGTCAACTATTTCATGACCTCTTTTTTCCACACTATCTATTGCATTTGTCTCTCATACAATGTCTGTACATTCAACTATGTTTCCTGTTTATCAGCCATTTGAATTGGAGCAGGTGATGCCAGTATCTAGCGGACTAAAAACACGGTCTTCAAATAAAACAGTGCTACCTCTTGGTGGAGATAGCACCCCGGTTGTACATGCACAAGAACCAGCCCTACCACACATAACCCAAACTCTCGCAGATTGTACCCCTACTACGATGGACAGAGAACCAGCTTCACCCAATCTAACCCCAACCCCAGCCGATAGTAACCCAGTTCCTGTTGACACAGCACCATCTCCACCACAGAGCTCCCAAACAAGAGTAGTTAGTAAGGCAGCTCCAGTGCCCAAAGGGCCAGTACTATCACGGCGAACCCCACTCCACCAGTTAGTACGCCTATTCATGTGGAGGAAGCACAACCAGCTAGTCGTAGTTTAGCATCTATCGCATTTGATGTTGTTAAATCGTATATGCGTATCTTCCCATCTTGGAAATATTATACTGAAGATGAAGGAAAATGCCAGTTGTAGGTGTTTGTCCAGGAGTTATGTGTAAGTAATGTTATTCATGGCAATTACTTTGCTTCGTCCCATACATCCTACCTCCATGATGGTTATAATACAGCAAATTTTCCCATTTTTCTCTATAGAGAAGGACCGATTTGGAAACTCAGGATGAGGTAACATGTGCCAATACCTCTGCTATCTTCAAGAATGCTTGGTGGCAGTATCGGAATTACCTAAAGAAAACGTACTTCACCGGCAAAGAAACTCATCAAATTCCCTTACGTTCTCCTGAGACACATTTACTGGACTATGACTGGGAACGCCTTGTTCTGTACTGGTCCCGAACCAAGAATGTGGTAAGGTCTATGAGATCATTTTCTATTTTAAGTATTATATTCTTGCGTTTTACTGTACTCTGTTCATGTAGAACAAGTGCCTAAACCTGAAGAACAACTGTTCTAATTTAAGATTCCATTGCTACCATAGGACATAGATATATGTTTGTTTGATACTTTTATTATGTACTAGTACTTGGCAATAGAAGACTTGGTAGTTTAATCCTGTCCACCTTACTAATGAACTGGTTCACCGAAATGAGTTTCATATAGTAGTGCATGCTAAACTTGTTATGTGTCTGCTTGTTTCTTCTTTTAGAATGCTGATAGAATATTGGGGAAGAGTGCCTTATTAAGCAACGGTAAAGGAAGTAATGTAGATAAGGTTCAGGATAGTGACACATCCCATCTTGGTTTATTGTTGGAGTTACTGGCCACTACCGCTTGCACAAGCTATTCAAACTCACTCTCTGAATCAGTTCGGTTTCTTGAGTCTCAACTACAAGCTGAAAGACATCGATCAGCTGTGCTGCGACAAGAAGCGGAAGGACTGCGGAAGTCCCTGGAGCATTCAGATGCATACTTTCTGGTGCAACAACAAGTGTTGGAGGATTTTAGCGCCAAATAGGACAAAGCTAATCAGCTTGCTAAGCTTATTGCCAGCATGGTGGATACCCAGGATAACGTTTCTTGAGCTCTTCTGAAGTTGTTTCAGTTATGCCCTTGTTTTGCTGCCGCGTTTATTTGCACTGGTGGCCAATTTTGACGGCCAGTGTATATGATATGCTGCTTTGTTCCCTATATTTGCACTGGTGGCGAACTTTGATGCCCAGTGGATGTAATATGTGTAATAGCCGTGATAGCCTAGCGTTAGTTGCTTGCTTATTTATTTCCTTGTTGTCTTGTTTATTTGTTTGATTGTAGTCATTGCAGTTCTTTTTCCGTGGTTAACTAGTGGATGCAATAACCTATTTTTTTAAAACTAGGCCACAATAACCATGGGCTAATATTTACTGCAATGACACTGGGCCTCCTACGGGCCGTAGAAACAGTGGGCCTTTTACGAGCCGTAGAAACAGTAGGCCTTCTATGGGCCGTATCATCAATGGGCCTTATACGGGCCGTATGATCGATTGGCCAAACATGGGCCAATAACAGGCCGCATTATGGCCGTAAACGGTCTAGAGTTGGAATCGTCTATTCATGGGCCGACCGTAATGGGCCATCGTTAATAAGCCGTATTTGATGACGCTATGAAAACAACCCAACGTATTAACGGACCACAAACGGGCCGACTGTAACCACGGGCTGAATTTGGCCCACAAGCAGAAAATGACAGTAACGGGCCGTAAGTAAACGAATGCTGGAAATGAGCCCAAGAATAAATGGGCTCTAAGAAGGCCGAAAGATAACATGGGCTGGAAACGGCCCAACAGAATAACAGGCCGTTAATGGGTATAAAGTGATACACTGTTCATTACGGGCCAGTTTCACCACGGGCCGTTAATGGGTGTAAAGTGATACACTGTTCATTACGGGCCAGTTTCACCACGGGCCATTAATAGGCCAAGAGTTACATAGGGCCTCATATGGGCCGAAAGACGTCATGGTCCATACATGGGCCAGAAGTGAAAACGGGCTGGAATCATATTGGATGGCCCAGATGATGCTACTGGGCCTAATTCGGATAGGGCGTAACAGGCCTTGGGTTAGCGGGCTGTAAATGGGCTATATGCGAATAGGCCGTTAACAGGCTTTCCATGGGCCGGCCCGCCAGCTTTTGACCAAGTCAAACAGGCCGGCCTTTTCACAGGAATGGGCCTTTGTTGGGCCGTGCCACGTGTCGACGTATCATAGGCGCCTATCTGACCCACTGACGAGCTGACACGTGTTTCGTCCGGCCAATAAGAATTTTACACGTGGAAATTTCCCATTGGTCGGGGCTGTTAACGGGTTATCGGATCCAAAACCCGACCCGATAGCTTAACGTCGTTCCGTTACGGTGGATGCCACGTGTCGGTCACCCTTGACGAAAGAACTTCTGTGACGCGCGATTTATCGTCATGGAAGTGGACACTTCCGTGATGATAATTTTGGTAATGTCATGGAACACTTCTACGACAGCACATGTATGACTATCTTGATTCTGTCATAAATTTGTCATGGATGTACATGCATGACAAAAAAGCGACCTACTGTGACAAACACGTATCATCACAGAAGTGTATCTTTTTTGTAGTGACATGAAGTTGGGGTACTTGTCGGTTCGATCTTGACGGAGTAGATGTACACGTTGTCAGGGCTTGTCGCATCACCCGGGCGTAGTCGACCTTGGCATATCCGAAGGGGTACTTGTGGTCTTGAGGGTCGACGGTAGTGGAACTTGGCGCAATCCGTGAAAACAGTGCTCGTTCGGGCATCGTAGTCGGTCTTGGCGGGTCGTCATGTAGTCGTGCATGTGTCTACGGTGACACCAGGATGCATCTTGGCGGTCTCATCTCGGTCTTCAATCCAAAACGAAGCAAGGCAAAAGACTCGGGGCGGTGGTACTCGGCAGGAGGGTTTGACTCCGGCCAGACGCACGGAGCATCAGGGGAGGTCGCATAGGCGAGGTGGAGGAGGAGCTGCAGGGGCGGCTGGAGATAGAGGTGGTGGCGCCATGGCTGCAACTGGGGCAGGGGCGACGGGGAATGGATGGAGGAGGTGGGCTCACTGTTGGTGTCGTGCTGGTGGTTCTTTGGCGATGAGGTGTGCCGGGGCGGCGCTGCTGCCATCTGTAGGTGCTAGTCATCGTCGGTGACCGGCAGAGGAAGGGCTCGCTGGAGGCGCCGTTGGTGCAGTACGATGGGAGATGCGGGCGCCATGTCAGGATGACGAGGAGCGCCGGAGACGCGAGGGCGAGGTGTGTGGCACTCCGGTGGTTTGACGGATCCCGACGAGGGACTTGGCAGGAGCGGCGGCCGCCATGGACAAAGGAGGGGAGCTGCTCGCTGGCGACGGCCGGATGCAGAGGCACGGCGAGGAAGGAGGAGAGGCCGGCGTGGTCCTGGTGGTGCTCGGCGGTGGCGTCGCAGGCCGGCATGGCAGAGCCAAGGGGAGGGTGAGGATAGAGGAGAGGGTCTCCTCTAGTGGTGCAAGAGGAGGAGGGGGAGACGTGCGGGATCGAGGGAAAGAGAGAAACACGAGGGAGGGAAGATGGGATCGAGGGAGATGGCTGCGGGCGCGGGCGCTCTTGGCGGCGCTGGGAAGATGCAAGGGAGATGGGGGTCGGTCTAGGGAGAGGTTTAGGGTTAGGTAGGGGGCTGTTGGGCCTAGGGGAGGTCGGGCCGGCGTGGGAGGTTGGCCTGGGCTCTCTTCTCCCTCTCTCTTTAAAAACTTAAACCTTAACAGAAAATAAATTTGAGAGAGGAAAAGAAAGAGAGGGTTAGGGAAGGATTTTGAGCATGGGGATAATTTTCCCGAACTCACAAAAATATGCTTGTTCCAAGAAAAATAGGAGAGGCATGATAGCAAGGATTTAATTCAAAGTCTTTTGAGTTTAAATCAAATGGTTTGAACAAGGGATAGGAAATAGAGGTGTCAAAAAATGTTTGGATTTTTGATGGAGCTCCGAAATATGATGAAAGAAATATATGGCCATGCTGGAGACCGAGAATTAAGATAACAAAGGCATTGAGATATTTTGCAAGTGTGTTTGCGATAAATCCAAACGAATGCAATATTTTTATTTAGCTCCCTAATATTGGGAGGATATGTTATAAAGAGAATCACCATGTGAATTCCCTCGATTTAAATGGACCGAAGATCCATGCAATTTATTTAGTTGAGTTGCAAAAGATTTATGAGATGATGGCATGATGACATGATGCAATGCACATGATCCAACGAACCAAACAAATCACACGACAAAACCCAGAAACCCTGGAAGGCATCTGAAGCTCCGGTCTTGGGGCGTCACAAGGGGAGAGCATCTTCATACCCTTGAAGATCGCTAAGCGGAAGCGTTTATCAACGCGGTTGATGTAGTCGTACACCTTCATGATCCATCCCGATCAAGTATCGAACGTACGTCACCTCCGCGTTCAGCACATGTTCAGCTCGATGACGTCCTCTCCTTCTTGATCCAGCAAGAGGGTGAAGTAGTAGATGAGTTCCGGCAGCACGACGGCGTGGTGACGGTGTTGGTGAAGAACAATATCCGCAGGGCTTCACCAAGCACAACGCATACTATGACGGAGGATAAACTAGAGGTGCGGGGTTTCTGGCACACGGCTTGGTGTATCTTGATGTGTTCCAGGTGCTAGCCCTGCCCCTCTATTTATATGTTGAGCCCTGGGGGTCGAAACTTGGAGTAAAAGCCTCCTCAAAGTCGGTTTTGCCCGCTAGGAAGAGTCCTTCTCGGACTTCGAGGACCAAACACCATAGTCCTTGGCGTCTGTCCCAAACGCCATGGGCCTCGACGTCTAGCCCATGGCTTGATGCCAAGGTCTCCGGCGTTTAGCCCCCTGGCCTCCGCAAAACTCCTTTTGCACCGACCTAAAGCCCTGTGAGCTTTACCCCTTGGCCTAACCATATCATTCTATATATCAATCTTTACCTCCGGACCATTCCAGAGCTCCTTGTCATGTCCGTGATCTCATCTGGGACTCCCAACAACATTCGGTCACCAACATACATAACTCATATAATACTATATCGTCAACGAACGTTAAGCGTGCGGACCCTACGAGTTCGAGAACTATGTAGACATGACTGAGACACCTCTCCGGTCAATAACCAATAGCGGAACCTGGATGCCCATATTGGCTCCTACATATTCTATGAAGATCTTTATCGGTCGAACCTTATGACAAGATACGTAATTCCCTGTGTCCATCAGTATGTTACTTGCCCGAGATTCAATCGTCGGTATCTTCATACCTAGTTCAATCTCATTACCGGCAAGTCTCTTTACTCGTTCTGTAATACATCACCTTGTGACTAACTCCTTAGTCATTTGCTTGCAAGCGTATGATGTGTATTACCGAGATGGCCCAGAGATACCTCTCCGAAACTTGGAGTGACAAATCCTAATCTCGATACATGCCAAATCAACAAACACCTTCGGAGATACCTGTAGAGCATATTTATAATCAGCCAGTTACGTTGTGATGTTTGATAGCACACTAGGTATTCCTCCGGTATCTGGGAGTTGCATGATCTCATGGTCGAAGGAACATGTATTTGACATTCAAGAAAGCAGTAGCAATAAACTGAACGATCATATGCTAAGCTAACGGATGGGTCTTGTCCATCACATCATTCTCCTAATGATGTGATCCTGTTATCAAATGACAACACATGTCTATGGTTAGGAAACCTTAACCATCTTTGATCAACGAGCTAGTCTAGTAGAGGCTCACTAGGGACACGATATTTGTTTATATATCCACACATGTATTTAGGTTTCCTATCAATACAATTCTAGCATGAATAATAAACCTTTATCTTGAATAAGGAAATATAAAATAAAAACTTTATTATTGCGTCTAGGTCATATTTCCTTCAATATCATGTTATTATTAGTGCTAACCTTTCAGAGCATGAAGAAAAGAGACTACTTAAAACCCTGAAGAAGCACTACTATTGGATATACTCTTGATGATCTTAATGGCATTAGTCCACTCTATGTCAGCACAAGATTAATATGGAGCCTGATGTTAAGCCAGTTGTTGATCATCAACGATGACTGAATCCTAAGATGAAGGCTGTGGTAAGAACTGAAATATTAAAGCTTCTGGAGGAGGTATAATTTATCCCATAGCTGATAGTAGATGGGTAAGTCCTATTCATTCTGGCCCTAAGAAAGGAGGCGTTACCGTTGTTCCTAATGATAAAAATGAACTTATCCCACAAAGAATTGTAACTCGTTATAGGATGGTAATTGATTTTAGGAAATTAAATAAAGCTACTAGAAAAGGTCATTACCCCTTGCCTTTTATTGATCAAATGCTAGAAAGATTGTCTAAGCATACACACTTCTGCTTCCTTGATGGTTATTCTGGATTTTCTCAAATACTTGTATCATAAGAAGATCAATAGAAAACTCCTTTTACTTGTCCTTTTGGAACTTATGCTTATAGGCGTATGATGCGGCTTGAAGCTACGTCAGTATTTCCCCAAAGAGGAAGGGATGATGCAGCACAACAGCGGTAGGTATTCCTTCAGATGTGAAACCAAGTTATCAAACCAGTAGGAGAACCAAGCAACACAATGTAAACATCACCTGCACACAGATAATAAATCCTCGCAACCCGATGTGTTAAAGGGGTTGTCAATCCCTTTCGGGTATGACGCCTCAAGATAGGCAAACAGCCATGAGATAAATTGTAGTAGATTGATAGATCGAACGCCAAATAAAATAAATAAGAATAAATTGAAGCAAGGTATTTTTGTATTTTTAGTTTAATAGATCTGAAAATAAAAGCAAAGGAATAAAGATCGCAAATGCAAATAATATGAGAAAGAGACCCGGTGGCCGTAGGTTTCACTAGTGGCTTCTCTCGAGAAAAATAGCAAATAATGGGTGAACAAATTACTATTGGGCGATTGATAGAACTTCAAATACTCATGACGATATCCAGGAAATGATCATTACATAGGCATCACGTCCAAGATTAGTAGACCGACTCCTGCCTGCATCTACTACTATTACTCCACACATCGACCGCTATCCAGCATGCATCTAGTGTATTAAGTTCATGGAGAAATGGCGTAATGCAATAAGAACGATGACATGATGTACACAAGATCTATCTATGTAGAGATAGACCCCATCATTTTATCCTTAGTAGCAATGATACATACGTGTCGGTTCCCCTTCTGTCACTGGGATCAAGCACCGTAAGATCGAACCCACTACAAAGCACCTCTTCCCATTGCAAGATAAATAGATCAAGTTGGCCAAACAAAACCCAAATATCGGAGAAGAAATACGAGGCTATAAGAGATCATGCATAAAAGAGATCAAAGAAACTCACATACTTTCATGGATATAAAAAGATAGATCTGATCATAAACTCAAAGTTCATCGATCCCAACAAACACACCGCAAAAGAGTTACATCATATGGATCTCCAAGAGACCATTGTATTGAGAATTCAGAGAGAGAGAGAGAGGAAGCCATCTAGCTACTAACTAGGGACCCGAAGGTCTACAAAGAACTACTCACGCATCATCGGAGAGGCACCAATGGAGGTGGTGAACCCCATCCGAGATGGTGTCTAGATTGGATCTGGTGGTTCTGGACTCTGCGGCGGCTGGATGAATATTTTGTCGACTCCCCTAGGGTTTTTGGAATATTGGGGTATTTATAGAGCAAAGAGGCGGTCCGGGGGCACATGAGGTGGGCACAACCCACCAGGGCGCGCCTGTGCCTCCTGGCGCGCCCTGGTGGGTTGTGCTCTCCTCGGAGCACCCTGAGGGAGTCCTGGATTAGGGGGTCTCTGTTGGGGATTGTAGCAGAAATTTAAAATTCACTACACATCACCAAGATCAATCTATGGAGTCATCTAGCAACGAGAGAGAGAGAGGAGTGCATCTACATACCCTTGTAGATCGCGAGCGGAAGCGTTCAAGAGAATGGGGTTGATGGAGTCATACTCGTCGTGATCCAAATCACCGATGATCCTAGCGCCGAACGGATAGCACCTCCGCGTTCAGCACACGTACGGAGCGGAGACGTCTCCTCCTTCTTGATCCAGCAAGGGGGAGGAGAAGTTGATGCAGATCCAGCAGCACGACATCGTGGTGGTGGAAGCAGCGGGATTCCAGCAGGGCTTCGCCAAGCGCTACTGGAGGAGGAAGAGGTGTCACGGGAGGGAGAGGGAGGCGCCAGGGCTTAGGGTGTGGCTTCCCTCCCTCCCCTCCACTATATATAGAGGCAAGGGGGCGGCGGCCCCCGGGGCGGTGGCCCCTCAGGGGGCAACGGCCCCCTAGGGTTTCCAACCCTAGGCGCCTTGGGCCCTTGGGTGGGGCACACCAGCCCACCAGGGGCTGGTTCCCATGCCACTTCAGCCCATGGGCCCCTCCGGGATAGGTGGCCCCACCCGATGGACCCCCAGGACCCTTCCGGTGGTCCCAGTACAATACCGGTGATCCCCGAAACTCTCCCGGTGGCCGAAACTGGACTTCCTATATATAAATATTTACCTCCGGACCATTCCGGAACTCCTCGTGACGTCCGGGATCTCATCCGGGACTCCGAACAACTTTCGGTTAACCGCATACTAATATCTCTACAACTCTAGTGTCACCGAACCTTAAGTGTGTAGACCCTACGGGTTCGGGAGACACGTAGACATGACCGAGACAACTCTCCGGTCAATAACGAACAGCGGGATATGGATACCCATGTTGGCTCCCAAATGCTCCACGATAATCTCATCGGATGAACCACGACGTCGAGGATTCAATCAATCCCGTATACAATTCCCTTTGTTATCGGTATGATACTTGCCAGAGATTCGATCGTCGGTATACCGATACCTTGTTCAATCTTGTTACGGCAAGTCTCTTTACTCGTTCCCGTAACACATCATCCCGTGAACAACTCCTTGATCACATTGAGCTCATTATGATGATGTCCTACCGAGTGGGCCCAGAGATACCTCTCCGTCATACGGAGTGACAAATCCCAGTCTCGATTCGTGCCAACCCAATAGATACTTTTGGGGATACCTGTAGTGTACCTTTATTGCCACCTAGTTACGTTGTGACGTTTGGCACACCCAAAGTACCCTTACGGTATCCGGGAGTTGCACAATCTCATGGTCTAAGGAAAGGATACTCGACATTAGAAAAGCTTTAGCAGACGAACTACACGATCTTGTGCTATGCTTAGGATTGGGTCTTGTCCATCACATCATTATCCTAATGATGTGATCCCGTTATCAATGACATCCGATGTCCATGGTTAGGAAACCGTAACCATCTATTGATCAATGAGCTAGTCAACTAGAGGCTCACTAGGGACATGTTGTGGTCTATGTATTCACACATGTATTACGATTTCTGGATAACACAATTATAGCATGAACAGTAGAAAATTATCATGAACAAGGAAATATAATAATAACCATTTTATTATTGCCTCTAGGGCATATTTCCAACAGTCTCCCACTTGCACTAGAGTCAATAACCTAGTTACATTGTGATGAATCGAACACCCATAGAGTTCTGGTGTTGATCATGTTTTGCACGTGGAAGAGGTTTAGTCAACGGATCTGCGACATTCAGGTCCGTATGCACTTTACAAATCTCTATGTCTCCATCTTGAACATTTTCACGAATGGAGTTGAAGCGACACTTGATATGCCTGGTCTTCTTGTGAAACCTGGGCTCCTTGGCAAGGGCAATGGCTCCAGTGTTGTCACAGAAGAGAGTCATCGGGCCTGACGCATTGGGAATAACTCCTAGGTCGGTATTGAACTCCTTCATCCAGATTGCTTCATGTGCTGCCTCCGAGGCTGCCATGTACTCCGCTTCACATGTAGATCCCACCACGACGCTTTGCTTGCAATTGCACCAGCTGACTGCCCCACCATTCAAAATATACATGTATCTGGTTTGTGACTTGGAGTCATCCAGATCTATGTTGAAGCTAGCATCAACGTAACCCTTTACGACGAGCTCTTCATCACCTGCATAAATGAGAAACATATCCTTAGTCCTTTTCAGGTACTTCAGGATATTCTTGACTGCTACCCAGTGTTCCATGCCGGTATTACTTTGGTACCTTCCCACCAAACTTACAGCAAGGTTTACATCATGTCTGTTACATCTTTTGGCATTCACACTATGAATATGTGTAACATCACTCTCGAGATTAAATAAGAATAAGCCATTAACCAGCGGGGCATGACCATAAAACATGTCTCTCATATCAATAGAACAACCATTATTCTCAGATTTAAATGAGTAGCCATCTCGCATTAAACGAGATCCAGATACAATGTTCATGCTCAAAGCTGGTACTAAATAACAATTATTGAGGTTTAAAACTAATCCCATAGGTAAATGTAGAGGTAGCGTGCCGACGGCGATCACATCGACCTTGGAACCATTCCCGACGCGCATAGTCACCTCGTCCTTCGCCAGTCTCCGCTTATTCCGCAGCTCCTGTTTTGAATTACAAATATGAGCAACTGCACTGGTATCAAATACCCAGGAGCTACTACGAGCGCTGGTTAGGTACACATCAATAACATGTATATCACATATACCTTTGGTATTGCCGGCCTTCTTATCCGCTAAGTACTTGGGGCAGTTCCGCTTCCAGTGACCATTTCCCTTGCAATAAAAGCACTCAGTCTTAGGCTTGGGTCCATGCTTTGGCTTCTTCCCGACAACTGGCTTACCGGCCGCGGCAACTCCCTTGCCGTCCTTCTTGAAGTTCTTCTTACCCTTGCCTTTCTTGAACTTAGTGGTTTTATTCACCATCAACACTTTATGTTCCTTTTTGATCTCCACCTCCGCTGATTTCAGCATTGAATATACCTCAGGAATGGTCTTTTCCATCTCCTGCATATTGAAGTTCATCACAAAGCTCTTGTAGCTAGGTGGGAGCGACTGAAGGATTCTGTCAATGATCGCATCATCCGGGAGATTAAGTCCCAGCTGAGATAAGCGGTTGTGCAACCCAGAAATTTTGAGTATGTGCTCGCTGATAGAACTATTCTCCTCCATCTTACAACTGTAGAACTTGTCAGAGACTTCATATCTCTCGACCCGGGCATGAGCTTGGAAAACCATTTTCAGCTCTTGGAACATCTCATATGTTCCGTGCTGCTCAAAACGCTTTTGGAGCCCCGGTTCTAAGCTGTAAAGCATGCCGCACTTAACCAAGGAGTAATCATCACTACACGACTGCCAGGCGTTCATAACGTCTTGAGTTGCTGGGAAAACAGGTGCATCACCTAGCGGTGCTTCAAGGACATATGCTTTCTTGGCAGCTATGAGGATAATCCTCAGGTTACGGACCTAGTCCGTGTAGTTGCTACCATCGTCTTTCAGCTTGGTTTTCTCTAGGAACGCGTTGAAGTTGAGGGCAACATTAGTGTGGGCCATTTGATCTACAAGACATATTGCAAAGTTTTAGACTATGTTCATGATAATTAAGTTCATCTAATCAAATTATTTAATGAACTCCCACTCAGATAGACATCCCTCTAGTCCTCTAAGTGATACATGATCCGAGTCAACTAGGTCGTGTCCGATCATCACGTGAGACGGACTAGTCATCATCGGTGAACATCTTCATGTTGATCGTATCTTCTATACGACTCATGTTCGACCTTTCAGTCTTCCTTGTTCCGAGGCCATGTCTGTACATGCTAGGCTCGTCAAGTCAACCTAAGTGTATTGCGTGTGTAAATCTGGCTTACACCCGTTGTATGTGAACGTTAGAACCTATCACACCCAATCATCATGTGGTGCTTTGGAACAACGGACCTTAGCAATGATGCACAATTAGGGGGAACACAATTCTTGATATTTTAATGAGGGATCATCTTATTTATGCTACCGTGGTTCTAAGCAAATAAGATGTAAAAACATGATAAACATCACATGCAATCAAATAGTGACATGATATGGCCAATATCATTTTGCTCCTTTTGATCTCCATCTTCGGGGCGCCTTGATCATCATCATCACCGGCATGACACCCTGATCTCCATCATCATGATCTCCATCATCGTGTCTTCATGAAGTTGTCTCGCCAACTATTAATTCTACTACTATAGCTAATGTTTAGCAATAAAGTAAAGTAATTACATGGCGTTTTCATTGACACGCATGTCATACAATAAATTAAGACAACTCCTATGGCTCCTGCCGGTTGTCATACTCATCGACATGCAAGTCGTGATTCCTATTACAAGAACATGATCAATCTCATACATCACATCCTTTTGGCCATATCACATCACACGGCATATGATGCAAGAACAAGTTAGACGTCCTCTAATTGTTGTTGCAAATTTTTACGTGGCTACTATAGGTTTCTAGCAAGAACGTTTATTACCTATGACAAAACAACAACGTGATATGCCAATTTCTATTTACCCTTCAAAAGGACCCTTTTCATCGAATCCGATACGATTAAAGTGGGAGAGACAGACACCCGCTAGCCACCTTATGCAACTAGTGCATGTCAGTCGGTGGAACCTATCTCACGTAAGTGTATGTGTAAGGTCCGTCCGGGCCGCTTCATCCCATGATGCCGCCGAATCAAGATAAGACTAGTAACGGCAAGTAAATTGACAAAATCGACGCCCACAACAACTTGTGTTCTATTCGTGCATAGAAACTACACATAGACCTAGCTCATGATGCCACTATTGGGGATCGTAGCAGAAATTTAAAATTTGCTACGCATCACCAAGATCAATCTATGGAGTCATCTAGCAACGAGAGAGAGAGGAGTGCATCTACATACCCTTGTAGATCGCGAGCGGAAGCGTTCAAGAGAACGGGGTTGATGGACTCGTACTCATCATGATCCAAATCACCGATGATCCTAGCGTCGAACGGACGGCACCTCCGCGTTCAACACACGTATGGAGCGGAGACGTCTTCTCCTTCTTGATCCAGCAAGGGGGGAGGAGAAGTTGATGGAGATCCAGCAGCACGACGGCGTGGTGGTGGAAGCAGCAGGATTCCAGCAGGGCTTTGCCAAGCGCTATTGGAGGAGGAACAGGTGTCACAGGAGGGAGAGGGAGGCGCCAGGGCTTAGGGTGTGGCTGTCCTCCCTCCCCTCCACTATATATAGGGGCTAGGGGGCGGCAGCCCCTCAGGGGGCAACGGCCCCCTAGGGTTTCCAACCCTAGGCGCCTTGGGTCCTTGGGTGGGGCACACCGGCCCACCAGGGGCTGGTTCCCACGCCACTTCAGCCCATGGGGCCCTCCGGGATAGTGGCACCACCCGGTGGACCCCCGGGACCCTTCCGATGGTCCCGGTACAATACCGATGACCCCCGAAACTCTCCCGGTGGCCGAAACTGGACTTCATATATATAAATCTTTACCTCAGGACCATTCCGGAACTCCTTGTGACGTCCGGGATCTCATCCGGGTCTCCAAACAACTTTCGGTTAACCGCATACTAACATCTCTACAACTCTAGCGTCACCGAACCTTAAGTGTGTAGACCCTACGGGTTCGGGAGACACGTAGACATGACCGAGACAACTCTCCGGTCAATAACGAACAGCGGGATATGGATACCCATGTTGGCTCCCAAATGCTCCACGATAATCTCATCGGATGAACCACGACGTCGAGGATTCAATCAATCCCGTATACAATTCCCTTTGTTATCGGTATGATACTTGCCAGAGATTCGATCGTCGGTATACCGATACCTTGTTCAATCTCGTTACGGCAAGTCTCTTTACTTGTTCCCATAACATATAATCCCGTGAATAACTCCTTGATCACATTGAGCTCATTATGATGATGTCCTACCGAGTGGGCCCAGAGATACATCTCCCTCATACGGAGTGACAAATCCCAGTCTCGATTCGTGCCAACCCAACAGATACTTTCGGGTATACCCGTAGTGTACCTTTATAGCCACCCAGTTACGTTGTGACGTTTGGCACACCCAAAGTACCCTTACGGTATCCGGGAGTTGCACAATCTCATGGTCTAAGGAAAGGATACTCGACATTAGAAAAGCTTTAGCAGACGAACTACACGATCTTGTGCTATGCTTAGGATTGGGTCTTGTCCATCACATCATTATCCTAATGATGTGATCTCGTTATCAATGACATCCTATGCCCATGGTTAGGAAACTGTAACCATCTATTGATCAACGAGCCAGTCAACTAGAGGCTCACTAGGGACATGTTGTGGTCTATGTATTCACACATGTATTACGATTTCCAGATAACACAATTATAGCATGAACAATAGACAATTATCATGAACAAGGAAATATAATAATAACCATTTTATTATTGCCTCTAGGGCATATTTCCAACAGTCTCCGGACAGCCGGACTATATCCTTTGGCCGGACTGTTGGACTATGAAGATATAAGATTGAAGACTTCGTCCCGTGTCCGGATGGGACTCTACTTGGCATGAAAGGCAAGCTAGGCAATACGGATATGTATATCTCCTTCTTTTGTAACCGACCTTGTGTAACCGTAGCCCCCTCCGGTGTCTATATAAACCGGAGGGTTTTAGTCCGTAGGATAACAGACAATCATACCATAGGCTAGCTTCTAGGGTTTAGCCTCTTTGATCTCGTGGTAGATCAACTCTTGTAACACTCATATTATCAAGAACAATCAAGCAGGATGTAGGGTATTACCTCCATCAAGAGGGCCCGAACCTGGGTAAACATCGTCTCCCTTGCCTCCTGTTACCATCTGCCTTAGACGCACAGTTCGGGACCCCCTACCCGAGATCCGCCGGTTTTGACACCGACATTCGTGCTTTCATTGAGAGTTCCACTGTGTCGTCACCATAAGGCTTGATGGCTCCCTCGATCATCGCTAGCGATGCAGTCCAGGGCGATGTTTTCCTCCCCGGACAGATCTTCATATTCGTCGGCTTCACACTGCGGGTCAATTCGCTTGGCCATCTGGAGCAGATCGAAAGCTACACCCCTGGCCATCAGGTCAGATTTGGAAACTTGAACTACACGGCCGACATCCGCGGAGATTTGGCTTCGACGGATTCGAGCCCATGTCGGACGCGCCACACAGTCGCGACGAGCATGACATAACTCATGCCGTCAGACAGTGTTCGGGAGATCGCATCCGCAACTACTCCGGCCGTTAATCTGGAGCAAATCGCGCCATCCGAGAGCGGAGGGATAGACCCTGCCATGGAGGCCGCCCTCTCAGTGGCGATAGAGCCGGATACTGACTTCACCCCTTACGAGAGCCGTACCGCTGAACCATTGGGTTCATCTTCGGCCACGGACTCCGAGCCGCTCACATCCGTGCCCATCGAATCCAACTGGGCACCGATCATGGAGTTCACCTCCGCGGATATCTTTCAGCACTCGCCCTTCAGAGATGTGCTAAATTCATTAAGGTCTCTCTCCCTGTCAGGAGAACCTTGGCCGAACTATGTCCGGCTAGAATGGGATGCGGACGACGAAGAAATTCGCAGCCCACCCACCACCCACTTAGTAGCCACTGTCGATGACTTAACCGACATGCTCGACTTCGACTCCGAAGACATCAACGGTATGGACGAAGATGCAGGAGACGAACCGGAACCACCGCCCACAGTGCGCTGGACCGCTACTTCATCACATGACGTATACATGGTGGATACACCCAGAGAGGGAATGGAAAAGAGACATCGGAGGATGCCCCTCCAAGCAACCCAAGCGCCGACGTCAGCGGCGCCGCTCTAACTCCCGCCATAGCAAAAACAGCGATAACAGCGCAAGAGGAAATAACAGTCCAGTCGACTCTAGAAGAAACGACGACTACACCACCTCGGTGGCAGAGCACGATCAAGATGCAAACTGCAAACATAATATGTATCCGACGTCTGAACACGATGACGCCAAGGATAAGCCTCATCAAACCCCTTCCGGGGAAGAAAACAATCCAGACGAAGATGCACACATCATCCCGGAAACACACTTGGAGCAAGAGAACCTCTGCAGAAGGCTTATTGCCACAGCGAGGAGCCTGAAGAAACAGAAGCAAAGGCTCAAGGTAGCACAAGATACGCTCAACAACAGATGGAACAAAGTAACAAAGTATGGTGGAAGCTACCATAAAAATAGCTATCCAAAGTGCAAGCTATTACCGGAATTCGACGACGAGGCCTTAGAGCCCACACAGCCGAAGAATGATACGGCCAACCGGCCGGACCCACCACCTTGTGAGCGCGATAGAGAGGCTAACAAGGTCGCGCATAAGTCAACACACGACCTACGTGAGAACTTGTGCCAAAAATCCGCCGTGACCAGATCCATCTACGGATCTAGGAAGCGCGCTCCAATACAAAACCAAAACCGAATACTACAACTGTCCGAACACCATGGCACATCCCAATACAGGGGTGCCGCACACCCCTTATGTTTCACTGATGAGGTGCTGGATCACGAATTCCCAAAGGGATTCAAACCAGTGAACATAGAGGCGTACGACGGGACCACATACCCTGGAGTCTGGATAGAGGACTTCATCCTCCATATTCATATGGCTCGTGGAGACGATCTCCATGCCATTAAATACTTTCCCCTCAAGCTTAAAGGGCTAGCTTGGCACTGGCTGAAAAGCCTCCCCAAAAACTCAATTGGAAGTTGGGAGGAGCTCGAGGACGCTTTTCGGGCTAATTTTCAAGGGACTTATGTCCGACCTCCGGATGCAGACGATTTAAGTCATATAATCCAACAGTCCGAAGAGTCCGCCCGAAAGCTTTGAAACAGGTTCCTCACCAAGAAGAACAAAATCGTCGACTGTCCGGACGCCGAAGCCTTAGCAGCTTTCAAACACAGCGTCCGAGACGAATGGCTCGCCAGACACCTCGGCCAAGAAAAACTGAGAACAATGGCAGCCCTAACAAGCCTCATGACCCGCTTTTGTGCGGGTGAGGACAGCTGGTTGGCCCGTAGCAGCACCAGCGACCCAAGCACATTCGAAGTCAGGGATGGCAATGGTAAACCACGACGCAACAAAAACAAGCGTCGAAATAAAGAAGGTGGCCCAGATAACACGGCGGTAAACGCCGGATTCAGGGGCTCCCGACCAGGTCAGTGGAAAAAGCCTTTCAAAGGCAGCAGAGAAGGACAATCTGGCCTAAACAAAATTCTTGACAAACTCTGTCAGATTCACGGCACCCCAGACAAACCTGCAAATCATACCCACAGAGAATGTTGGGTCTTCAAGCAGGTCGTTAAGCTAAACGCCGAACACAAAGGGGAAGAGACACCAAGCGAAGACGAGGATGAACCTCGCCAGCAAAGCGCCGGAGGACAGAAAAAGTTCCCACCAGAGGTTAAAACAGTAAACATGATCCATGTGACAAAGAGGAGAAGCAAGCATGCACTCCGAGGCACACGCGCCATAGAGCCCGTCACCCCTAGGTTCAACCCCTGGTTGGCCTGCCCGATCACTTTTGATCGTAGGGATCACACGACAAATATCCGGCACGAAGGACTGGCGGCCTTGGTGTTAGACCCAATAATAAACGGGTACCATTTCACACGAGTCCTGATGGACGGCGGCAGTGATCTAAATCTGATATATCAGGACACAGTCCGCAAAATGGGGATAGACCCGACACAAATAAGCCACAGTAATACTCCCTTCAAGGGAGTAATACCAGGCCAAGAGGCCCGCTGTATGGGCTCTCTACTACTAGAGGTGGTATTCGGTTCTCCCAATAACTTCCAAAGCGAAAGGTTAACTTTTCACATTGCTCCATTTCGAAGTGATTATCAAGCACTACTCGGAAGGGCAGCTTTCGCTCGTTTTAACGCAATACCGCATTATGCTTTTCTCAAGCTCAAAATGCCCGGTCCACGTGGAATCATCTCAGTTAGCGGAAATACCGAACGTTTTTTACGTACAGAAGAGGATGCGGCGGCTCTAACAGTCGCAAACTAGACGGCCTCACGAACCAGAAAAAATGGCAGGTCGTCAAGACCACGGACACAGTTAGACGAGTCCGGCGTTCCATCACATATACATGAGATGGGTTTGATGATCAAACCCTCATAAACGATACCAGGGGCTTCCCGCGTGTAATCAGGGCCAGCCCGGCTCAACTTGACTTCTCCTGAATTTTGATAATTCATTGATAATAACCAATTCTTTTTTTTTGGCATCGCAACTTTCACCTAAGTTCTTTCCTTTTATAGATGACAATCGTGCTACACCCGTCCAGGACACGGCACAACGGAGATACAGGTGCAGACGTGCAGCAGGGACCCGCCCAAAGGTTTCTTTTTAGATTAAGACCCCGCGTAAACCTTTTTTACTGTCTCTTGTTGCTCACATCCTCCAGATACTCCACACAACCGAGAAGGATGCTGGCATTATTGGCATGTGGCCATGCCAGGATTTTGCACGTACCTGGACACATGGGGTTTCTTATTAAGGGCATTGTTTAGCCCGATATATGTTATAAAGACCGAACACCTTAGGGAGTGTTCGGCGTTGCGAGTTTGGCCCTATATGCATCAACTCCGAATCATGTCTTTGGTCAAATGTTGGGTTTGCCTGGCTCCCACGTTTTGGTACCTTACGTTCCGTTATATCGGCTAAGTTAGCACTGGGAGAACTACTACGATTATGCCCTGGTTCATCCGGATGAGCACCTCAGTAGAGAAAGGTGAAAACTGACTGTCATGATATAGTGAGAGACTGGTCAACCACTCGATGACTCATCGGAATCTTCGGGATTCCTCCGCATTAACGAAGGGCCATTTCCCGGTCATGTACGTACGCGCCCCGTATTCGGATGAGCGCAGAAGTAATAGCCCCACTGTCAAACTCCTATGGCTAAGTGAAAGTGTTAAAGCAATATAGTCCGATTGCCTCGTTCGCTGCGCTATCACCTCCTTAACGGACCAAGACATTAGATCAAGTGTGGATATGCATTTTTTGTGAACACCCCCACATTATATGCGTGGGGGCGGAAGCCGACGACTGCAAACTTTCAGGTTATATACATATATACATAAACGGCCGCACAGGAGGCATCATAGTACTTTCGGGCAAAAGTTTAAATACAGCCTTGATAATTCGATAAAACATTGTTTTTACAATGGGAATAAATGTCACTAGAACATAATATTCTTCAAGCACTGAGCCTCTATCGAACGAGCGCCTTCAAGAACTTCTTCAAAGTAGTGCTCGGAAGCCACTAGGCCTACGGCCGAACCCTGTGTCGCAACAGTGGTGGCTTCCATCTCTGCCCAGTATGTCTTGACACGGGCAAAGGCCATCCACGCACCCTCTATGCACGCCGATCTCTTGACAGCATCGATGCGTGGCACAGCACCAAGGAATTGTTGCACTAAACTAAAGTAGCTATTCGGCCTTGGCCCTCCCGACCATAGGTGATCCACAACGGACCTCATGGAAAGTCCGGACAACCTATGGAGCTCAGCCCACTCGGCCATTCGCTCATTCAACAGCAGCGGACAGACTGGAGCATGAAACTGTGACCAGAACAGTTTTTCCACTTCGCGATCTTTCTGATCATTGAAGTACTCTTCCGCATTAGCAGCACTTGCAGCCAAATCCATGTAGGCATCCGTAGAACTCCATAGCCGGTCCAGAGGTGCATACTCTGGATCTCCGAACTTAGTCCGTAGAAAGAAGGGCTTCCTAGACATGATATCTGCAGCTTGATTCAGCTCCTCCTTCGTCGCTCTAATTTTGGAGCGGGCTTCCTTGGCAGCCACCAGGGCCTTCTCCAGGTCCGTCGCCTTTGCCCGGTTTTCTTCTTCAAGAAGCTGGTAACGGTCAGCAGCATCTTTTAACTCTACATCCATCTTGGCTATTTTTTCCTTACTCTCGCAATGCACGGCTTGTTTGGCCCTTAACTCTTCGGCCGCCTTTAGAGCGGCCGCATTGCTACTCCTTGCTTGCTCCTTTGCTCGGGCAAGCTCCGCCCGAAGGGTCTCCACGATGGCAGCTCCATCTACAGTCACAACATATTAAAGATACTGGCATGATGCTCCTCTTACTATGTGTTGATCACCGGAAAAATCACTTACCCTGTGCCTCGTCAAGCTGCTTGTTGACAAGCACGATGTCGGCATCTGCCGCATTTAGTTGCCGCTTTAGCTCGGCAAACCCATTAGTCCGGCTAGTCACCGGAGCTTCAGCCACCTGCACATCAAGGCGGTCTGGTTATTACCTGGGACTATGATCCTCTGTTTGCCGCCGTTTTCGACGACAACCAGAGTCTCAGGGGCTACTATTTGCATAGGGCACACCTAACTTATGCGGTATTATCAAAAACATACACTATTTTACATACCTCGAAGCCTTTCAGCGGACTCATAAAAACCGCTTTCAGCGGATGAAATCCTTTCAATTACCATACCCATTAGCGTACGATGCGCTTCCGAGACGGCCGCTTGCCCCACAAGATCCTTCAGCGCGTCTGACCGCATACTGTTCGGACCCTTGCTGTCGCTCTCCTTAGGAGCCAGATACTGGGGATCCCGGGTAGCCAAAGGGTTATCCTCTGGCCTTAGTGGATCCGGAGATACCCTTTGCGATGACACTTCAAGGTCGCCCGCTTCATGAGGCGGGGAGTCGGGGGGAGGCGTTTCGCTCTCCATCATCTCCGGAAGAAGATCCCCCGAAGATGAACTCTGTCGAGACGGGCTATGATCCGGACTACAATTTATAAGCACTGGTTATTGTCTTTGGAAGTAAGGTAGGATATTTCCACTATTAAGTACTTTTTGACTACTTATAGCTCGGTGGAGGGCTGATCCCCGCGCGGACATTGTGCGGCAAGAATACCCTCCGAGGCAGGACCCTCTGATGAAGATTTCTTCTCCCGTTTGGAAACCTTAGTTTCCGGATCTTCAGAGGTAGTCCTCTTCCTTCCCCCGGGAGCGAGGATGTCAGATTCTTCCCTTTGGTTGTCCTCCCTCACGAAGGCGCTCATCTCCCCGGCTGGAATGAGTAGCGAGTGAGGCCCGCTTTCGCCTTCTCTATTCCCCCCTGTTGGGGAACGTAGCATAAATTCAAAATTTTCCTATGTGTCACCAAGATCTATCTATGGAGTCATCTAGCAAAGAGGGAGGAGTGGATCTACATACCCTTGTAGATCGCGCGCGGAAGCATTCAAGAGAACGGGGTTGATGGAGTCGTACTCGTCGTGATCCAAATCACCGATGATCCTAGCGCCGAACGGATGGCACCTCCGCGTTCAACACACGTACGGAGCAGCGATGTCTCCTCCTTCTTGATCCAGCAAGGGGGGAGGAGAGGTTGATGGAGATCCAGCAGCACGACGGCGTGGTGGTGGAAGTAGCAGGATTCCAACAGGGCTTCGCCAAGCGCTGCGGGAGGAGGGAGATGTGTAAAGGGAGGGAGAGGGAGGCGCCAGGGCTTAGGTGCGGCTGCCCTCCCTTCCCCCCACTATATATAGGGCCAAGGGAGAGGGGGGGCGTAGCCTTGGCCCTTCCTCCAACGAAGGGTGCGGCCAGGGAGGAGTCCATCCTCCCCAAGGCACCTAGGAGGTGCCTTGCCCCTTTAGGACTCTTTCTTTCCCTTATCTCTTGGTGCATGGGCCTCTTAGGGCTGGTGCCCTTGGCCCATATAGGCCAAGGCGCACACCCCTACAGCCCATGTGGCCCCCCGGGGCAGGTGGACCCCCTTGGTGGACCCCCGGACCCCTTTCGGCACTCCCGGTACAATACCGATAATGCACGAAACTTTTCCGGCGACCAAAACAAGACTTCCCATATATAAATCTTTACCTCCGGACCATTCCGGAACTCCTCGTGACATCCGGGATCTCATCTGGGACTCCGAACAACTTTTGGGTTACCACATACTAATATCTCTATAACCCTAGTGTCACCGAACCTTAAGTGTGTAGACCCTACGGGTTCGGGAGACATGCAGACATGACCGAGATGACTCTCCGGTCAATAACCAACAGCGGGATCTGGATACCCATGTTGGCTCCCACATGTTCCACGATGATCTCATCGGATGAACCACGATGTCAAGGACTTAATCAATCCCGTATACAATTCCCTTTGTCTAGCGGTACGATACTTGCCCGAGATTCGATCGTCGGTATCCCGATACCTTGTTCAATCTCGTTACCGGAAAGTCTCTTTACTCGTTTCGTAACACATCATCCCGTGATCAACTCCTTGATCACATTGTGCACATTATGATGATGTCCTACCGAGTGGGCCCAGAGATACCTCTCCGTCATACGGAGTGACAAATCCCAGTCTCGATTCGTGCCAACCCAACAGATACTTTCGGGGATACCCGTAGTGTACCTTTATAGCCACCCAGTTACGTTGTGACGTTTGGCACACCCAAAGCACTCCTACGGTATCCGGGAGTTGCACAATCTCATGGTCTAAGGAAATGATACTTGACATTAGAAAAGCTTTAGCATACGAACTACATGATCTTGTGCTAGGCTTAGGATTGGGTCTTGTCCATCACATCATTCTTCTAATGATGTGATCCCGTTATCAATGACATCCAATGTCCATGGCCAGGAAACCGTAACCATCTATTGATCAACGAGCTAGTCAACTAGAGGCTTACTAGGGACATGGTGTTGTCTATGTATCCACACATGGTATCTGAGTTTCCTATTAATACAATTCTAGCATGGATAATAAACGATTATCATGAACAAGGAAATATAATAATAACTAATTTATTATTGCCTCTAGGGCATATTTCCAACAGTCTCCCACTTGCACTAGAGTCAATAATCCAGTTCACATCGATATGTGATTAAACACTCAAGGTCACATCCCCATGTGACTAACACAGAGTTTACTAGAGTCAATAATCTAGTTCACTTCATGTGATTAACACGATGAGTTCTGGGTTTTGCAGTTTATGCTTGTGAGAGATGTTATAGTCAACGGGTCTGAATCTTTCAGATCCGTATGTACTTCGCAAATCTCTATGTCATCTTGTAGATGCAGCTACTACGCTATATTTGGAGCCATTTCAAATAACTGTTCTACTTGGAGCTATTCTAAATTGTTGCTCCATTATACGTATCCGGTATCTCTACTCAGAGCTATCCGGATAGGTGTTAAGCTTGCATCGACGTAACTCTTTACGTCGAACTCTTTATCACCTCCATAACCGAGAAACATATCCTTATTCCTCTAAGGATAATTTAGACCGCTATCTGGTGATCTACTCCTAGATTACCTTTGTACCCTCTTGCTAGATATGTGGCAAGGCACACATCAGGTGCGGTACTCAGCATGGCATACCGTATAGAGCCTATGACAAAAGCATAGGAGACGACCTTCGTCCTTCCTCTTTCTTCTGCCGTGGTCAAGCTTTAAGTCTTAACTTCATACCTTACAACTCAGGCAAGAACTCCTTCTTTGACTGATCCATCTTGAACACCTTCAAGATCATGTCAAGGTATGTGCTCATTTGAAAGTACCATTAAGCGTTTTGATCTATCCTTATATATCTTGATGCTCAATGTTCAAGTAGCTTAATCCAGGCTTTCCATTGAAAAACACTTTCCAAATAACCCTATATGCTTTCTAGAAATTCTACGTCATTTCTGATCAACAATATGTCAACAACATATATTCATCAGAAATTCTATAGTGCTCCCACTCACTTCTTTGGAAATACAAGTTTCTCATAAACTTTGTATACACCCAAAATCTTTGATCATCTATCAAAGCATACATTCCAACTCCGAGATGCTTACTCCAGTCCTTAGAAGGATTGCTGGAGCTTTGCATACTTATTAGCATCTTTCAGGATTGACAAAACCTTCCGGTTGTATCACATACAACCTTTCCTCAAAAATCGTCGAGGAAACAATGGTTTTTGGCATCCTATCTGCAAGATTTCATAAATAATGCAGTAATTGCTAATATAATTCCAACAGACTTTTAGCATCGCTACGTGTGAGAAAGTCTCATCGTAGTCAACTCCTTGAACTTGTTGGGAAACATCTTAATGACAAGTCGAGCTTTCTTTAATGGTGACATTTACCATCATTGTCCGTCTTCCTTTTAAAATCCATATGTACCTAACAGCCTTACGACCGTCAAGTTGTTCTCCCAAAGTCTACACTTTGTTTTCATATATGGATCATCTCTCGGATTATATGGCCTCGAGCCATTTTGGAATCCAGGCCCACCATCGCTTCTCCATAGCTCGTAGGTTCATTGTTGTCTAGCAACATGACTTCCAAGACAAGATTACGTACCACTCTGAAGTAGTACGCATCCTTGTCATCCTACGAGGTTTGGTAGTGACTCAATCTGAAGTTTCATGATCACTATCATAAGCTTCCACTTCAATTGGTGCAGGTGCCACAGGAACAACTCCTGTGCCCTGCCACACACTAGTTGAAGAGACGGTTCAATAACCTCATCAAGTCTCCACCATCCTCCCACTCAATTCTTTCGAGAGAAACTTTTCCTCGAGAAAGGACCCGATTCTAGAAACAATCCCTTATTGCTTTCGGATCTGAGACAGGAGGTATACCCAACTGTTTTGGGTGTCCTATGAAGATGCATTTATCCGCTTTGGGTTCGAGCTTATCAGCCTGAAACTTTTTCACATAAGCGTCGCAGCCCCAAACTTCTAAGAAATGACAGCTTAGGTTTCTCTAAACCATAGTTCATCTGGTGTCATCTCATCGGAATTACGTGGTGCCCTATTTAAAGTGAATGTGGTTGTCTTTAATGCCTAACCCATAAACTATCGTGGTAATTCGATAAGAGACATCATGGTATGCATCATATCCAATAGGGTGCAGTTATGATGTTCGAACACACCATCACACTATGGTGTTCCAGGCTGTATTAGTTGTGAAACAATTTTCACAATGTCTTAATTCTGTGCCAAACTCGTAATTCAGATATTCATCTCTATGATCATATCATAGATATTTTATCCTCTTGTCACGGCGATCTTTCAACTTCACCCTGAAATTACTTGAACCTTTCAATAATTCAGACTCGTGATTTATCAAGTAAATATACTCAACATCTACTCAAATCATCTGTGAAGTAAGAACATAACGATATCCACTACATGCCTCAGCACTCATTGGATTGCACACATCAAAATGTATTACTTCCAACAAGTTGCTTTCTAGTTCCATTTTACTGAAAACGAGGCTTTCAGTCATCTTGCCCATGTGGTATGATTTGCATGTCTAAAGTGATTCAAAATCAAGTGAGTCCAAACGGTCCATTTGCATGGAGTTTCTTCATGCATATACACCAATAGACATGGTTCGCATGTCTCAAACCTTTCAAAACAAGTGAGTCCAAAGATCCATCAACATGGAGCCTCTTCATGCGTTTTATACCGATATGACTTAAGTGGCAGTGCCACAAGTAGGTGGTACTATCATTACTATCTTATATCTTTTGGCATGAACATGTGTATCACTATGATCGAGATTCAATGAACCATTCATTTTAGGTGCAAGACCATTGAAGGTATTATTCAAATAAACAGAGTAACCGTTATTCTCCTTAAATGAATAACCGTATCGCGATAGACATAATCCAATCATGTCTATGCTCAATGCCAACACCAAATAACAATTATTTAGGTTTTAATACCAATCTCGATGGTAGAGGGAGCGTACAATATTTGATCAACATTGGAAATACTTCCAACACATATCGTCATCTCACCTTTAGCTAGTCTCCGTTTATTCCGTAGCTTTTATTTCGAGTTACTAACACTTAGCAACCGAACCAGTATCTAATACCCTGGTGCTACTAGGAGTACTAGTAAAGTACACATTAACATAATACATCCAATATACTTCTATCGACCTTGCCAGCCTTCTTATGTACCAAGTATCTAGGGTAATTCTGCTCCAGTGGCTGTTCCCTTTATTACAGAAGCACTTAGCCTCAGGTTTGGGTTCAACCTTGGGTTTCTTCACTAGAGCAGCAGCTGATTTGCCGTTTCATGAAGCATCCCTTTTTTGCCCTTGCCCTTCTTGAAACTAGTGGTTTCACCAACCATCAACAATTGATGCTCCTTCTTGATCTCTACTATTGTGGTGTCAAACATCGCGAATATCTCAAGGATCATCATATATGTCCCTGATATATTATAGTTCATCATGAAGCTCAAGCAGCTTGGTGGTAATGACTTCAGAGAACCATCACTATTTCATCTGGAAGATCAACTCCCACTCGATTCAAGCGATTGTTGTACTCAGACAATCTGAGCACAAGTTCAACAATTGAGCTTTTCTCCCTTAGTTTGCAGGCTAAGAAAATCGTCGGAGGTCTTATACCTCTTGACGTGGGCACGAGCCTGAAATCCCAATTTCAGCCCTCGAAACATCTCATATGTTTCGCGACGTTTCAAAACGTCTTTGGTGGCCTCAACTCTCCGTTTAACTGAACTATCACGTAGTTATCCAATGTGTATGTCCAGATGCGCAACATCCTAGACAACGTTCGAGAGTTCAGCACTGAGCGTGCATTAAGGACAATAAGCTTCTATGAAGCAATGAGGACAAACCTCAGTTTACGGACCTAGTCCGCATAAGTTAGCTACTATATCAACTTTCAACTAAATTTTCTCTAGGCATATCTAAACAGTAGAACGAAGCGCGAGCTACAACATAATTGGCGAAGACCTTTTGACTATGTTCAGGATAATTAAGTTCATCTTGTGAACTCCCACTCAGATAGACATCCCTCTAGTCTCTAAGTGATACATGATCCGAGTCAACTAGGCCGTGTCCGATCATCACGTGAGACGGACTAGTCATCATCGGTGAACATCTTCATGTTGATCGTATCTACCATACGACTCATGTCGACCTTTCAGTCTCCTTGGTTCCGAGGCCATGTCTGTACATGCTAGGCTCGTCAAGTCAACCTAAGTGTATTCGCGTGTGTAAATCTGTCTTACACCCGTTGTATGTGAACGTTAGAATCTAACACCTGATCATCGTGGTGCTTTCGAAACAACGAACTGTAGCAACGATGCAACAGTTAGGGGGAACACTTTCTTGAAATTATTATGAGGGATCATCTTATTTACTACCGTCGTTCTAAGAAATAAGATGTATAAACATGATAAACATCACATGCAATCAAATAGTGACATGATATGGCCAATATCATTTTGCTCCTTTTGATCTCCATCTTCGGGGCTCCATGATCATCATCGTCACCGGCATGACACCATGATCTCCATCATCATGATCTCCATCATCGTGTCTTCATGAAGTTGTCTCGCCAACTATTTACTTCTACTACTACAGCTAACGGTTAGCAATAAAGTAAAGTAATTAACATGCGTTTATGTTGACACGCAGGTCATAAATAAATTAAGACAACTCCTATGGCTCCTGCCGGTTGTCATACTCATCGACATGCAAGTCGTGATTCCTATTACAAGAACATGATCAATCTCATACATCACATATATCATTCATCACCCTTTGGCCATATCACATCACATAGCATACCTGCTGCAAAAACAAGTTAGACGTCCTCTAATTGTTGTTTGCATGTTTTACGTGGCTGCTTATGGGTTTCTAGCAAGAACGTTTCTTACCTACGCAAAACAACACAACCAGATAATGCCATTGCTATTTACCCTTCATAAGGACCCTTCATCGAAATCCGATCGACTAAAGTGGGAGAGACAGACACCCGCTAGCCACCTTATGCAACTAGTGCATGTCAGTCGGTGGAACCAGTCTCACGTAAGAGTACGTGTAAGGTCGGTCCGGGCGCTCATCCCACAATGCCACCGAATCAAGATTGGACTAGTAACGGTAAGCATATTGAACAAAATCAACGCCCACAACTACTTTGTGTTCTACTCGTGCATAGAAACTACGCATAGACCTAGCTCATGATGCCACTGTTGGGGAACGTAGCATAAATTCAAAATTTTCCTACGTGTCACCAAGATCTATCTATGGAGTCATCTAGCAACGAGGGAGGAGTGGATCTATATACCCTGTACGATTGCGCACTGGAAGGCGTTCAAGAAACGGGGTTGATGGAGTCGTACTCGTCGTGATCCAAATCAACCGATGATCCTAGCGCCGAACGGATGGCACCTCCGCGTTCAACACACGTACAGAGCAGCGATGTCTCCCTCCTTCTTGATCTAGCAAGGGGGGAGGAGAGGTTGATGAGATCCAGCAAGCACGACGGCATGGTGGTGGAAGTAGTGGGATTCCAACAGGGCTTCGCCAAGCGCTGCGGGAGGAGGGAGATGTGTCATGGGAGGGAGAGGGAGGCGCCAGGGCTTAGGTGCGGCTGCCCTCCCTTCCCCCCACTATATATAGGGCCAAGGGAGAGGGGGGGGGGGCGCCCTGCCCTTCCTCCAAGGAAGGGTGCGGCCAGGGAGGAGTCCATCCCCCAAGGCACCTAGGAGGTGCCTTGCCCTTTAGGACTTCTTTCTTTCCCTTATCTCTTGGCGCATGGGCCTCTTGGGGCTGGTGCCCTTGGCCCATATAGGCCAAGGCACACACCCCTACAGCCCATGTGGCCCCCGAGGGCAGGTGGACCCCCTTGGTGGACCCCCGGACCCCTTTCGGCACTCCCGGTACAATACCGATAATGCGCGAAACTTTTCCGGCGACCAAAACAAGACTTCCCATATATAAATCTTTACCTCCGACCATTCCGGAACTCCTCGTGACGGATCCGGGATCTCATCTGGGACTCCGAACAACTTTCGAGTTACTGCATACTAATATCTCTATAACCCTTGCGTCACCGAACCTTAAGTGTGTAGACACCTACGGGTTCGGGAGACATGCAGACATGACCGAGATGACTCTCCGGTCAATAACCAACAGCGGGATCTGGATACCCATGTTGGCTCCCACATGTTCCACGATGATCTCATCAGATGAACCACGATGTCAAGGACTTAATCAATCCCGTATACAATTCCCTTTGTCTAGGGTACGATAACTTGCCTGAGATTCGATCGTCGGTATCCCGATACCTTGTTCAATATCGTTACCGGCAAGTCTCTTTACTCGTTTCCGTAACACATCATCCCGTGATCAACTGCTTGATCACATTGTGCACATTATGATGATGTCCTTACCGAGTGGGCCCAGAGATACCTCTCCGTTTACACGGAGTGACAAATCCCAGTCTCGATTCGTGCCAACCCAACAGAAACTTTCGGAGATACCTGTAGTGTACCTTTATAGCCACCCAGTTACGTTGTGACGTTTGGCACACCCAAAGCACTCCTACGGTATCCGGGAGTTGCACAATCTCATGGTCTAAGGAAATGATACTTGACATTAGAAAAGCTTTAGCATACGAACTACATGATCTTGTGCTAGGCTTAGGATTGGGTCTTGTCCATCACATCATTCTTCTAATGATGTGATCCCGTTATCAATGACATCCAATGTCCATGGCCAGGAAACCGTAACCATCTATTGATCAACGAGCTAGTCAACTAGAGGCTTACTAGGGACATGGTGTTGTCTATGTATCCACACATGTATCTGAGTTTCCTATCAATACAATTCTAGCATGGATAATAAACGATTATCATGAACAAGGAAATATAATAATAACTAATTTATTATTGCCTCTAGGGCATATTTCCAACACCCCATCATCTTCCTTTGAGGGCATTGGATAAGGCGCCGGCTCGAGCATCTTGTCCAGTACCGGATTGTCCAAGCCCTCAGGAAGGGGGGCCGAACACCTGATCATCATCGCCTTTGTTATCCAGTCCTGGTCAAAGAGCGGCTCTTTAGAATGATGCCATGATAAATAAAAGGACATCATGTTCGGCATGGGATTACTTATTTGGGCAGTGGGGCGGTTGTAGCTCAGGCCCACGTCCTCGGTGGTGTCCGGACACTCTATTTGGGGTCCGAAGAATGATTTGTACATCTCTTCGTGCGTCATGCCGAGGAAATGCTGAATAGCTCGCGGTCCTTCCGGGTTGAATTCCCACATGCGGAGGGGCCGACGTTTGCAAGGCTGGACTCGACAAACTAGCATAACTTGCATTACCATGACCAGACTAAAATCTCTCTCAAAGAGATCTCGGATACGGCTTTGCAGTATTGGCACGTCCTTGGCTGGACCCCAGCTCAGCCCCCTGCTGAGCCATGACATCAGTTGTGGTGGGGGCCCAAGCGAAAGGTGGGGGCAGCTACCCACTTGTAAAACCACTTCCGCTGCCAGAATCCGGACACCTCTGGGAAGGAACGCTCATGCCATGGAGCGTCAGCGATTTTGCTTATTAAAGCACCTCCGCACGATGCGTGCCGCCCCTCGATCATCTTCGGCTTCACATCGAAGGTCTTGAGCCACAGGCCGAAGTGAGGGGTAATGCGGAGGAAGGCCTCACATACGACAATAAATGACGAGATGTGAAGAAGGGAATCCGGGGCTAGATCGTGAAGATCCAGCCCATAATAGAACATAAGACCCCTAACAAAGGGATCCAGAGCGAGGCCTAGTCCTCGGAGGAAGTGGGAGATGAACACGACGCTCTCGTTGGGTTCGGGAGTAGGGACGACCTGCCCTTGGGCAGGCAGCCTATTCGAAATTTTGGCGGTCAGATATCTGGCCTCTCTCAACTTCTTGATGTCCTCCTCTGTGACGGAGGAAGGCATCCACCGACCTTGAAGGTTGGATCCGGACATATTTGAAGGTCCAAAGCACCTGACCTGAGCTTTGGGTGTTAGAACTCGAGGCGGGGGAAGGATTCGATTGAGCACGGGAGGGAAAAAAGAAAAAAAGCCTTGTCCCCTTTGTAAAGAGGGTGAATATCAAGCGTCCTCCTCGTGGCCGTTTGGGACTTGCCTAAGATCTAGGAGTCATTCCAACAGGCACGGTTGGGTTACCCATGTCTGTATTGATGAGAATCCCGTGATAAGGGGACACGATCTCTGCTTTGACAAGATGTGTCAAGAAAACTGCCTTGCGATATGTGCGGAGCTGGTTAAGAAAAGCGGTTTGAATAATAACCGGGCCATGGCGTGATGTCATGCTGTCAAAACATGTTGGCAGATTAGATTCGTAGAAATATTATTCTCTCTACAGTGGTATGTGGAACTTATTTTGCAGGGCCGGACACTATCCTTGTATTCAAAACTCTTCCATGATGTATGCGGACGAGGAACCCGCCTTGCAATGCCGAACACAATACTGCGCGCCGGACTCATCGTCATTAAAGCCTGGTTCAGGGGCTACTAAGGGAGTCCTGGATTAGGGGGTCTCTGGACAGTCGGACTATATCCTTTGGCCGGACTGTTGGACTATGAAGATACAAGATTGAAGACTTCGTCCCGTGTCCGGATGGGACTCTACTTGGCGTGGAAGGCAATCTAGGCAATACGGATATGCATATCTCCTCCTTTGTAACCGACCTTGTGTAACCCTAGCCCCCTCCGGTGTCTATATAAACCGGAGGGTTTTAGTCCGTAGGACAACAGACAATCATACCATATGCTAGCTTCTAGGGTTTAGCCTCTTTGATCTCGTGGTAGATCAACTCTTGTAATACTCATATTATCAAGAACAATCAAGTAGGACGTAGGGTATTACCTCCATCAAGAGGGCCTGAACCTGGGTAAACATCATGTCCCCTGCCTCCTGTTACCATCCGCCTTAGACGCACAGTTCGGGACCCCCTACCCAAGATCCACCGGTTTTAACACCGACACACCCCCAGGCGCATCCAGGGCCCATTACGTCTTCTAGCCCATAAAATCTTCGTAAAGTTTCGTGGCATTTGGACTCCGTTTGGTATTGATTTTCTGTGATGTAAAAAACATGGAAAAACAGTAACTGGCACTTGGCAGTATGTCAATTGGTTAGTACCAAAAAATGATATAAAATAACTATAAAATGATTATAAAACATCCAAGATTGATAATATAACAGCATGGAACAATAAAAAATTATAGATATGTTGGAGACGTATCATCATCCCCAAGCTTAACTCCTACTCGTCCTCGAGTAGGTAGGTGATAAAAACAGAATTTTTGATGTGGAATGTTGCCTATCATGTCATATCATATTTCTTTTCTTTATAGCATGGACATTTGGAATTTTATATTGTTCAAAGCAATAGTCTAGTTTTGACACGATAATTTAAATACTCAAGCATATCAACAAGCAACCATGTCTTTCAAAATATCAACGCTAAAATAAGTTATCCCTAGCCCTTTATGCTCAATCATTGATCCATTCATGAAACACACTCGCATATTAGCTACACCCAATACTCAAGTACGATCATATTGCCTCCTAGTTGGTGCTTTTATAAGAGAAGATGGAGACTCAAATTCAAAAATAAAAATTGCATAAATTAAAAGAAAGGCCCTTCGCAGAGGGAAGTAGGGATCTGTGGAGATGCCAGAGCTCAAAGCGAAAAACGTAGAGATAAAAACATTTTGGGAGGTGTATCCTTCCCACCAACAAAAACGACTTAGAGTTCCCAACACTTTCCATGCTTAGATATATCATAGGCGGTTCCCAAATAGAAAATAAAGTTTATTCCTTTTTCAACCATACTTTCACTTTCCATGGCTAGCCGTATCCACGGTTGCCCTCCATACCAACACTTTCTAAGGAATTTATTATTTGACAACATAAAGTAAATTCTTTTTTTCATTTCGGGACTGGGCATCCCTAGTACCTTTGCCTTACTCTCGTGCAATGACAAGTGAATAAACACTCATCTTGAGAATAACACATCTAGCATGGAAAATATTAGCCACCCCTCACCGCTCCGCGAGCGAAACGAACACACAAAAGAGAAGTTTATTTTGAAAATTAGAGATGGTACATACAAAGTTGCTTAGAACAACAAAAGAATACCACATATAGGTAGATATAGTGGACTCATGTGGTAAAACTGGGTTAAAGGTTTTTGCATGCACAAGTAGAGATCATACTTAGTGCAAAATGAAGGCTAGCAAAAGATTGAGAAGCGACCAACCAAGAAACGGATAATCTCATAAGCGAGCATTAAGCATAATTAACACCGAATAATGCACCACAAGTAGGATATAATTTCATTGCATAATTATTGACTTTTGCGATTGCATAGGGAATCACAAACCTTAACACCAATATTCTTACTAAAGCATAATTACTCATCAACATAACTCACATATCACATCATCATATCTCAAAGCTATTACTAAGAATCAAGTTTATTTTGTCCAATGATCTTCATGAAAGTTTCTATTATATCCTTCTTGGATATCTGTCACTTTGGGACTAATTTTTATGTATTGCTTTTGACAAGCTCAAACAAATATAAGTGAACATCATGAGCATAAATTTTTCTTTCTCTCAAATTAATTTAAGTGAAGCAAGAGAGACTTTCTTGAAAATTTTACTAACTCTTAAATAAATCTAAGTAAAGCAAGAGAGCATTTCTTCAAAAAATATTAAAGCACACCGTGCTTAAAAAGATATAAGTGAAGCACTAGAGCAAGTCGATAGCTCATAAAAGATTTAAGTGAAGCATAGAGAGAAATTCTAACAAGTCATGACATATTTTTAGCTCTCTCAAATAGGTGTGTCCCGCAAGGAATCAAGACTTAAAACACAAAATAAAAGAAGCAAAGACTCATATCATACAAGACGCTCCAAGAAAAACACATAGTATGTGACGAATAAAAATATAGCTTCGAGTAAAATACCAATGGTCGTTAGAAGAAAGAGGGGATGCCACTCGGGGGCATCCCAAAGCTTAGTTGCTTGCTCTCTTTTGGATAATAGTGGGGGATGCCGGGGCATCCCCAAACTTAGGCTCTTCTTGCTCCTTATTCCTTCATCCATCGTAAGATAACCCAAAACTTGAAAACTTCAATCACACAAAACTCAACAAAACCTTCGTGAGATCTGTTAGTATAAGAAAAATAAATCACTACTACAAAGTGATGTATCAAACCAATTCATATTTTTTTTCTTGCATTATATCTACTGTATTCCAACTTCTCTATGGCAAAAACTCATCAAAGAAAACCATAGAGCTATCAAAATAAGCACACAACACAAAGAAAACAGAATCTGTCAAAACAGAACAGTCTGTAGCAATCTGACTATTTCAAATACTTCTGTAACTCCAAAAATTCTGAAAAATTAGGACAACCTGAGCAATTTGTATATTGATCTACTGCAAAAGGAATGTGTATTTTATCGCTCTCTGGTAAAAAAAATGAGAATTAATTTCGTGAGCGTAAAGTTTCTATTTTTTCAGCAAGATCAAACAACTATCACCCAAGAAGATCCTAAAAGCTTTACTTGGCAAAAACACTAATTAAAACATAAAAACACAATCATAATAGTAGCATAATTGTGCTAAAACTCAAGAACATAAAGCAAAAGGAAAAATAAATTTTATTCATTGGGTTGCCTCCCAAATAGCGCTATAGTTTTACGCCCTTAGCTAGGCATAAAGCAAGGATCTAAGTTTTGTCATCTTTGGTTAGATATCCATAAGATGCTCTCATGATTGATTTATAAGGTGTCCTAATTATTTTTCTAGGAAAGTGTTCCATACCCTTCCTCAAAGGAAATTGGAACTTAATATTGCCTTCTTTCATATCAATCACGGCACTGATAGTGCGTAAAAACGGTCTACCATGAATAATTGGACAAGACGGATTGCCATCAATATCAAGAACAATAAAATCTATGGGCACATAATTCCTATTTGCAAGAATAATAACATCATTAATTATTCCCATAGGATTTTTAATAGTAGAATTCGCCAAGTGCAAATTTAAAGAACATTCTTCAAGATCGGTAAGACCAAGCACATCACGTAAATATTTCAGAATTGTAGAAACACTAGCACCCAAGTCACACAAAGCAAAGCACTCATAATTTTTAATCTTGACTTTGATAGTAGGTTCCCACTCATCATGCAATTTTCTAGGAATTGAAACTTCTAATCCCAATTTTTCTTCAAAAGCTTTCATCATAGCATCAGCAATATGTTTAGTAAAAGCTTTATTTTGTTCATAATCATGGGGTGAATTTATCATGGATTGCTACAAATAAATACAATCAATCAAAGAGAAACTATCATAATTAAAGTCTTTGCACTCCAAAAGAGTGGGCACATCACTAGTTAAAGTTTTGACCTCTTCAAACCCACTTTAATCAATTTTCTCAACAAGGTTTTCACCCTCCGAAATATTGGGATGCCTTCTACCTAAAGTTTACTCTTCTCCAGTCCCTTTTTCATCAATCTTAACTTTACTAAACAAGGAATCAATAGAAGAAACACCAATCATTTTAAGATCTTCATCACTTTTGCAAAAGAAATCACTAGAAAATGCTTTTTCTTAAAATTCTATTTTAGCTCTAAGCATAGAGGTTCTTTTATTACTTTCATCCATAGAAACATAAAGAGCTTTAATTGATTCATCTACTTTAGGCACAAAAATTTTCATCTTGAGATTTTCCACATCATGAGCAATTCTATCAACATTTCTAGAAAAATCATCAATCTTACTCAGGTGTTCCTATTATTATTGTATATGAATTACCATAATTATTTGAGGAATTACTAGGGAAAGTCCTAGGATTCAACTTACCTCCATAAGCATTGTTGTTGAAATTATTTCGAGAGATAAAATTTACATCTACAACATCACTATTTTGCTCAATCAAAGTAGACAAAGGAATATCATTAAAATCAATAGGAGCACTTCTACTAGCAACCATTTTCATAAGAGCATCAACTATTTCACTCAACGAAGAAATTTCTTCAACCGAATTAACTTTTTTACTAGTAGGAGCTCTTTCGGTATGCAATTGCGAATAATTCGCCATAATATTATCAAGCAATTTGGTAGCTTCACCCAAAGTAATTTCCATAAAAGTACCACCCGCGGTGGAATCTAAAATATTACGAGAAACAAAATTCAACCCCGCATAAATTTTTTGTATGATCATCCAAAGATTTAGCCCATGAGTTGGGCAATTACTTAGCATCATTTTCATACTTTCCAAAGATTGTGCAACATGCTCATGTTCAAGTTGCTTGAAATTCTTGATCTAGGTTCTAAGGGAAATAATTTTTGCGGGCGGAAAATACTTACTGAGAAAAGCATCTTTGCACTTATTCCAAGAATCAATACTATTGCGAGGCAAAGAAGAGAACCAAATTTTTGCAGAATCATGCAAAGAAAACGGAAATAATTTCATCTTCACCACATCATTGTCCACATCTTTTTTATTTTGCATATCGCATAATTCCACGAAGGTATTAAGATGGGACGCGACATCCTCATTAGGAGTACCGAAAATTGATCTTTCATAACAAGATTCAGCAAAGCAGTAAATCATGTTGTTGGTATTTGAGAAATCACATAGCTTGGTGTTCTCTTGAGTCATGATGACCACACAACAAGATTGCACTCAAAAACAGTTCCAGCAAGAATATGGTGAACAGGAAAAGTGGGGCGAATAAAACAGCAAATTTTTGTGAAGTGGGGGAGAGGAAAACGAGAGGCAAATGGCAAATAATGTAAATTGCGGGGAATTGAGATTTGTGATTAGGAACCTGATATATGTTGAAGATCCTCCCCGGCAACGGCGCCAGGAATGGTGCATTGACGGGAAACTATCTTGACTTGATCCTCATCGACAACGGCGCCAGAAATTCCTTTTGATGTGGCTTGAAGCTACGTCGGTATTTCCCCAAAGAGGAAGGGATGATGCATCACAACATCGCTAGGTATTTCCCTCAGATGTGAAACCGAGGTTATTGAACCTGTAGGGGAACCAAGCAACACAACGTAAACAACACCTACACACAGATAACAAATCCTCGCAACCCGACATGTTAAAGGGGTTGTCAACCCCTTCCGGGTATGGCACCTCAAGATAGGCAAATGGACGTGAGATAAACTGTAGTAGATTGATAGGTCGAGCGCCAAATAAAATAAATAAGAATAAATTGCAGCAAGGTATTTTTGTATTTTTAGTTTAATAGATCTGAAAAATAAAAGCAAAGGAAAATAGATCGCAAAGGCAAATAATATGAGAAAGAGACTCGGGGCCCATAGGTTTCACTAGTGGCTTCTCTCGAGAAAAATAGCAAACGTGGGTGAACAAATTACTATTGGGAAATTGATATAACTTCAAATACTCATGACGATATCCAGGCAATGATCATTACATAGGAATCACGTCCAAGATTAGTAGACCAACTCCTACCTGCATCTACTACTATTACTCCACACGTCGACCGCTATCCAGCATGCATCTAGTTTATTAAGTTCATGGAGAAATGGAGTAATGCGATAAGAATGATGTCATGATGTAGACAAGATCTATCTATGTAGATATAGACCCCATCGATTTATCCTTAGTAGCAATGATACATACGTGTCGGTTCCCCTTCTCTCACTGGGATCAAGCACCGTAAGATCCAACCCACTACAAAGCACCTCTTCCCATTACAAGATAAATAGATCAAGTTGGCCAAACAAAACCCAAATATCAAAGAATAAATATGAGACTATAAGAGATCATGCATAAAGAGATCAAAGAAACTCAAATACTTTCATGGATATAAAAAGATAGATCTGATCATGAACTCAAAGTTCATCGATCCCAACAAACACACGCAAGAGAGTTACATCATATGGATCTCCAAGAGACCATTGTATTGAGAATTCAGAGAGAGAGAGGAGGGAGAGAGGAAGCCATCTAGCTACTAACTATGGACCCGAAGGTCTACAAAGAATTACTCACGCATCATCGGAAAGGCACCAATGGAGGTGGTAAACGCCATCCTAGATGGTGTCTAGATTGGATCTGGTGGTTCTGGACTCTGCGCTGCCTAGATGAATATTTCATAGACTCCCCTAGGGTTTTGGGAATATTGGGGGTATTTATAGAGCAAAGAGGCGGTCCGGGGGCACCCGAGGTGGGCACAACCCACCAGGGCGCACCTGGGCCTTTTGGCGCGCCCTGGTGGGTTGTGCTCTCCTCGGAGCACCCCCAGGCGCAGCCAGGGCCCATGACGTATCTTCCGGCCCATAAAAAATCTCCGTAAAGTTTCCTGGCATTTGGACTCCGTTTGGTATTGATTTTTTTGCGATGTAAAAAACATGGAAAAAATAGCAACTGGCACTTGGCACTATGTCAATAGGTTACTACCAAAAAATGATATAAAATGACTATAAAATGATTATAAAACATCCAAGATTGATAATATAACAACATGGAACAATCAAAAATTATGGATACGTTGGAGACGTATCAATCCTATGAAGACGCACTTCTCCGATTTGGGTTCGAGCTTATCAGGCTGAAGTTTTGTCACATAAGCATCACAACCCCAAACTTTAAGAAATGACAGCTTAGGTTTCTCCCCAAACCACATTTCATACGTATGCCTTTCGGTTTATGCAATGTACCTGCTACCTTTCAAAGATGTATGACTGCTCTATTATCTGATTTTTGTGAAAATATTGTTGAGGTATTCATGGATGATTTTTTTCATTTATGGGACTTCTTTTGATGATTGCTTAAGCAACCTTGATCGAGTTTTGCAGAGATGTGAAGAAACTAATCTTTTCTTGAATTGGGAGAAGTGCCACTTTGTGGTGAATGAAGGTATTGTCCTTGGGAATAAAATTTCTGAAAGAGGTATTGAGGTAGATAAATGTAGTGACCCGGCCTCAGACGGTCAAGTCTCTGTGCTTAAGTGTCATCCCTGGATCGGTACGCTGACACACACAGTACTCGAGGATTTATAACAAAGGTAAATCACATGTATAAAGTAACGTAAATACTATTACCTCAATCCAAATAGCGGAAGTAACAACAAGGTTGTGGATTCCCATCAACACCAACGGCAAAGTTGAGTGTAGAAATCGTAACCCTAATGTATCAATTACTCGTCGTAAGATTCCTGCAACATGAGACGTTGCAGCCACAAAGGGTCAGTACATTGAATGTACTGGCAAATTCACACCATAGGATAATGATGAATAATAGCTATCACTACATGCATATTTGGCTGGTGGAAGCTCTATGGTTATAATGTTTTTGTGAAAAGCCAATTTTCCCCTACAACACAGGAATATATTTTATTTACTACAAAGTTTGTTGAAAACATTGAGAAGGTTCCTCCAACTCAATCCTAATTAAAATAATCATTAACCCAACCAGTTAATTAAATAAAGTGATGAGATCAACATGATAATCCAAGAACCAGATACTCAAGATGTCCATAACCGAGGACCCGGCTAACCATGATTAGTTTGTACACTTTGCAGAGGTTTGCGCACTTTTCCCCACAAGACTCGATTTCCTCCATTGGATTTCTCGCACACATGGTGTTTGAGAAACAGATGACCGAGACACAGTCATTCAGAAATACTAACTCTTTACTCTGGGTGGACAGTTACACCTGCTTTCCCCTAGATCTGCTAGCCCACCACTAAAAGAGGTCATGCAACATACTCAACTATGCTAGAGCCCATAATAGTGTGTGGCTGCACACATAAGTTTCTAGCATGAATAATCTTATGATCCCTTTGAGCCTGGGTGACATTCCATAGGGTGATCACACGGGTCCTCCGGGATCCCCTTGGGCAAGCACTGGGTTCTCCAGGTGCCCAGGCAAAGCACTGGGTGCTCCGGGGTGCCCCTACCATTCTACCCAGATGTGTATTGAAGTATCCACCTTAAGTTAAACCTTAGTTAACAAATACTCTCACATCTTTCATGAATTCTCTCAAAACCAAACCACATCTATGAGCATAGCATAGCAGTAAGCATAACGTAGTAGTACCCAAGGTTGAATGCAATACAATAGGTTCCTACCTCATCAACTACTTCCCAATACCCACAAGTTAATCACATCCTAATCATGCAGTGTTTGAGGATTGAACTAATGCATAAAAACTAGGTAATGAAAGGTATGATCAAAGTGTGAACTTGCCTCGTACTGTTGATGAAGATGATTCGCACTCATAACTCCTGATATTTCTACTCGTCACACTCCGGTCAATCTACCGTAAGCAAGCAATAGTAACCACACATAAGGAATCACTCAAAAGTATGAAAGAACGAAGAAGACAATTCGGAAAACATCAAAACCAAGAAAATTGCTCTTGCAACATAAAACAATTTCTAACAGTACCAAAATTAAGTCAATTTGACCTTATCATAAAGTTTAGGTCAAGAGCTTTGATTTGCAAAAAGAATCAACTCAAACGGAGTTATAAAACTCAAGTTATGATCAAACGAAGTTCAAATACAAATCTGTTTGAAATAAAATTTTAAAACTCTCAAAAATATGTTTAAGTTGTTTTATCTGGATAGAGGGGATCATAACAAAGAAGTGGGTGTTGGTTTCGTTGGATTTGTATAAACGAGCGAAAAGTTGTGATCGTTTTAAGATCAGCGGCTAAACTGTAAAATAAAACAACTACAAATCCTATCGAACGAACGTTCGCTACAAAACCTTACATAACGAAAACCGTTCTCTACAAATCCTAAACTAGCGAACGTCCACTAATTAACCTAACTAATAAATAAAACTGGCTTTAGAAGAAAAATCAAAGGAAACCTAAAAAAATTAAACCGGACTGGGCGGTTTATACTGGTTCGGGGGTTTTTCGACGAAAACCGGCCGCGGCGGTTTCCGGCGGCAGCGGCGGATCGGCGAGCTCCGGCGGGCGGCGCGGGGCTTGGATCGGGCGGCGGCTTTCCGCTAGGGAGAACGTCGGTGAGGGCGGCGCGGTGGAGTGCGGCGGCGGCGACTGCGCGCGAACGGTGGCGACAGCGCAAGCAGGCGGCGGCGGCGCAAGGCGGCAATAGCGGCGGTGCGCGCGAGATGCGGCCACGGCGGTGGCTCGGTGAGATGCGGGAGGGGGCGGCGGCGCGAGCAGAGAGAGGGGGAGGGCCGGCGGCGCTATTTAAAGGCCCCGGGGAGAGGTGGTGGCGTGGGCGAGGAGGCGGAGGAGGCGGCAGTGCGGCGGACTCCGAGGAGGAGTCCCCGTCGGGGATGGCAGGGATGGCGGTGGCGGGCTGGGCCGCGGCCTGGCGACTAGCTGGGCCGACCAAGTTCGGCGGAGAAGTATTTTTTTACACAACGAAAAATAAAATAAAGCGAAATAAAATAAAATAGAACCTAGGCATATAATATATCCGAATTTTCAAAAGAAGATTTCCTACAACCTAAACATTTTTCTTGCGTCAAATAAATTACACAAAAATTCAAATAAATCAAACACTGCTGCTGCTCTAATAAAATCCAATAAAAATCATTTTAAAAATATCAAAATGATTTCAAATTTATTTATCTCCAATTTTCTAATGTAGGGAATCATTTTACCCTAATTTCCATATATTTTATTTTTGGAGAAAAATAATTTGAATAAAAACCAAATAACCCCAAATTGAAAATAATTCCAATGGGATTTTAAATTTAGTTCTTTTAAAACTTCCAACTCATATTTCATATGTTTTGAAGAAGTCATTTTATCTTCTCTCATGAGAATCATTGAGTTGCTTAAAGTTTCTGAATTGGAAAAATATTTCCAAATGAAATTCAAATATTTTCAAAAACCCTTTTCATTTATTTAAATGGAAGAAGTCATGTCATCTTCTCTCTAGGGTTTTATATTTTAAAAGAATTTGAATTCCCGGAGATCATAAATGCAAAAATGGAAGTTTGGGAAAGTCCTTTTATTCCCTCTCATTTAACTTTCAAAAAGTTTCGAATTTCACTCAATTTCACACAATCAATCAATCATAACTATCTATTTAATATAACATTCCAAAATTTAGAATTTTGGGATGTTACAAAGCTAAGGTTGATGCAATTGAGAAAATGCCATGTCCTAAAGATATAAAAGGTATAAGAAGTTTTCTTTGTCATGTTGGTTTCTATAGAAGGTTTATTAAATACTTCACTAAAATTTCTAGGCCTCTTATTAATCTTTTGAAAAAAAGATGTTCCATTTTTTTATGATGATTGTGTGCCTTTGAAATACTTAAGAAAGCCTTAACCTATGCACCTATTGTTCAACCACGTGATTGGAACTTGCCTTTTGAAATTATGTGCGATGCTAGTGACTATGTTGTTGGTGTTGTTCTAGGACAAAGAGTTGATAATAAATGGAATGTTATCCATTATGCTAGTAAAACCCTAGACAATGCTCAAAGAAATTATGCTACTACTGAGAAAGAATTTTTAGCAGTTGTGTTTGCATGTGAATTCACATCATATATTGTTGATTCCTAAGTGATTATTCACACTGATCATGCTGCTATTAATATCTTATGGAAAAGAAAGATGCTAAACCTAGGTTGATTGGGTGGGTTCTTTTGCTACAAGAAGTTGACTTGCATATTGTTGATAGAAAGGGAGCTGAGAATCCCGTAGCTGATAATTTGTCTAGAATGTAAAATGTTCTTGAAGACCCACTACCTATTGATGATAGCTTTCCTGATGAACAATTAGTTGTTATAAATGCTTCTCATAATACTCCTTGGTACACAGACTATGCAAATTGCATTGTTGCTAAATATATACTACCTAGTTTCACATACCAACAAAAGAAAAGGTTCTTCTTTGATTTAAGACATTACTTTCGGGATGACCCACATCTATATAAAGGAGTAGATGGTGTTATTAGACGTTGTGTACCTAAGCATGAACATGAACAAATCCTACAGAAGTGTCACTCCGAGGCATACGGAGGACATCATGCTGGAGACAAAACTGCACATAAGGTATTACAGTGTAGTTCTTATTCTCCTACTCTCTTCAAGGATACACGTAAGTTCGTCCTTTCTTGTGATGAATGTCAAAGAATTGGTAATATTAGTAGATGCCAGGAAATGCCTATGGATTATTCACTTGTTATTGAACCATTTGGTGTTTGAGGATTTGATTATATGAGATATTTTCCTTCCTCTAATGGGTATACACATATTTTAGTTGTTGTTGATTACGTTACTAAGTGGGTAGAAGCTATTCCAACTAGTAGTGTTGATCATAACAAATCTATTAAAATGATTAAAGAAGTTATTTTCTCAAGGTTTGGAGTCCCTAGATATTTAATGACTGATGGTGGTTCATATTTTATTCATGGTACTTCCCATAAACCTCTTGCTAAATATGATGTTAACCATAGAATTGCGTCTCCTTATCATCCTCAGTCTAGTGGTCAAGTTGAATTGAGCAATAGAGAAATAAAGTTGATTTTGCAAAAAAAAGTTAATAGATCTCGAAAGAATTGGTCTAAAAAACTTGATGATGCATTGTGGGCATACAAAACTGCTTATAAAAATCATGTGGGTATCTCCCTGTATAAAATGGTCCATGGAAAAGCATGTCAGTTACCTCTTGAGTTAGGACATAAAGCTTATATGGCAATTAATGAGCTCAATTATGATTTCAAACTTGCTGGTGAAAAGAGGTTATTTGATCTCGATTTTCTAGATGAATGGAGGACACAAGCTTATGAAAATACCAAGTTATTTAAATAAAATGTTAAAAGATGGCATGATAAAAGAATTCAAAAATGGGAATTCAAAGTTGGTGATCAAGTTTTACTATACAACTCTCGTTTAAGATTCTTTGCAGGAAAGCTTGTCTCTAAATGGGAAGGACCATATATCATTGAAGAAGTTTATCATTCTGGAGGTATCAAGATAAACAACACCGAAGGCACTAATCGGAGGGTGGTTAATGGGCAAAGAATTAAACATTATATCTCAGGTACACCCATTAATGTTTAAACCAATACTATTCAAACTATCACACCTAAAGAGCGCATAGATGCAACCTTACGGAATGCTGCAAAACCTTGAAAAGGAGTAGGTATGTGGTACGGTAAGTAAAACAACACAAAAAGTTCCACAAAATACTTTTTGTTCGCTTTAGAATATTTAAAAATTAGGAAAATAATGAACAATTCAAAAAGTGCACGAGGGAGTGACAAGCCTGAGGGGCGCGCCTCCTAGGTTTGTGGCGCCCTCGTGGACTTTCCCGACTCCGTTTTTCTTCCATATTGCTTATCCTACACGAAAAAAATTCATTATATATACTCCCTAATGTTTTGACTGTCGTATCGCAAGATTCTCCTCTATTCTTATTTTGAGCCATTTTTCCGACAGATCTAGATCACCATGGCTCCCGGAAGGCTCCACACCAAGCATCGGATTGTGCAACCTTCGCCGGGAAAATGCCCCTATAGCGAGGTTTATTACGAGTGGTCATCAGGGGAGGAGGATACCGGCAAGCAGGAGGAAGCTGAGAAGGCTGCGGGAGGCCAGGTCCAAGAGGGAGACCAAGCCATGCCTATGGGAGAAACTACAAAAAAGGGAGATATACCGCAACCCCTTTATGATCATCTCCCTCCATCTAAAATTGATACCTTGAGGGTCTTTGAAACAATTTGTGCTCAAAATACATCTCTCACTCATGAAGTTATTCTGTTGGAAGAGCAAAATCATGCCTTTCCGAATATCAATAGAAATCTAGAGTACTTATTGAAGGTGAAGGACAAGCCTGCCACTTCATCACCACCACCATCACCGAAGAAGGAGACTTGAGTACACGTGTATGGGAACCACCCTTGGCTTGTGCCAAGCTTTGGGGAGGTGCCCCGGTATCGTATCACCATCACTTTTATCATCATTATCTATCTTAGTTCGATCCTTAGTTATTTTGTGATTTAGAAGAATAAAGGTTTTAGTTTGATCTATTTCCGAGTGCTTGCTTAGTGATCTATCTATCTATGTAATCGTGTGAGAGTTATATAATAAAGAGTGGTTTGAGTTTTTCTTTGTTTTCCTGTTTCAATCTTAGCATTGAAAAATAATAAAAGAATTAAAATATCATATGCTAATCCCATGGGGAGTAATGACTTCACATAAAAGAAGTATCGTTGATAAAATTTGTTGGAAGTTGACAAATATAGCACTGGTCATTGGTGCGATCCATGAAAAAAGTAATGAAGGAAGAGAGGTCTCACATATAAATATACTATGTTGGACATCTTTTATGATCGTGAGCCCCCATAAAATATTCTATATCAATTAGTTGAGATTGGACAAGGAAGACAGCGTAATGAGTTATGATTGCTTATATTCACATAGAAGTTATATTGTCATGGATTCTCTAACATGTGGTGCTTATCTAGGATCTTTTGCTAGCCAAAAATTCGCACCAAGTAGAGATACTACTTGTGCATCCAAAACCCTTAAACCCAGTTTCATGTCATGAGAGTCCACTATATCTACCAATGGATTGAATAAGATCCTTCAAGTAAGTTGTCATGGATGCATAAAGCAATAAAAATTGCTCCTAAATAGGTATGATCTTTTATTGTAAGGGAAAATAAGCTTTGTATGATCTTGTGATGGTGAAGAAATAAAAGCAACATGCCACGTAATAAAGGTTGTTGTCACAAGGGGCAATATAAAGTGACACTCATTTACATTAAGAGCTTGTACATCCAAAAACAAAAAGCGCATGAAAACCTCTGCTTCCCTCTGCGAAGGGCCTATCTTTTACTTTCATGTATTTATTTTTATGCAAGAGTCAATAATTTTCATCCCTATTCCGCTCTATGTACTCTCTAGTGGCAAGCATCATGTGGTGGATGGATCCATATATATATATCCCCTTGGATGTAGGTGATCATGAGTTGTTATTATTGTTGACATTACACTTGAGGTAAATAAGTTGGGAGGCGAAACCGTAAGCCCCTATCTTTCTATGTGTCTGACTGAAACTTTTGCTCTATAAATATTCCTTGAGTGTCAGCAATCATATAATATTAAATGAGAGTTGAGTATGTGAACTTGCTAAAAGAAAGCTCTTACATAGACTCTTTCTGGAAATATGATGGGTTGTGATTGTTTCAATGACTGAAACCATAGTTAGTTTCTAATAAAGCTTATGTTTCATACTTTAATTTGTGAATGAATTGCTACTTTAGCATGAGAAGTCTTATGATGATATATTGTTGTTATAATAATGATCATGATGCTTTCATCACCGTATTTTGTTTTTATCGACACCTCTCTCTCTAAACATGTAGTCATGATTGTGAGTATCGGCTTTCGCTTGAGGATAAGCGAGGTCTAATATAAGCTTGGGGGAGTTAATATGTCCATTTTGCATCATGTTTTCCTATTGATAATTATTGCAATTTGGACTGATATTTTACTTTATTATATGATTCTTATGCCTTTTCTCTCTTATTTTGCAAGTTTCACATGAAGAGGAAGATTGCCAACAAATGGATTTCTGGACCGAAAAGGGCTATATCTGAGACACCTATTCTGCACAACTCCAAATGACCTGAAAATTGATGGAGAACTATTTTGGAATACATAAAAATTATTGGCAAAAGAAACATCAGTAGGGGACCCACCAGGTAGCCATAAGCCTAGGGGCGCTCTACCCCCCAGGGCGCGCGCCCTGGACTTGTGGGCCCCTGGCAGGCCTCTAGAGCCCATCTTCTGCTATGTGATGCTATTTAACCTAGAAAAAAAATCTGAAGGAAGGTTTCAGGACGAAGTGCCGCCGTCTCAAGGCAGAACCTGGGTAGGAGCACTTTTCCTCTCCAGCGGAGCGATTTCGACAGGGAAACTCCCCCCCCCCCCGAGTGGGGGGAATCGAAGCCATCGTCATCACCAATGATCCTCTCATCGTGGGAGGACCAATCTTCATCAACATCTTCACTAGCACCTTCTCATCTCAAACCCTAGTTCATCTATTATATACAATCTTTGCCTCAAAACCTCAGATTGGTACCTACGGGTTGCTAGTAGTGTTGATTACATCTTGTAGTTGATGCTACACTACAAAAAAAGACACATCCATGACATTTTGGGCCGAACGAATTTTTTTCTGTCATACATATGACACTTCTATGACGATAATTGTGACAAAACCCAGTATCATCATAGATGTGGTGGGCTCCTACTTCTATGACAAAAAATCATGACAGAAAATGGGCTTTTCGTCCTGGGCGGGCCGGAGACGCAGCTGCATGACATTCTTTGGGCCGTCCATGACAGAAAAAACCATGGTAGAAGCGAGGGGGAGGAAAATTTTGGGGAGTTCCCGGTTACGATGGGAGGTCGGGGGCCGAGCGATGCGCGTTTCTATCGTACACATACGCGTGTGTGTGGGCGAGGCGTTGGCTCTAACTGAACCCGAGTGAGGCGTTGGGCTCTAACTGAACCCGAGCGATTGCACTGCAGGCTACGCGTTACTGAACCCGAGCGATCGATCGATGGATGTTAACTGAACCCGATCAAGCGATTCCTTCGCTACTGCTGCTAACTGAAGCCGATCGATGCTGCCTCTGGGATGAACAGTGAGCGTTGTGGGGGGGGGGGGTTGGATGAACAGTGAGCGGTGGCGTTGCCTCTGGATGAACAGGATCCCATGGTGTGGTGGAGGGATGGATGAACACTAGACGGTGGAGGGGTGGTTGAACAGGACCCCGTGGTGTGGAGGGATGGATGAACAGTAGACGGTGGAGGGGTGCCCGTGGAGGGGTGGTTGAACAGTAGCCGGTGGAGTAGCGCGCGGTGGAGGTTGGATGAACAGGAGCCTGTGGAGGCTGGAGGAGGTCGATGGTAGCCCGTGGAGGCCGGAGGAGGTCGACGGTGGAGATGAACAGTATCCCGTGGAGTCTGTTTTGCGGTACGCCACACCCCTCCCGATGAACAGGACCCCCGTTTCGACCGTAGGGCTCCAACACAAGTCCGTTTCATCCGTTTTGCGGTATGCCACACCCCTACCGATCAATAGGACCCCCGTTTCGATCATAGGAGGTCCATTTCCTCCGTTTTGCAGTACGCCAGACCCCTCCCGATCAACACGACCCCGTTCCGAACGTAGGAGGTCCGTTTCCTCCATTGTGCGGTATGCCAGGCCTCGTTTCCATCCCCTATTCCGTCCAAGCCCTCCCGATGAACACAACCACACATTTTGTTCCGACCTAGCCAGTTGGCTCCCACGCGTTCCATTGCCTCCTGATGAACACGACGCATTCCATTGCCTCCCCATGAACACGACGCATTTCGTTGCCTCCCCATGAACACAAAGACGACGCTGTTTCTCCATTCTGACCCAGCCATGTACACGAGCCCTGGCCGTACGTATGCGCGAGTAGGCGTTCGAGACCCCGCCCGTATGTACACATACGTGGCCGTATTTTCTTTCTTGCACCCTGGCCACTGTACGTACGTGTACATGCTATGTGCGCGCCTCTACTACGACATGTACGTGCCTCTACTACGACACGTGCGCGCCTCTACATCCACCAATATATATGTACGTACACGTTCGCGACCAGAATGACAACGTTACGTATGCTTCGACCAGGTGGGTCCCGACTGTCAGGCACTTCCTTGCCTGCGCAGATGTAGCTGGTGGGTCCCAGCAGTCAGGGGGGCGAATCGTTTTTTTTGCCCGTACGCACTTCCTTGCGTGCGAAGATGTAGCTGGTGGGTCCCAGCAGTCAGGGGGTAACATTTTTTTCGCAAAATACAGTGGCCCGTCCGGTGGGTCCCAGCTGTCAGGTGGAGGAATCATTATTTTCCGCGTAATAAGGAGGCACTTCCTTGCTGCGGCCGTGGACCCAGCTGTCAGCCTCTCCACGTACAGTCCACGTCCGATGGAAGTCGTTCCTTGACCACGTTGACCACGCCGTGCCGAGAGCACCAGGGCGGTGCGACGGCGAGGCCTCGGAAGGGGACGACGGGGAGCCGGGGAAGACACGACAGTGGAAGCCCACGCGGAGAGGAGTATGAGTGTTCAGTGGTTCAGCTGCGGTGTGAGGCTGCCGTCGCCGCAGGGTCTGGCCAGCGGTGGGAATAGTAGGGGGCGGTGAGGCCTCTGTGGCAGCACAGCCGGCCACGGGAGGCAGGAGCATGCGGCATGACCGGCGCTGCTTTAGGCGGCTGGAGCAAGAAGACCAAAGGTTGAAGAAACACTACGGCCGTTGGATGGACATCGTACGGTCATTGGAGCTAGAATCGTTCATATTGACTAAAGTTGACAAAGGCCCCCATCCCAGTCAACTTAGTAGGCCCACAAGTCAGCCTCCCACCATGGTGGGTCCCAGCTAGCAGGGGAGTATTCATTTTTTTGTGCGTAATAAGGAGGCACTTTCAGTGGGTCCGAGCTGACAGCGGGGGGAACGTTTTTTCACGAAATATGCTGGCCCGTCCGCTGGGTCCCAGCAGTCAGGGGGGAAACGTTTTTTTCGCGAAATAAGGTGGCCCGTCCGATGGGTCCCTGCTGTCAGGTGGAGGAATAATTATTTTACGCGTAATAAGGAGGCACTTCCTTGCGGCCGCCTGGACCTAGCTGTCAGCCTCTCCACGTACAGTACTCTTCCGATGGAAGTTGGTCGTTGACCACATTGACCACACCGCGCCGAGAGCACCAGGGCGGTGGTCTGGACGACGGCGAGACCTAGGAAGGGGACGACGCGGAGCCGGGGAAGACGCAGCAGTGGAAGCCCGCACGGAGAGGAGCACGAGGGTTCACTGGTTCGGCTGCGGTGTGAGGCTGTCGTCGCCGAAGAATAACAGGGGGTGGGTGAGTAGAGGGATGGCCTGGCCAGCGGTGGGAGTAGTACGGGGTGGTGAGGCCTTCGCAGCATCACAGCCGGCCACGGGAGGCAGGAGCACGCGACGCGACCGGCGCTGCTTTGGGCAGCTGGAGGAAGAGGACCAGAGGTTGAAGAAGCACTACGGCCGTTGGATGGACATCGTACGATCACTGTAGCTAGAATCGTTTATATTGACTAAGTTGACAAAGCCCTTGGTACGCATCAACTTAGTATGCCCACATCTCGGATTTGGCACAGAACATATAGCCCATTTGCGATTTGTAAGAATGTACAGCCCATTTTTTAATTCTAATGGAATTTACTACAACCCATTTACAGTTTGTTAAAAGTACAGCCCAACTTCTAGCTAGGACAACGATTAATAATTTCAAACAACCGCTCAAAACGAAATTCAAAAAAAATTCCCACATTTTGATGGGATCCGAAATATTTTTATCCGAAATTGCTAGTTAGGTCAAATATAATTTCAAAATAAAATTGTATTATGTTAAAATCCAACGAAATATTGCACGCGCAACAAGTAATGAAATAAAAAATTTCAAATTCCAAAAATAATATATTTTTCAGACTAATTACGTGTTTGGTGCATAGTAACTGTCCAGTTATTATAATTACATCCCATTTATTATTTCTTAAAGTCCATTTTCTTGTTAAGCCTAATGCATACCTCCTAGGAAAGTTTGCAGCCCAGCGGAGCGGAGAATAATAAGTTGACCCGGATATTGTGTACAACTGTCAGCCCAGTTCAATTGCTGATGTTGAAAAAAAAGGCCTGTGTAGTACAGTACAACCTAACATGGTTACTCAGCCCACATTCAGCGACGTCGGAAAGGCCCAAACAAGGCTTCTGTACAACTTTTTGTCACTGAGCTCAATTAATAACTAAAGAAAAAAGTTAGATTACAGTGGTACCTAATTAAAAGCTGTCACGAGCAAATAAATAATTCAACGGGTCCCACTTGTGCATTTGCGCGTGTGTGTGTGCGTCTGTGTGTGTGTGTGAGAGAGAGAGAGACCCATCGGTCGATGCTCGTAAATACATGTTTCAGCCATATGCATTGCTGATGCTCAGTAAAAACTTATATAGTTGACACTATCATATAGAACATCATAGCACACTGAACCTGCATACAAAAATTTCACGCAGGCGGCACAATCAGGATGGAAGCAGTGGATCGCTACGGGAAGGGCTATGTTGAAACCAACGAAGTCGTACATAATGGTTCATCATCTTTATCAATGACGGGGAAATATCTTGAATGTTGTGCAAAGAAAACAGACAGACAACACAATAAGTTCTGCTAGCACATTAAGTTGACGTACAACCCTTTCTAAAAAAAGTTTAGGTACAAAATTAGAACAGGTCACAATCAAATGTACTGGCATATTAGTGCTTCACACCCATAGCTCGGATTTAACTAGTACTCCCTCCGTCCGGGAAAAGTTGTCCACAGGGCAGTGTATTTGTTTTTTTTGCAAAAAAAAAACCAACAAAGTTTTAAACACGTCACAAAGAAGTCCATCTCCTTCCTCCCCCCCGTCGCCCATGCCTTGCAACCATCGCCAGCTACCCACCTGCGCCGCCGCCCCCTGGATCTGCGCCGCGACCAACACCGGAACCGTGGCCCAGCCCGCGACCAACAACAGCAACGCCGCCCGCTTGCACCTGTGCCGCGGCTTACCACCTGCACCGTCCGCCGTGAATGCGACCTACGCCGGCGCCCTCCTCGAGCTACGCCGCCGGCCCCGTTGAAGGTCGTCGCCCACGTTCGCCCACCTTCGCCGCCCACCTGCGCCTCCGATTTCGTCCGCTTCGGCCGCCGGCGCCATGGACAATTCCGGCCACTCCCGCCTCTCATGCTGCTACTGGTGGACGACGCCGGCGCCGTGGACCTCTGATGCTGCTTTTGCCTTTTCCCCTGCCTCACCTCTGCTGCCACTCCCGCCTGTGCTGGTAAGTCTGCCCCGCCCGCCTCTGCTACTGCTGTTGTTCAATTTTTTGCTGTGAGTCTGAATTTGCTGTTCTCAGTACAGGCAGAGAAAATTTAGTCAGGGGATACAAAGCTAGAGAAATAATCCAGGACAAAGGCTGTACACTGCTGCTAAATGATGAATAGATTATAGTGAAAATTTAGTTTGATGCCATCAAATTCATTGAGTAATAATCTTGGCATTCTTGGAGATCTGCTAGTTTTCGGAAGTTTTCCTTGCTACAGTTAACTAAAAATGTTCAGTGTTCCAATACTGTAGAGAAACTACAGTGCCTGTAATTCAGTTATGACTCCTTTACTGAAACTGTAGTGTTTGCTAAAACTGAGATGTAAACTAAAGGAGTTTGTGATTTGCAGAAGCTATAGCATACTCCAACAAGTGATAAATGCACTCAAAAGTTCACTGAGAAAATGCAGATGCTGCTCACTTGTTACTGAAAGTTTTCTGGAGTGATAAATGCACGCAAAAGAAGTTCAGTTAACAGTTACTGTTGCTGTATGAATTCCAACCAGGTCAATTTGTTGTCAATTACTCTCTAATCCTCAACCAGGTTTATGCAAAATGAAGATCAACCATGTTTATTTGGATTTATTTGAATCATTTGAATTTATTTGCTTTATTTGGATTTATACACCATTTGTCCAATTGCAAACATACCCAAAGTTTCCAATTGTCCAATTTCAGTCATTCATTTTACAGAGAGCTAAGCATAGCCATGACTCTTCCCTAAATATTCTTGTAGAATCAATTCAATTAGCACAAAACTGAAAAATTCCACAACCCCTTAACTAAGAGTTGATAAAAACATGTCCCTGAAATTGGAATTATTTGAATTAGCTAGGTTTATTCTTCTTCATATACAGAAAAAGATGAATATTTTTCGTCTACTAGTTACTTCAAATTTAGAACTGAATAAACACTTGTCATCTTCAGTAAACACTTATAAATCTAGAGTGGTTTTAAACTTAGAATGCACCAAGTACTAATATCCTTTGCCAGGCTACACACCATCTACTTGGAGTAGACAGCAAGATTCACAAAGACATGCATGCTTCAATAGACTTGTGAATGCTAGCAAAGTGATAAGTAAAAACTTGGATGTTCTCAGAAATATAGCACCAGAGGACATTAAGTGAACTGGCCTGTATGCTAAAGGCAAGGGAATGCCACCTTCTTTTCTTCTTCGAGTAGTTGATGAACTGGCCTGTATGCTACAGCTACACATAGGTTCTGCAGAAAATGCACCAAAAGAGTTACACACAGGTGAAGTAATTGGAAAGCAACATTTAATCTCCACTTCTTTTCTTTTGGTAGTGAAATTCAATCTGAATTTTGTAAGCACAGAAAATGCACCAATACTGAACATTTATTCCCACCTCCACCACCATCTTGTCAGTTTCGACAGTGTGTGTATGGAGTAGTTTTGACGGCAGTATAATTGTGCATCATGTAAACATTATGAGAATGATTAAGGGTTCAGCAATAAGATTATAATTATGACCAGAACAGAGGAACAAATATCATGGTTAGTTTTATGTAAAAAAAATCAGAAATGGAGTTACTCACTTGAAGTTACTATAGTTACTCACTTGAACTTACTGTAGTAGTGGCCAAAATTCAGAAAAGGTACTAAAAAACAGAAGTAGTGGCCAAAATTCAAAGTACTAAAAAGATTCTACCCTAAATATACGGTATTATCCATGTTCTGTATCCAGGACATTTTTTATCTCTTTGCATGCATAGGTCCCACCTATTAGGAAGGATGGGCACACACACGAACATTTATGACTCATCAGTCTACCCGCATAGCCTTTCGTTTAGTCTACCTAGCCGTCTAATCAACTGCCTGCACGCCACTTCTCCCATTTACTTCTCCATCGGGAACCGATTCTCCTCGGCTTCTTCACCTCCCCTTCGTCTTCATTTGCATCCAAACCCCACTGCGTTCACATTGTTTTAACCTCTTTAAATAATCATCTACTACTTTAGTTAGACTAGCCATCTAATCCTAATTCTCCAAACCATAGCCCTCCGTTCCAGCGGTTCCAAATGGCGGAAGAGATCGAGATGCAGGTTTTTAGCGTCCAACATGTCCTCGTCGAAGGCTCGATGCGCATAGTTGCCACCGTCACCGTCCACCCAGGGGTTGTTCGGCAGCGGATCAACAATGTATCCAACTCCCTCGAAAAGGTAGAGACGAGGGTCATCGGTCTCGACGCAGAGTACACGGAGCGTGCCCCTGGGAAGATCCAGTGCGCCGCCGTCCTTCAGCTATGCCACGAAGATGATGTTTTGGTGTACCACATCATACACTCGCCCTCCATACCACATGAGCTTCACGATTTCTTGTCTCGGGAGGACGTATACTTCTATGGGGAAGCCATCGAAGGGGACAAACAGAAGCTGAAGCCGTACAACCTTGATTTGAAAAGCATCGCTGACCTACAAACCAGAATCAAAATTCCTATAGAAGATTGTGATAAACAGACACCATCCCTATTCGACGTAGTAAATTTTGTGCTCGGTACAAATCTTCAGAAGGGTGACGAGATGGTGGCATTAAGGTCGTTTGGATGGGAGAATTATCCCTTGACGTACGAGCGGATAAAATATGCTGCCCTCGATGCCCGTGTGAGTTTCAAGATAGCTTCAAGGTCCAAAGAACTTGTTGCGAATCGTCTCCCACAGAGAATGAGAAGAAGAAGAAGAAGAAGAACAAGAAGAAAAGGCTGCACCGGCAGGAGGGCATTATGGATGGATGAACTATTTCCTCTCTTGTAAAAAAAATTATCCCCTCTCGGTGTATATTGATATAGATGGACTATTTCGATGGTGTGCATGTCTTTGGAACAGAGTAGTAGCGTGGGTCCGCTTGACTATAAGGAACTATTTATCCGCATATATAGCTTTCTCTGCTACTCCTTCCAGTGATCGGTATGCAGTACATGTGTCCGTAGACATGATAGCTTGTGTGCATGACATGTGGGCCACCTAAAATGCGGCGAGCATCAAGTTTCTACCATAGCCACCCGCGATTCCCACGATGCCGCTCGAACCCATGAAACCACACATCCCCCGACCTGCGGCTCACCCCTCTTGGCCCCACTGCCCCTCTACCTACGGGAGCCTTACATGTGGACCAGTCACCTATCGGGTCCACATGTTATTGAGTCAAAGGTAGGTGTAGTAAGGCGCTGAAGCACAGTCCCGACGGCCCTGAGAGGGAAATGTAACTCCTGCGCCAGGGCTTGTGGTGCTCCCGCAGCACGAACTCGTGCCAAACTCGAGATTTGTTTCTTTACTATACATGCACGCAACGATTTAATGAACATTGTAATCTCAACATGTGATGGGGAGCTCTAAATTTGAATTTGAAACTTATAAAATGAAAAGATTCAAAACAAATAAACTGGGAGAGAGGGAGTATATCGTAGGATGTGTCCCATACAAAATAAGTCCCTTGGTTTGTCACCACGAAGATGCGGTTATAAAGGAGCACAACGTCTTCCCACTCGTACGGCAACAAACCGGCCGCAGACAGCATGGTCCGCCTTTGACCACCATGTGCAAGGTTCGTGCTATCTTATTAAATCTCACCGTGGTTCCATCGTACCAATTCATGCGGTGGCCCGTTGCATGGCTGATCCCAATGTTGGACAAAGGTTCTACGGGAACGGTGTCAGCGTTGTAAATGTTGTGCAAATTGATGTTGGTACCCTCCTGTACATATGCAAGCCAATCTCCACTCGCACCGAGCCTAACCTGTGAAATAGTGGGCAGGGGGAGAATTAGGAAATGGACATGGAAGTAGTCTTTAGAATGCATTTACTACGTGATCAAACTCATCTTACCTGCTTATCGGAGGAAATCCGAGTGCCCCTCAACGTCGGCATCTCAAGGGGCGTCAACTTGCAACTACGGCCACGCCGCGCTGGAGAGACCCCCAAGGAAACATCCTCGTGCGTTCCACGGAACATCAAGATGCACTTGTATGAGCAGTTTATCTTGTGAGAGAAAAGGATGAACGAGGGAAGGCCTCTAGAGATAGAGATGGACACTACTACTACCAATGTGCTGGCCCGTGCGTTGCAATGGATCCGAAGTAGTAGAATAATACTTGTTCACGTGCTTGAAATATAAACACTCTAGTTTTGATATACATGTGTCAGCAGACATGATAGCTTGTCCATTGAAGTTGAACCACGGCGACCATCACGTTTCTTGTTTCTACCACTGCCACACCCACACACGATTCCCACGACGCCACTCCAACCCACGACACGACGTCCCCCGACATGGACATGGATCCTCTGACGTGGCTATCACTGCCTTGCCCTGCCTTTCCTTTGCTGACAGGTGGGACCCACGCTTATGGGTCCCACATGTGAGTGACTGAATGGTAGGATTATTCACGTCAGGGGATCCTCATCCCCCCGACGTGCCCCTCATCCCTCTCGGCCCCACCGCTCCTCTACCTTTGTGTGCATGACATGCGGGCCAGCTGAACTGCGGCGACCATCAACTTTCTACCATAGACACACCCAATTGGACGCGGTTTGCCTGCTCCGCTGTTGTGCTCCGATCCGTACTCCCGCACCATCGAATTTTCATCCAGCTGCTGTGACACATTTCATCCCGGGCATCAATCCTCAGCTAGAGTACTTATGTACTCCCTCCGGTCCTTTTTACTCTGCACATTGGATTTGCCGAAAGTCAAACTCTGCTAAGTTTGACCAAATTTATATTAGAAATTATTAGCATCTATAATATCTAATAAATATAATATGAAAATATATTCTAAGATGAATCTAATGATATTGGTGTTGTTATGTGAATGTCCATAATTTTTTATATAAACTTGGTCAAAGTTGGATGAGATTGACTTCGGATAAACCTAATATGCAGAGTAAAAAGAACCGGAGGGAGTACTACAGGTAGTACCTGCCGGTGTGGCCATCTACGCCTCGTAACGCCCCAACGCCCAACTATGGCACCCTCGCCACGGCCACGCCACCACCGGCCGGTTCATCTCGAACGAGTGAGTCGCGAACCACGCCACCACCATGAGAATGACATGTGGGCCAGCCGCATTTAAGGTCCGCATGTCATTGACTCATAGGCCAGGCACTAAGCCACTGAAGTTCGGTCCCATGGGCCCCGAGAGGGAAATGTAACTCCTGCGGCAGGCCTTGTGGTGCTCCTGCAATACGATCTCATGCCAAAACTGGAATTTGTTTCTTACCACTACCAACTACTAGTACTAGTAATGTACACGTGCATTGCACGCATGAGATTCTGGTGGTTTGTGCATTATGCTTCTACATGTGGAGCTTTCTGGATTCTAACATGTGGCAAAATCTGGTGGAATGTAAGTTTAGGCAAGTTTGATTAACTTAGGTGAGTGTTTGGTTCAAGCCACACCTTAGGCAAGCCACACTAAGGCCCCACATGACATACACACAAAAAATGTGGCAAGATTCCCTTAGGCTTGCCAACTTGTTTCTCTCATTTTGAAGAACTAATAACTTTGCCTAAGCTTAGTTGTGGCAAATTTAGGGTCTGTCTGATTCAAAGGATTTTCATATGATCTTTGAAGGATTAGAATCCTTAGGAATTTTTCCTACATTGGTCATTTGATTCGTAGGATTGAATCATGTAGAATATTTTCCTATGGATTCATTTGTACTACATTTCACAGGAATTCTAACATGCACTCGAACCTCTTGAAAGAAATCCTTTGCATGTGACACAATCAAACAAACTCAAATCCTATAGGGATCCAATGAACATGCCATTCCAATCCTACTTTTTTCCTATTCCTGTGTTTCCGCAATCCTATGAATCAAAGAGGCCCTTAGTCATGAATTAAGTTCAACCATGGAGTATTCTAGATTATACATGTGGCAGAATCAGGTCGATGATATCCAACGGCCAGTAGTGCTCGGATTTGCCATCTTTGTACCGTCGGATTGGCTTCATCCAACGACCAACTTTCAAAGTTTTTCACACACTATATAGGGGGTATAGATATAGATGTGCCGGTCCATTGCAATGGATCCAAAGTATATATATATCTATTTAGTGGAGTGCACTCTAAACACATTATCTATTTATTTTTCTCTAACCTTCCGTAGCCAGGCAACCAAGCCACATAAGCTTCATGGGTGCCCCCCACATCATATTATTCATACTACATTGATTTAAAAAAAGATAAATCACCCAAAAACAAGATCTTCCCGTTTTTTTGTTCCTACGATGTTGTGCCGTGCACGTACCTACTAGTTGTATAGTGGTAGTACTAGTAATATAGTATTAGGAGTACAAACTTGGTACTAGTAGGAGTAGTACTAGTACGGAATGCTCCTACTCTATCAACGAGCCCCATCTGACACCAAATTTCTTGGCTTCCGTGCTACAGCTAGATCTTCCCCTCGTTTCTGTTTTCCAACCCGATGGCGGGCGGGGTGTCGGTTTGCTCAACGGCGGTCCCACATGAAAGTGAAAATGCTAGGCAACACGCCTTCCCTAAGTTATGTGTCGTGCCGGATGGGCCGTGTTGTACTCCCGATTCCCGGGTGTGTGGGGGTGCGATGCGAATGCGGCAGGCCTTTTCCTTTTACCAGCAATGTGCCCGTGCGTTGCGATGGATCCAAAGTAGTAGAATAGTAGTATTTTTTCACAAACTTGAAAGAAATCACTATTTTTTTGATATACTCCTAATATATTACTCCCTCTGTACCTAAATATTTGTCTTTTTTAGATTTCAAATGGACTATCACATACGGATTATATAGACATATTCTAGTGTTTCTAGCAAGATGCCCGCGCGTTGCACGAAGTTGATGGAAAAGGTAAGCACAACTTATAAATTGACGAATGGAGTACTAGTTACAGTGATGCATATAATTAAGCAAAGGGATCACACATGTCGGTATTGACTGGAACGAGAATGCAACAACACAATAAGAATTAAGGCCACGATGATGCGATCGCACTGGTGGTTACAGAAGGCAAGAAGAAATATGGATCCACGAACGTACGACCTCCTCCTCCTCAACTTAGTGCGTCGGGCCACCAACCGACGGCTAGGGAGCGGTGGCTTTTGTGGCGAGGTCGAGGTGCTTCTCAGCAAAGGCATCCAAGGCTTCCAGCTGGTAGAGGAAGGCCAACGTCGTAGCGCCCTCACTGGCCTTGTAGATACCAATGTACACGATTTCCTCGTACATGTGGATGTGTAGGTCGACGAATTCTTGCAGGGCGAGGCGCCTCGCGGCGAGCGCGACCTCTAGGTGGACATTCTTCGTGGCGTCGGCGGGCAGTGGCAGGGCCACCAGTCCTTGAAAGAGGTTTCAGCCATGGAGGCCGATTAGGGTGGCAGGAAATGAGGAGCCCGGGCGCGCGGGCTGGAGGAGTACGGCAATGTCGTCCGCGAGCTTCTTGAGGATGGTGAACTTGTTGCTGGTGGCAACGATCATCTGGTCCAACTGAGAGTCGTAGTTGGCGTCGAAGGCGGCCATCCACCAGCCGGTCTCCAACACCGTCTGGAGACGATCCTCAGCGCCATGCCACAGGCCGACGTCGTGGACCATCTGGCGCAGCTGCTGGCCGCTCACGAGAATCGCCGCCATGGGTCTGGAGTGAGCTCTTTTGCGCTTAGTGTAGGTGCTTAGGCAAATGGTTAGGTGCGTACGATGTGGTAGATGCATTGGAATGGAGGGGCGCCTTTACATGAGGGCAATGAGGGCAAATTGCGTTGCATTCACATCGTGCAGGCTCTTTTCCCAGACCTCCTCCCATTACTTCCCTCATGCATTAATTGAAGGTGGATGCATTGGCCGTTCAACATATCGGGAACCGCTACTCCCTCCCTCGTCTGCATTAAAGCCGTATCGGGAACTGCGCCGCCCGATGTCAAATCGAATACTCCCTCCGTCTAGGTGAGTACACTACAAAAAAATACACTTCTGTGATGATACGTGTTTGTCGCAGTAGGTCGCTTTTTTTGTCATGCATGTACATCCATGACAAATTTATGACAGAATCAAGATAGTCATACCTGTGCTGTCGTAGAAGTGTTCCATGACATTACCAAAATTATCATCACGTAAGTGTCCACTTCCATGACGATAAATCGCGCGTCACAGAAGTGCTTTCGTCAAGGGTGACCGACACGTGGCATCCACCGTAACGGAATGCCGTTAAGCTATCGGGTCGGGTTTTGGATCCGATAACCCGTTAACAGCCCCAACCAATGGGGATTTTCCACGTGTAAAATCATCATTGGTTAGAGGAAACACGTGTCGGCTCATCGTCGGGACAGATGTCATCCACTCACTGGACAGAAGGCGCCTATGATACATCGACACGTGGCACGGCCCATCAAGTTTAAATGGGCCGGCCCAACTAATGGCCCACAAGATTTTGTGGACCATAATGGGCCGGCCCAGCTAAAGGCCCACGAGATTTTGCGGACCATAATGGGCTGGCCCAGCTAAAGGCCCACAAGATTTCACGGGCCATAATGGGCCGGCCCAGGTAAAGACCCACAAGATTTTCGTGTGCCATAATAGGCCGGCCCAGGTAAAGGCCCACAAAATTCTTGCGGATCATAATGGGCTGGCCTAGCTAAAGGCCCACGAGATTTTGCCGACATTAATGGGCCAGCCCAGCTGTAGGCCCACAAGATTTTGAGGACCTTAGTAGGCCGGCCCGTTAACTGGCTGCCATGTTTTGGGCCAAATGCCGGCCAATATTTGATCGGGTCTATTAATGGCCTGCCACGCTTCGGGCCTAATAGTGGCCCATATGAGATCCGGCCCGTTAAAAGCCTACCATGTTCTGGGCCAAATTACGGCCCAGATCAGGTCCGGCCCTTTAAGAGGTTTTGGGCCTAATTATGGCCCATATCAGATTCCGCCCGTCAACTAGACACTATGCTTTTGGGCCCACTTGCTAAAGGCCCACTTAGTAATTCGGCCTGGTATTAGTTTTGGCCTGTTAAGGGCCCGTTTAAAATTTTGGCCCTATATTAATTTCAGCCTGTTAAAAGCCCGTCATATAGTTGGACCTAACTACGGCCCGGTTTTGCATCTGGCCTGCTCGCAGCCGATATCTGATTGGGCCAAACAAGGACCGAGACAATTTTTCGGCCTGTTAAAAGCCCGTGATTTAATTCACACAATCATGGGCAGGGGTTCTTTTTGGGCTGCTGCCGGCCCGTGAGCTGATCGGCACGTTTTAGGCCCAACCTACATCATGATTGCATGACGGCCTGATTATGTACCGTAATTTTATGGTTTGGCTGGTTTACTGCGAAGACATGATATATATACAGTAAAATAACTGCGGCATCGTGAATAAGAAAAAACCTATACTATACAATAAAGAAATTACGACATATTACATCCACTAGGCATCAAAGTTCGCCACTATGATAATAAAGCACAAGCATACAGCAGATTACATACACTGGGCATCAAAGATCGCCACCAGTGCAAATAAACACGCCGACAAAATAATATACAAAACCGACAGCACTTCAATAGAGTTCAAGAAAGGTTAGCCCTACTGGGGAGCTACAGCGCAAGCAGCTGAGCAAGATGATGAGACTGCGCTTGTTCAACACTTATATCTTCCTCGCTCTGAAAGATAAACAAGCAGACAGATGACAGGTTTTGCACATAAAAGTATCAGTGCTGACAATTCATCACATTTCTTACTAACGAATAAAGTGACATAGTTTAAATTTGCATTAACACAATATGGTATTGTTCAGGTCAAGACATGGCAGGAAATGGCATTGTGAAGGAGTTGGCAGCTTCACGACACCACTGGATTACAGATGAAGAACTCATAAGTATCAATGGTTAGTGTGCTGTCAATTTATACCATTTCAGATTGGCAAATAAAGAGACGGTTTAAATAATAGTAGAATGATATGACATTATTCATAGTTAAAACATTGCAGAATATGACATTGTGCTGTAGTGGGTAGGTTCACCACACCACTGGATTACAGATGAAGAACAGAGGCATACATGAAGTGCAAAATAAGATCACTTGCTCTGTATAGTTTAATTTACATGGTATGAAGAAGGAAGTTGGTTGTACAACTGAAAACTTAAATTGAGAAAGGACAAACTTTTGTTTATGAACTACATAATAAACTTTAAACAAGCAATTTGATGCAAACACCAAAAATAAACAGCTGTTGCAGTCATGCCTAACCAAATATATACAACAAAGTTTGAAGGCTTGAGATGGACAAGCTTACATTATTGGTGAAGACAGGCTCTATAAAGGCCTTGTCCATGCTGATGGGGGGGGCAATCCAAGAAGTTTACCAGATAATCTTCTTCAAAAGCATTGCCTTTATTCTACATTTTGTTAAGAGTAAATATAGATGTGATAATATACAAAAAATGGAGAATATTTAAGATAAGATGAAGAGTGATGCTACATAACCAAGTAGCTATAAATGTAAGTGCAGCGATACAGGCAAAAGGTACAGCCAAGAGCAATGCACAGCTAAACTTCTTCAGTACCAACCTTATGGTAAGAATAAATATAGATCTGATGTGTAGAAAATGGAGGGCAAAGGAAAATAAGCTGCAGAGTGATGGTACATGAACAACTACCTATCATTATAAGTACACTGATGAAGGACAGCATGTACTTACAAGAACAATGCAGAGCTAAAAAAACATTGGCATTGGATATATTCTACACTAATGTAACCATTCATACAGATCAGATAATTTGGAGCGAACAATTGATAAGCAAGCTATCATGCATACTGATGTCACATAATGAACCAGGTATGTATGCAAGTACAGTGATACAGGACAACAGGTACTAACAAGAGCAAAGCAGCGGGCAGCATATTTGCGATATCCTGTCGTTCTTGTCAAACCGGAATACTTCTTCGAGCGGATTTCCTGCAAAAAAGATCCGTAAGGCACATGCGGAAAAGTAGAAGTTCAAATTGTCATGTGATTTCATAGACAGTACCTCATGCTGGGAACGAGACCAGTGCATAAAAAGGTTTTTCCATTCAATGTCTTCTAAATTTAGCACAAGAGACTTCACCGGAAATTCGTTTATAGACTTGCCATCAAAGTGTGATTTCCTGAGGTAACACCGATACTGCTACAATGCTTCCTTGAAAAGCACAAGCAAGCTTTGCTCGTCATGACTATCCAGATTGACCCTCGCCTAGTTACAACAATGTAATGTAAATCATTCATGTGTTCAATCAGCAGAAAACAGGAAAATAATAACCATGAATAATAGCACTTACACGTAAGTTGGACAGGAAGATGTGAAAATGGTGTTTGTCTTCACAATAATCTTCCCATGATGGGAATATATGCACGTAGTGCCTAACAACATTGAAAGCATTGTCTTTTAAACTGGGAATAAATGGAATGGGATTCCAATCTGCAGGAATTGGCCGTCTCTGCAGTTGGGATAGGTCTTCGGCCAGTGGACTTGCTATACTTTTTGCTGGAGTGGGATTTTTCTATGGTACAACTAGTGCTATGGTAAATGAAATTGGTATACCTTTTGCTAGAGTGCAGGTCCTGTGTGGTGGGGCTAGTGGTGTGGCCAGTGAAGTACGGGTACAGTCTGCTGGAGTCGGTCCTACGTTTTGTGTCACTTGTTGTACATCCAATATAAGTGGGGTGCTGTCTGATTTCTCCGGCACCACCACGTTTTTAAGGACTTTGCTGGTGCTCCTTCAGGTTCAGCAATCACCCTCTTCCTTTTTGATGTCTGATGCACAAGAACAGCATTTGAGTGGAAAAATTATGATGACATATGGAATATGTATTGATAATGGATGGGCATGGCATCTCGACATATATGATGAGTAAACTAAGCAGATGGCGGTGCAACAAAGTAGAAGAAATGCAAGACAATATATGCAAGATACCCGCAATCAATAAAACATTGCCAAATTAGAACAGGCACCTTGATGATTGAACAGGACATGCCATCTTCCTTTGACTCGTTGAGGTTAGAATAGTCATTAGGATCATATTCTGAACAAGAATCAACAGGTGGGGAGCGTATGAGTTTCATTGCATCCAGAATGGCACTCAATGCCTTGGTGCCAATTTTGTAAGTCATTGCAGTGTTTAGCTTCAAGAGTGGACTGCTGCTAGTGCGACACAAAGCAGCTACACAGATCATAGTGTAGATATAAAGGGAAAACCTTAAGCATCAAAGTAAAATCAGCAAAGTGGAACTTGCTGGAATATATGTGCTAGTATTGCCGGTACGGCTAGAAAGGCTTCGGATACCAGCTCTCTTCAAGTGAAGGTGCGGTACTATTAACATCAATGTAACTCTCAAAGGCGACACAGCTCCCCGCATTTCCTTGCTATTCTTATAGGATTCAAGTGGGCAGGCCACTACAAATCCTATTCATATGTTTACAAGATCCTACGAATCAAAGAGGCTCAAAGTGTCCATCACAACCGACCGTATAGACCTCTACACTGCAAATGTCCCTGCTCATCTTCAGTACAAGGAACATACTATACTACTATCATACTCCCTCCGTTCCAAAATATAATTCTTGGTAGAGATTTCCACTATGGATCACATACAGATGTATCCAGGTACATTTTAGAGTGTAGATTCACTCATTTTGCTCCATATGTTGTCCATGGTGGAATCTATACAAAGACTTGTATTTAGGAACGAAGAGAGTACATATTAAAGAAGAACGGAAGAGGAACATGGTAAAGAAAAGCAAGCAGATTTTGGATAATAAAATGTTGGTTGCGCAGTGCCCACACATGATGAACCAGAGCGCATTAAGAATGCAACTCCTAGCTGTCTCTCGGCCATTTCAGGCGGTTGGATGAAGATCCTACGTCTCCTAACCCTTCTTCTTCCTCGTCTCTGATTCTTCCCATACAAAACACCGCACAGGCCGCCGGCCGGACCACCAGCCCCCACCGCATGTGTTCCTCTGCCACCCCCACCCCCACCCCCACCCCAACCCCCACCCGCGTCGAGTTTTCTTCGTTCGGCGAGGCCCCACAACCACCCGAGCCCCTTCGATCGCACCGGCGAACTCCAGCGGCTCTGAAAAATTGACTGACCCAATTTTGAAATTTAGTCTACTGCGATTTAACTAGTGTAGAATATAAATGGGGAAAACCATAAGCATTGCGAGTATGGTGTTGAGCGTGCCATGGCGGATCTGAAGGTGCAAACCGGATAAAGGCAACTTCGCAACCAAGGCAAGAAATCAGAGTAAAGCAGTGGTGATCTATTTTCTTGCTGCGATAAATAAGTTGAGCAGATACGAAAGAGTACCGCCTCTGGTGCGGCGCCGTGTACGCATCTGCTGAGAATTTGACGGTGCTGCGGTAGCGATGGCTTTCGGCGGCGTGGAAGCGGATCTAGGAGGGTAGACGGTGGCGGCGGGGCACGGTGGATGAGATGGTCGTAGGAGCGGCGCCGGCAAGGTTGACGACGGCGGGGATGAAGTGAGAGGACGGGATGCAAGGATCCTGGTCCGAAGCCGTGGATGAGAGAGGTCAATCTCTTGTAATGGACGACGGCATCGGGGTATCAGCTCCGGCATGGTGGAGGAGGACGGCGGTGGATGGGATGGCGGACGGCGGCGGACGGAGGAGGGTGGGTGGAGAGGGTGTTTTGGCGCCCATGGAGTACGAATGGGGAAAAGGGAGGTAGAGAGGAAGAGGGGAACCATGTATTCAGGGCGCGCTTGTCTCAAATGCGAGGAAATTTACAAACTTAGCCCCCGTTTCAAATTTCTACTACATCACAGCAACACTAGTCGGTTGGGGATAGGACGGTAATCTCGCATACACCGAATATTTGCCGACGAGAGTTTGTTTTTGGCGCCCACCGTGTATGAATATGAATCGGGGAGGGAGTCGATTTCGGCCGAGGACACACTGTGTTTTAGCGCCCACCGTGTATGAATCCGGGTGAGAGGCGGTTACGTCACGTTTGGGTGAAATTACAAACCTACCCCTATCGAAACCTATAGAAATCCAGCATATAGGCTTTGCATGGCAGGGATAGGCAGTAGTGATTTCCATCTCGCAGATTTTGGTTTCAGGCGGTTACTGCGACTTTCCCCGCTTCGTTCAAATTTTGCAGAGTGCACGTTTACCGTGCCAACTCAATTCGAATCCCGTTTGTATTTTATTTTTTTCGGGCGGGATCCATTTTCAATTGGAATTACATTCTATATACATCATTTTTTTATATATACTTTCAAAAGCACAACGCCATTTATACATAAATATGGTTTACAAATGGCATGATCTCAGATTCATAAGGTTGTATCCATCAATTTGGATTTTCAAATATTTGAAACCACGTTATGTTGAAATCCAATGTATGCATTCCTAGCTAACTGTCTCCAATTAATGTGTGTTTCATGCGGGTTTTTTTACTTCTCAAACATGTATAATGTGTTTCACACACGCAACATATAGTGTAATCCCGTTTAGACATTAATTGCATATAAACCATGCATTGTTTGTAATTGAAGAATCTATTGATCACCAATATTGATAAACTATATAACATTACACGTGTGCCCAAATTCAAATGAATATGCATGTTTGATACACCAATTTGCGTTATGATATTATCGATGTCATGATCTCCAGTTTAAATATTTGAATCCCCTTTAATCCAGATATTCATCTCACATAGCTATCACTCATGCTTATATAGGACTATCTCTCTGGACCTATACGCATTCATCGTCTCTCAGGTATCTCTCGTGCTACATGTATGTCGACAATGATCTTTTATCTTCGTAACACATTGACGGTACTCTCTCCCTCGACCTTCATCACTCTATCTCTCTCTAAGTATATCTCGCTCCCTGCTATGTGTCTCTAACTATGACTCTCCATGTGGAATCTCTTTCTCTCACACAAACACAAAACTTTGTCTCCCGGGGTCTCATTTCTCTCTACTATTCCCATGTGTGCCACTCGCACACCCCTCATACAAAGATGTCTTTCGCTCCTTAGATATGAGAACCTACGATTCTTCCTCTTCAATATCTCTTTCTCACACACAAACACAAACTCTATCTCCCAGGGTCTCATATTTCTCCATTGTTCTCTTGTATGTCGCTCACACACACCCTCTCTCCCTAGAGATATCTTGCGTTCCCTCGTATGTCTCTCTAGCTACCACTCTCGTTGTGAAATATCTTTCTCTCTCGCAGACACAAAACTCCGTATCTCTGGATCTCATTTCTCTCTGATATCTGTTTGTATGTGACTCACACACACCCTCTCTCTATCTCTCTCACACGCACACACATAACCCAGCCTTCTGATCCACTCGACTCCTATCTCTAACGCACACTAGCTAGCATCTTTATCTTTCTATTTATCTGTTTCTCCATAAACCTTCTTTCTCGCCCTCACTCTTGATTCCTATCATGCACACTACACATGTTTCTCTCTACATGCAGTCAAGTGCCCTCTCACACACATATATAACTTCACCCTTTGAACCACCCGACGGTCATCTCCAACACCCAAACTAGCAGATGTCCCTCTAGCTAGCATCTCCATCTCTGTATCTATCTGTAGTTTCTCCGTCAACATTTCTTTCTCGCACGGAGTCTTGCTTCCTATCACCCACACTATATATGTCTCTCCATACATATGCATTTATAGGTTGGTCTCTTTTGCACAATCGTTGCGCCTCGCTCCCTCTGCTCGCCATAGATGCATGCTCCAGCCCACACCACTATCTCTTAAAGACAAAAACACATGCTCAATTGTCGGGACTTCTTCCATGAATTCTCACATGCATGCATATTGTCATACCGATCCGTCTCTCCCATGTCGTTGATCTTATGACTTATGTCTTCTTTCTTTTATCTCGATCATGCGCGTGCGCACATACACACATCCCACGTATACATGTATACCTCTCACACATGCACGTTCAAGGTCTCTATGTCTCCATATGTAGTTAATTACCCTCAATCCTAACTCCACATCGAATCGTTCTCCTCTTTTGTGCACATAACTTCCACTTGGATGGATAAAACACACACTCACACTTAACAATCTCCTTCTAGCTACCCCCCGCCTCTCACTCTTCCCCTATATCCCCGAAACCAATAAGACCATCCCTTAGTTTAATTCCCGCCTACATGCACCATCGATATATAGTAGTCTTCCTCGGTGTCTCTCGAACAAACATGTTCTCCCGAAGTCGACTCCTCTCATGCATGTAGGTCCTAATGCATTTTTCGAGGCTAGCTTTGACCAAACGTTAGAGCAATAATATATGACATGCAACTTACACAAAGCATACCTTCAATTTTGTATGTCAAAGGAGCTTCCAATAATATAATTTGCATAGTATACATCTCATGTGCTATTAATCTTGTCAATAGTCAAAGGCTGTCTTGAAAAACACATTAGGCCCTATATAGATGGAAGGAGGGAGTAGGTCCCATGCAAAAAATGAGAATAAAATTCAAACATCTTGGCATCGTGGCTCGGTCGATAACATTGAGAAACTTGGTTTTAAAATCATGAAACTTGGCATGGTGCCATGTCATGGTAGTACCATGCCGTGGTAAAAAAATTGGCCGAATAGGAACAAATTTTGGTATAAGCTTCTTGCAAATCGGAGCTTCTCTCAAGAAGGCTCGTGGTTCTGGGAGGGAACGTGTCACCTTTGTGTGCATAATTCAAATTTGAAATACAAGCACATGTTCCAGTGCACCAAAGTTGGTTGAAAAATCACATGTGTGTCCTCGGGTAAATTTCTAGGTTCCATGCAAGAAATGGGAATGAAATTCAAAATTCTGGGCGTCGTGGCTGGGTTGGAAACATTGAGAAACTTAGTTTTTTAATTCCTGTAAATCCAAAACACGCATGAAAATAATGAAACTTGGCTTGGTGCCATGACATGGCACCAACATGCTGTGGTAAATTTGCAGTACGATTTGCGAAGGCGCACACATTAACAATCAACAAAGTCATTTTGGAAGAAGTGTTGTCACGTTACAAATCGGAAACACAAGTATTATTGAAACCGTGGGCATTCTACTTACTAGTACCATTTACGTGCCGCCACGCGTCCCCTTTTTTATTAGCTAGGAGGCGACGTGCAGGGTAGCTATTTGAGTACGAGCGGCGTGCGATCAGACCCCTACGCGTGCTTATTGGGAGGAGAGCCCTTTGACCTCCATCTGCCGTCCACCTCTCTCCCAAGGTCTCCATTAATGGCGCCCGAGCCTCTGTTTAATGGTGTGGCTATGTCTCACTCAACTGAGATTTAAGAGAGAAAAAAATATCTGAAAGCACGGATCTTGATGTAAGATCCTACGGACCTATATAGCATCTACTGCAACTTATAGCAAGACTGGTGAATATATAAGGACGATTAAATTTTTTTTGATCAAAGAAGGGCTTGCCCCTTCCAATTTTCATTACTGAAAACCACCACAATTCACAAGAAGTTTAGCACAACTCCAGCCTAACACGAAGGACTAAAAGCTACCCGATTGAAATCGCAACATCCCAAGACGCCAACAAAGGCCAAACATCTGCGCTAGAACCCAACATTTCACAACCGACGACACAATCCACATCCTAAACCAATTATTACATCAAAAGAAACCAGGAAACTAGTCTCCGCGGCGAGCAGCAATGAGCTCTTTTGTGTCCTCAAGATGCTGCTTGAGAACGTCCACGGATTCCTCCACCGGCCTTTGGCGCTCATTGTGGAGCATGTCATTCTCGTCCATAAGTTTCTTCAACAAGGCACTAGTCTCCTCCTGCAGGTCTGCACTTCGGACGATCTTCTACCTCAGCAGGTCGCGCTCGGCCCGGAGCCTCTCATTGCCCTCCCTTAGTTGCCGGATGACGCCAGTAGCCTGTTCAAATGAGGCTATGATGTCATCCTGCAACCTCGCCGAGCCGGAGATCTTATTCATCTGGCTATGGGAGATCGCATGCATGCGCCTATAACAGTCGTCGCGTGCCCGCGAGAAATTTTCCCAGGCCGCCGGGGCACGGCAGGACATCTCTACTGCATTCGTGGTGCGGCGGGACATCTCTGCTGCTTCCGCGGTGCGGCCGGACCAGTCTGCTGCATCGACGGCGCGGAGGGACCTCCGTGCTGCTTCAGCGGCACGGTGGGACCTCTGTGCTGCTACTTCCGTGTGGTGGGACATGTCGGCTACTCTCGCAGCGAGGCGGGACATCTCTCGTGCTTCTGGTTCCATGCTCGCCTCTGCCTGGTGGCAATCTCTCGACCCAGAACTCATGCTGACCATGGCAGATGCAAGGGAAGGATGCTAAATGACTTGTTTGTTTTTGTGGATGAGGAGTTGAGGAGGAATGTGCAGTCATCTTGGCATACTAGTATTTATAACCGAGTACTAATACGCTCCTAATGTTGGGTTTCGTAGTAATTTCAAAAAATTTCCTACGCTCACGCAAGATCATGGTGATGCATAGCAACGAGAGGGGAGAGTATGATCTACGTACCCTTGTAGATCGACAACAGAAGTGTTTGGTTGATGTAGTCGTACGTCTCCACGGCCCGACCGATCAAGCACCGAAACTACGACACCTCCGAGTTCTAGCACACGTTCAGCTCGATGACGATCCCCGGACTCCGATCCAGCAAAGTGTCGGGGAAGAGTTCCATCAGCACGACGGCGTGGTGACGATTTTGATGTACTACTGTCGCAGGGCTTTGCCTAAGCACCGCTACAATATTATCGAGGACTATGGTGGAAGGGGGCACCGCACACGGCTAAGAATATGATCACGTGGATCAAATTGTGTCTCTAGGGGTGCCCCTGCCTCCGTATATAAAGGTTCAAGGGAGGGGGGCCGGCCGGCCAAGGTGTGGCGCGCCAGGAGGAGTCCTACTCCTTCTAGGAGTAGGACTCCCCCCTTTCCTAGTTGGAATAGGATTCATGGAGGGGGGGGAAGAGGAGAGAGAGGAGGAAGGGGGGCCGGCCCCCTCTCCTTGTCCAATTCGGACCAAGGGGGGGAGGGGCGCGCGGCCCATCTCTGGTCACCTCTCCTCTCTTCCACTAAGGCCCACTAAGGCCCATATACCTCCCGGGGGGTTCCGATAACCTCCCGGTACTCCGATAAAATCCCGATTTCACCCGGAACACTTCCGATATCCAAACATAGGCTTCCAATATATCAATCTTTATGTCTCGACCATTTCAAGACTCCTCGTCATGTCTGTGATCACATACGGGACTCCGAACAACCTTCGGTACATCAAAATGCATAAACTCATAATATAACTGTCACCGTAACCTTAAGCGTGCGGACCCTACGGGTTCGAGAACAATGTAGACATGACCGAGACACGTCTCCGGTCAATAACCAATAGCGGGACCTGGATGCTCATATTGGCTCCTACATATTCTACGAAGATCTTTTATCGGTCAGACCGCATAACAACATACGTTGTTCCCTTTGTCATCGGTATGTTACTTGCCCGAGATTCGATCATCGGTATCCTATACCTAGTTCAATCTCGTTACCGGCAAGTCTCTTTACTCGTTCTGTAATACATCATCCCACAACTAACTCATTAGTTGCAATGCTTGCAAGGCTTAAGTGATGTGCATTACCGAGAGGGCCCAGAGATACCTCTCCGACAATCGGAGTGACAAATCCTAATCTCGAAATACGCCAACCCAACATGTACGTTTGGAGACACCTGTAGAGCTCCTTTATAATCACCCAGTTACGTTGTGACGTTTGGTAGCACACAAAGTGTTCCTCTGGCAAACGGGAGTTGCATAATCTCATAGTCATAGGAACATGTATAAGTCATGAAGAAAGCAATAGCAACATACTAAACGATCAGGTGCTAAGCTAATGGAATGGGTCATGTCAATCAGATCATTCAACTAATGATGTGATCCCGTTAATCAAATAACAACTCTTTGTCCATGGTTAGGAAACATAACCATCTTTGATTAACGAGCTAGTCAAGTAGAGGCATACTAGTGACACTCTGTTTGTCTATGTATTCACACATGTATTATGTTTTCGGTTAATACAATTCTAGCATGAATAATAAACTTTTATCATGATATAAGGAAATAAATAATAACTTTATTATTGCCTCTAGGGCATATTTCCTTCAGTCTCCCACTTGCACTAGAGTCAATAATCTAGATTACAAAGTAATGATTCTAACACCCATGGAGCCTTGGTGCTGATCATGTTTTGCTCGTGGAAGAGGCTTAGTCAACGGGTCTGCAACATTCAGATCCATATGTATCTTGGAAATCTCTATGTCTCCCACCTGGACTAGATCCCGGATGGAATTGAAGCGTCTCTTGATGTGCTTGGCTCTCTTGTGAAATCTAGATTCCTTCGCCAAGGCAATTGCACCAGTATTGTCACAAAAGATTTTCATTGGACCCGATGCACTAGGTATGACACCTAGATCGGATATGAACTCCTTCATCCAGACTCCTTCATTCGCTGCTTCCGAAGCAGCTATATATTCCGCTTCACACGTAGATCCCGCCACGACGCTCTGTTTAGAACTGCACCAACTGACAGCTCCACCGTTTAATGTAAACACGTATCCGGTTTGCGATTTAGAATCGTCCGGATCAGTGTCAAGCTTGCATCAACATAACCATTTACGATGAGCTCTTTGTCACCTCCATATACGAGAAACATATCCTTAGTCCTTTTCAGGTACTTCAGGATGTTATTGACCGCTGTCCAGTGATCCACTCCTGGATTACTTTGGTACCTCCCTGCTAGACTTATAGCAAAGCACACATCAGGTCTGGTACACAGCATTGCATACATGATAGAGCCTATGGCTGAAGCATAGGGAACATCTTTCGTCTTCTCTCTATTGTAACATCCTAAAATTCTAAATTTTGGAATGTTATAAACAAATAGATAGATTTGATTGATTGTTTGTTTGATTGTCTGAAAGTGAGTGAATTCGAAGCTTTTTGAAAGTTAAATGAGAGGGAATAAAAGGACTTTCCCAAACTTTCATATTTGCTTTCTGATCTCCATGAATTCAAATGCTTTTCAAACACTAAACCCCAGAGAGAAGATGACATGACTTCTTCCATTTATTTAAATGACAAGGGGTGTTGAAAATATTTGAATTTCATTTGAAAATATTCCAATTATGAAACTTTATGCGACTCAATGATTTTCACGAGAGAAGATAAAATGACTTCTTCAAATTATATGAAATATGAGTTGGGAGTTTCAAAAAAATTAAATTCAAAGTTCTTTTGAATTTATTTTCAATTTGGAATATTAGATCATCATGCATATCTTATTTTCTTGCTTTTTGGTCGATCCTAGAAATTTCACGCAACTCAAGGACCCTCGGAGAGAGTTGGAGATTTCGTTATTTTCATATTTGAGAGTTTTCTCGAATTTTGAAAATAGGATCATTTGATTTATTTATTTTATCTTCAATAATTTTTCCGTTATCAAAAAAATATAAGAGAGGGAATAATATGACTTTCCCAAAATATAGGAAAAGTGAAGATTTAATAAATAGATCAAACTTTGTTTTCCGGTGTTTATTCGCATTTTATTTGGATAGGGAAAAATGCGCGTTTTCAAATTTTGCTTTTTAGGCCCGGAGTAAAGTTCATTTTGTTCGACTCATTTTTAGGAGTCGGAGAAAATTTACTTTATTAGATTTGGAGTTCGTTTAGATCTCGTTTTGTTTTTTTTCCGAGCGCGGAACAGTTTTAGAAAAAAGAAAAGAAAAGAGAGAGAGAGAGAGCTCCAGCGACTTGGGCCTAAGGCCCAAGCCACCGAGCCAGCCAGGCCAGAGGCCATCGCGCGCCACGCCCAGGGAGGAGCCGCACCAGGCGCAAGGCGCCAAGGAGCCGCCGTCCTTTGTGGATTCCTAGTAGGATTCATCTACTTTCGTTTTTTTCTAGATCTTTTCCCTCTTTTTTTTCCTAGTCCTAGTCCAATTCCTTGACCCCTACATCAAGTTTTCTCCCCCTCCCCAATATAAATACTCCCACACCCCCCCCTCTAAACACATCAAATCCAAGGCCCCAAAGCGCCAAGCACACCGCGCCGTCTTGTCGCCCCGCCGCCGCGCCCCCGCGCCGCCCTAAGCCGCCGCTGCGTCACACCGCCGCCGCCGCACCTTCTGCCCGCCGCCCTGCGTCACGCCGCGCCTGCGTACTGGCGACAGTCCTGGGATGATAGAGCTTCTTGTGTTGAAGGACATAGGGCATGGAGCACACCTTGGAGTGATGGTGTGGATCAACTTGCCGTTTTGCATGTTATGCTTCTGGTTGAGACAGACATGAGGTAGTTAGTATGCTTGAAGTATTATTATTATGTCAATATTAAACTTTTGTCTTGAACTCTTTCGGATCTGAATATTCATGCCACAATAAAGAAATTACATTGAGAATTATGCTAAGTAGCATTCCACATCAAAAATTCTGTTTTTATCATTTACCTACTCGAGGACGAGTAGGAATTAAGCTTGGGGATGCTTGATACGTCTCCAACATATCTATAATTTTTGATTGTTCCATGCTATTATATTATCTGTTTTGGATGTTAATGGGCTTATTTATACACTTTTATATTATTTTTGGGACTAACCTACTAACCCAAGGCCTAGTGCAAATTGCTGTTTTTTTTGCCTATTTCAGTGTAAAACGGAATCCAAACAGAATAAAACCTTCGGAAGAATTATTTTTGCAACAAACGTGATCCAGGGAACTTGGAGTGGACGTTAAGGAATCAATGAGGAGGCCACGAGGCAGGGAGGGGCGCCTGCCCAACCTAGGCGCACCCCCACCCTCGTGGGTCCTCGTGGTGCCACCGACCTACTTCTTCCTCCTATATATATTCATATACCCCGAAAACATCCAGGAGCACCAAGAAACCCTACTTCCACCACCGCAACCTTCTGTACCCAAGAGATCCCATCGGGCTCGGTAGCTCTAGCAGGAGGGGGACATCGGTCACGGAGGGCTTCTCTCTAACACCATAGCAAATAGAGGTTATTCTTCTACGCTCGGGTGGCGCGCAAATTTTTCGGTCCAGAGTGCTCTACTGACATAGGGTTATTGGCGTTTGCAGAGCTACTCTTGGTATGCCCGGGACATAACACATAGTTGGTTTTTCGTCTTTCTTTGCCCGTATATCGTCACGAAACGTGATCTCTCGATTCACGGCGCATTCGTTTTGTTGGATCGTGCTTGTCTGTATGTCAAGACTTGTTCGGTGTCCATAGTTCTTTTTATGTACTTTCTCTTGTCTGTTCTCGTAGGTATTTCTCGAAGAAACATTTGCGGTATGGATTCATACTTTTCGATGATTATTGCGTATGTCTACTGTTTTATAAGATGTTCGTGCTGTGGCGGGATCGGGTTTATCGGGAATTGAGAGGATTCAATGTCGTCGGTGTGTAGTATTCATTCTGAGATAACTCTCTTATTATGAAAAGTCTCTGATTCGTTTTGAGTTAATCACTTACATTGATAGATAAGATATGCGTGTTTGCTTTGCAAGCATCCGTCAAATATTTTGAATCAGATTTGGGTTTCATATGCGTGCCTAAGCTAGAGTGATTCTCGTTTTCTTGTTAGCGGGCGTGGTAAGTTATGTGGCGTTTGGTGTCGGTGGGTCATCTTGGCTGTGTCTCTCTCTTTCTCTGCTAGCTGAAGGCGAAGGGGTCAATTAGTATGGGCATCTGCTTGGTTCATTTCTTACGTTCGAATGTTTTCCCTTGATTATGAATTGAATGTAACGTTAGTTGTGGCGTTACTTTGATATTCGATTGCGTTAAAAGATGAGATGGTATGACCAGTCAGTTTGTGATGATGGTAGAGTATGTTATCTCATCACGAGTTACATGTGATAGGCAGTCTCTAGAGCCTATATATGCCGATTCAATCTGAGGCAAGTCACACTTTGATCATACTTTCTAACAAACCATGTATCTTTATTGGCATTTAGTTAGAATTTCAGTACTATCATCAACAGATGTCTGCTAATGATTGGATGAGAGTTTTAATGTGTTAGGGATTGGGGAAGATAGTAAATGTGAGGAGCATAGGATTACCCTGTTCTTCGGCTGTAACTTTATGTATGATACGTGTCGGGATGTTACTTCTATCGTATTGTATTTTATCTAATGCCATGCTTGCTTAGAGAATCATCGTGATTGGGTAGAGTAGATATTTACTCCCATTGAAGATTTTGATGGAGTCTAGCTCTTTATACTTATCAAATAGGTTTTTGGGCTTCGACAGTAATAATGGTTGCAGCACTCACCTGTAAATAACTATATCGTTGGGTGATTGAGGATCCTGTTGGAGAGAAGCCTATTAGTGGAACTTGCCTGTTTACCTTTATCCTGGGGACCGCCAAGCTCCGTGTATATCTTTTATATATAAGTTTCCAAATATTATGGCATTATTCTATTAAATCATAAAAACCAAAATTTATTATTTTTATTTTTTATTATTATAATTATGATATATTTATCCTACAGATCTCACTCGGTAAGTGACGGAGGATTCGGGACCCTCCTAGGTGGTTGCGGAGGGTTTATTGGTTGTTAGGCAGGGCATGGCTCGTGATGGGTATCTAAGAATATAGATCATTTGTCGCCAGAAGACACGGCCGTGATGCAGCCAATGCACTAGTGCTGGTGATAGTTGACTGAAGTTCGAGAGAGATAATTAAGCAAAACAACGCAGTGCTCAGAGGTAAACGATCTCGGAGCGGCGGGGGCAAGCAGAGAGCGGAGCCGAAGTCATGGTGATGGTATAGTATCTCGTTGGTTGTTTAATTAAAGCGCAGATTTAATCTAATTTGTACACGGCACATGTTAGTGTGCATGGGTGGCTTGGCTGCACACTATGATGGCTGCATAGCCAGATGTAGATGTAGGTGTACCGGTGCTAGTGCGTTCTGAAAGACTATGTCTCGGTCATCCGTCTTCTCAAACACCATGTAGTGCGAGAAACCAAACGGAGGCGATCGAGTCATGTGGGGAAAAGTGCGCAAACCTCTGCAGAGTAACAAACTAATCATGATTAGCCGTGTCCCCGGTTATGGACAACTTGAGTATCTAGTACTTGAATATCATTGTGAATCTCAACATGTTACTTCTAATTAATGTTGTTGGGTTTTAATTATTTTTAATTGGGATTGAGAATGCTGTCAACCATTCTCAATGTTTCACAACCACCATGATAGTTAAATAAATTTATTCCTTTGCAGTAGGGAAAAATTGGCTTTACGCAAAAACCTTATAACCATAGAGCTTTTCCACCAGCCAAATATGCATGTAGTGATAGCCATTGTTCATCATTCTCTATGGTGTGAATTTGCCAGTACATTCAATGTACTGACCCTTTGTGGCTGCAACGTCTCATGTTGCAGGTTTCTTACGACGAGTAAGTGATACGTTAGGGTTACGATTTCTACACTCAACTTTGCCGTTGGTGTTGATGGGAATCCACAACCTTGTTACTTCCGCTATTTTGGATTGAGGTAATAGTATTTACGTTACTTTATACATGTGATTTACCTCTGTTATAAATCCTCGAGTACTGTGTGTGTCAGCATACCGATCCAGGGATGACACTTAAGCACAGAGACTTGATCCATTCGGGTCGGGTCGCTACAAGATGGTATCAGAGCACATGTTGACTGTAGGACGTGACCTAGAAACTGGCAAGCCCATAGCAAAGATCTTTTCTACAACTTTCCCTTTCAAAAGATCTTTTACCCTTCATCTGTTGAGCTTGACGTCAAGAATTTTCCCTTATAGTGATGACTCTAAAAGCGCATTTCATGGCGGAACACCAGATTGGAGGAAGGGCACTTGCATTTTCTAGCAGCTTTCGTTTATAGACGGCCTGCTCGGACTGACAGATTCGTAGGGGGCTCCTGGATAGAGAATCCTTTCAAAATATGTGAAGTTGGGCTATCTAATTAACCAGTCAAGATAGTGACATTGGCGATATCAGACAAGTGACTATCGGATTAGTGAAGAGGATTTAAATATGGCTAGCAAGTCGGGAGTGTATCACTCAGGAACTTACAATGAGACTGAGATGTTGTTCAGTAGTACTAGGTCGTCTATTGCAGGGTTACTTGAAGTATCTCTTTAATAGAGGAATGCGCTGAAAGGAAGCTGATGTCAAATTTCAATGTGAATTGGGTGCAGAATATTGGATTAGAGATATTAATCCCTGAGTGAATGAAAGCAAGGGTTTATGTGAGAAGAACTATAACAAGGAGTGAGATAAGCAGAATACTGAAGGTGTAATTGTTCAAAAGACAAGCATGCTATGGAGGTAGAGAGGTATTATAAATTGGCAGATGAGCGGAGAGGCTGGCAATGACAAGAGGCGAAAAGGATATCGGGTTAACTCGTGATGGTTCGTTTACTATTTGATCAGCTGTGGGTCTTTTATTCTCAAAGGGAGTTGTTAGAGCATAGGAGCATTGCATGCTTGCGGAAGGATTAAATGTAGAATGCTTGTAATGTTGAGCACCTATCAGCAAAAGTTGAGTCGTTTTAACCTTATGCTGTAGGTAATAATTATTCCTTGAGGACTCTAAGAGTTAAGTACTAATCAAGGAAGATTTAAAATAAATGAATATCCAAGGAAGTTTTAGACAAGAAAGTATTAGCATGAATGGAACTTTTAAGATTCGGGAGATGAAGGAGTCCACGGCTGGATGGGAGCTACAACTATAGAGATATATATTGGTGCAATGGCGCTGGAGATTTTGGAAGGATAAAGGTAGAGTTAGGTTTGTTACATGGGTATGGAATGGATGTTGATATTAGTACCCAGAGTTGTGATACCAGCAATTCCAGAAATTAAAGGACACACTGGAGAAGACTTCCATGCTCTATGCCGTGGGAAAGATAATTGGAGTCTGAGCTAGGTGGTGGACAATTGAGAAAGGACAGTAAGGGAATTTAGGTAGGAGCATTGGCGGCATGAACAATGAGCTAGGAGAATATTTTGGAAGACGTTGGAGAGCGAAGTTTATCTAACTTTTCTTTATAATGTAGAAGAGGATAAAAGCCTCTTGTATACTAATGTATGTTCACTAATCTGAATGATTGCATGGCTGCATGGTCTTTTGGGCATCACTTGTATTTTCCTGATCACGGATCAAGGCCAAAATAAAAATCTGTTTTAAAAATGTTGTTTTGCATTCGTGTATAGTGAATCCTCTTGATGCTTTCTACTCAACCGATCTCATTATATCCTTCGATGATTCCTATAGAAGGAGGAGGAGTTCGTAACAGATGCAGCTGGTAGCTTACTGGAGGCCCGGTATGCAGTCAAGTATGAGTAGACAGACGAGAGCTAGACCTCTAAATAGAACATGGAGGATCTATTATAGATGAAATCCTGAGTATTAGAACGAGAAAGCGATAGCATGAATGTACGTCAGTATGCCACGTCAAAGGCGACTTGCGCAAGAGGTGCTGCTCTTGGTGGGAAGGATGTCACAAACCACGATGGATAGGGGAAGGGAGATCCCATTCGTCTGGAAAGAATTTAGGTATGAATGATTTGCTAATGTTCAAGTGTCATGATGATCAACGCAAAGCAATCGGAAGCGTTTAGTGATAAAGGATAAATTGAAGGAAACTTGGGCATTCAAAAACGCAAGCAATATAGATGAATATTCTGCATCAACAAACATACAGAACAAGGTCAATGATTGCCACATTAAAAAGTGTGAAAAGGAATGTACCTCTTCAGCTTGTTGTAGTCGCCAACTAGGCATGTTCCAAATAGTACGAGAATTGTATGTCTTGATGTTGCAGCTAGCCTTTTCCAGCCTTCAACAGTGCACGAGACTACCATTTCTCTCAAATTAGCTGCGGTAGATTGTCACATTTACCCCATGGTAAGAACCGTCGCACGGATAGGCAAGAAGGAAGAAAAGACAATGAAGCGCAGCAATCTTATGGATTAAAATGGTGTTTTTTATCGCACACACTCGATGGATGGAAAAAAAGAGAAGAGGTGAAGGTCAACCCAACAGAACACAGAGGCATTACAATCGAGCACGAAATGTCTTAAAGCTATTTCAATCAAGGACGTGGCACGAAGAAAAAGAGAATACTCAGAAAGTTGCATTGAACGCGCGGGACTTCAGCTAGTAGTCAGCAAATTAGCAGCTGAACAGAGGAAATAGAGTGTGATCATACCAGGAATGGGGCTTAGTATTCTGGAAATGGGGAAAGACTTCGAGTAGACACGTGCACGTTTACGTATGTGCCGGGTAGGAGGTAGTGTGAGTCAAATGGGGCTGTTTAGAGAGGAGGATTGGAGATTCAGATGGCAGTAACGTTTCAAACAGTTGTCGCAAAAAAAAGGAACCTAGATGAGAACTAGTTTAAATTTATTCGTTGTTATGATTAATTTGGCAGACAGGGACGCGTTGCCTCTAGAAAGTTATGAACGAAGAGAGGAACGATCATGAAGTTAAAATGAAATGTTGGAGAGTTATTGTTCAATTAAAAATGGCAGGAGTATCAAAAGATTCTTGGCACGGGGAGAGAGACAGTAGTAGATGATGGAAGAACACTCTATCTTTTATAACTGGAGACGTTTAGAGCTTAAGGATAAACATTGGAGGACATGTTAATGATCAATCTAAGGAAACGAGAGAACGTATCTCGTGAAGTAAATATGAGAGGTTGAAGTTAGGAGAGTTAGCGTGTCTGATACTTGGCAGAATCTATGGTATTATCATTACATTTAATGAGTGTTACCAGCTGATTGTGTGGACAGGCTTGCATCACTGACAAGAAGGACTTATGTGACTTTCATCGCTATTGAAGGATATGAGGATGAATATGGTCTTTACTAAAATAAAATTTGGAACATTATATAGAAGTGAAGGTACCTTAATATTCAGTGCAATGGCAACACTATGAATGTCCCATGGTATACTGAAACACTTTTCGTCACACACGATAATATTGACAATTGCTATCCGCAATGGGAAAAAAGATAAGGATCGCGACCACGTGAAGTGTTCCAGATCAATAGGTAACGATGAAGCGAGTATAGGCTGCAGAGAGTGGGTGATAATTTCTTGGCAGAAATAAAATCAAGCAGTCAAGATGGTGACTTAAAGATATGTCGACGACCGGCACAGGTTGTGTGAAGGTACCAAAGAGAGATTACGGGAAAGAGAGAAGTGTGAAGTAAGTGGGTCTAGAGAATCACGGCATCAGAGGGCGCAGTGGATACAGGCGAACGAGTCCACTCGCACAGAGCTGGAGGAGACTGAGATAGGAGGGTTAGTTCGAAACATCTGGAGAACAGTAGCATTGGGCCGTATTCTTGAAGTGTAATAAACTCTGGAGGAGGTAAAACGTGAATTTGGAGTAAGGCGGACAGTTAGCGTCGCTGAGTTTGTAGCGCCAGAAGAAACAAGAGTTTTGGAGAGTAGTCGTGAGAAGAGGTGGCACATAGTTCGGTAGTCGCTTCGAAGGGGTCATGCTGGGAACCAGCTCAAGTTCAAGGATTTGTTTTAACGTCTGGCAGTGTCATAGGTGATGAACGTTGCGGGATGACAACGCAAAGGCCAATATTCCCCGTAGGACGCTTGACCTGGAAAGGATAATGATGTTAAGGGGAATATGGACTTCATATAAGATTTTATCTCGGTATGAGGGATATCCACGAGGATGAAGAGATGAATTACTATTGGATATAAAGGAGGGATGTTGGAAATATGGATCAATGGAAACTCCATGATGAGTCAAGTAATCATGTCCTAATGTTGGTGCCAATAGAAGGAAGGAAGACATACAATTGGATGGATTTAAGAATACTAGGAAGTTGGAAGATGGAATAATGATAAGTTGCCCAATGATAAGTTCAAGGATTACAAGTGATGAGATGCCATAACCCACAGGCCCCAGGACCTGCCAAGAAGCAAGCACCTTCTTGCTGAAGGAAAAACCCTGGAAGAAGTTACGATTTTATCGACAGACGATTCTTATAGGAGTTTAGCAAAACCTGAGAGTTGTGAAGGAACGATAGATGGTTTGTTTGGCTTGCAGAATCTATGGATTTCCGAACTTGGTTCGTTCGACAAGAGAAATTCTGCAATGCTTGTGAGGATGACCGAGTGTTAGAATGCGAGATTCGCTAAACTGTATACAAGGTAATGATTTGGGTGCGGGATGGATTGATCACCATACCGACTTACTCTTATTATTCGCCTTGCTATATGGGATGGTAAATCTGAGTGACTTGCCTATAGTAGAGAGACGACGATATTAAACCTTGTTAAACCTTAGAATGGTATAGGTATTTTTCCCTTGTACGGCAGCTTTTGCCAACCGTAGGTTATACGGTGAGGATCAACCAGACCCATTTCCTGCAGGAGAAACCATAAATTGTTGACCACCATGAGATATCGATAGTTGTTTAGTATGGCGCCAGACCCGTCAGCTAAGAAGACCCAGTCTCGGAAGAACCTTACCTAGATGAAAGACAGAAGAATTGAGGAAAAGGTTATGCCACTACCGGAAGAGCTCGGAGAAGGAATTTTCTCGAGGATCTGAGAAGACCGACACTGTCAAGGATAAGGATGGAGTATATGAGTTTTGATGGAACTGTAACCATGCTTCTAAGGGTGGTAGCACCCCAGACCCCGGAGACGATTGATGGATTTTTTTAGGAGACCCCCAAACCCTAACCTTTTCTTGCTAGCCTCTCCGAATCTCGAGGACGAGATTCATTTTAAGGGTGGTAGGTTTGTAACATCCCAAAATTCTAAATTTTGGAATGTTATAACAAATAGATAGATTTGATTGATTGTTGGATTGATTGACTGAAAGTGAGTGAATTCGAAACTTTTGAAAGTTAAATGAGAGGGAATAAAAGGACTTTCCCAAACTTTCATATTTGCTTTATGATCTCCATGAATTCAAAATCTTTTCAACACAAAAACCCTAAAGAGAAGATGACATGACTTCTTCCATTTAAATTAAATGAAAAAGGGTTGTTGAAATATTTGAATTTCATTTGAAAATATTTTCAATTCTGAAACTTTATGCAACTCAATGATTTTCAGGAGAGAAGATAAAATGACTTCTTCAAATTATATGAAATATGAGTTGGGAGTTTCAAGAATTAAATTCAAAGTTCTTTTGAATTTATTTTCAATTTGGAATGTTATGCATTAGATCATCATGTATATATTTTCTTGCATTTTGGTCGATCCTAGAAATTTCACGCAACTCAAGGACCTTCGGAGAGAGTTGGAGATTTCGTTATTTTCATATTTGAGAGTTTTCTCGAATTTGAAAAGAGGATCATTTGATTTATTTATTTCATCTTCAATAATTTTTCCAATATCAAAATATAAGAGAGGGAATAATATGACTTTCCCAAAATTGAGGAAAAATGAAGATTTAATAAATAGATCAAATTTTGCTTTCCGGTGTTTATTTGCATTTTATTTGGATAGGGAAAAATGCGTGTTTTCAAAAATTGCATTTTAGGCCCGGAGTAAAGTTCATTTTGTTCGACTCATTTTTAGGAGTCGGAGAAAATTTACTTTAGATTTTTGGAGTTCGTTTAGTTATTTTCTTTTGTTTTTTTTCCGAGCGCGGAACAGTTTTAGAAAAAAAAAGAAAAGAGAGAGAGAGAGCTCCAGCGACTTGGGCCTAAGGCCCAAGCCACCGAGCCAGCCAGGCCAGAGGCCATCGCGCGCCACGCCCAGGGAGGAGCCGCACCAGGCGCAAGGCGCCAGGGAGCCGCCGTCCTTTGTGGATTCCTAGTAGGATTCATCTACTTTCGTTTTTTTTCTAGATCTTTTCCCTCTTTTCTTTCCTAGTCCTAGTCCAATTCCTTGACCCCTACACCAAGTTTTCTCCCCCTCCCCAATATAAATACTCCCACACCCCCCCTCTAAACACATCAAATCCAAGGCCCCAAAGCCCCAAGCACACCGCGCCGCCTGCCCCGCCGCGCGCCTCTCACCGCGCCGCCCCGCGCCGCACCACCGCCGCGCCGCACCTTGCCGCGCGCCGCCCGCGTCACCGCCGCCGCCGCACCTTGCCGCGCGCCGCCGCCGCGCCGCCGCCGCACCTTGCCGCGCCGCCGCCGCCCTGCGTCACCGCCGCCGCCGCCTTGCCGCGCCGCCGCCCAACGCCGCCCGTCGGCCAGCCGTTCGCCGGAGGTACCGCGCCGCGTCTCTTCTTTCCCTCGGTTCGGTTTATCTTATAAACCGTTCCGATTCTTTTCTTCTCTACCGATTCGTTTTCTCTCGATTCTTCGCCAAACCGTTCCGGTGTTCTAGATCGGTTTTTCGTTTCGATCTCTTTTCCGAAAACCCTAGATTGGTTTTCGTTCTTCTTTCGGACCGTTCGTCTCAACGAACGTGATCACCGATTATTTCCCGGTTAACGACGCCTGTTCGTATAACCGTTCTTCTTTTTCTTCTCGTCGGATTTATTCCGCGATCGCGATCTCAGATCCGATCTTCGTTCTAGTTTATCTTCTCGCTCGTTTATCGGAATCAGGTGATTCAAGCGCCTGGAGTTTCATCTCGAAACCGCCGTTCCGTCTAATCAACTTGAACAAGCTTTTGCTACAGTAAAATTTGACCTAGTTTCAACTTGCTAGAACCGAGTTGTTTTCTTCCGCCGTTTGTTTTTCGTCGTTTGTTCGGCTGTTCTTTCTTTGCAACCGGAGTTCTTAAGTTGAACTTTCTGGTTCGTTCTCTTGTTCGATTTTTCCCTGTGCATTAGATGAGTACTTATTGTGTGGTTACTATTGTTTGCTTACGATAGATTGACCGGAGTGTGACGAGTAGATCTATCACGAGTTTTGAGTGCGAATCATCTTCATCAACATTGCAGGCAAGTTCACACTTTGATCATACCTTTTCTACAACCCAGTTTTATTGCATTAGATCAATCCTCACATTGCATGATTAGGATCTAATTAAATTGTGGGATGGGAAGTAGATGAGGTAGTACCTATTACCTGTATTATTATAAACCTTTGGGAGTTACTTCTACGTTTGCTTATTATGCCATGCTATGCTAGTAGACGTGGATTGGGTGAGTGATATCCATGACAGATGTGAGATTGTTAATTTAATGGTTTATCTAAGGTGGCAACTTAAACACACATCTGGGTGGATTGAGGCACCTGATGTCTATCAGGACTTGCCTGTTTCTCAACACCCAGTGCTCAACGGAGGGATCGGGTCATGTGGGGAAAAGTGCGCAAACCTCTGCAGAGTAACAAACTAATCATGATTAGCCGTGTCCCCGGTTATGGACAACTTGAGTATCTAGTACTTGAATATCATTGTGAATCTCAACATGTTACTTCTAATTAATGTTGTTGGGTTTTAATTATTTTTAATTGGGATTGAGAATGCTGTCAACCATTCTCAATGTTTCACAACCACCATGATAGTAATTAATCTTATTCCTTTGCAGTAGGGAAAAATTGGCTTTACGCAAAAACCTTATAACCATAGAGCTTTTCCACCAGCCAAATATGCATGTAGTGATAGCCATTGTTCATCATTCTCTATGGTGTGAATTTGCCAGTACATTCAATGTACTGACCCGTTTCGGGCTGCAACGTCTTCATGTTGCAGGTTTCTTACGACGAGTAAGTGATACGTTAGGGTTACGATTTCTACACTCAACTTTGCCGTTGGTGTTGATGGGAATCCACAACCTTGTTGCTTCCGCTATATTTGGATTGAGGTAATAGTATTTACGTTACTTTATACATGTGATTTACCTCTGTTATAAATCCTTCGAGTACTGTGTGTGTCAGCATACTGATCCAGGGATGACACGTAAGCACAGAGACTTGACCATTGAGGGTCGAACATCTTTCATTTTCTCTCTATCTTCTGCAGTGGTCGGGCATTGAGTCGACTCAACTTCACACCTTGTAACACAGGCAAGAACCCTTTCTTTGCTTGATCCATTTTGAACTTCTTCAAAATCTTGTCAAGGTATGTGCTTTGTGAAAGTCCAATTAAACGTCTTGATCTATCTCTATAGATCTTTATGCCTAATATGTAAGCAGCTTCACCGAGGTCTTTCATTGAAAAACTCTTATTCAAGTATCCCTTTATGCTATCCAGAAATTCTATATCATTTCCAATTAGTAATATGTCATCCACATATAATATCAGAAATGCTACAGAGCTCCCACTCACTTTCTTGTAAATACAGGCTTCTCCAAAAGTCTGTATAAAACCAAATGCTTTGATCACACTATCAAAGCGTTTATTCCAACTCCGAGAGGCTTGCACCAGTCCATAAATGGATCGCTGGAGCTTGCACACTTTGTTAGCTCCCTTTGGATCGACAAAACCTTCGGTTGCATCATATACAACTCTTCTTCCAGAAATCCATTCAGGAATGCAGTTTTGACATCCATGTGCCAAATTTCATAATCATAAAATGCGGCAATTGCTAACATGATTCGGACAGACTTAAGCATCGCTACGGTGAGAAGGTCTCATCGTAGTCAATCCCTTGAACTTGCCGAAAACCTTTTGCGACAAGTCGAGCTTTGTAGACAGTAATATTACCGTCAGCGTCAGTCTTCTTCTTGAAGATCCATTTATTCTCAATTGCTTGCCGATCATTGGGCAAGTCAAACCAAAGTCCATACTTTGTTCTCATACATGGATCCCATCTCAGATTTCATGGCTTCAAGCCATTTTGCGGAATCTGGGCTCACCATCGCTTCTTCATAGTTCGTAGGTTCATCATGATCTAGTAGCATGACTTCCAGAACAGGATTACCGTACCACTCTGGTGCGGATCTCACTCTGGTTGATCTACGAGGTTCAGTAGTATCTTGTTCTGAAGTTTCATGATCATTATCATTAGCTTCCTCACTAATTGGTGTAGGTGTCACAGAAACAGTTTTCTGTGATGCACTACTTTCCAATAAGGGAGCAGGTACAGTTACCTCGTCAAGTTCTACTTTCCTCCCACTCACTTCTTTCGAGAGAAACTCCTTCTCCAGAAAGTTTCCGAACTTAGCAACAAAAGTCTTGCCTTCGGATCTGTGATAGAAGGTGTATCCAATAGTCTCCTTTGGATATCCTATGAAGACACATTTCTCCGATTTGGGTTCGAGCTTATCAGGTTGAAGCTTTTTCACATAAGCATCGCAGCCCCAAACTTTCAGAAACGACAACTTTGGTTTCTTGCCAAACCATAGTTCATAAGGCGTCGTCTCAACGGATTTTGATGGTGCCCTATTTAACGTGAATGCGGCCGTTTCCAAAGCATAACCCCAAAACGATAGCGGTAAATCAGTAAGAGACATCATAGATCACACCATATCTAGTAAAGTACGATTACGATGTTCGGACACACCATTACGCTATGGTGTTCCGGGTGGCGTGAGTTGCGAAACTATTCCGCATTGTTTCAAATGTACACCAAACTCGTAACTCAAATATTCTCCTCCACGATCAGATCGTAGAAACTTTATTTTCTTGTTACAATGATTTTCAACTTCACTCTGAAATTCTTTGAACTTTTCAAACGTTTCAGACTTATGTTTCATTAAGTAGATATACCCATATCTGCTTAAATCATCTGTGAAGGTGAGAAAATAACGATATCCGCCACGAGCCTCAATATTCATCAGACCACATACATCTGTATGTATGATTTCCAACAAATCTGTTGCTCTCTCCATAGTACCGGAGAACGGCGTTTTAGTCATCTTGCCCATGAGGCACGGTTCGCAAGTACCAAGTGATTCATAATCAAGTGGTTCCAAAAGTCCATTAGTATGGAGTTTCTTCATGCGCTTTACACCGATATGACCTAAACGGCAGTGCCACAAATAAGTTGCACTATCATTATCAACTTTGCATCTTTTGGTTTCAACATTATGAATATGTGTGTTACTACTATCGAGATTCAATAAGAATAGACCACTCTTCAGGGGTGCATGACCATAAAAGATATTACTCATATAAATAGAACAACCATTATTCTCTGATTTAAATGAATAACCATATCGCATCAAACAAGATCCAGATATAATGTTCATGCTTAACGCTGGCACCAAATAACAATTATTTAGGTCTAATATTAATCCCGAAGGTAGATGTAGAGGTAGCGTGCCGACCGCGATCACATCGACTCTGGAACCGTTTCCCATGCGCATCGTCACCTCGTCCTTAGCCAATCTTCGCTTAATCCGTAGTCCCTGTTGCGAGTTGCAAATATTAGCAACAGAACCAGTATCAAATACCCAGGTGCTACTGCGAGCATTAGTAAGGTACACATCAATAACATGTATATCACATATACCTTTGTTCACCTTGCCATCCTTCTTATCCGCCAAATACTTGGGGCAGTTCCGCTTCCAGTGACCAGTCTGCTTGCAGTAGAAGCACTCAGTTTCAGGCTTAGGTCCAGACTTGGGTTTCTTCTCTTGAGCAGCAACTTGCTTGCTGTTCTTCTTGAAGTTCTCCTTCTTCTTCCCTTTGCCCTTTTTCTTGAAACTAGTGGTCTTGTTGACCATCAACACTTGATGCTCCTTTTTGATTTCTACCTCCGCAGCTTTCAGCATTGCGAAGAGATCGGGAATAGTCTTATTCATCCCTTGCATATTATAGTTCATCACGAAGCTCTTGTAGCTTGGTGGCAGTGATTGGAGAATTCTGTCAATGACGCAATCATCTGGAAGATTAACTCCCATTTGAATCAAGTGATTGTTATACCCAGACATTTTGAGTATATGCTCACTGACAGAACTGTTCTCCTCCATTTTGCAGCTATAGAACTTATTGGAGACTTCATATCTCTCAATCCGGGCATTTGCTTGAAATATTAACTTCAACTCCTGGAACATCTCATATGCTCCATGACGTTCAAAACGTCGTTGAAGTACCGGTTCTAATCTGTAAAGCATGGCACACTGAACTATCGAGTAGTCATCAGCTTTGCTCTGCCAGATGTTCACAACATCTGGTGTTGCTCCAGCAGCAGGCCTGGCACCCAGCGGTGCTTCCAGGACGTAATTCTTCTGTGCAGCAATGAGGATAATCCTCAAGTTATGGACCCAGTCCGTGTAATTGCTACCATCATGTTTCAACTTTGCTTTCTCAAGGAACGCATTAAAATTCAACGGAACAACAACACGGGCCATTTATCTACAATCATACATAAACAAGCAAGATACTATCAGGTACTAAGTTCATGATAAATTTAGGTTCAGTTAATCATATTACTTAAAGAACTCCCACTTAGATAGACATCCCTCTAATCATCTAAGTGATTACGTGATCCAAATCAACTAAACCATGTCCGATCATCACATGAGATGGAGTAGTTTCATTGGTGAACATCACTATGTTGATCATATCTACTATATGATTCACGCTCGACCTTTCGGTCTCCGTGTTCCGAGGCCATATCTGTATATGCTTGGCTCGTCAAGTATAACCTGAGTATTCCGCGTGTGCAACTGTTTTGCACCCGTTGTATTTGAACGTAGAGCCTATCACACCCGATCATCACGTGGTGTCTCAGCACGAAGAACTTTCGCAATGGTGCATACTCAGGGAGAACACTTCTTGATAATTTAGTGAGAGATCATCTTATAATGCTACCGTCAATCAAAGCAAGATAAGATGCATAAAAGATAAACATCACATGCAATCAGTATAAGTGATATGATATGGCCATCATCATCTTGTGCTTGTGATCTCCATCTCCAAAGCACCGTCATGATCACCATCGTCACCGGCGCGACACCTTCATCTCCATCGTAGCATCGTTGTCGCCTCGCCAATCTTATGCTTCCACGACTATCGCTACCGCTTAGTGATAAAGTAAAGCATTACAGCGCGATTGCATTGCATACAATAAAGTGACAACCATATGGCTCCTGCTAGTTGCCGATAACTCAGTTACAAAACATGATCATCTCATACAATAAAATTTAGCATCATGTCTTGACCATATCACATCACAACATGCCCTGCAAAAACAAGTTAGACGTCCTCTACTTTGTTGTTGCATGTTTTACATGGCTACTACGGGCTTAAGCAAGAACCAATCTTACCTACGCATCAAAACCACAATGATAGTTTGTCAAGTTGGTGTTGTTTTAACCTTCGCAAGGACCGGGCGTAGCCACACTCGGTTCAACTAAAGTTGGAGAAACTGTCACCCGCAAGCCACCTATGTGCAAAGCACGTCGGGAGAACCGGTCTCGCGTAAGCGTACGCGTAATGTTGGTCCGGGCCGCTTTGTCCAACAATACCGCCGAACCAAAGTATGACATGCTGGTAAGCAGTATGACTTATATCGCCCACAACTCACTTGTGTTCTACTCGTGCATATAACATCAACATATAAAACCTAGGCTCGGATGCCACTGTTGGGTTTCGTAGTAATTTCAAAAAAAAATCCTACGCTCACGCAAGATCATGGTGATGCATAGCAACGAGAGGGGAGAGTATGATCTACGTACCCTTGTAGATCGACAACGGAAGCGTTTGGTTGATGTAGTCGTACGTCTCCATGGCCCGACCGATCAAGCACCGAAACTACGGCACCTCCGAGTTCTAGCACACGTTTAGCTCGATGACGATCCCCGGAATCCGATCCAGCAAAGTGTCGGGGAAGAGTTCCGTCAGCACGATGGCGTGGTGACGATTTTGATGTACTACCGTCGCAGGGCTTCGCCTAAGCACCGCTACAATATTATCGAGGACTATGGTGGAAGGGGGCACCGCACACGGCTAAGAATATGATCACGTGGATCAACTTGTGTCTCTAGGGGTGCCCCTGCCTCCGTATATAAAGGTTCAAGGGAGGTGGGCCGGCCGGCCAAGGTGTGGCGTGCCAGGAGGCGTCCTACTCCTTCTGGGAGTAGGACTCCCCCCTTTCCTAGTTGGAATAGGATTCGTGGAGGGGGGAAAGAGGAGAGAGAGGAGGAAGGGGGGCCGGCCCCCTCTCCTTGTCCAATTCGGACCAAGGGGGGGAGGGGCGCGCGGCCCATCTCTGGTCACCTCTCCTCTCTTCCACTAAGGCCCACTAAGGCCCATATACCTCCCGGGGGGTTCCGGTAACCTCCCGGTACTCCGGTAAAATCCCGATTTCACCCGGAACACTTCCGATATCCAAACATAGGCTTCCAATATATCAATCTTTATGTCTCGACCATTTCGAGACTCCTCGTCATGTCCGTGATCACATCCGGGACTTCGAACAACCTTCGGTACATCAAAATGCATAAACTCATAATATAACTGTCATCGTAACCTTAAGCGTGCGGACCCTACGGGTTCGAGAACAATGTAGACATGACCGAGACACGTCTCCGGTCAATAACCAATAGCGGAACCTGGATGCTCATATTGGCTCCTACATATTCTACAAAGATCTTTTATCGGTCAGACCGCATAACAACATACGTTGTTCCCTTTGTCATCGGTATGTTACTTGCCCGAGATTCGATCGTCGGTATCCTATACCTAGTTCAATCTCGTTACCAGCAAGTCTCTTTACTCGTTCTGTAATACATCATCCCGCAACTAACTCATTAGTTGCAATGCTTGCAAGGCTTAAGTGATGTGCATTACTGAGAGGGCCCAGAGATACCTCTCCGACAATCGGAGTGACAAATCCTAATCTCGAAATACGCCAACCCAACATGTACCTTTGGAGACACCTGTAGAGCTCCTTTATAATCACCCAGTTACGTTGTGACGTTTGGTAGCACACAAAGTGTTCCTCTGGCAAATGGGAGTTGCATAATCTCATAGTCATAGGAACATGTATAAGTCATGAAGAAAGCAATAGCAACATACTAAATGATCGGGTGCTAAGTTAATGGAATGGGTCATGTCAATCAGATCATTCAACTAATTATGTGATCCCAGTAATCAAATAACAACTCTTTGTCCATGGTTAGGAAACATAACCATCTTTGATTAACGAGCTAGTCAAGTAGAGGCATACTAGTGACAGTCTGTTTGTCTATGTATTCACACATGTATTATGTTTCCGGTTAATACAATTCTAGCATGAATAATAAACTTTTATCATGATATAAGGAAATAAATAATAACTTTATTATTGCCTCTAGGGCATATTTCCTTCACCTAAGTGGGAAACCGTTTAGGTTGTGATCAGTGTGAACAGGTTTGCAATTCAATATAGCATGGAGTAATTTGGAATGTGACGAGACGCAAGCTCAAAATTTATTGACGGTTCTAGTTTCGAAGTGCGGCACTATTCCCGGATGGAGTACTTCTTTTTCTACTCCCTCCTTTCCGGTTTTATAGGGCTTATCTCAAAATTTTAGTTTTTCCATTTTGTAAGGCTCAACTTGGTTGTCCCCAACACATGTTCAGATTCCAAGGTGCATTAAATCATTGCATGCAAGTATTAAGAGAAAATTGACCAATGCATGTACTTTATGCATGCATGCATTGCAATTAATGCATTAAACCTATCTCTCGGGACTTCTCGCACGCACCATCGTGCCACCCACAAAAACTTGTACTTTGAGTTTTGTAGTACGTTATACAGGAAGAGAAGAGGTGCACACATGCACTCTGTCCTCTCACACACGCGTCTATTTTTTCTCGAAAAGGAGGATGATGACCCCCGGCCTCTGCATCTGGGAGTCACACACGCAAATTATTGAAATATATCGAGTGCAGTGCTTTGATGTGTCGCGTCAACTCGTACATCAACGAGAAGTTTGATTATCCTCTCCCTCGCGGACTTAACTGCACATGCCTTTGGTTGTATGACAGGTTGGCCACACACCTGTAGGGCCCACCTGTCATACACGCAAAGGCAGGAGCGACTAGGAGAAGCTTTCGCTACACGCTCTCCCTCCCGCACGCGGTGGACATGCAGCAGTTCAATCGGTGTCAGATGGCCAGAAGCGTACTGTAGTACTCCTATAGTGCAGTAGTATTCCATCATTGTTCGACTTCCCGAAGAGGCGAAGAGCCAAGCGCAGCCCGGACACTCGTGTGGCAGTTTCATGTGTATAGTAGTCTAGGATAGCGTGTACTGTGCCTGTAAGCTTAAAATCGTTGGGGTCGGCTCCATGCTATGTGGCCGTCTCGAAGTTAATTTTTTTTAAAATAGTCTTCTAGCCCTACCCGAAAACTGCCGCGCGTACTGCCTGGGAAAAGCCCCGCCCTCAACTTTTAACTACGTGAAAACAGTTTGAGCTTGTTCGTTCTATATAAATACAGTACTTACTGTATGTTTATTCACCCGTGGGGTTGTTCAATGAATGGAGGGGCGGGGAGCACAAGTGAACAATACTATAGTACTACTAGTAGTAAGTAGGAGTCGTACAGTAGTCATCTTAAATAGAGAGTTTCTTTTCTTTAATGCCACGTACACAAATTGAAACGCTTATTGTGGAGAGAAAAAAGATAATCACTCCACTATATATGGACGCAGGGGCCTGAGCGCTTGCTTTACTAGGGTTGCTCTCTTCATTCTCTCATCCTCTCTAGATATAAACAAGACAGCGGTAGCGACATTTTCTCTCTGCTCACCGCTGGTCACAGATCCGGTTGGATCCCTTCGGCCGGTGTGTGTAGAGGACTAAAAGGTGCATCGTTCATGTGGTCATCGCCGCCGAGGGAGGAAACCCACAGCTGCCGGAGGGGCCCAATCCTCTGCCCGTGCTGTTCTCTCCGACACATGGCCGGCTCGGGAGGTCCTCCGACCCTTGTTCCTCCCTGCCGTATTGTCTGCAGATCCGACCCGCCGCTGCCGACATCCCGGCGACCCTCAGGCATAAGTTCTTCGAAAGCGGCCTTGCTCTACTGCCCCAGCTCCCCACGTGTCTGCATGTGCATCTTTTTCTACTCCCATCAGCTCTTCCAAAGCCACCTAAATTTTTAGTATTATTAGAGGTAAAGCTACTTCATGCATTCGAATCTAGGGCTTTGTTCAAACAATGAAGAAAGGGGGGAAAGTTGTAGCATGAATCTAGGACTTTATTCAAAGAGGAAATAATATGGTGAAAGTAGTAGAGACCGGATACCCAACCGGTCTCTTGGTTGAAAAGGGAAATAATGGGAAAACACAATACAAACTGGATAAGGAACAGATCTATTATTAGTTGAAAAAAGGATAAAAAGTGGCGGCTGGTGGACAAGTCAATAGAGTATGTCTAGGATTAGATTTGCTGCCATCACGTAGTAAAAGGTCTCCAGGATTAGATTTGCTGCCCTCACATAGTAAAAGGTCTCAGGATTAGATTTGCTGCCCTCACATAGTAAAAGGTCTCCAGGATTAGATTTGCTGCCCTCACATAGTAAAAGGTCTCCAGGATTAGATTTGCTGCCCTCACATAGTACAATGGCACTCCTGCTGTTTTCCCCAGTATGATAAGTAAGTTGCTCCTTTACGCTGCTGAGTGTCCTGGTGTCCCCACGGTCCCATGTCCTTAAACCAACTCTTTAGCTGTTGTTGATTTACTATGTCTGGTAAACAAGCAATGCCACCATTAAAGTAATCCCATATTTGAGGAATCTCATTGTTGATCGTAATGCTTCTGGTAACACGAAGCATCGCTGACGTTTTAAAATTTCTATTGTCCTTGTGTGATTGCCATGAACATAATTAAGATGCTTCTTTTCATTTTGTATATGTTCCGTATATTCTTATTGACTAGCAACTGTTTACTTTCTATCTTTTTGTGCAGATAGGGATATCCATTTCACCTTGTTGCTATTGTGACCTTTTGGTGAACTGCAAAAAACACTTTTTTGGAATGATTGTCTTGTGTAGTTCAACTAAAATGTCACGAGGGCAACATCTCTCAATTTTGGTGGAACTGCACAAAATGGTGATTGGAGTTTCCAAAATCTCCGTCAAGTTCTGCTGGTAATCTCGTGCAACATTTTATTAGCCTTTGCAAGATGGAGCCGTCACTGTCACCACAATGGCACTTATTTTAGTGGAACTGCACAAAAGGATAAGAAAATTATAGTTGCACCTTACATGAGCCGGACAGCCAACCTTAATGTTCCTCAATTTTAGTGCAACTACTAAAGAAGAACCTGCCAGCTCACAAGAGCAAGTACTTCTTGCTAGCTGAATGATGCAATCTTTGCTTCATTTAAGGTGAACTGCAGAAAAAGGCGCATGAATTGAATCATGGAACTCCAGGCAGACCTCATCCAAGTAGAGTTGGAGGTTGAGTTCAAGGAGGCCGCTATTAAAGCGAAATCATGCTCTCCTGTCTCCTTGTTTGTGCTGTGCAAACAGGAATACTCAACTACAGATGTTGTGACGGTCAAGAGCATTCGCCAAGTTCTTCGATTGTATGACATGGCTAGCCAAGATGGATTTAATCCCGATATTCACTTTACCAAAAGGCTCTAATGGGTTGGTTCTGAATCTTGCAAGCTGGGAATCAGTGAGATGTGTAGGCATCTTTGTTGTACTTATTATTTGTATCTTATTTGTTGGTTCTGAATCTTGCAAGCTGGGAATCAATGAGATGTGTAGGCATCTTTGTTGTACTTATTATTTGGATCTTATTTGTTGGTTCTGAATCTTGCAAGCTGGGAAACACGACATGATGATGAAGAGGACAACAACCATAACAAACAGTTCAAACTCGGTAGTATTATCTTTGTGAAAGTGCGACAAATGTGATGATCGTGTGCGTCCTGAGAATAATAATTCTAATTGTTGTGCATGTCGATCCTATGGCACTGATAGATCGAGCGAATGCATTACTTGTTTTAGGTACAAATTTCTATTAAAGCTAATTAAATTTAAGTAAAGTGACCACTAACTCCTGTTATTATAGTACCAATACAGACCCGCTCATGAACCGACGTCTGGCCGAGGGTGCATCTTCTACCGGGCATGCAGCGGACGAGGGAGGGGTAGTAACTGTTGTCGCCTGTACACACTCAGCTTACTGTTGAATCCAGTTCCCCAAGAGCTGAAAAACGAACTGCTGCCGCCGCCTACACACTCGTTCACTCGAAGAGACTCCAATGGCGATTCGAGGGGTGAGCCTGCTGGATGTGGACTTCAGCAAGGAGTTCCCCTTTGAGTTCGTCGTTTAGTCCTATGGCTGCACCAAGTTGAATGTGATGTACACCAAAGATACGAACTCGGTGAAGCTCTGCCTTGCCTCAGTCCTATGGCTGCACCAGGTTCTAGAGCATTCTCCTATTTCATCGGCAGCGCCAACTGCACCTTCGCTACGGTGGAGAGAAGTAAGAACGCGATGATTCAGCCATCTGGTGCAACAAGCTTGACGACATCTAGAAGCAATACAAGATCATCAGCAACGGGAAGGAGAACGACTCCGTGGTTGACCTCGCTGAGACCATCATCGACCCCTGATACGCCAACATGAAAGAAGACGACCTGAACACATGGGAGGTACCTCTGAATCTAGCCTACATAACCTACGCGGCTAAGGGCGCATACGCATGCTACGACATGTACATGCAGATCTTGGACATGAGGGCGTGTCTGCTTCCCGTAACCGACGAGTACACTGACAGCCGCAGCGTCATGATCAAGCGTGCCAGGAAGGTTTAGATGTTGTATTTTATCTGTTTATAAGCACTTTTATCATCTGAGTGTTTCATGCATTAGCCTATGTGTCGTAATTATCAGTTTTGTCTGAAATATTTCTTTTAAGAACCCATTAACCTGATTGCTTTTTAGTGGCAATTTGCTTATGTATGTAAACTGGTTCACTTGTCCGTAAAAAAAACTAGTTCACTCGGCTGCCGTGCTTTGAATCTCCTTCCTCCCAACATATTCCCCTCCTCAGGTGGACCCAGCAGGTCTCTGAATTTACTCCCACTTTCTTTTTCGATGTAAACTGAGTTTTCTCCCAGTACTTTCCCTAGAACCAACTCAACTGTCCCACGTCTAGCCTAAAAAATAATAATACCCCACGTACTATTAACTCATCAAATTAAAATGATATTTTATTTCGTAAGTTGAAAGTTCTTACAAAATAATAATAATAATTTCTTATATATAACTTGGCAAGTTAACTCCTAGTGATTGCGTACATAAGCTTGCAAAGATTTTACTGACGTGCAATCATGTGTTTATGTTTTTATAACATTTCTCCGTCTAGCCCAACACGATATTTTCACCCAGCCCAGCAAGTCCGCGGCTTTCGAGAAAAATGCAAATGGGATTTAAATGGGCTGCATAGATGCTACATCATTGTTTCACCCATCCCACGAAATGGACTAAAAAACAAATGGACTGACAGCTGGGTCCACGGCCACAGCCCAGTTTTTTTGTGATTTGCCAAGTAAGTCGCTTTGTCAGGCCTGTTGGGCTGCAAATTTTTCAAGACGAGGAGAGCTTTCATTCGGCTGGCCGACAAAATGGCCCATCAGTAATGAGAAATGGGTTGTACAATTTTAAAACACATCAAACCGGCAATTAGTTTCAAATATCTTTTTTTCATTTCAAGATTTTAAATTACATTAATTTTTATGCATGGAGAATTTGTTGGATTTTATATTGATATACATTTATTTTTAAAATCAGTTTGTATGTGAGTCGAAAATTCGGGATTAAAAACAGTTCGGACCGCACCTAAATATGCAAAATTTCATATAATTTTTTAACCGTGGCCACAATTTGGGCTATAATGCTAACAAAAATAATATGGGCTCCAAAAAAAACCTTAAGAATTAGCAAATGGGCTGAAAATTATTAGAAATAATGGCAGATGGGTTGTATGCTGTTTTCCACAGATTTGAGGCTTTCCTAAAAAAAGGTTGACGCACAAGCAGTGATTGTTGGATGTCCATCCAACGGTTGTCGTGCTTCTTCAATCTCTGCTCTTCCTGCTCCAGCCACTCAAACAAGCGCCAGCGGGATAACCTGCTCCCTCCTCCCCGCGGCCGGCTGTGCTGCCGCGCAGGCCTCACCGCCCCACCGTACTCCCATCGCTGGCCTAGCCGTCTCTCTACTCACCCACACCTGTTCTTATTCTCCGGCGACGGCAGACGAACCAGTAAACCCTCGTACAGTCGTACTCCCCTCCACGTGGGAAACAACTGCCGAGTCTTCCCTGCCTCCGTGTCGTTCCCTTCCTAGGCCTCGCCGTCGTCCACCGCCCTGGTGCTCTCAGCGCGGCCTGGTCAACATGGTCAATGATCGACATGCATCTGAAGTGGACTGTACGTGGAGAGGCCGACAGCTGGGTCCACGGCCGCACGCAAGGAAATGCCTCCTTATTACGCGCAAAATAATGATTCCTCCACCTGACATCAGGGACCCACCGAAAGGGCCTCTGTATTTCACGAAAAAACGTTACCGCCGCTGACAGCTCGGACCCACCAGCTATATCTTCGCACGCAAGGAAGTGCCTCCTTATTACGCACAAAAAAATGAATACCCCCCTATTAGCTGGGACCCAGTATAGTGGCAGGCTGACTTGTGGGCCTACTAAGTTGACGGGGACGGAGGGCTTTGTCAACTTAGTCAATATGCACAATTCTAGCTCCAGTGACCGTACGATGTCCATCCAACGGCCGTAGTGCTTCTTTAACCTCTGGTCTTCTTGCTCCAGCCGCCCAAACCAGCGCCGGTCGTGCCTCGTGCTCCTGCCTCCCGTGGATGGCTGCGATGCGGCGAAGGCCTCACCGCCCCCTACTACTCCCACCGCTGGCCAGGCCATCCCTCTACTCACCCACACCCCCTGTTATTCTACGGCGACGGCAACCTCACACCGCAGCGAACCAGTGAACCCTCGTACTCCTCTACGCGTGGGCATCCACTGCCGCATCTTCCCCGGCTCCGCGTTGTCCCCTTCCTAGGCCTCGCCGTCGTCCAACGCCTTGGTGCTCTCGGCGCGGCGTGGTCAACGTGGTCAAGGAACGACTTCCATCGGACGTGGACTGTACGTGGAGAGGCTGACAGCTGGGTCCACAGCCGTAGCAAGGAAGTGCCTCCTTATTATGTGCAAAATAATTATTCCTCCACCTGACAGCGGGACCCACAGGACGGGCCACCGTATTTCGCGAAAAAAACGTTTCCCCTTGACTGCTTGGACCCACCAGCTACATCTTTGCACGCAAGGAAGTGCGTCCAGGCAAAAAAAACAATTCCCCCCTGACTGCTGGGACCCACTAGCTACATCTTCGCTGGCAAGGAAGTGCCTGACAGTCGGGACCCACCTAGTCGAAGCGTACATAGCGTTGTCATTCTGGTCACGAACGTGTACGTACATACTAGTCGATGTAGAGGCGCGCACGTGTCGTAGTAGAGGCACACACGTAGCATTTACACGTACGTACAGCGGCCAGGGTGCAAGAAAGAAAATACGGCCGCGCATGTGTACATACGGGCAGGGTCTCGAAAGCCTACTCGCGCATACGTACGGCCAGGGCTCGTGTACATGGCTGGGTCGGAACGGAGAAACAGCGTCGTCATCGTGTTCATGGGGAGGCAACGGAATGCGTCGTGTTCATGGGGAGGCAACGGAATGTGTCATGTTCATGGGGAGGCAACGGAATGCGTCGTGTTCATCGGGAGGGCTTGGATGGAACAGTCGATGGAAACGAGGCCTGGCATACCGTAGAATGGAGGAAACGGCCTAGTGTTCGACCGGCCACGTTCGAAACAGGATCCTGTTCATCGGGAGGGGTCTGGCGTACCTCAAAACGGAGGAAACGGACCTCCTACGGTCGAAACAGGGGTCCTGTTGATCGGGAGGGGTGTGGCGTACCGCAAAACGGATGAAACGGACTTGTGTTGGAGCGCTACGGTCGAAACAGGGGTCCTGTTCATCGGGAGGGGTGTGGCGTACCACAAAACGGGACTCCACGGGATACTGTTCATCTCCACCGTCGACCCCCTCCAGCCTCCATGAGCTACTGTTCATCCACTGTCGACCTCCTCCAGCCTCCACCTGCGACTGTTCATCCACGGGCTCCTGTTCATCCAGCCTCCACCGCGTGCTACTCCACCGGCTACTGTTCAACCAGGCCTCTCCACGGGCTCCTGTTCAACCACCCCTCCTCAGGCTACTGTTCATCCTGCCCTCCACCATCTACTGTTCATCCAGCCCTCCATGGGGTGGTCCTGTTCATCCAGCCCTCCATGAGATCCTGTTCATCCAGCCCAAACCGGCTCGATCGATCGGGGTCCTGTTCATCCAGAGGCAATACCACGGGGTCCTGTTCATCCACCCCCACCGGGAACTGTTCATCCCCCCCCCCCCCCCCCCGCTACGCTCACTGTTCATCTAGAGGCAGCATCGATCGGCTTCAGTTAGCAGCAGTAGCGAAGGAATCGCTCGATCGGGTTCAGTTAACAGCCACCAATCGATCGCTCGGGTTCAGTAACGCGTAGCTTGCAGTGCAATCGCTCGGGTTCAGGTAGAGCCCAACGCCTCGCTCGGGTTCAGTTAGAGCCAACGCCTCGCACACACGCACGTACGTGTACGAGAGAAACGCGCATCGCTCAGCCCCCAACCTCCCACCGTAACCGGGAACTCCGCGAAATTTTCCTCGCCCTCGCTTCTACCATGGTTTTTTCCGTCATGGACAGCCCAAAGAATGTCATGCAGCTGCGTCTCCGGCCCGTCCGGGATGAAAAGCGCATTTTCTGTCATGATTTTTTGTCATAGAAGTAGGAGCCCACCACATCTATGATGATACCGGGTTTTGTCACAATTATCGTCATAGAAGTGTCATATGTATGACAGAAAAAAATTCGTCCGGCCCAAAATGTCACGGATATGTCTTTTTTGTAGTGGTATTAAGTCATCTTATGAAAACCAAATAGTATACACATAGGCGTGGTGCATTAACTCTCACGTTGGTTGCTCAACCCGGCGGCGGGCGGGGTGTCGGTTTGCTCAACGGCGGTCCCACATGAAAGTGAAAATGCTAGGAAACACGCCATCCCTAAGCCATGTGTCGTGCCGGACGGGCCGTGTTGTACTCCCGATTCCCGAGCGTGTGGGGGTGCGACGTGAACGCAACAAGCCTTTCCTTTTACCAGCAATGTGCTCGTGCGTTGCGACGGATCCAAAGTAGTAGAATAGTAGTGTTTGTTCACAAACTTGAAAGAAATCACTATTGTTTTGATATACTCCTAATATATTACTCCCTTCGTACCTAAATATTTGTCTTTATTGAGATTTAAATGGACTATCACATACGGATTATATAGACATATTCTAGTGTTTCTAGCAAGATGCCCGCGCATTGCATGAAGTTGATGGAAAAGGTAAGCACAACTTATAAATTGACGGATGGAGTACTAGTTACAGTGATGCATATAATTAAGCAAAGGGATCGCACATGTCGGTATTGACTGGAACGAGAATGCAACAGCACAATAAGAATTAAGGCCACGATGATGCGATCACAGTGGTGGTTACAGATGGCAAGAAGAAAGATGGATCCACGAACATACGACCTCCTCCTCCTCAACTTAGTGCGCCGGGCCACCGACCGGCGGCTAAGGAGCGGCGGCTTTTGTGGCGAGGTCGAGGTGCTTCTCAGCAAAGGCATACAAGGCTTCCAGCCGGTTGAGGAAGGCCAACGTCATAGCTTCCTCACTGGCCTTGTAGATACCTATGTACATGATTTCCTCATACATGTGGATGTGTAGGTCGATGAATTCTTGCAGGGCGAGGCGCCTCGCGGCGAGCGCGACCTCCAGGTGGACATTCTTTGTGGTGTCGGCGGTAGTCGCAGGACCACCAGTGCTTGAAAGAGGTTCCGGCCATGGAGGCCGATTAGGGTGGCAGGCAATGAGGAGCCCGGGCGCGCGGGCTGGAGGAGTACGGCGATGTCGTCCGCGAGCTTCTTAAGGACAGTGAACTTGTTGCTGGTGGCAACGATCATCTGGTCCAACTGAGAGTCATAGTTGGCGTCAAGGCGGCCATCTACCAGCCGGTCTCCAACACCGTCTGGAGACGATCCTCAGCGCCATGCCGCAGGCCAGTGTCATGGACCATCTGGCGCAGCCGCTGGCCGCTCACAAGCATCGCCGCCATGGGTCTGGAGTGAGCTCTTTTGCACTTAGTGTAGGTGCTTAGGCAAATGCTTAGGTGCGTACGATGTGGTAGATGCATTAGAATGGAGGGGCGCCTTTATATGAGGGTAATGAGGGCAAACTGCGTTGCATTCACATCGTGCAGCCTCTTTTCCTGGACCTCCTCCCATTACTTCCCTCATGCATTAATTAAAGAAGGATGCATTGGCCGTTCAACATATCGGGAACCGCTACTCCCTCCCTCGTCTGCATTAAAGCCATATCGAGAACTGCACCGCCCGCTGTCAAATCGAATACTCCCTCCGTGTAGGTGAGTATTTAGTCATCTTATGAAAACCAAATAGTAAACACATAGGCGTGGTGCATTAACTCTCACGTTGTTTCTTATTTTTTGACATAAATAGAGGAATCAACCAAGAAGAGATGTGGGGCTTGTATGCTTTTAATGACTTGAGACTATCAAACATGACATGAAGTGGTCAGTTCGTTGCACAAGAACAAATACAACCCACGTCAGCACACACGCATCTTATATAGCATCACATCCAATGGCTATAAAAGATGAATGAGACCAAATTATATCTCATCTAGATGAGTTCTAGCAAAACTGTATTACTAATACTTAGTACTCCTGCGCCATGTATCATATATTAGTATCATGTAGTACTTTATTTATTTATGAGGTATCCAGATGGCACTGCACCGCCAAGAAAAGAGGGTAATATCAAAATTATGGACTACTTTTTTGAGTATGTTGGTAAGGTCCGGTCATAGTCAGTTGTTGAAATCTCTAAAAAGACAAATACTCCCTCCGTCTGGAAATACTTGTCATGAAAATGGATAAAAGGAAATGTATCCAGACATATTTTAGTTTTAGATACATCTCTTTTTATCCATTTTGATGACAAGTATTTTCGGACGGAGGGAGTAGAAAACAGAGTTGGTGATGATGGTGTGCGTGCCATCCTGCAATATAGGCCGTCGGATTTATATCTAACGGATAGGAAAGAAACTATGGCAATTTTGCAAAAATATACCCACACGTCTCTCCACGTTCGCAAAATAAGGCCTTCCCTCGTTCAACCTTTTCTCTCACAAGATAAACTACTCATACAAATGCATCTTGAGGTGTCCATAGAATTGAAGAGAGGGATGATGTGTGTGTGTGTGTGCGCGCGCTATTGATAAAGAGTGCCATCGAATTTGTGTGTGCCCACGTCAAATATATAGGGTGGCTGGCCTACTGGAACGTGAGATGTGACATGTGCAGTTTGTCTCTGTGGCATGGATACCTACCTGCAGCGCCCGACTATCGGTGTGTGGTGGGGGAAGAGGGAGGCCCAATTAACTATAGAGGTACAATGGCTGGTATATGTGTGGAGGAGGAGAGAGGCCTACCTCATGTATTAAGGAGATCGATCTGCCTCATGTATTAAGGGAGATCGATCGGCATCCATGCATATGTGCAGGAGAGGAATAAGGTTGGGAGAGAGACAGAGCTAGAGTGTTGGAGGGGGTGGTAGTGGAGTTTCTTCTAACAAATGGTGGGATAGGCTTGCTAGACAAACGGAGGGCACGGCCGCAATATCAATAAGAGAGGAGATGGCTGCTTGTTGTCTGTGCACGTGCGTGTGAGAGACGGGTCAGGAGGCATGCACGAATGATGAGGGGGATGATGTGGCTGTGGTAAGCAGACATAACTACATAGGAAGATCAATCGCCCTTTGTTAGAGAAAGGAGAGACATAACTTGTGAGGTACGTCGATCGATGGGGGGGTAGTTAAAGTCGATCTAGGTATATGTTGGGAGATCGATCGGTATACATGCATGTGTGTGTTAGAAGCAAATGAGGCACGAGGAGAAGGATAGAGAGAGAGGGATGCATGTAGGAGGTGGTACGAGAGGCATACTATATCGAGGGGGGAGGAGTGTGCGAGTATGAGAACGATGAAAAGAGTGGTGGGAGTGAGGCATGGACGGTGACAAGAGAAGAGGGGAAGCTTGTGTTTGTGCTAGGCACACCTGGCTAGAGAGGCATATCGATCGATGTGTGCCGTAAATAAGGAGCTAGGGGGCCTACACACACCGTGGGTGAACGAACTAAAGTGAAAAGACGAATTTGCGCGATGGAGTTAGAGAATGCTGAGGGAGGGTACGAGGGATGCGGGTGTGTGCATGCACAAGAGAAATTTAGCACTAGCTACAAAGATAAGAGGGTTGTGTGGGTGTAAAAGACGAATAGAGATCATATATACTTCATTATAAAAAGCAAATTTGGATATTTGAAGAATTTATCATAGTGTTTCAAACCGACGCATGTGTGAATATATATAACGGTGCTACACATGGTGTGGTTATGAACATGTTATACTACATTTAATATGTTTTGTCTCTACTCTTATAAAAACAGAGTTGTTGATGATGGTGTGCCTGCCATCCTACATTATAGGCCGTCCGATTTATATCTGGCAGATAGCACGAAAACTATGATGGTTGAAGTTGGCAACAATCATGATTGTAGATTCTTATTGAAATAGAGAAACGGATTCAAATTCAGTTCGAATTGCAGCGGTAGTATAGACATTTGGAATGCACTAAAATGTTGGTATGAGTAGGTTACATGCATTATACAGCAAGCGAAAAAGTTTAATCGGACATAACATGGATTCATACTCCCTCCTTCCATCTATATAGGGCGTAATGAGATTTTTAATACCGCCTTTGACTATTGACAAGATTAATAGTACATGACATGCACAATGTGAAAATTATATCATTGAAAGAACCTTTCACAGACGAATTTAACGGTGTGCTTTGTGTAAGTTGCATGTCATATATCATTGCTCTAATATTTGGTCAAAATTAGCATCGAAAAACGCATTAGGCCCTATATAGATGGAAGGAGGGAGTAGCTTTGAATAGCATTTGTATAGTAAAACGGGGCAAGACTCTCTCTTTGTGTGGTGTGAATAGTTTTATTTTTTTCATTTTCTTTTTGGTTGAGGGAAGTGCGAATTGATTTGGTACGTACAAGTACAATATTACTACATGTTAGGCTTGTCCCTAAAATTCAACCCGCGTCTTGTTATATCCTGAAAATTCAGATGTCGTGCTCCCAAAACTGGCGCCTTCACAACCCGCGCCTTGCTATCCCGAAATTACAACGGGCGCAAAAACTCCCGCCAGCTGCCAAATCCCGACACGTGAAATCCCCCTTCTAACCCTGAGCTGAAGGGCCGCTAGTTCAAATCGGTGGGGGGTACTTTTGTAACACACCCTACATTTTGGAAAAGCGCGTCCCTATGTCATGCTTCACCCCCTCCCATCGCCCCCTTTTCGCCATTCGAAATCCCAGGCCGCCATAACCTCTCCGCTCCAGCCGAGAAACCCCACCCTCCTCTGTCCGCCCCATCACCGCTGCCCAGCCGGAGCCTCTTCCCCGACGACATCGTCCACCGCAACAGCTCGACGTCCCTCGTCCACCTCCCCGGATGAGGATCCGCCGTCCATCTCGCCGTCCCGCCGGTTCAGCCGCCCCGTCCTCCACCTCCAAGGAGCTACTCCGACGATCGCCTCGTCTATCGCGGCTGCTCCATCCCCACAGCACCGCCTTAACCTGCTCCACCGAAACCGCAACATCCTCACTGACTCCTTGGATGAAGCCGAGGCATCCTCGGCACCACCAAAGAGGTTGTACACTCATCACATCGCACCTTCTCCTTAACTCGACCTCCCGGCGCCGATGGTGCTCCATCCAGCACCCCCATGGAGCGGCTACCTTGAAGCCGGCGCCGCGGGCGACATCTCCACGGAGGCTCTCCCCTAGTGTGAGGCCCCTTCGGCAGTGGCATCCATACCAGCCGGATCTGCTGCTGCTACTCTGGCTCTTGCTCGCTCGCTCGCGCTACTGCTGCTGCTCCGGCTCTCGCTCGATCACTCGCTCGTCCAGGTGCTTCTGTTGCTCTCCCCCTCGCTCGTGCTGCTGCTCTGCTCCGATTAAGCCACACTTCAGTCGACTGGATCGACTTTTGGGTCAGTCGATTTTCAGGGGTTGGGTGGCTCGCCGGAGTTAAGGAAGAACCACCCGCAGCGGGGACGGGGGCTCGCCGAAGAGGTACCCCACTATCTATCTTAGGGTTCAGGGTGGGGGCGGGGGGCCTAGAGGGCTGGCCGGGGCGGCGGTGGCGAGTTGTTTCGGGGCGGCGTGGTGGCGCTGGGGCCGGCGAGGCGGCCGTTGGTGGCTGGCGGCTCAGGGGGGTGCAGGTTGAAGATGAACTACAGGCCCTCCCTAAACTACATGTCAAGTGCCTCTCTGCTACCATTGCATTCAGTTTCGACAGTAGCATTCAGATTCCACAGTAAATTTCAGTTTCGACAGTTAAGTTCAGAGTCTATAGTTTTTACCTCACCTATTGTAGTCAGGTGGTTTTTGGTGATGTTAATTTTACATCCATTTTACATCATCTATTGGAGATGCTATTAGAATCCCACTTGAGATTGACGATGTCTGTCTTGTGCTGCTTCAGCCTTGACGTCTTACGGCTCACCGGAGCTGCTCCAACGACAAAACGATCCATCACAACAGAGCAGTGCCCTGGATGCCGTCTACAGATTCCTCAGATCTTCCTCCACACCTCTGACAGCCACCTCTGCCTCAACTGCTTCAGCGACCAACCCAATGATGCTGAGGTCGACACGGCTATGGCAAAGAGGTTGTACAGTTGTTGCATCACTTATTACTATACATTCACATCGATCCATTAGGGCTATTTTGGTTCAACAGAAAAACATCGATCCACTGGTTGTTACCATCACTCTAAATTTCTGCATGCTCTCCTTACATAATCTCACCATATTTTTTTCGTATGCATGTCAGATATTGTACACAGTCATGCTGAACATGTAGAGAAAAAGAGAAGAGTTTTGCGCGGCAATACAATGTCATGCAGACATCGCTCCATGGTGGGTTCAATGGCAAACCCTCCCCACCCCTCTCCAAATTGTAATCCAGAGGAAGATATCTGTTCTGAGGCGGATTCAGACGCCGTTGACCACTCCTATTTACCCCCAAGGTGTTTGCTCTACCTTGGCATGATGATGTTAGTCATATCATGCATATGTTGCCTTGCAGTGCCTAATTTTGACATCATATATGTCATCTGCTTAGTTTAGACATGTTCTGTAATGCCACCTATTTAGTTTCTATATCATATATGGGAATTATGCAGTCTCATGTATTTTAGCCAGCCATAATATATGTGAAATGTGCAATGCCATCCTGTTTAACCAGGCATCATATATTTGAATGATATCTTGCCCATCCTTTTCTTCATTACATTTCCATTTGTCGACAATGTTTGTACATTAAACTACTCTTCCTGTGAATCAGTCATTTGGGTGGGAGATGGAAAAATCTGGAGTGAAAACAAGGCCTTCAGAGCAGACAGTGCTACCTGTCGAAGCAGATCTCTTGTTGGGTCCCGATAGCTCCTCAGAGATGGATTCAGAGACAGATGACCAGTCCTATTCCCCCACTGAGGTGTATGCTCTAACTTGGCACAGTTATACTGCTCATATCATGCATACGGTGTCTTGCATTGTATAGTTTAGACATCATATACACAATATTCAACACCATGTTCTTAGTTCAGACATCATATCGAATGCCCTCTGTTTAGCATATAAATCACATATGTGAATTAAATGATGCGATCCTGATTACTTAGATAACATGTAGGTGAATTATGTCATGCGATCATGTTTAGTTATTCATCATATCTTTGAATTATGTTATGCTATGATATCCAGTTTAGATAGACATCATATATGTGAAATTATGTCATGCTATCCATTTTAGTTAAACAATATACATGTCAACTATTTCATGCCCTCTTTTTCCCACACTATCTATTGCATCTGTCTCTCATACAATGTCTGTACATTCAACTATGTTTCCTGTTTATCAGCCATTTGAATTGGAGCGGGTGATGCCAGTATCTAGCGGACTAAAAACACGGTCTTCAAATAAAACAGTGCTACCTCTTGGTGGATATAGCACCCCGGTTGTACATGCACAAGAACCATCCCTACCACACATAACCCAAACTCTCGCAGATTGTACCCCTACTGCGATGGACAGAGAACCAGCTTCACCCAATCTAACCCCAACCCCAGCCGATAGTAACCCAGTTCGTGTTGACACAGCACCATCTCCACCACAGAGCTCCCAAACAAGAGCAGTTAGTAAGGCAGCTCCAGTGCCCAAAGGGCCAGTACTATCACGGCGAACCCCAACTCCACCAGTTAGTACGCCTATTCCTGTGGAGGAAGCACAACCAGCTAGTCGTAGTTTAGCATCTATCGCATTTGATGTTGTTAAATCGTATGTGCGTATCTTCCCATCTTGGAAATATTATACTGAAGATGAAGGAAAATGCCAGTTGCAGGTGTTTTTCCAGGAGTTATGTGTAAGTAATGTTATTCATGGCAATTACTTTGCTTCGTCCCATACATCGTACCTCCATGATGGTTATAATACAGAAAATTTTCCCATTTTTCTCTATAGAGAAGGACCGATTTGGAAACTCAGGATGAGGTAACTTGTGCTAATACATCTGCTATCTTCTAGAATGCTTGGTGGCAGTATTGGAATTACCTGAAGAAAACGTACTTCACTAGCAAAGAAACTCATCAAATTCCCTTACGTTCTCCTGAGACACATTTACTGGACGATGACTGGGGACGCCTTGTTCTGTACTGGTCCCGAACCAAGAATGTGGTAAGGTCTATGAGCTCATTTTCTATTTTTAAGTATTATATTCTTGCGTCTTACTGTACTCTGTTCATGTAGAACAAGTGCCTAAACCTGAAGAACAATTGTTCTAATTTAAGATTCCATTGCTATCATAGTTCAAAAAAGCGCTAGGCGTTAATTGTGCATTTTGCCACCGCCTTGCACTTTACTGACCAAAGTGCATGCTTATGCGTACTTATGCACAGATTATGCGTAGTTATGCGCAATGCGTTTTGCCAGCGCCTAGAGCCTAGGCACGCTTAAGCGCTCGCTTAGGCGCGCCTTTTTTAACTATGATTGCTTTACTCTTGTATCACTGTATTTACTCATACAAACTTATTTTTAAATTGAAGGATCCAATCAAAACTCCAATGGCACAGCAGGTATGTTCACGCATGTTTCTTTAACAGTTTGCTCTTATCAATAGCTCTGTTGATTTCAATTTCAATTGTGTATACAGTTGACTTTCATATCATGCACATTACTAGCATCACAACAGAGCCAATAGTGTTGTTGTCATGTAGACCCATGGTACCCATCTGAAATCTTGTTGTGCCATGTAGTTTCCCACGCTTTGTATTCTTTCACTGCTGCTTTGTCTTGAACTGATATGATTTGAACCGTGTCTCTATTTTGATTTGGCAAGACAATGCAGTGACCATAGGACATAGATATATGTTTGTTTGATGCTTTTATTATGTACTAGTACTTGGCAATAGAAGACTTGGTAGTTTAATCATGTCCACCTTACTAATGAACTGGTTCACCGAAATGAGTTTCATATACTAGTACATGCTAAACTTGTTATGTGTCCGCTTGTTTCTTCTTTTAGAATGCTGACAGAATATTGGGGAAGAGTGCCTTATTAAGAAATGGTAAAGGAAGTAATGCAGATAAGGTTCAGGATAGTGACACATCCTTGTTGGTCTCCAACAAAGCTGATAAAACAGCTAAGGAAGACTATCTTGAAGACAGCGAGACAACCCCAAAGTCCTGTCTTGGTTTAGTGTTCGAGTTACTGGCCACTACCGCTTGCACAAGCTATTCAAACTCACTATCTGAATCAGTTCGGTTTCTTGAGTCTCAACTACAAGTTGAAAGACATCGATCAGCTGTGTTGCGACAAGAAGCGGAAGGACTGTGGAAGTCCCTGGAGCCTTCAGATGCATACTTTCTGGTGCAACAACAAGCGTTGGAGGATTTTAGCGCCAAACAGGACAAAGCTAATCAGCTTGCTAAGCTTATTGCCAGCCTGGTGGATACCCAGGATAACGTTTCTTGAGCTCTTCTGAAGTTGTTTCAGTTATGCTCTTGTTTTGCTGCCGCGTTTATTTGCACTGGTGGCCAATTTTGACAGCCAGTGTATGTAATGTGCTGCTTTGTTCCCTATATTTGCACTAGTGGCGAACTTTGATGCCCAGTGGATGTAATATGTGTAATAGCGGTAATAGGCTAGCGTTAATTGCTTGCTTATTTATTTCCTTATTGTCTTGTTTAGTTGTTTGCTTGTAGTCACTGCAGTTCTTTTTCTGTTTTTTTCTAGTGGCCACAATAGCCTATTTTTGGTAACTAGGCCAAAATAATCATGGGCCTTCTACGGGGCGTATCATCATTTCGCCAATCATGGGCAGTACTATTCGTGGACCATAACGGTCCATTAATAGGCCGTATTTGATATCTCTATCAAAACAGCCCAACGGGTTTTTTACATGAAAACGGCCCAACGTATTAACGGTCCGCAAATGGGCCGACTGTAACGACGGGCTGAATTTGGCACACAAGCAGAAAATGACAGTAACGGGTCGTATGTAACCGAATGCTGCAAATGAGCCCAAGAATCAATGGGCCCTGAGAAGGCCGAAAGATAACTTGGGCTGGAAACGGCCCAATGGAATAATGGGCCGTTAATGGGTATAAAGTGATACACTGTTCATTACGGGCCAGTTTCACCACGGGCCGTTAATGGGCCAAGAGTTACAAAGGTCCTCATATGGGCCAAAAGAAGTCATGGGCCACACATGGGCCAGAAGTTAAATCGGGTTGAATCATATTGGACGGCCCAAATGACGCTGCTGGGCCTAATTCAGAAAGGGCGTAACGGGCCCTGGGTTAGCGGGCTATAAATGGGCTATATGCGAACAGGCCGTTAACAGGCTTTCTGTGGGCCGGCCCACCACCTTTTGACCAAGTCAAACGGGTTGGCCTTTTCACAGGAATGGGCCTCTGTTGGGCCGTGCCACGTGTCGCCGTATCATAGGCGCCTTCGGTCCAATGAGCGGATGACATCTGTACCAACGGTGAGCCGACACGTGTTTCCTCCAGCCAATGATGATTTTACACGTGGAAAATCCCCATTGGTCGGGGCTGTTAACGGGTTATCGGATCCAAAACCCGACCCGATAGTTTAACAGCGTTCTGTTACAGTGGATGCCACGTGTCGGTCACCCTTGACGAAAGCACTTCTGTGACGTGCGATTTATCGTCATGGAAGTGCTTCCATGATGATAATTTTGGTAATGTCATGGAACACTTCTACGACAGCACAGGTATGACTATCTTGATTCTGTCATAAATTTGTCATGGATGTACATGCATGACAAAAAACGCGACCTACTGTGACAAACACGTATCATCACGGAAGTGTATTTTTTTTTATAGTGCTAGTTGGTTTATTTGGTGGAATATTATATGTTCAGATCCTTAATGATATCCAATACCCCTCTGATCTTGAACATGAATATGATTTTTTAGTAGTTACTTTTGTTCTTGAGGACATGGGAGAAGTCCATTTATAAGTAATCATGTAAATTTGGTATTCGTTCGATATTTTGATGATATGTATGTTGTTGCTTCCTTTAGTGGTGTCATGTGAATGTCGACTACGTGAAACTTCACCATGCTTGGGCCTAAGGGAAGGCATTGTGGAATAGTAATTAGATGATGGGTTGCTAGAAGGACAGAAGCTTAAACCCTAGTTTATGCGTTATTCCATATGGGCTGATTTGGATCCATATGTTTCATGCTATGGTTAGATTTATCTTAATTCTTCTTTCGTAGTTGTGGATGCTTGCTAGCGGGGGTAATCATAAGTGGTAGGTTTGTTCAAGTAAAAACATCACCCAAGCACCGGTCCACCCACATATGAAATTATCAAAGTAGCCAACGCGAATCAAACAAACATGATGAAAGTGACGAGATGAATTCCCATGTGTCCTCAAGAAGGCTTTGCTTGCTATAAGAGAAAGTTCCGGCCTGTCCTTTGCTATAAAAAGGATTGGGTACCTTGCTGCATCTTTGTTACTATTACTACTTGTCACTTCTTATGAATTATCTTGCTATCAAACTATCTGTTACCGATAATTACAGTGCCTGCAGAAAATACCTTGCTAAAAACCACTTGGCATTTCCTTCTGCTCTCGTTGGGTTCGACACTCTTACTTATCGAAAGGACTACGATTGATCCCCTATACTTGTGGGTCATCAGATACAAATCTTGTTAGCTCGCATTAGATAATCATCCTTGAGATAATATCTCTCCCAATAAGTGTTAGTCAAGAATTTGGCATAAGGAACCACAGATGAAACATCATGCGCCAAGTCTGTAATGAGCTCAAATCTAATAACATTCAATTCAAGTTGATTAACTAACATGCACTTGCAGGAAAGAGCATCCGCTATGACATTCTCTTTACCCTTAATTTACTTAATGATGTAAGGAAAAGACTCTATAAATTCACTCCATTTGGCGTGTCGTTTATTCAACTTGCTTTGACCTTTAAGGTACTTCAGCGTTTCCTGATCCGTATGTAGGAAAAATTCATAAGGTCGAAGATAATGCTCCCAAACATGCAAAACTCCCACCAAAGGATACAACTCTTTGTCATAAATGGGATAGTTAAGTTATGCGCCTGAAAGTTTCTCACAAAAATAAGCAATGGGTCGCTTTTCTTTCATCAACACACCACCTATGCCATTACCACTAGTGTCGCAATGCACTTCAGAAGTTTTATCAAAGTTTGGTAAGGCAAGTAATGGATCATGCGTAAGAAAATTCTTAAGTTCCTCGAATACGGTTGCTTGAGAGGGTCCCCATATGAAGGGTTCATTCTTCTTACTTAATGCGTGCAATGTGTTGGGGAACGTAGCATGCAATTTCAAAAAAATTCCTACGATCACGCAAGATCTATCTAGGAGATGCATAGCAATGAGAGGGGGAGAGTGTGTCCACGTACCCTTGTAGACCGAAAGCATAAGTATTAGTTTAACATGGTTGATGTAGTCAAACGTCTTCTCGATTCAACCAATCAAATACCAAACGTACGACACCTCTGAGTCCAGCACACATTCAGCTCGATGACGTCCCATGAACTCTTGATCCAACAAAGTGTCGAGGGAGAGTTTCGTAAGCACGACGGCGTGGTGACGGTGATGGTGAAGTGATCCGCGTAGGGCTTTGCCTAAGCACTATGACAATATGACCGGAGGAGTAAACGGTGGAGGGGGCACCACACACGGCTAAGAACAATTGATGTGCCTTAGAGGTGCCCCCCACTGCCCCCGTATATAAAGGAGGGAGAGGGGAGGAGGTCGGCCTAAGGGCGCGCCAAGTGCGGGGATCCCACTTGGACTCCTAGTCCTATTCGGCCCCCCTTTCCTTCTATCGGAGGGGGAAAGGGGGAAGGAGAGGGGGAGGGAGAAGGAAAGGGGGGTTGTCGGTGTCAAAACCGGCGGATCTCGGGTAGGGGGTCCCGAACTATGCGTCTAAGGTGGATGGTAACAGGAGGCAGGGGACACGATGTTTTACCCAGGTTCGGGCCCTCTTGATGGAGGTAAAACTCTACGTCCTTCTTGATTTATTCTTGATGATATGAGTATTACAAGAGTTGATCTACCACGATATCGGAGAGGCTAAACCCTAGAAGCTAGTCTATGGTATGATTGTATGTTGTCCTATGGACTAAAACCCTCCGGTTTATATAGACACCGGAAAGGGTTAGGGTTACACAAGGTCAGTTACAAAGGAGGAGATATCCATGTCCATACTGCCTAGCTTGCCTTCCACGCCAAGTACAGTCCCATCAGGACACGAGACGAAGTCTTCAATCTTGTATCTTCATAATCCAACAGTCCGGTCAAAGGATATAGTCCGGCTGTCCGGAGACCCCCTAATCCAAGACTCCCTCAGTAGCCCCTGAACCAGGCTTCAATGACGATGAGTCCGGCGCGCAGTGTTGTCTTCGGCATTGCAAGGCGGGTTCCTCCTCCGGATACACCACAGAAGAGTTCGAATAAATGGATAGTGTCCCACCCTGCAAAATAAGTTCCACATACCACTGCAGAGAGAATAATATTTCCACAAATCTAATCCGCTGACATGTTTTGGCAACATGACATCATGCCATGGCTCGGCGATTATTCGAACCGTTTTTCTTTAACTAGCCCCGCACATAACGCGAGGCAGTTTCTTGACACATATTGTCGAAGCAGAGATCGTGCCCCCCTTATTACGGGATTCTCATCAATACGGTCGTTGGTAACCCAACCGCGCCTAGGACTCCTAGATTTTAGGCAAGTCCCAAACGGCTACGAGGAGGATGCTTGATATTCACCCTCTTTATAAAGGGACAAGGCTTTTACTTTTTCCCTCCCGTGCTCAATCGAATCCTTCCCCTGCCTCGAGTTCTAACACCCAAAGCCCAGGTTAGGTTCTTCGGATCTCCAATCATGTCTGGATCCAGCCTCCAGGGCTGGTGGATGCCTTCCTCCGTCACGGAAGAGGATATCAAGAAGTTGAGGGAGGCAAGATACCTGACTGCCGAAGTTTCACATCGGCTGCCTGCCCGAGGGCAGGTCGTCCCTACTCCTGAACCCAATGAAGACGTCGTGTTCATCTCCCACTTCCTCCGAGGACTAGGCCTCACTCTGGATCCCTTTGTTAGGGGTTTGATGTTATATTACGGGCTTGATTTCCATGATCTAGCCCCGGATTCCTTTCTCCACATCTCGGCATTTATTGTCGTATGTGAGGCCTTGCTCCGCATTACCGCTCACTTCGGCCTGTGGCTCAAGACCTTTGATGTGAAGCCGAAGACGGTTGAGGGGCAGCATGCAGCGTGCGGAGGGGCATTAATAAGCAAGATCGCTGGAGCTCCGTGGCTAAAGGGTTCCTTTCCAGAGGTGTCCGGATTATGGCAACGGGAGTGGTTCTACGTCACCGCTCCCAGAAGTGCCAAGTGGGTAGTTCCCCTGCCTTTTGCTCGGGCCCTCCACCACAACTGATGTCATGGATTAGCAGGGGGCTGAGCTGGGGTCCAGCCAAGGATGTGCCCATACTACAGAGCCGCATCCGAGATCTCTTCGAGGGAGATTTTAGTTTGGTTATGGTAGTGCAAGTCATGCTGGTTCCTCGAGCCCAGCCTTGCAAATGCCGGCCCCTCCGCTTGTGGGAATTCAACCCAGAAGGACCGCGCGCTATTCAGAATTTCCTCGGCCTGACGCACGAGGAGATGTACAAGTCATTCTTCGGACCCCAAATAGAGTGTCTGGACACCTCCGAGGACGTGGGCCTGAGCAGCAACCGCACCGCGGCCCAAGTAAGTAATCCTCTAGTCGAACACACTGTCTTTCATTTACGACGTCATTCTGAAGAATCACTTTTTGACCAGGACTGGATAACAAAAGCGAAGATGATCCGGTGTTCGGCCCCTCTTCCCGAAGGCTTGGACAATCCGGTGCTGGAAAAGATGCTCGAGCCAGCACCATGCCCGGTGCCCTGAATGGAAAATGAAGGGGGGAATAAATAGGGCGAAAGCGGGCCTCCACCGCTACCTATTCCAACCGAGGGAACGAGCGCCCCCGTGAGGGACGATAACCAAGGGAAGGAATCTGACATTCCCTCGCCCCGAGGGAGGAAGAGGACTACCTCTGATGATCCGGAAACCGAGGTTTCCAAACGGGAGAAGACAACTCCACCAGAGGGTCCCGCCCCGGAGGGTGCTCTTGCCGCACAAAGTCCGTGCGGGGATCAGCCCTCTAACGAGCTGTAAGTAATCAAAAAGTACTTAATAGTGAAGATATACTACCTTACTTCTGAGGAAGATAACCGAAGCATTTATCTTGTAGTTCGGATCTGAGCCCTTCTCAGCAAAGCTTGTCTTCGGGGGATCTTCTTCCGAAGATGATGGAGAGCGAAACGCCTCCCCCGAACTCCCCGGCTCAAGAAGCGGGCGACCTTGAAGTGTCATCACGGAGAGTTTCTCCGGATCCGGCAAGGCCAGAAGGTAATCCCATGGTCACCCGAAGCCCTCAGTATCCAGCTCTTGAAGAGAGCAATCAAAAGAGTCCGGCACCATCTGGTATGCGGTCGGACGTACTGAAGGTTCTGCTAGAGCGAGCAACTATCTCAGAAGAGCACCATACATTAATGTGTACGGTGATTGAAAGGATTTCATCCGCCGAAAACGGGTTGCATGAAGCCTTTATGAGTCTACTGACGGGCTTTGAGGTACGTGAAATGATATACATTTGTGATGGTACCGCACATTTTAGGTGTGCCCTGTGTAGATAGTAGCCCCTGAGACTCTGGTTGTCGTCGAGAATGGTGGCAAACAGAGGATCATAGTCCCAGGTAATAACCAGACCGCCTTTATGTGCAGGTGTCTGAAGCTCCGGTGGCTAGCCGGACTGATGGGGTTGCCGAACTAAAGCGGCGACTGGATGCGGTGGATGCCGACATCGAGCTTGTTAACAAGCGGCTTGACGAGGCACAGGGTAGGTGATATTTATAGTGGATGTCACATAGTAAGAGCAGCGTGATGCCAGTATCTTTAATATGTTGTGATTGCAGATGGAGCTGCCACCGTGGAGGCCCTGTGGGCGGAGCTTGCCCGAGCCAAGGAGCAAGCAAGGAGTAGTAATACGGCCGCTTTGAAGGCGGCCGAAGAGTTGAGAGCTGAGAAGGCCGCTCATAGCGAGAGCAAAGAGAAAATGGCCAAAATGGCTGTGAAGTTAAAAGACACTGCCGATCGCTGCCAGTTTCTTGAAGAAGAAAACTAGGCGAAGGCTACGGACCTTGAAAGGCCACAATGGCGACCAAAGACACCCGCTCTGCAATGAGAGCGAAGAAGGAGAAACTGCGCGAAGCCGGGGACATTGTGGCTGGGAAGCCCTTTATGCTGCGGAGGAAGTTCGTCGATCCGTGGTATGCCCCTGTGGATCGGTTGTGGAGTTCGGCCGACGCATATCTGGACTTAGCGGCGAGCGCTGTCGATGCGGCCGAATACTTCCGAGATCAAACAGATCGTGAAGTGGACAAGCTGTTCCGGTCGCAATTTAACATTCCAGAGCGTCTGCTTCCATTGAGTGATCAGCTTGCCGAATGGGACGAACTCAATAGATTGTCCAGACTCGCCATGAGGTCTGTCGTGGATCATCTGTGGCCGGAAAGGCCAAAGCCGAACAGCTATTTTAGCTTGGTGCAGCAGTTCCTTGGTGCGGTGCCATGCATTAACGCGATGAAGAGGTCGGCGTGCATAGAAGGCTCGTGGATGGCCCTTGCCCGTGTCAAAACATACTGGGCGGAGATGGATGCCACCACTGTCGCTGGCGCAGGGTTCGGCCATAGGCCGAGTGGCTGCTGAGCACTATTTTGATGAAGTTCTTGAGGGCGCTCATTCGATAGAGGCCCAGTGCTCGAAGAATGTTATGTTTGAGTGATATTTATTCCTATTGTAAAAACAACATTTTATTGAATTTATCAAGGCTGTATTTATACTTTTGCCCGAAAGTATTGTGATGCCTCCTGTGCGGCCGTTTATGTACATATGTATATAACCTGAAAGATTGCAGTCATCGGCTTCAGCCCCCACGCATATAATGCGGGGGTGTTCACAGAAGACGCGTATTCACACTTAATCCAACGTCTTGGTCCTATTAAGGAGGTGATAGCGCAGCGAACTAAGCAACCAGACTATAATGCTTTAACACTTTCACTTAGCCATAGGAGTTTGACAGTGGGGCTACTATATAGCCCCTAGTGGCTCCGCACTCATCCAGATTCGTGGTGCGTACATGCCTGGCCGTGAAACGGCCCTTCATTAATGCAGAGGAATCCTGAAGATTCCAATAGGTCATCGAGTGGTTGACCAGTCTCATGCTATATCATGACAGTCAGTTTTCGGCTTTCTCTACTGAGGTGCTCGTCCGGATGAACCAGGGCACAATCACAGTAGTTCTCCTGGTGCCGCCTTAGCCGATAGAGCGAAACGTAAGGCAACAAAACACAGGAGCCGGGCAAACCCAACATTTGACCAAAGACATGATTTGGAGCTGATGCATATATGGCCAAACTCGCGACGCCGAACACTCCCTAAGGTATTCGGTCTTTATGGTGTAAACCGGGTCTAAACAGTACCCTTTGTAATAAGCCCCTGGTGTTTAGGTACGTGCATTATTCTGGCGTGGCCACATGCCAAGACGTCAGCATCCTTCTCGATTGTACTGAGAAACCGAGGGATGTAAATCAACAAGAGACAGTAAAAAAGGTTTACGCAGGGTCTTAATCTACAAAGAATCCTTGGAACGGGTCCCTGCTGCGCGTCTGCGCCTGTGTCTCCGTTGTGCCGTATCCTGGACGGGTGTAGCACAATGGTCATCTGAAAAAAAAGAGGAACTTAATTGCCGTGCAAAAGTTAAGATATACTAAATAATCAATATATAGTTGAAATTGAGTAAAGGTGAGCCTTATTGCCACTTTTGCGCGCGTGTTGAGCCCCTTGTATTGTAATAGGGGTATAGCCATCAAACCTGTATTAATTACGTATAGCTGCGCCGGACACGTCTAACCGCATCCGTGGTCTTAACGACCTGTCAAATGCTTGAGTTGGTGAGGCCGTTTAGTGTGCGGCGGCCAAGGCGGCCGCACCGCCTTCGGCGCGCAAGGAGCGCTCAAAATTTCCATTTACTGTAATGATGCCGCGTGGACCGGGCATCTTGAGCTTGAGGGAAGCGTAATGCGGTATTGCATTAAAGTGAGCGAAAGCTTCGCGTCCGAGTAGAGCTTGATAGCCACTTTGGAACGGAGCAACGTGGAAAGTTAAATTTTCGTTGCGGAAGTTATCGGGGAAGCCGAATATAACCTCTAGTAGCAGGGAGCCCCTGCAATGAGCCTCCGGGCCTGGCGTTACTCCTTTAAAGATAGCATTGTTGCGGCAAATTTTTGTTGGGTCTATCCCCATTTTGCGGACTGTGTCCTGATATATCAGATTTAAACTGTTGGCGCCGTCCATCAAGACTCATGTGAAGTGGTATCCATCAATTATTGGATCTAATACCAAGGCGGCCCATCCTGCACGCCGGATACTTGCCGAGTAATCTCGATGGTCGAAGGTGATCGGTTGGGATGTCCAGTGGCGGAGCTCCGTGGTGATAGGCCCTGGGGCATGTTTCTCTAAAGGTGCCGCTTTGTTTCTCCCTTTTATCACGTGTAACACGTTGACTGTTTTGACTTCTAGTGGGAATTTCTTCTGTTCCCCTGTGCTTTGCTTGCGAGGCTCGTCCTCGTCTTCGCTTGGTGTATCCTTCCCCTTGTGTTTGGCGTTGAGCTTGCCGGACTGTTTGGAGACCCAACATTCTCTGTGCATATGATTTGCAGGTTTATCAGGGGTGCTATGGATCTGACATATTTGGTCTAGAATTTTGTTTAGGCTAGACAGTTCGTCTCTGTTGCCTTTGGAGGGTGGCTTCTACTGGCCTGGCCGAGAGCTTCTAAATCCTGCGTTTACCGCCGTGCTCTTCGGGCTGTCTTCTTTATTCCGGCGCTTATTCTTGTTGCGTCATGATTTCCCATTTCCATCCCTGACTTCGGATGTACTTGGGTCGCTGATGCTGCATCGGGCTAACCAGCTGTCCTCGCCCGCACAAAAACGGGTCATGAGGCTTGTTAATGCTGCCATTGTTCTCATCTTTTCTTGACCGAGGTGTCTGGCAAGCCATTCGTCTCGAACTCTATGCTTGAAAGCTGCTAAGGCTTCGGCATACGGACAATCAACTATTTTGTTCTTTTTAGTGAGGAACATGTTCCAAAGTTTTCGGGCTGACTCATCGGGTTGTTGAGTTATATGACTTAAATCGTCTGCATCCGGTGGTCGGACATATGTCCCTTGAAAATTTGCCCGAAAGGCGTCTTCGAGCTCTTCCCAGCGTCCGATGGAGTTTTCGGGGAGGCTTTTAAGCCAGTGCCGAGCTAGCCCTTTGAGCTTGAGGGGTAAGTATTTGATGGCGTGGAGATCATCTCCTCGAGCCATATGGATATGGAGGATGTAGTCCTCAATCCAGACCCCAGGGTCTGTTGTTCCATCGTACGCCTCTATGTTTACGGGTTTGAATCCCTCTGGAAATTCATGATCCAGCACCTCGTCGGTGAAACATAGAGGGTGTGCGGCACCCCTGTATCTAGGTGTACCGTGGTGTTCGGATGTTTTTTGTGTTGCATTGTATGTTGGAGCGTGCTTGCGTGGTCCATAGATGGATCTGGTTGCGCCGTCCTTTTGATGAGAGCCCTTATGCGGATCGCGTACTAGTTTATGTGCGGCCTCGTCTGCCGCTTTATATTGGCTATGAGGTCGTCTATCCGACCGGCTGGCCATTTTATTTTTTAATTGTGGAGGATCTAAGGCCTCCTCATCAAATTCAGGTGGCAACTTTCGCTTCAGATAGCTCTTGGTGTGGCGATTACTGCCGTACTTCGCTGCAGTGTTGAGTACTTCACTCCATTTGATTTTGAGTGTGTCTTGTGCATCCTTGAGCCTTTGCTTATGTTTTTTCAGGCTCCTCGCCGTGGCAACAAGCCTTTGGTGCGCGTTATGTTGCTCCTGGCGCATGTCCGGTGTGGTGTCGTCTGGACTGTTATCTTCAACGGAGTCGGGTTGTTCAGTTTGATTCCCCGTGTTGCCCTGGTCGGGCGATGGTTCACCCTGCTCTATCGCTGGGTCTATATGATCGTTATTTCTGCCGAGGCGGGATTTGGAGCGGCGTTTATGCCGCCACTTTGACTGCTTCTTGAGGGAACAACCCTTCGCTACGTCCTTCCGTTCCTCATCGTTGTTTTCTTTGGGTGTGTCCACCGTGTATACGTCATGTGATGAAGTGGGCGTCGAGTGCCCTATGGGCAGTGGTTCCTGTTTGTCTCTTGCATCGTCGTCCATACCGTCGATGTCTTCGGAGTCGAAGTCGAGCATGTCGGTTAAGTCATCGACAGTGGCTACTAAGTGGGTGGTGGGTGGGCGGCGAATTTCTTCGTCATCCACATCCCAATCCTGCCGGACATAGTTTGGCCAGGACCCTCCTAACAAGGAGAGAGACCTTAATGAGTTCAGTATGTCGCCGAAGGGAGAGTGCTGAAAAATATCCGCGGAGGTAAACTCCATGATCGCGCCCAATCGGATTCGACAGGAACGGGCATAGGTGGTTCGGAGTCCGTGGCCGGAGAAGGATCCTGCAGTTTGGCAACACGGCTCTCGTGAAGGGTAAGGTCGATATTCGGCTCGATCGCCGCTGAGGATACAGCCTCCGTGGCGGGGTCTATCCACCCGTCCATGGATGGCGCAACTGGCTCCGAATTAAGGGTCGGAGCGGCTGCCGGTGCAATTTCTTGAACACTGTCCGATGGTAGAGCTAAATCGTACTCATCATGACCGCGTGGCCAGGGGCGTGTAGTTTAAGCTTCCAAGATGGATATCGGCCGTGTAGTTTAAGCTTCCAAACCTGACCTGGTGGCCAGGGGCGTAACTTTCGATCTACTCCAGATGGCCAAGCGAGTTGGCCCGCAGTGCGAAGCCGCCGAACACAAAGATCTGTCCGGGGAGAAAAGTCTCACCCTGGACTGCATCGCTATCGATGATAGTAGGAGCCATCAAGCCTAACAGCGACGACACAGAGGAACTCTCAATGAAAGCACCAATGTCGGTGTCAAAACCGGCGGATCTCGGGTAGGGGGTCCCGAACTGTGCATCTAAGGCGGATGGTAATAGGAGGCAGGGGACACGATGTTTTACCCAGGTTTGGGCCCTCTTGATGGAGGTAAAACCCTTCCACGCCAAGTAGAGTCCCATCCGGACACGAGATGAAGTCTTCAATCTTGTATCTTCATAGTCCAACAGTCCGGTCAAAGGATATAGTCCGGCTGTCCGGAGACCCCCTAATCCAGGACACCCTCAGGGGTCGTGCCCCCTCCCCTAGTACAATTTGAACTCCCCATGGGGGTGCGCCACCCCCTTGTGGGCTGCCTTGCCTCCCAACTATGGCCCACATCATCCCCCGGGGGGGTTCCGGTAACCCCCCCCCCCCCGGTACTGTAATATGTACCCAATACTTTCTGAAATACTTCCGGTGTCCGAATACTATCATCCAATATATCAATCTTTACCTCTCGGCCATTTCGAGACTCCTCGTCATGTCTGTGATCTCATCCGGGACTCCAAACAATCTTCGGTCACCAAAACACATAACTCATAATACAAATCGCCATTGAACGTTAAGCGTGCGAACCCTACGGGTTTGAGAACTATGTAGACATGACCAAGACACATCTCCGGTCAATAACCAACAGTGGAACCTGGATGCTCATATTGGTTCCTACATATTCTATAAATATCTTTATCGGTCAAACAGTAATGACAACATACGTCATTCCCTCTGTCATTGGTATCTTACTTGCCCGAGATTCGATCGCCAGTATCTTCATACCTAGTTCAATCTCATTACCGGCAAGTCTCTTTACTCGTTCCGTAATGTATCATCCCATAACTAACTCATTAGTCACATTTCTTGCAAGGCTTATCATGACGTGCATTACCGAGAGGGCCTAGAGATACCTCTCCGATACTCGGAGCGACAAATCCTAATCTCGATCTATGCCAACCCAACAAACACCTTCGGAGATACCTGTAGAGCATCTTTATAATCACCCAGTTACGTTGTGACGTTTGATAGAACACAAGGTATTCCTCCGGTATCCGGGAGTTGCATAATCTCATAGTCAAAGGAATATGTATATGACATGAAGAAAATTATAGCAATAAAACTGAACGATCAACATGCTAAGCTAACGGATGGGTCTTGTCCATCACATCATTCTCCTAATGATGTGATCCCGTTCATCAAATGACAACACATGTCTATGGTTAGGAAACTTAACCATCTTTGATTAACGAGCTAGTCTATTAAAGGCTTACTAGGGACACAGTGTTTTGTCTATGTATCCACACATGTATCAAGTTTCTGGTTAATACAATTCTAGCATGAATAATGAACATTTATCATGATATAAGGGAATAAAAAATAACAACTTTATTATTGCCTCTAGGGAATATTTCCTTCAATCTCCCACTTGCACTAGAGTCAATAATCTAGTTCACATCGCCATGTGATTTAACACGAATAGTTCACATCTTTATGTGATCAACACCCATAGTTCACATCGCCATGTGACCAACATCCAAAGGGTTTATTAGAGCCAATAATCTAGTTCACATCGATATGTGATTAACACCCAAAGAGCACTAAGGTGTGATCATGTTTTTATTGTGACAGAATTTTAGTCAACGGGTTTGCCATATTCAGATCCGTATGTATTTTCCAAATTTCTATGTCTACAATGCTCTGCATGGAGCTACTCTAGCTAATTGCTCCCACTTTCAATATGTATCCAGATCAAGACTCAGAGTCATCCAGATTGGTGTCAAAGCTTGCATCGACGTAACTGTTTACGATGAACTCTTTATCACCGCCATAACCGAGAAACATTTCCTTAGTCCTCTTTAGGTCCCTAGGGATAATTTTGACCGTTATCCAGTGATCTACTCCTGGATCACTATTGTACCCCCTTGCCAAACTCATGGCAAGGCACACAACAGGTCTGGTACACAGCATGGCATACTTTATAGAACCTATGAGTGAGGCATAGGGAATGACTTTCATTATCTCTATATATTCTGCCGTGGTCGGGTTTTGAGTCTTACTCAACTTCACACCTTGTAACACAGGCAAGAACCCTTTCTTTGACTGGTCCATTTTGAACTTCTTCAAAACTTTATCAAGGTATGTGCTTTGTGAAAGTCCTATCAAGCGTCTTGATCTATCTCTATAGATCTTGATGCCCAATATATAAGCAACTTCACCAAGGTATTTCATTGAAAAATTCTTATTCAAGTATCCTTTTATGCTATCTAGAAATTCTATATCATTCCCGATCAACAATATGTCATCCAGATATAATATCAGAAATGCTACAGGGCTCCCACTGACTTTCTAGTAAATACAGGCTTCACCATAAGTATGTATAAAACCATATGCTTTGATCACCTTATCAAAGTGTATATTCCAACTCTGAAATGCTTGCACCAGTCCATAGATGGATCGCTGGAGTTTGCACACTTTGTTAACACCTTTAGGATCGACAAAACCTTCTGGTTGCATCATATACAACTCTTCTTGAAGAAATCCATTAAGGAATGTAGTTTTGACATCCGTTTGCCAGATTTCATAAAATGTGGCAATTGCTAACATGATTCAGACAGACTTAAGCACCGCCATGAGTGAGAAAATCTCATCATAGTCAACACCTTGAACTTGTCGAAAACCTTTTGCGACAAGTAGAGCTTTGTAGATAGTAACACTACCATCATCATCCGTCTTCCTCTTGAAGATCCATTTATTCTCAATGGCTTGCCGATCATCAGGCAAGTCAACCAAAGTCCATACTTTGTTCTCATACATGGATCCTATCTCAGATTTCATGGCCTCAAGCCATTTTGTGGAATCTGGGCTCATCATCGCTTCCTCATAGTTCGTAGGTTCATCATGGTCTAGTAACATGACTTCTAGAACAAGATTACCGTACCACTCTGGTGCGGAATGTGCTCTGGTTAACCTATGTGGTTCAGTAGCAACTTGATCTGAAGTTTCATGATCATTATCATTAGCTTCCTCTCTAGTTGGTGTAGGCATCACTGGAACAGTTTTCTATGATGATCTACTTTCCAATTCAAGAGAAGGTACAATTACCTCATAAAGTTCTACTTTCCTCCCATCACTTCTTTCGAGAGAAACTCCTTCTCTAGAAAGGATCCATTCTTAGCAACAAAGATCTTGCCTTCGGATCTGTGATAGAAGGTGTACCTAACAATTTCTTTTGGGTATCCTATGAAGACACACTTCTCCGATTTGGGTTCGAGCTTATTAGTTTGAAACTTTTTCACATAAGCATCGCAACCCCAAACTTTAAGAAATGACAACTTAGGTTTCTTGCCAAACCACAGTTCATACGGTGTCATCACAATGGATTTAGACGGTGCCCTATTTAACGTGAATGCAGTTGTCTCTAATGCATAACCCCAAAATGATTGTGGTAAATCGGTAAGAGACCTCATAGATCGCACCATATCTAATAAAGTATGGTAACAACGTTCGGACACACCATTATGCTGTGGTCTTCCAGGTGGCGTGAGTTGTGAAACTATTCCACATTGTTTTAAATGAAGGCCAAACTCATAACTCAAATATTCGCCTTCGCGATCAGATCGTAGAAACTTTTATTTTCTTGTTGCGATGATTCTCCACTTCACTCTGAAGTTCCTTGAACTTTTCAAATGTTTCAGACTTGTGTTTCATCAAGTAGATATACCCATATCTACTCAAATCATCTGTGAAGGTCAGAAATAACGATACCCGCCGCAAGCCTCAACACTCATCAGACTGCATACATCGGTATGTATTATTTCCAATAAGTTAGTGGCTCGCTCCATTGTTCCAGAGAACGGAGTTTTAGTCATCTTGCCCATGAGGCATGGTTCGCAAGCATCAAATAATTCATAATCAAGTGATTCCAAAAGTCCATCCGCATGGAGTTTCTTCATGCGCTTTACACCAATATGACCTAAACGGCAGTGCCACAAATATGTTGCACTATCATTATCAACTTTGTATCTTTTGGCGTCAATATTATGAATATGTGTATCACTACGATCGAGATTCAATAAACCCTTTATATTGAGTGTATGACCATAGAAGGTTTTATTCATGTAAACAGAATAACAATTTTTCTTTGACTTAAATGAATAACCGTATTGCAATAAACATGATCCAATCATATTCATGCTTAACGCAAACACCAAACAACATTTATTTTAGGTTCAACACTAATCCCGAAGGTAAAGGGACTGTGGGGTGGTGATCGTATCAACCTTGGAATTACTTCCAACACACATCGTCACCTCGTCCTTAACTAGTTTCTGTTTATTTTGCAACTCATGTTTCGAGTTACTACTCTTAGCAACTGAACCAATATCAAATACCAAGTTGTTGCTATAAACACTAGTAAAGTACACATCAATAACATGTATATCAAATATACCTTTGTTCACTTTGCCATCCTTCTTAACCGCCAAGTATTCTAGGGCAGTTCCACTTCATGTGACCATTTCCTTTGCAGTAGAAGCACTCACTTTCAGGCTTGGGTCTAGTTTTGGGATTCTTCATGGGAGTGGCAACTTTCTTTCCATTCTTTTGAAGTTTCCCTTTCTTTCCCTTGCCCTTTTCTTGAAACTAGTGGTCTTGTTAACCATCAACACTTGATGCTATTTCTTGATTTCTACCTTCGATGATTTCAGCATCGCGAAGAGCTTGGGAATCGTTTTCGTCATCCCTTGCATATTATAGTTCATCATGAAGTTCTAGTAACTTGGTGATAGTAACTAGAGAACTCTGTCAATCACTATCTTATCTGGAAGATTAACTCCCACTTGATTCAAGCGATTGTATTACCCAGACATTCTAAGCACATGCTCACTAGCTGAGCTATTCTCCTCCCTATGGTAAGCAAAGTACTTGTCAGAGTCTCATACCTCTTAACACGGGCATGAGTCTGAAATACTAATTTCAACTCTTGGAACATCTCATATGCTCCGTGGCGTTCAAAACATTTTTGAAGTCCCGGTTCTAAGTCTGAAATCATGGCGCACTAAACTATCAAGTAGTCATCATACTGAGCTTGTCAAACGTTCATAACGTCTGCATCTGCTCCTGGAATAGGTCTATCACCTAGCGGTTCATCAAGGACATAATTCTTCTGTGCAGCAACGAGGATAATCCTTAGATCACGGACCCAGTTTGCATCATTGCTACTATCAACTATTAACTTAGCTTTCTCTAGGAACATATCAAAAATAAAACAGGGGAGCTATACGCGGGCTATTGATCTACAACATAGACATGCAAATACTATCAGGACTAATTGATAAATTAAGTTCAATTAATCATATTACTTAAGAACTCTCACTTAGATAGACATCCCTCGAGTCATCTAAATGATCACGTGATCCATATCAGCTAAACCATGTCCGATCATCACGTGAGATGGAGTAGTTTTCAATGGTGAACATCTCTATGTTGATCATATCTACTATATGATTCATGTTCGACCTTTCGATCTATAGTGTTCCGAGGCCATGTCTGTACATGCTAGGCTCGTCAAGTTTAACCCGAGTATTCCGCATGTGCAAAACTATCTTGCACCCGTTGTATGTGAATGTAGAGCTTATCACACCCGATCATCACGTGGTGTCTCGGCACGACGAACTGTCGCAACGGTGCATACTCAGGGAGAACACTTATACCTTGAAATTTTAGTGAGGGATCATCTTATAATGCTATCGCCGTACTAAGCAAAATAAGATGCATAAAAGATAAACATCAGATGCAATCAAAATATGTGACATGATATGTCCATCATCATCTTGTGCCTTTGATCTCCATCTCCAAAGCACCGTCATGATCTCCATCGTCACCGGCTTGACACCTTGATCTCCATCGTAGCGTCGTGGTCATCTCGCCAACTATTGGTTCTACAACTATCGCTAACGCATAGTGATAAGTAAAGCAATTACATGGTGTTTTGCATTTCATACAAGCGACAACCATAAGGCTCCTGCCAGTTGCCGATAACTTTTACAAAACATGATCATCTCATACAATAATGTATATCACATCATGTCTTGACCATATCACATCACAACATGCCTTGCAAAAACAAGTTAGACGTCCTCTACTTTGTTGTTGCAAGTTTTACGTGGCTGCTACGGGCTTCTAGCAAGAACCGTTCTTACCTACGCATCAAAACCACAACGGTGATTTATCAAATTTGATGTTTTAACCTTCAACAAGGACCAGCCGTAGTCAAAATTCCATTCAACTAAAGTTATAGAAACAGACACCAGCGAGCCACCTTTATGCAAAACTAGTTGCATGTTTGTCGGTGGAACCGGTCTCATGAACGTGGTCATGTAAGGTTGGTCCCGTCCGCTTCATCCAACACTATTGCCGAATAAAAATAAGACGTTGGTGATAAGTATTATGACTATCACCGCCTGAGGGAGTCCTGGATTAGGGGGTCTCCGGACAGCCAGACTATATCCTTTGGCCGGACTGTTAGACTATGAAGATACAAGATTGAAGACTTCGTCCCGTGTCCAGATGGGACTTTCCTTGGCGTGGAAGGCAAGCTTGGAAATACGGATATGTAGATCTCCTCCCATTGTAACCGACTCTGTGTAACCCTAGCCCTCTCCGGTGTCTATATAAACTGGAGGGTTTTAGTCCATAGGACGAACAGACAATCATACCATAGGCTAGCTTCTAAGGTTTAGCCTCTCCGATCTTGTGGTAGATCTACTCTTGTACTACCCATACCATCAATATTAATCAAGCAGGACGTAGGGTTTTACCTCCATCAAGAGGGCCCGAACCTGGGTAAAACATTGTGTCCCTTGTCTCCTGTTACCATCCAGCTTAGACGCACAGTTCGGGACCCCCTACCCGAGATCCGCCGGTTTTGACACCGACACCGCCCACAACTCTTTGTGTTCTACTCGTGCATATCATCTACGCATAGACCTGGCTCTCATACCACTGTTGGGGAATGTAGCATGCAATTTCAAAAAAATTCCTACTATCACTCAAGACCTATCTAGGAGATGCATAGCAACGAGAGGAGGAGAGTGTGTCCACGTACCCTCGTAGACGGAAAGCGGAAGCGTTAGTTTAATGCGGTTGATGTAGTCAAACATTTTCTCAATTCAACCGATCAAGTACTGAACGTACGACACCTCTGAGTTCAGCACACCTTCAGCTCAATGACGTCCCTCGAACTCTTGAACCAGCAAAGTGTTGAGGGAGAGTTTAGTCGGCACGACGGCGTGGTCATGGTGATGGTGAAGTGATCCACACAGGGCTTCGCATAAGCACTACAACAATATGACCGGAGGAGTAAACGGTGGAGGGGGGCACCGCACAAGGCTAAGAATAGTTGATGTGCCTTAGAGGTGCCCCCCGCCCCCGTATATAAAGGAGGGAGAGGGGAGGAGGCTGGCCTAGGGGCGCGCCAAGTGGGGGTCCCACTTGGACTCCTAATCCTATTCGGCCTCCCTTTCCTTCTATCGGAGGGGGAAAGGGGGAAGGAGAGGGAGAGGGAGAAGGAAAGGGGGGCCATGCCCCCTCCCCTAGTCCAATTCGGACTCCCCATGGGGGTGGGGGTGCCACCCTGTTGTGGGCTGCCTTGCCTCCCTCCTATGGCCCATATGGCCCATATCTTCCCTCCGGGGGTTCCGGTAACCCCCTGGTACTCTGATACGTACCCGATACTTTCCGAAACATTTCCGGTGTTTGAATACTATTGTCCAATATATCGATATTTACCTCTTGACCATTTCGAGACTCCTCGTCATGTCCGTGATCTCATCCGGGACTCCGAACAATCTTCGGTCACCAAAACACATAACTCGTAATACAAATCGTCATCGAACGTTAAGCATGCAGACCCTACGGGTTCGAGAACTATGTAGACATGACCGAGACACATCTCCAGTCAATAACCAACAGCGGAACCTGGATGTTCATATTGGTTCCCACATATTCTACGGAGATCTTTATCGGTTAAACTGTAATGACAACATACGTCATTCCCTTTGTCATCGGTATGTTACTTGCCCGAGATTCAATCGTCGGTATCTTCATACCTAGTTCACCGGCAAGTCTCTTTAGTCGTTCCATAATGCATCGTCCCATTACTAACTCATTAGTCCCATTGCTTGCAAGGCTTATCATGATGTGCATTACCGAGAGGGCCCAAAGATACCTCTCTGATACTCGGAGTGACAAATCCTAATCTCGATCTATGCCAACCCAACAAACACCTTTGGAGATACCTGTAGATCATCTTTATAATCACCCAGTTATGTTGTGATGTTTGATAGCACATAAGGTATTCCTCCGGTATCCGGGAGTTGCATAGTCTCATAGTCAAAGGAATATGTATATGACATGAAGAAAGCTATAGCAATAAAACTGAACGATCAACATGCTAAGCTAACGGATGGGTCTTGTCCATCACATCATTCTCCCAATGATGCGATCCCGTTCATCAAATGACAACACATGTCTATGGTTAGGAAACTTAACCATCTTTGATTAACGAGCTAGTCTTGTAGAGGCTTACTAGGGACACAGTGTTTTGTCTATGTATCCACACATGTATCAAGTTTCCGGTTAATACAATTCTAGCACTAATAATAAACATTTATCGTGATATAACAAAATATAAAATAACAACTTTATTATTGCCTCTAGGGCATATTTCCTTCACAATGGTGATGCAGTGGTGCTAAAATCTTTAACAAATCGACGATAGAAACCAGCTAGGCCAAGGAAGCTACGCACTTGTTCCAAATTAGTTGGTTGTGGCCAAGTTTTAATTGCGTCGATTTTAGACTCATCAACTTGAACACCCTTAGAGGACACAACAAAGCCTGATAAAACAAGCTTATCAACACCAAAGGTGCATTTTCCATGTTAGCATAAAGTCGCACGTTTCTAAGAACTTGCAAGACATCCCTAAGATGAATAACATGATCTTCAATAGATTGACTAAACACAGGTATATCATCAAATTTTACCACAACACATATGCCAATGTATTTGTGAAGAATACAATGCATCACACGCATAATAGTGCTAGGTGCTTCGGATAAGCCCATAGGCATGACTAACCATTCATACAAGCCAAATTTGGTTTTGAAAGCCGTTTTCCATTCATCACCCTCTTGAATGTGAATTTGATAGTAGCCACTTTTAAGGTCAATTTTAGATAAAATGGCGGCTCCACTAAGTTCATCTAGCATATTGATACGTCTCCAACGTATCTATAATTTTTTATTGTTCCATGCTATTATATTATCTGTTTTGGATGATAACGGGCTTTATTTTACACTTTTATATTATTTTTGGGACTAACCTATTAACCGGAGGCCCAACCCAAATTGCTGTTTTTGCCTATTTCAGTGTTTCGTACAAAAGGAAGATCAAACGAAGTCCAAATGGAATGAAACCTTCGGGAACGTGATTTTTGGAACAAACGTGATCCAGAGGACTAGGAGTGGACGTCATGCAATCAACGAGCAAGCCACGAGGCAAGGGGGCGCGCCTACCCCCCAGGCTCGCCCTCCACCCTCGTGGGCCCCTCGTTGCTCCACCGACCTACTTCTTCCTCCTATATATATCCATGTACCCCGCAAACATCCAGGAGCACCACGAAAACCTAATTCCACCGCCCCAACCTTCTGTACCCAAGAGATCCCATCTTGGGGCCTTTTCTGGAGCTCCGCCGGAGGGGGCATTGATCACGGAGGGCCACTACATCAACTCCATGGCACCTCCGATGATGTGTTAGTAGTTTACTTCAGACCTTCGGGTCCATAGCTAGTAGCTAGATGGATTCTTCTCTCTCTTTGGATCTCAATACAAAGTTCTCCTCGATTCTCTTGGAGATATATTCGATGTAACTCTTCTTTTTGTGGTGTGTTTGTAGAGATCCGATGAATTGTGGGTTTATGATCAAGTTTATCTATGAACAATATTTGAATCTTCTCTGAATTCTTTTATGTATGATTGGTTATATTTGCAGGTCTCTTCGAATTATCAGTTATTTTTGGAACAAACATGATCTAGGGGACTTGGAGTGGACGTCAAGCAACCAACGAGGAGGCCACGAGGTAGGAGGGCACGCCTACCCCCCTGGGCGCGCCCTCCACCCTCGTGGGCCCCTCATGGATCCGCCGACCTACTTCTTCCTCCGATATATATATTCATATACCCCGAAAACATCCAGGAGCACCACGAAACCCTATTTCCACTGCCGCAACCTTCTGTACCCAAGAGATCCCATCTTGGGGCCTTTTCTAGAGCTCCGCCGGAGGGGGAATCGATCACGGAAGGCCTCTACATCAACTCCATGGCCCCTTTGATGATGTGTGAGTAGTATACCTCAGACCTTCGAGTCCATAGTTATGAGCTAGATGACTTCTTCTCTCTCTTTGGATCTCAATACAATGTTCTCCTTGATATTCTTGGAGATCTATTTGATGTAACTCTTTTTGCGGTGTGTTTGTCGAGATCCGATGAATTGTGGGTTTATGATCAAGTTTATCTATGAACAATATTTGATTCTTCTCTGAAATCTTTTATGTATGATTGGTTATCTTTGCAAGTCTCTTCGAATTATCAGTTTGGTTTGGCCTACTAGATTGATCTTTCTTGCAATGGGAGAAGTGCTTAGCTTTGGGTTCAATCTTGCGGTGCTCGATCCCAGTGACAGAAAGGGAACCAACACGTATTGTATTGTTGCCATCGAGGATAAAAAGATGGGGTTTATATCATATTGCATGAGTTTATCCCTCTACATCATGTCATCTTGCTTAAGGCGTTACTCTGTTCTTATGAACTTAATACTCTAGATGCATGCTGGGTAGCGGTTGATGTGTGGAGTAATAGTAGTAGATGCAGAATCGTTTCGGTCTACTTGTCACGGATGTGATGCCTATATACATGATCATACCTAGATATTCTCATAATTATTCGCTTTTCTATGAATTGCTCGACAGTAATTTGTTCACCCATCGTAATACTTATGCTATCTTGAGAGAAGCCACTAGTGAAACCTATGGCCCCCAGGTCTATTTTCCATCATACAAGTTTCCAATCTACTTTATTTTGCTATCTTTTACTTTCAATATATATCATAAAAATACCAAAAATATTTATCTTATTATTATCATCTCTATCAGATCTCACTCTTGCAAGTGGCCATGAATGGATTGACAACCCCTTTATCGCGTTGGTTGCGAGGTTCTTATTTGTTTGTGTAGGTATGAGGTGACTCACGCGTGGTCTCCTACTGGATTGATACCTTGGTTCTCAAAAACTGAGGGAAATACTTATGCTACTCTACTGCATCACTCTTTCCTCTTCAAGAGAAAACCAACGCAGTGCTCAAGAGGTAGCAAGAAGGATTTCTAGCACCGTTGCCGGGGAGATCTATGCCAAGTCAAGATATACCAAGTACCCATCACAACTCTTATCTTTTGCATTACATTCTTTGCCATTTGCCTCTTGTTTTCCTCTCCCCCACTTCACCCTTGCCGTTTTATTCGCCCTATTTTTTCGTTTGCCTCTTTTCTGCTTGCTTCGTCGTTATGGCTAGTCCTTTATCCACTCCTTTGTCTCCCGAGAATGAAGTTCTTAATTTTAAACAAAGGGATGGAGAAAATCTAAAAGATGCTTGGTGCAGAATTTGCAATGCGCAAAATAGATCTACTAGGAAGCAATCTACTTCCCTTCTTCTTCGCAATTTTTATGTAGGAATCACGCCTTGGAATAGATATATTCTTGATACCATTACCGGAGGAAATTTCTTGGGTAGCCATACTTTTGATTCTTATAATGCTATGATAGATCTGTTTGGCCCACCACCTCTTTTGGTTAACGGAACTACTTTAACTTTGGAACATGTGATGCAAAGGCTCGAAATTATTGAAAATAAAGTTGCCACCATAGAGTTAATTGAAAATTTGGATAGAAAGATCCATAACCAAATTACCCAATATGGATCTAAGGTAGGAGTTGCTCTTAAGAACTTTAAAGAAAAGGGACCTATGATTAATGAAAAGATAGATCAAGATTCCACTAGAATTGATAAAATTGAGGATATTATTTCCAACCTTGGGTCTGCCTTTTCTTCCGTGAAAAACACTCCTCCTAATGCTAAGGTTGCCAAATTGATGTATGCTCCTAAAAATAAGGGTGAAACTTCTAGTAAGGAAAATGCGGACCTCAAATCCAGAAGTGTTCACCCCAATTTCCTCACTATCCTTAAGGAACCTTTTGCTATAAATGATTTTCTTGATTTCGTGCCTAGGAGTTTGATAATTAATAAAAAGAAAGAAGCTCCTAAAAGTTATAGGTGTCTTATTGAAGAATTGCCTACAAAAGATGGCTATACCTCGATTTATCCTCGCTTTTATGCCTAGCTAGGGGCGTTAAACGATAGCGCTTGTTGGGAGGCAACCCAATTTTATTTTTTTTCTTTGCTTTTTGCTCCTATTTAGTAATAAATAATTTATCTAGCCTCTGTTTTGGTTGTGTTTTTTGTGTTTAATTAGTGTTTGTTCCAAGTAGAACCATTGGGAAGACTTGGGGAAAGTCTTTTTGATCTTGCTGTAAAAGATAGAAACTTTAGCGCTCACGAGAATTGCTGACATTTTTTCCTGGAGAGTTCTATTTAGTTAATTCTTTTCGCGGATGAATAATATATAAATTCCTCACGTCCAGAAATTTATTTTAGAATTTTTGGGGTTCCAGAAGTATTCGAAACCTACAGATTGCTTTCAAAAAGTTTCTAGTGTCAACATAGAAAAACAAGAGTGTTGTGTTTAATCTTGGAATTTTTCGGGGTTCGTTTGGCCTTTTTTATACATGAACTGGGTTTTCTAGGCATTTTATGTGCATAATTCAAATTTGAACTACACGCACATGCTCCAATGCACTAAAGTTGGTTGAAAAATCACATGTGTGTCCTTGGGTGAATTTCTAGGTCCCATGCAAGAGATGGGAATGAAATTCAAACACCAGTGCACTGTTGATTGCCGGCAAAACGTTGAGATGTCTGGTTTTTAAATTCTAGTAAATCCAAAACTCGTCTGAAATTCATGAAACTTGGCATGCTATCATGGAGCGGCATCAACATGCCGTGGTAAAAACATTCTCCCATTTAGGGCAGGTTCGGGTATAAGCTTCTCACAAACCAGAGCTTCTCACAACTAGCATGATAGTTTCGATAGGGAACGTCCCACCTTTGCGGACGAAACGATATCCATTGCCTCTTATTGCTTTCAAAAGTTTTCTAGTGTCAACATAGAACAAAAGGAGTGTTGTGTCAATTTTTGTGATTTTTCGGGGTTCGTTTGGACATTTTTATGCATTAACTGGGTTTTCTAGGTGTTTTATGTGCATAATTAAAATTTGAACTACAAGCACATGCTCCAATGCACTAATGTTGGTTGAAAAATCTAATCAGTGTCCTTGGTGAATTTCTAGGTCCCATGCAAGAGATGGGAATGAAATTCAAACACCAGGGCATTGTTGATTGCCGGCAAAACATTGAGATGTCTGGTTTTTAAATTCTTGTAAATCCAAAACTCGTCTGAAATTCATGAAACTTGGCATGCTATCATGGAGTGGCATCAACATGCCGTGGTAAGAAAATTGTCCCATTTGGGGCAGGTTCGGGTATATGCTTCTCACAAACCGGAGCTTCTCACAACAAGCATGATGGTTTCGGTAGGGTACGTCCCACCTTTGGGGATGAAACGATATCCATTGCCTCTTATTGCTTTCAAAAATTTTCTTGTGTCAACATAGAACAACAGGAGTGTTGTGTCAATTTTTTGGATTTTTCGGGGTTTGTTTGGACATTTTTATGCATTAACTGAGTTTTCAATGCATTTATGTGCATAATTCAAATTTGAACTACATGCACATCCTCCAGTGCATATAAATTGGTTGAGAAATCGAATATGTGTCCTTGGGTGCATGCTTAGGTCCCATGCAAGAAATGGGAATGAATTTCAAACACCAGGGCACCGTTGATTGCCGGCAAAACATTGAGATGCTTGGTTTTTAAATTCTAGTAAATCCAAAACTCGTCTGAAATTCATGAAACTTGGCATGCTATCATGGAATGGCACCCGACATGCTGTGGCATTTTTTGTGTCCATTTTGAGAGAAGGCGCACTCGAATAATGACAGCCAACAAAGGCATTTTGAAAAAATAGCTGCCACACTTTAATATCTCAAACGTTTTTTTATAATTCAAACCATGTGTGTTTTGTTAACCATTCACGTGACACCACGTGTCTTGGTTTTAAATGCTGTAGGAGGTGCCGTGCGGATAGCTGCTTGACCTTGACTAAACGGGAGGCGTGCGAGTGCAGTCCGGTGCGCAGGCTGACCGAGAGGCGTGCAAGCTGTCCACCAGTGCGTAGGCTCACCGGGAAGCCTGTGAGTTGTACGCTACGCAGGCTCACTGGGAAGCGAGCCCTTTGACTTCCATGGCTGCCCGCCTTCCTCTCCATTAATGGCGCCCAAGCCGCTTTTTAATACGGGCAGCCTTACTATTCGCCTCCCATTCCCCTCCCTCCCACAGACCTTCACCAACGCCATGGCGTAGAATGATCATCCACCGCTAGTCTTCAAGTTTGGTGAAGTCGACTCCGAGCCGAAGGAGATAGAAAATAAGGAGGAATGGGGCCTCATGGACATGGCCCTAAACGAGCTGGCCGCGGCGGTTGATGCCCCTATTCCTATCCCAGCTCCTATCCCCGCGCCCGCACCAGCTACCATCCCCGTAGCATTGACGGACTGGTCGCCGAGCACTATCGCAGAGCTGGAAGCCGCGGGCATCAGCGAGGTCTCCGCGGAACCGCGCGAGCTCGTGTACATGCCAGCGCCCGTGCCCGTGCGCGCCCCTCCACCCATCGTGTGCGCCGGCCCCCATGCGTTTGGCTGCACCCGCCGCGCCCGTGCCCCTGCACGTGCGTGCCCCTCCACCCACCGCGGCACTAGTCCCCGTGCGTTTGTCTGCACCCGCCGCGCCCGTTCCCGTGCGCGCGCCCCCCTCAGTGGCATGGGACGCTGCCGTCGACCGCTACCTCTCAGCGGCGCCAGTTACCGTCCTCCCGCGCCCCTCCCGTCGATCGCACGATGATATGATGTTTGATTTACAAGTGAAGAACATTTTGTGCTGCCTTGAAGACTTCAACAACGGCATCCCAGAGGATGACAACGACAACGACAGCGCAGCACGCCGCCTCCGCTGCCGCCGAAAATAGTTTTTTTGGGGTTTAATATTGTATCTCGAATTCGCAGTGTGACTGAATGAAAGATATGGTTTGAACGAACTTGCGTTTTTCTCTCTTAATGTATAGACTTATCAAACGATTTTCTTTTGAAAAAATGTCAATGGTTTTTAAATATAAAACACTCATCGCAAACGTTTTAGTTAGAACACCCGTATGCAAACCGACAGCTTCCCCAGGAAGCCAAGGGAAAATGTGCTGAGCAGGATTTCTGCATCTCTTCAACGCAAACGGTTGTTTTGCATGACCCTTGTGCAACCACGTACAAAAAATTGGGTAAGATTTGCATATCTGTCATTTTGGGTATGTTGCCATTTTTCAAACTGGAAAGACTGACATTTGTCTATCTAGTAACATTTCCATTTGTCAACCTTGTAACACTGCGATTTGTCAAAATATGCAGCTAAAAATCACTAGCACTATCTAATTTTTGCAACTAAAATCACTAGCACTGTTCATATGGACACCACTAGCAGGCGTGAGTTGATGGACGCATATGCAAATGTACCATTTATTGCATACACCAAGTCATCAACCCACAACGACAACGAGGATACACGTTGGATTATAGATCATTTCCAACAAGACATTCTAGTAAAGTAAAGTTTTTCTCACACAACAAATAACAAAGCGATGAAATGAACTTCATCTCAACCACTCATCAGCGTTGGAAATGCTTGCTTTGAACCAGAAGTGATTCTCTGTGGAGGGCCAGCTACTGTCAATCTCGAGACCAACGCAGGACTGATCATCCAGGCTGAAGCGGCCTATGTCAGGACCCATATTTGGACGGTAGGGAAGCATAGAAATGTCCGACGTATAGATACAGTTGCTTCTCATAAATGGTAGTAATGTTGTGTCAATAGCAGCTAGATCGCCTTCCACCATCATTGGATAGTTTTGTGCAAGGAAGAGCGAGTTTCCTCCAAGACTTTCAATACTAAACCAGGGAGAAGGTGTTGGCGCTAGTACACTAGTATACATCCCGAATACCCTGCAACGGATGTTGGAATAGGTCTGGAGAGTGCGACCATGCGAGACAACACCTGCTTCCTTAGTAACATCAGTAGTGCCATGTATACAGACAAGAAGAGGTGATCCATTAGAATAAGTTGCCAGGCGCCACTGAGTATATGGGTCTTGCTCGTCCTCATGCTCATGATCATCAGCATGGTCATCTCCCCCTTGGTTATAAATTTTTCAAGTATAGGTGGTGGAATGTTCACAGGACCTTGGAAACACAAGAAGGTTAATTATTAAAGGGAAACTAGCTAACCTGCATGCATGTGGATGAAACAATTATAATTATGGTGGAAGACAAACGTACCAAAAGCATCAGGATTCCATGCAAAAACAGTGCCACGAGTGGTGGCTGCAAACACAAGACCCTCGTATTGAATTGCATCACAGTACTCATCCGTGTACAGAAATTGATTTTTGAGAAATATCCATCGAGGCGTGGAAGTAAGGACGGCAACAAGCTTGTCGAAGATAACAACAACTTCATAGTTTGTGTAATCCCAAGAGCGGTTGGGAAGTCGACAAATTGCTATCTTCAGTAGACGACAGTCACCATGATCGTATTTGAACTCACGTAGAATACCGGTGTACTCAACCTCTGGGAAGTCGTCTGAGATTTTCAGAAGTGGAACCCGGTGACAAGTGTACATATTCACAAGTTCCCACTCGCAGTTGTACCCAATATAAACAACCCAATCTCCATTTGCGCCTGCCCAAGCCTTGCCATCAAGTGATGGCATCTTAACATCATACGTATCATTATCAAGCGGCATCGACTTGCACAAGGCGAGGCTTCCCACGTCCCCTCACCAGTCAGCAGGGTCACGGCGAAGAAGATAGGGGAGATCAAACTGCTCCTGGACCCTTGGGTTCCTTGTAATGTTGTTATTAGTTGAGTCGAGAATGGTCTTGAACGAACCTGCCATGCTAGCCGAGGTGATGACGTCGCACCGATCAATGAGTTCCTCCACCGCGTCATCATTCAGATCGGGGAAAGAATAACGGGGTCGTTTCCGGCCTGTTCCCTCCATGGAGAAGACGATCGAACAATGGCAGAAGGAAGGGTGAAGGCAAATGGAGGAGGGAGGAAGAGCGTGCGACAGTAGTTCCAAATCGAGAGGGAAAGGCGAAGAGTCAGTGGACGGTTGCCACGGTACATGAAGAGGCGCCTGGGGAGTGAACGGTTGCCACAGAGGTCACACACTGACGACAAGGGCCGAGTGAACCGCATGCATATATTGCACACACCTTGGTCTGGCTGACCGTTTCTTTTCTGTTGCCTAATCACAAACAGCTCATCCGAGTGAACCGTATGTTGTATATCGCACACACCTTCATCTGGCTGCCCGTTTCTTTTGTGTTGCCTAATCACAAACAGTTCATCCGAGTGAACCGTATGTTGTGTATCCCACACGCCTTCATCTGGCTGCCCGTTTCTTTTGTTCCTCCTCATCGCAAACAGTTAATTGAACTAAACCATATGCCCTTCATCGCACACGCAACTAAAATATGAACCATGTTTGATGCATCCGTCATCGCAAACATTTTATACATTTTTGACGATTTTCATACACCACCGTTTGCGATTATTGCATCGCACACAGTTTCTCGAAGGGTCTCTGATATTAGTGTCGCGTTAGCAGCATCCTGTAGTAGTGCCTTACCTTCTCGCAAGCCTCAGGAGGGTGTGCGGGCGGCGTGGCAGTAGCATTGGAAGTGGCGACTCTGGTGCATTCATCGCTAGGTCGCCCGTGGCTTCAATTCCAGTGAGGGGCAACACAAGCGACACCACGCTGCAATCCGTAACAGACTTGAGGCGTGGTAGTCGATCGTGGCCTAATCCCCCTCTCCTCGTGGCGCCAGAGGGAGGTTGCAGAATGGGCCCGCCATCAATAAAGGTGGAGCAGATCTCCCCGGACACTGTCCGCTCGGCGCGTGGGAGAGTTCCTTGTTCCCATACATGCTTCCCAAACGTGTGGTGGCTCTTGATCTCTGGGCCGTCGGGGATGACCATGCTCTTTGTGGGATTACCGGGAGAGCATGGCGCCCAATCCAGTGAGTAGCATCATCAATAACTTATGACATATCAGGATTAATAGCATGTCATGGTGTTGCAAGTCTACTCAAAACAAAAGGTGAATCAAGTGCAGAGTGTGATGGCAGTTCCTTACCTCCCCTTGTCCTAGAGGGAACGATCTTAGTTTTAGTATCCTTCAGATTCTTCACAGTGATAAATAGATACTAATCCCATGTGACTCAACAAATATAGATATGCTCCCCGGCAACGACGCCAGAAAAAGGTATTGATAACCCACAAGTATAGGGGATCGCAACAGTTTTCGAGGGTAGAGTATTCAACCCAAATTTATAGATTCGACACAAGGGGGGCCAAAGAATATTTGCAAGTATTAGCAACTAAGTTGTCAATTCAACCATGCCTAGAGATTAAATATCTGTAGCAAAGTAATCAGTAGCACAGTAGTATGATAGTTTTGATAGTAGTGGTAACAGCAGTAGTAACGGTAACAGTGATAGCAGCGATTTTCTAGCAAGTGTAACAGTAACAGCAGGAGTAGTAACTTAGCAAGAACAATATGTAGGAAATTCATAGGCATTGGATCGGTGGATACTTTGGATGATATTCATCATATAGCAGTCATAACCTTGGGCGATACAAGACTAGCTCTAGTTCATAAATATAATGTAGGCATGTATTCCGTAAAGAGTCATACGTGCTTATGGAAAAAACTTGCATGACATCTTTTGTCCTACCCTCCCGTGGCAGCGGGGTCCATAAGGAAACTAAGGGATATTAAGGCCTCCTTTTAATAGAGAACCGGAACAAAGCATTAACACATAGTAAATACATGAACTCCTCAAACTACGGTCATCACCGGAAAGTATCTCGATTATTGTCACCCTGGGGTTTACGGATCATAACACGTAATAGGTGAATATGACTTGCAAGAACAGATCTAGAACATAGATATAATGGTGAAAACATAAACGGTTCAGATCTGAGATCATCGCACCTAGGACCAAAGTGACAAGCATTAAGCAAGGCAAAGTCATAACAACACAAATCTCAGAACATAATGGATACTAGGGGTCAAGCCCTAACAAAACTGACTTGGTTACATGAATGAATGTCATCCAAATCCTCACCGACTAGCGAGCCTGCAAAGGAATTACTCACTCTCGGTGGGGAGAATCATGGAATTGGCGATGAAGGAGGGTTGGTGATGACAAAGATCGAAGATCCCCCTCTTCGGAGCCCCAAATGGACTCTAGATCTGGCCTCTCGATGAAGAACAGGAGGCGGCGGCGGCTCCGTATCGTGAAACGCAATGAAACTTCCTCCTTGATTTTTTTCTCCAAATATGGGTATTTAAGGAGTTGGAATTAGGGCCCGCGGGGCCACTAGGTGGGCACACCCCACTTGGGCGCGCCTGGAGGAGGAGGGCACCCTGGTGGGTTGTGCTCACCCAGGCCCCCCCTCCGGTGGTTCTTGCCTCTAGTATTTTTTACATACTCTAAAATAATTCTCCAAAAAGTTTCGTTCCATTCCGAGAACTTCTATTTCTGCACAAAAAAAACATCATGGTAGTTCTGCTGAAAACAGCATCAATCCGGGTTAGTTTCATTCAAATCATGCAAATTAGAGTCCAAAATAGGAGGAAAAGCATTAGGAAAAGTAGATACGATAGAGACGTATCAGGGTGCTTCTTCTTGACCAATTATAGCTTGCAACATAGCTCGTCGCTTGCCAAATTGTGGCAACTTTCACCATCGATGATGACCTTCATGGAACGTCCATCGATGCCCGCTTTGGTATGGAAGATATGGCATCGTTGATCTCGTCTTGTCGTTGTTGAAGTGTCAAGACCTTGGAGACAACAAGAGCGATCCTCGGATCATTGTCACAAAAGACTTGAGCGTCTTCATCTCCATTCACTTGACAGTTCATGGCCACGTGCTCAAGGGCTTCCATTTCTTCTTCGCTCATGGAGTCGTAGGTGTTGTCGTCATTGTCGATCATGGTACGCTGAGTGGGGCACTCAAATATCTTGTGGCCTCGGCCTTGGCATGTGAAACATTTGATGGAACTTGTCTTAATGGTCTCATCCATTGGAGTTGTGGACGATGCAGCTCTTGGCTTATAGTTGCTTGTAGGAGGACGACTCGAAGATGTCGAAGGTTTCTTTTAGCTTGACTTGTCACCATTGCTTGGTGAAGCTTTAGTCATGGTTGACGGTGTGGTAGTCGTTGAAGCTTGAGTGTATGAATCATAGGTCTTGGAAGGGTACTTGGCGTACTTGAGGTCATCTTGGACTTGTCGCTCTACCTTTGTAGCTTGGTGCACTAGCTCAAGGAGGTTGGTGTGCGGTTGGAAATCAGCGATTTTATTGACAAGATGGTTGAGTCCATTTAAGAAAGGTGACATAGGTTTCTCCTCATCTTCTGTGACATTGGCTCGTATCATTGCGATCTCCACCTCTTTGTAGTAGTCTTCAACGGGCTTCGTGCCATGCTTGAGGAGTTGCAACTTCTTGAAGAGATCACAGCTATAGTGTGTGGGCACAAAACACGCTCGCATGACCTCCTTCATTTAATTCCATGTTGTGATTGGTGGATCGCCTTTCTCGCGGCGTTTTCGATGACTTGCTCCCACCAAATGAGGACATAGTCTTGGAACTCAAGGGATTCCATGGCGATCTTCTTTTCCTCTTCATAGTTGTGAAGACGGAATATCTTGTCGACCTTCAATGCCCATGAGAGATAGTCTTCGGGATCGGTTCTTCAGAAGAACTTAGGCATGGTGAACTTGAGCTTGCTGTAGTGTTCCTATTCCTTAACTTGACTTGGAGGTGGAGGTGGGTTTTCAACCGCTTGCTCCTCATGCTCGGCTTGATTAACTTGACGTTGAGGGTGTGGGATTCAAGCACGGTTCCTCAATTCTTTGCACTCCTCAAGATGTACGGCTTCTTCTTGTCGCTCTCACCGGAGGGCTTCTTCTTGTTCACGCACACGGCAATTGCGCTTGTTACCATCGTGAGTTGCTTCGTGTAGAGCATGTTGAGCTTCAAGGGCTTGTTCCTCACGGCTTTGAGCGTCGCCGTCTTGGTTTTCTTGTTCTTGGCATTGTGGAGCTTGCTCTTGTTGACGGTGGCATTCGCGCTCCCGAAGGCAGTCTTGCAAACCATTTCCATGGATTGGATTTTGTGGAGCTTGATGATCTTCATGGTCTTGGTGACGATGCGAACGAGCTTGGGGAAGACTTGTATCCAAATATGTATCTGAAGAGTGTCAGCTCGAGTAGCACCGTCTTGATTTTGACGTCATTGAGGAGGCACGGTGGACCATCATGGCTCGAAAGTCCTCCATTTGGGTTGCCATCTTAGTATCAAGGTAGTCCCTTGTTCTTACTTCAGATTGTCGCAAGTCGAAAGAACTAGACCAAATGTACCTTATCCAATGTTGAAGATGGATCAATGATCACCCAATATGGTATTATGGAAGTAGCACAATTGGTACGAGATCTTGTCAATTCACACCAACACAAGTAAAGCTTTTGGAGTAGCTTGGTGAGGATAGTGGCACAAAAATTATGCAACTGTTAGCAAGATTCAATAATGTTGAAAGGGATTCACAAATTCGCAAGTGAAACAAGTATACCAATAGCAATGAGTGGCACACAGAAACACACACACAAATAGATAAATGGGGTCGTGTAAAATTTGGATTCAAGAAATGAGCATAAAATTTGGATTCTACGGAAAACGCTCTTGTTGCACAACTCTAGGGAGACGCTAGCATGATTTCTCAATAGGCGAGATATGACACTTATGCACAAAACCTATGAGAAACGAAACGTATCGACTTTCTATCCCGATTATGCTATTTATGTATGGTTCCCGGTGATTCTCGCATGATGATCCAAGATGATCAAGTATGGCAATTTGATATGCAATGTGACGATGCTATGGCTATTGTTTGCAAGCTCTTTGTTTTGTTTTTCGTTTGCTTAAAATCCTTTCTCACTTTTGATATTTTCCTTTGGCCACCTATGTGAAATGCTCAAAGCAAGATAGCAATGATGTATATGCTAGAATAAATTACGACACAAGAGATGATACGATGATATATGCATTCTATGATAGCTATGCAGAATGGGGATCACTAAAGTGCACAAGTAACGTTGCCCCACAATACTCAAATGGCTAGTCTCGATAGAAAAGTGACGCAAAAAATTGGCTTGGGGGTTCACAATACAATGGCAAGGGAGAATGTACTATGATTGTCGTCGAGGTTACCATCCTTGCTTATGGTTGGGGTGTCAAAATGGTGAAGTGGTCGTTGTCGATGACGAATCCGTGGCGAAGTTGAGCGGTGGTGGTGTCGATGAAGAACTGTCCCTAAGTAGCCAAACATGTAAGGAAACGGAAACCGGAAACTCAAATTCTTAAACGGCAAGTGTCGGTGTCAAAACCGGCGGATCTCGGGTAGGGGGTCCCGAACTGTGCGTCTAAGGCGGATGGTAACAGGAGGCAGGGGACACAATGTTTTACCCAGGTTCGGGCCCTCTTGATGGAGGTAAAACCCTACGTCCTGCTTGATTTATTCTTGATGATATGGGTATTACAAGAGTTGATCTACCATGAGATCGGAGAGGCTAAACCCTAGAAGCTAGCCTATGGTATGATTGTATGTTGTCCTACGGACTAAAACCCTCCGGTTTATATAGACACCGGAGGGGCTAGGGTTACACAAGGTCGGTTACAAAGGAGGAGATATCCATATCCGTATTGCCTAGCTTGCCTTCCACGCCAAGGAGAGTCCCATCCGGACACGAGACGAAGTCTTCAATCTTGTATCTTCATAGTCCAATAGTCCGGCCAAAGGATATAGTCCGGCTGTCCGGAGACCCCCTAATCCAGGACTCCCTCAGTAGCCCCTGAACCAGGCTTCAATGACGATGAGTCCGGCGCGTAGTGTTGTTTTCGGTATTGCAAGGCGGGTTCCTCCTCTGAACACATCACAAAAGAGTTTAAATACCAGGATAGTGTCCGGCCCTACAAAATAAATTCCACATATCTCCGTAGAGAGAATAATATTTCCATAAATCTAATCTGCTGACACGTTTTGGCAACATGACATCAAGCCATGGCCCGGTGATTATTCGAACTGTTTCCTTTAACTAGCCCCGCACACAACGCGAGGCAGTTTCTTGACACGTCTTGTCAAAGCAGAGATCGTGTTCCCCTAATTACGGGATTCTCATCAATACGGTCGTGGGTAACCCAACCGTGCCTAGGACTCCTAGATTTTAGGCAATTCCCAAACGGCCACTAGGAGGACGCTTGATATTCACCCTCTTTATAAAGGGACAAGGCTTTTCCTTTTTTCCCTCTCGTGCTCAATTGAATCCTTCCCCCGCCTCGAGTTCTAACACCCAAAGCCCAGGTCAGGTGCTTCGGACCTTCAATTATGTCCGAATCTAGCCTTCAAGGCCGGTGGATGCCCTCCTCCGTTACGGAAGAGGATATCAAGAAGTTGAGGGAGGCCAGATACCTGACCGCCGAGGTTTTGCATCGGCTGCCTGCCCGAGGGCAGGTCGTCCCTACTCCCGAACCCAACGAGAACGTTGTGTTCATCTCCCACTTCCTCCGAGGTCTAGTCCTCGCTCTGGATCCCTTTGTTAGGGGTTTGATGTTCTATTACGGGCTAGATTTCCACGATCTAGCCCCGGACTCCTTTCTCCACATCTCGGCATTTATTGTCGTATGTGAGGCCTTCCTCCGCATTACCCCTCACTTTGGCCTGTGGCTCAAGACTTTGACGTGAAGCCGAAGATGGTCGAGGGGCAGCATGTAGCGTGCGGAGGCGCATTAATAAGCAAGATCGCTGGAGCTCCATGGCCAAAGGGTTCCTTTCCAGAGGTGTCCGGATTATGGCAACGGGAGTGGTTTTACATCACAGCTCCCAGAAGTGCCAAGTGGGTGGCTGCCCCTGCTTTCCACTCGGGCCCTCCACCACAACTGATGTCATGGATTAGCAGAGGGCTGAGCTGGGGTCCAGCCAAGGACGTGCCCATACTGCAAAGCTGTATTCAAGATCTCTTCGAAGGAGATTTCAGTCTGGTTACGGTGGTGCAAGTCATGCTGGTTCGTCGAGTCCCGCCTTGCAAATGCCGGCCCCTCCACATGTGGGAGTTCAACCCAGAAGGACCGCGCACTATTCAGAATTTCCTCTGCCTGACGCACGAGGAGATGTATAAATCATTCTTCGGACCCCAAATAGAGTGTCCGGATACTACCGAGGACGTGGGCCTGAGCAGCAACCGCACCGCCGACCAAGTAAGTAATCCTCTAGCCGAACACACCGTCTTTCATTTATCATGACGTCATTCTGAGAATTCGCTCTTTGACCAGGACTGGCTAACAAAGGCGAAGATGATTCGGTGTTCGGCCCCCCTTCCTGAGGGTTTGGATAATCCGGTACTGGAAAAGATGCTCGAGCTAGCACCTTGCCCAGAGCCCTCAAAGGAAGATAAAGGGGGGAATAATGAGGGCGAAAGCGGGCCCCCATCGCTACTAATTCCAACCGAGGGAACGAGCGCCTCCGTGAGGGAGGATAACCAAGGGGGGAATCTGACATTCTCTCACCCCGGGGAAGGAAGAGGACTACCTCTGAAGAACCGGAAACCAAGGTTTTCCAAACGGGAGAAGAAATCTCCACCAGAGGGTCCTGCCTTGGAGGGTGCTCTTGCCGCACAAAGTCCGCGCGGGGATCAGCCCTCTAACAAGCTGTAAGTAATAAAAAAAGTACTTTAATAGTGAAGATATACTACCTTACCTCTGAGGAAAATAACTGAAGCATTTATCTTGCAGTTCGGATCTTAGCCCTTCTCAACAGAGCTCGTCTTCGGGGGATCTTCTTCCGGAGATGATGGAGAGCGAAACGCCTCCCCCAGACTCCTCCGCTCAAGAAGCGGGCGACCTTGAAGTGTTGTCACGGAGGGCCTCGCCGGATCAAGTGAGGCCAGAAGATATTCCTATGGTCACCCGAAGTCCCCAGTATCCGGCTCTTGAAGAGAGCAACCAAAAGAATCCGGCACCATCTGGTATGCGGTCAGATGCACTGAGGGATCTGCTAAAGCGAGCGACCATCTCGGAAGAACACCGTGCATTGATGGGTATGGTGATTGAAAGGATTTCGTCTGCCGAAAGCGGGTGGCATGAAGCCTTTATGAGTCTACTGACGGGTTTTGAGGTACGTGAAATGATATACATTTGTGATAGCACCGCACATTTTTAGGTGTGCCCTGTGTAGATAGTAGCCCCTGAGACTCTGGTTGTCGTCAAGAACGGCGGCAAACAGAGGATCGTAGTCCCAGGTAATAACCATACCGCTTTATGTGCAGGTGGTGGAAGCTCCGGTGGCTAGCCAGACTAATGAGTTTGCCGAACTAAAGCGGCAACTGGATGCGGTAGATGCCAACATCGAGCTTGTTAACAAGCGGCTTGACAAGGCACAGGGTAAGTAATGTTTTCTGGTGAATGTCACATAGTAAGAGCAGCGTAATGCCAGTATCTTTAATATGTTGTGACTGCAGATGGAGCTGCCACCGTGGAGACCCTTCGGGCGGAGCTTGCCCGAGCCAAAGAACAAGCAAGGATTAGTAATGCAGTCGCTTTAAAGGTGGCCGAAGACTTAATAGCCGAGAAGGCCGCGCATGGCGAGACCAAAGAGAAGATGGCTGAAATGGATGTAAAGTTAAAAGACACTGCCAACCGTTGCCAGATCCTTGAAGAAAAAACCGAGCCAAGGCGACGGACCTTGAAAAGGCCACGATGGCGACCAAAGACACCCGTTCTGCCATGAGAGCGAAGAAGGAGGAACTGCGTGAAGCCTGTGATATTGTGGCTGGGAAGCCCTTTTTGCTGCGGAGGAAGTTCGGAGATCCGCGGTATGCCCCTCTGGATCGGCTGTGGAGTTCGACGGATGCATATCTGGACTTGGCGGCGAGTGCTGTCGATGCGGCCGAATACTTCCGAGATCAAACAGATCGGGAAGTGGACAAGCTGTTCTGGTCGCGGTTCAACGTGCCAGAGCGTCCGCTTCCATTGACCAATCAGCTAGCTGAATGGGCCGAACTAAATAGGTTGTCCGGACTTGCCATGAGGTCTTTCGTAGATCATCTGTGGCCATAAAAGCCGAAGCCGAACAACTATTTCAGCTTAGTGCAGCAGTTCCTTGGTGCGGTGCTGCACATCAATGTGATGAAAAGTTCGGCGTGTATAGAAGGCTCGCGGATGGCCTTTGCCTATGTCAAAGCATACTGGGCGGAGATGGATGCTGCCACTGTTGCGGCACAGGGTTCGGCCATAGGTCGGGTGGCTGCCGAGCACTATTTTGAAGAAGTTATTGAGGGTGCTCGTTTGATAGAGGCCCAGTGCTCGAAGAATATTATGTTTGAGTGACATGTATTCCCATTGTAAAAACAATGTTTTATTGAATTTATCAAGGCTGTATTTATACTTGTGCCCGAAAGTATTGTGATGCCTCCTGTGCGGCCGTTTATGTATACATGTGTATAACCTGAAAGATTGCAGTCGTCGGCTTCAGCCCCCACGCATATAATGCAGGGGTGTTCGCAGAAGACGCATATTCACACTTAATCCAACGTCTTGGTCCTAATAAGGAGGTGATAGCGCAGCGAACTAGGCAACCGGACTATAATGCTTTAACACTTTCACTTAGCCATAGGAGTTTGACAGTGGGGCTACTATATAGCCCCTGGTGGCTCCGCACTCACCCGAATTCGGGGTGCATACATGCCCGGCCGGGAAACGGCCCTTCGTTAAGGCGGAGGAATTCTAAGATTCCGATAAGTCATCGAGTGGTTGACCAGTCTCGCGCTATATCATGACAGTCAGTTTTCGGCTTTCTCTACAGAGGTGCTCGTCCGGATGAACCAGGGCACAATCGCAGTAGTTCTCCTGGTGCCGCCTTAGCCGATAGAGTGGAACGTAAGGCAGCAAAACACAGGAGCCGGGCAAACCCAACATTTGATCAAAGACATGATTCGGAGCTGATGCATATAAGGCCAAACTCGCGACGCCGAACACTCCTAAGGTATTCGGTCTTTATGGTGTAAACCGGGTCTAAACAATACCCTTTGTAACAAGCCCCTGGTGTCTAGGTACGTGCATTATTCTGACGTGGCCACATGCCAAGATGTCAGCATCCTTCTCAATTGTACTGAGAATCTGAGGGATGTGTATCAACAAGAGACAGTAAAAAAGGTTTACGCAGGGTCTTAATCTGAAAAGAATCCTTGGAACGGGTCCCTGCTGCACGTCTACGCATGTGTCTCCGTTGTGCCATATCCTGGACGGGTGTAGCACGATGGTCATCTGTAAAAGGAGGAACTTAGTTGAAAAGTTGTCATGCAAAAAGGTAGGTAAAAAACCATGTACAATTGAGGATGAGTAAAATTGAGCCTGATTGCCACTTGTTCGCGCGCGTTGAGCCCCTTGTATTGTAATAGGGGTGTGGCCATCAAACCTGTATTAATTACATATAGCTGTGCCGGACTCGTCTAACCGCGTCTGTGGTCTTAACGACCTGTCAAATGCTTTAGTTGGTGAGGCCGTTTAGTGTGCGGCTGCCAAGGCAGCTGCACTATCTTCGGCGCGTAGGGATCGCTCAATATTTCCATTTACTGTAATGATGCCACGTGAGCCGGGCATCTTAAGCGTGAGGGAAGCGTAATTCGGTATTGCATTAAAGCGAGCGAAAGCTTCGCGTCCAAGTAGTGCTTGATAGCCACTTTGGAACGGAGCAATGTGGAAGGTTAAATTTTCGCTACGGAAGTTATCGGGGAAGCCGAATATGACCTCTAGTAGCAGGGAGCCCGTGCAATGAGCCCCTGGGCCTGGCGTTACTCCTTTAAAGGTAGTATTGCTGTGGCAAATTTTCGTTGGGTCTATCCCCATTTTGCGGATTGTGTCCTGATATATCAGGTTTAGACTGCTGCCACCGTCCATTAGGACTCGTGTGAAGTGGTATCTGTCAATTATTGGATCTAATACCAAGGCAGCCCATCCTGCGCACCGGATACTTGCCGAGTAATCCTGATGGTCGAAGGTGATTGGTTGAGACGGCCAGTGGCAGAATTCCGCGGTGATAGGCCCTTGGGCATATTTGTCTGGGAGTGTCGCTTTGTTTCTCCCCTTTATCACGTGTAACACGTTTACTGTTTTGACTTCTGGTGGAAATTTCTTCTGTTCCCAGTGCTTTGCTTGTGAGGCTCATCCTCGTCTTCACTTGGTGTATCCTGCCCCTTATGTTCGGCGTTGAGCTTGCCGGACTGCTTGAAGACCCAACATTCTCTGTGGGTATGATTTGCAGGTTTATCGGGGGTGCTATGGATCTGACATATTTGGTCCAGAATTTTGTTTAGGCTGGACAGTTCATCTCTGGCGCCTTTAGAGGGCGGCTTTTGCTGACCTGGCCGAGAGTTTCTGAATCTGGCATTTACCGCCGTACTCTTCGGGCTGTCTTCTTTATTCCAGCGCTTATTATTTTTGCTGCGTCATGATTTCCCGTTTCCATCTCTAACTTCGGATGTACTTGGGTTGCTGGTGCTGCATCGGGCTAGCCAGCTGTCCTCGCCCGCGCAATTGTGTACATGAGGCTTGTTAATGCTGCCATTGTTCTCGGCTTTTCTTGGCCGAGGTGTCTGGCAAGCCATTCATCTCGGACGCTATGTTTAAAAGCTGCCAAGGCTTTAGTGTCTGGACAGTCGACTATTTGGTTCTTTTTAGTAAGAAACCTGTTCCAGAGCTTTCGGGCTGACTCTCCGGGCTATTGAGTTATATGGCTTAAATCGTCCGCATCCGGAGGTCGGACATAAGTCCCTTGAAAATTTGCCCGAAAAGCGTCTTCGAGCTCTTCCCAGCTTCCAATGGAGCTTTCGGGGAGGCTTTTAAGCCAGTGCCGAGCTGGCCCTTTGAGTTTGAGGGGTAAATACTTAATGGCGTGGAGATCATCTCCTTGAGCCATATGGATATGGAGGATATAGTCCTCAATCCAGACCCCAGGGTCTGTTGTTCCGTCGTATGCCTTTATGTTTACGGGTTTGAATCCCTCTAGAAATTCATGGTCCAGCACCGCGTCGGTGAAACATAGGGGGTGTGCGGCACCCCTGTATCTGGGTGTACCGCGTTGTTCGGATGTTTGCTGTGTTGCATCGTATGCTGGAGCGCGCTTGCGTGGTCCATAGATGGATCTGGTTGCTCCGTCCTTTTGATGCGAGCCCTCGTGTGGATCGCGTATTGGCTTATGTGTGGCGTTGTTTGCCGCTCTATGTTGGCCGTGAGGTCGTCTATCCGGCCAGATGGCCGTTTTAATTTTTGGTTGCGGGGGATCTAAGGCCTCCTCATCAAATTCAGGTAGCAACTTCCGCTTCGGGTAGCTCTTGGTGGGGTGATTACCGCCGTACTTCGCTGCTGTGTTGAGTACTTTACTCCATCTGATTCTGAGTGTGTCTTGCGCAACCTTGAGAATTTGCTTCTACTTTTTTAGACTCCTCGCGCTGGCAACAAGCCTTTGACGGGCATTCTGTTGCTCCAGGTGTCTGTCTGGTGTGATGTCGTCCGGACTATTATCTTTGACAGAGTCGGGTTGTTTGGTTTGATTCTCCGGGTTGCCGTGGTCCGGCGATGGTTCACCCTGCTCTAACGCTGGGTCTATATGATTGTTGTTTCTGCCGAGGCGAGATTTTGAGCGGCTCTTACGCAGCCGCTTTGACTGCTTCTTGAGGGGACAACCCTTCGTTGCGTCCTTCCGTTCCTCGTCGTCGTTTTCTTTTGGTGTGTCCACCATGTACACGTCATGTGATGAAGTGGGCGTCCAGTGCCCTGTGGGCAGTGGTTCCTGTTCGTCTCCTGCATCGTCGTCCATACCGTCGATGTCTTCATAGTCGAAGTCGAGCATGTCGGTTAAGTCATCGACAGTGGCTACTAAGTGGGTGGTGGGTGGGTGGCGAATTTCTTCGTCATCCGCATCCCAATCCTGCCGGACATAGTTCGGCCAGGACTCTCCTGACAAGGAGAGAGACTTTAATGAATTTAGTATGTCGACGAAGGGCGAGTGCTGAAAGATATCCGCGGAGGTGAACTCCATGACTGGCGCCCAGTCGGATTTGATAGGCATGGGCGCAGGCGGTTCGGAGTCCGTGACCGGGGAAGGATCCGGCAGTTTGGCAACATGGCTCTCGTGAAGGGTAAGGTCAATATTCGGCTTGATCGCCGCTGAGGATACGGCCTCCGTTACAGGGTCTATCCACCCGTCCATGGATGGCGCAACTGGCTCCGAATTGAGGCTTGGAGTGGCTGCCGGTGCGATCTCCTAAATACGGTCCGATGGTAGAGCTAAATCGTACTCATCGTGGCCACGTGGCGCACAAGGCAGGGGCTCGAATCCGTCGAAGATCAAGTCTCCGCGGATATCGTCCGTGTAATTTAAGCTTCCAAACCTGACCTGATGGCCAGGGGCGTAGCTTTCGATCTACTCCAGATGGCCAAGCGAGTTGGCCCGCAGTGCAAAGCCACCGAACACAAAGATCTGTCCGGGGAGAAAAGTCTCACCCTGGACTGCATCGCTATCGATGATAGAAGGAGCCATCAAGCCTAACGACGACGACACAGAGGAACTCTCAATGAAAGCACCAATGTCGGTGTCAAAACCGGCGGATCTCGGGTACGGGGTCCCGAACTGTGCGTCTAAGGTGGATGGTAACAGGAGGCAGGGGACATGATGTTTTACCCAGGTTCGGGCCCTCTTGATGGAGGTAAAACCTGATGTCTACTACACAACCTTCTTGTAGACGTTGTTGGGCCTCCAAGTGCAGAGGTTTGTAAGACAGTAGCAAATTTCCCTCAAGTGGATGACCTAAGGTTTATCAATTCGTAGGAGGCGTAGGATGAAGATGGTCTCTCTCAAGCAACCCTGCAACCAAATAACAAAGAGTCTCTTGTGTCCCCAACACACCCAATACAATGGTAAATTGTATAGGTGCACTAGTTCGGCGAAGAGATGGTGATACAAGTGGTATATGGATAGTAGATAAAGGTTTTTGTAATCTAAAAATATAAAAACAGCAAGGTAACTAATGATAAAAGTGAGCGTAAACGGTATTGCAATGCTAGGAAACAAGGCCTAGGGTTCATACTTTCACTAGTGCAAGTCCTCTCAACAATAATAACATAATTGGATCATATAACTATCCCTCAACATGCAACAAAGAGTCACTCCAAAGTCACTAATAGCGGAGAACGAACAAAGATATTATGGTAGGGTACGAAACCACCTCAAAGTTATTCTTTCCAATCAATCCGTTGGGCTATTCCTATAGGTGTCACAAACAGCCCTAGAGTTCGTACTAGAATAACACCTTAAGACACAAATCAACCAAAACCCTAATGTCACCTAGATACTCCAATGTCACCTCAAGTATCCGTGGGTATGATTATACGATATGCATCACACAATCTCAGATTCATCTATTCAACCAACACAAAGGACCTCAAAGAGTGCCCCAAAGTTCTACCAGAGAATCACGACGAAAACGTGTGCCAACCCCTATGCATAGGTTCATGGGCGGAACCCGCAAGTTGACCACCAAAACATACATCAAGTGAATCACGTGGTATCCCATTATCACCACAGATACGCACGGCAAGACATACATCAAGTGTTCTCAAATCTTTAAAGACTCAATCCGATAAGATTACTTCAAAGGGGACACTCAATTCATCACAAGAGAGAAGAGGGGGAGGAGAAACATAAGATCCAACTATAATAGCAAAGCTCGCGATACATCAAGATCGTGCCAAATCAAGAACACGAGAGAGAGAGAGAGAGAGAGAGATCAAACACATAGCTACTGGTACATACCCTCAGCCCCGAGGGAGAACTACTCCCTCCTCGTCATGGAGAGCATTGGGATGATGAAGATGGCCATCGGAGAGGGATTGCCCCCTCTGGCAGGGTGCCAGAACGGGTCTAGATTGGCTTTCGGTGGCTACGGAGGCTTCTGGCGGCGGAACTCCCGATCTATTGTGCCCACGGATGTTTTTAGGGTATATGGAGATATATATAGGTAGAAGAAGTACGCCAGGGGGTCCACCAGGGGCTCACGAGGGTGGAGGGCACGCCCAGGGGGTGGGCGCGCCCCCGTGCCTCGTGACCTCCTCGTAGGTTCCCCAACGTGCACTCCAAGTCTTCTGGGCTTCTTTCCTTCCAAAAATGAGTTTCGTGAAGTTTGAGGTCAATTGGACTCCGTTTGATTTTCCTTTTCTTCGAAACCCTAAAACAGGGTAAAAACAGAAACTGGCACTGGGCTCTGGGTTAATAGGTTAGTCCCAAAAAATGATATAAAAGTGTATAATAAAGCCCATAAACATTCAAAATAGTAGATAATATAGCATGGAGCAATCAAAAATTATAGATATGTTGGAGATGTATCAGCATCCCCAAGCTTAATTCCTGCTCGTCCTCGAGTAGGTAAATGATAAAAACAGAATTTTTGATGCGGAGTGCTACTTGGCATAATTTCAATGTAATTCTTCTTAATTGTGGTATGAATATTCAGATCTGAAAGATTCAAGACAAAAGTTCATATTGACATAAAAATAATAACACTTCAAGCATACTAACTAAGCAATCATGTCTTCTCAAAATAACATGGCCAAAGAAAGTTATCCCCACAAAATCATATAGTCTGGCTATGTTCTATCTTCACCACACAAAATATTTAAATCATGCACAACTCCGATGACAAGCCAAGCAATTGTTTCATACTTTTAATGTTCTCAAACTTTTTCAATCTTCACGCAATACATGAGCGTGAGCCATGGACATAGCACTATAGGTGGAATAGAATGGTGGTTGTGGAGAAGACAAAAAGGGAGAAGATAGTCTCACATCAACTAGGCGTATCAACGGGCTATGGAGATGCCCATCAATAGATATCAATGTGAGTGAGTAGGGATTGCCATGCAACGTATGCACTAGAGCTATAAGTGTATGAAAGCTCAACAAAAGAAACTAGTGGGTGTGCATCCAACTCGCTTGCTCACAAAGACCTAGGGCATTTTGAGGAAGCCCATCATTGGAATATACAAGAAAAGTTCTATAATGAAAGATTACCACTAGTATATGGAAGTGACAACATAGGAGACTCTCTATCATGAAGATCATGGTGCTACTTTGAAGCACAAGTGTGGAAAAGGATAGTAGCATTGCCCCTTCTCTCTTTTTCTCTCATTTTTTTATTTTTTTATTTTTTATTTGGGCCTTCTATTTTTTTTGGCCTCTTTTTTTTATTTGGGCTTCTTTGGCCTCTTTTTTTATTTTTCGTCCGGAGTCTCATCCTGACTTGTGGGGGAATCATAGTCTCCATCATCCTTTCCTCACTGGGACAATGCTCTAACAATGATGATCATCACACTTCTATTTTTCTTACAACTCAAGAATTACAACTCGATACTTAGAACAAGATATGACTCTATATGAATGCCTCCGGTGGTGTACCGGTATGTGCAATGATGCATGAGTGACATGTATGAAAGAATTATGAACGGTGGCCTTGCCACAATTACGATGTCAACTACATGATCATGCAAAGCAATATGACAATGATGAAGCATGTCATAATAATGGAATGGTGGAAAGTTGCATGGCAATATATCTCGGAATGGCTATGGAAATGCCATAATAGGTAGGTATGGTGGCTGTTTTGAGGAAGGTGTATGGTGGGTTTATGGTACCGGCGAAAGTTGCGCGGTACTAGAGAGGCTAGCAATGGTGGAAGGGTGAGAGTGCGTATAATCCATGGACTCAACATTAGTCATAAAGAACTCACATACTTATTGCAAAAATCTATTAGTTATCGAAACAAAGTACTACCCGCATGCTCCTAGGGGGATAGATTGGTAGGAAAAGACCATCGCTCATCCCCGACCGCCACTCATAAGGAAGGCAATCAATAAATAAATCATGCTCCGACTTCATCACATAATGGTTCACCATATGTGCATGCTACGGGAACCACAAACTTCAACACAAGTATTTCTCAAATTCACAACTACTCAACTAGCATGACTCTAATATTACCATCCTCATATCTCAAAACAATCATCAAGTATCAAACTTCTCTTAGTATTCAACACACTCATAAGAGAATTTTATTATTCTTGAATACCTAGCATATTAGGATTTTAAGCAAATTACCATGCTATTAAGACTCTCAAAATAATCTAAGTGAAGCATTAAAGTTCATCTATTTATTCAAAATAAAACTACCACCATGCTCTAAAAGATATAAGTGAAGCACTAGAGCAAATGACAAACTACTCCGAAGGATATAAGTGAAGATCAATGAGTAGTTGAATAATTATGCAACTATGTGAAGACTCTCTAACATTTAATAATTTCAGATCTTGGTATTTTATTCAAACAGCAAGCAAAGCAAAAGAAAATGACATTCTAAGAATAGCAAACATCATGTGAAGAAGCAAAAACTTAGGATCAACCGATACTAACCGATAGTTGTTGAAGAAGAAAGGTGGGATGCCAACCGGGGCATCCCCAAGCTTAGACGCTTGAGAATTCTTGAAATATTATCTTGGGGTGCCTTGGGCATCCCCAAGCTTGAGATTTTGTGTCTCCTTAATTCCTCTCATATCACGGTCTCCCTAAATCTCAAAAGCTTCATCCACACAAAACTCAACAAGGACTCGTGAGATAAGTTAGTATAAACCATTGCAAAAACCTTATCATACTCTACTGTAGCAAATCACTAAAATTATTATTCAACATTGCATACTAAATGCCTCTGCATATTTAATAGTCCTATCCTCAAATAGAATCATTAAAGAAGCAAACATATGCAAACAATGCAAACATAACAGCAATCTGCCTAAACAAGACAGTCTGTAAATAATGCAGCAACATCCATACTTCCCTAGCTCCAAAAATTATGAAAGAAAATTCCCACTGTAGTAAATTTATCAGAGCTTAATATGCAAAAGGTTTCAACATTTTATCACATTCTGACTTTTCTAGGGAATTATTGCAACAGCGGTAAACTTTCTGTTTTCAAACAGCAACATGTGGACTTCTAAAATAGGCATAGTAAAGACTATCAATGCCACTTTTATTGAAATAAAAGATGAAAAACATTGTTCTAAATAACAGAAATAAAATCCTAACAAAATAAATTGATGCTCCAAGAAAAACACATATCATGTGGTAAATAAAAATATAGCTCCAAGTTACCGATGAATGAAGACGAAAGAGGGGATGCCTTACGGGGCATCCCCAAGCTTAGGCTCTTGGCTATCCTTGAATATTACCTTGGGGTGAATAGGGAATCCCCAAGCTTAGGCTCTTGCCACTCCTTATTCCATAGTCCATCGAATCCTTACCCACAACTTGAAAACTTCACAACACAAAACTTAACAGAAAACTCGTAAGCTCTGTTAGTATAAGAAAATAAATCACCACCTCAAGGTACTGTAATGAACTCATTCTTTATTTATATTGGTGTTAAAACTACTGTATTCCAACTTCTCTATGGTTTATAAACTATTTTACTAGCCATAGATTCATCAAAATAAGTAAACAACACATGAAAAACAGAATCTGCCAAAAACAGAACAGTCTGTAGTAATCTGGATCAAACGTATACTTATGGAACTCATAAAATTCTCAAATAAATTTCTGGACGTGAGGAATTTACCTATTAATCATCTGCAAAAAGAATTAACTAAATAGTACTCTCCAAATAAATATGGCAGCAATTCTCGTGAGCGCTAAAGTTTCTGTTTTTTACAGCATGATCAACAAGACTTTCCCCAAGTCTTCCCAAAGGTTCTACTTGGCACAAACACTAATTAAAAGCATAAAACCACATCTAAACAGAGTCTAGATGAATTATTTATTACTAAACAGGAACAAAAAGCAAGGAACTAAAATAAAATTGGGTTGCCTCCCAACAAGCGCTATCGTTTAACGCCCCTAGCTAGGCATGATGATTTCAATGATGCTCACATAAAAGATAAGAATTGAAATATAAAGAGAGCATCATGAAGAATATGACTAGCACATTTAAGTCTAACCCACTTTCTATGCCTAGGGATTTTGTGAGCAAACAACTTGTGGGAACAATAATCAACTAGCATAGGAGGGCAAAACAAGCATAGTTTTAAAACTTTAAGCACATAGAGAGGAAACTTGGTATTATTGCAATTCCTACAAGCATATATTCCTCCATCATAATAATTTTCAGTAGCATCATGAATTAATTCAACAATATAACCATCACCTAAAGCATTCTTTTCATGATCTACAAGCATAGAAAATTTATTACTCTCCACATAAGCAAATTTCTTCTCATGAATAATAGTGGGAGCAAACTCACCAAAATAACTATCATGTGATTGAAAATTAAGATCAAGATGACAAGTTTCATGGTTATCATTGTTCTTTAAAGCATACGTGTCATCACAATAATCATCATAGATAGGAGGCCTGCTTTCATCATAATAGATTTGCTCATCAAAACTTGGGGAACAAAAAATATCATCTTCATCAAACATAGCTTCCCCAAGCTTGTGGCTTTGCATATCATTAGCATCATGGATATTCAAGGAATTCATACTAACAACATTGCAATCATGCTCATCATTCAAATATTTAGTGCCAAACATTTTATAGATTTCTTCTTCTAGCACTTGAGCACAATTATCCTTTCCATCATACTCACGAAAGATATTAAAAAGGTGAAGCGTATGAGACAAACTCAATTCCATTTTTTTATAGTTTTCTTTATAAATTAAACTAGTGATAAAACAAGAAACTAAAAGACTCGATTGCAAGATCTAAATATATACCTTCAAGCACTCACCTCCCCGGCAACGGCGCCGGAAAAGGGCTTGATATCTACTACACAACCTTCTTCTTGTAGACGTTGTTGGGCCTCCAAGTGCAGAGGTTTGTAGGACAGTAGCAAATTTCCCTCAAGTGGATGACCTAAGGTTTATCAATCCATAGGAGGCGTAGGATGAAGATGGTCTCTCTCAAGCAACCCTGCAACCAAATAACAAAGAGTCTCTTGTGTCCCCAACGCACCCAATACAATGGTAAATTGTATATGTGCACTAGTTCGGCGAAGAGATGGTGATACAAGTGGTACATGGATAGTAGATAAAGGTTTTTGTAATCTGAAAATATAAAAACAGCAAGGTAACTAATGATAAAAGTGAGCGTAAACGGTATTGCAATGCTAGGAAACAAGGCCTAGGGTTCATACTTTAACTAGTGCAAGTCCTCTCAACAATAATAACATAATTGGATCATATAACTATCCCTCAACATGCAACAAAGAGTCACTCCAAAGTCACTAATAGCAGAGAACGAACGAAGAGATTATGGTAGGGTACGAAACCACCTCAAAGTTATTTTTTCCAATCATTCCGTTGGGCTATTCCTATAGGTGTCACAAACAGCCCTAGAGTTCGTACTAGGATAACACCTGGAGACACAAATCAACCAAAACTCTAATGTCACCTAGATACTCCAATGTCACCTCAAGTATCCGTGGGTATGATTATACGATATGCATCACACAATCTCAGATTCATCTATTCAACCAACACAAAGGACCTCAAAGAGTGCCCCGAAGTTCTACCGGAGAATCATGACAAAAACGTGTGCCAACCCCTATGCATAGGTTCATGGGTGGAACCCGCAAGTTGACCACCAAAACATACATCAAGTGAATCACGTGGTATCCCATTGTCACCACAGATACGCACGGCAAGACATACATCAAGTGTTCTCAAATCTTTAAAGACTCAATCCGATAAGATTACTTTAAAGGGGAAACTCAATTCATTACAAGAGAGAAGAGGGGGAGGAGAAACATAAGATCCAACTATAATAGCAAAGCTCGCGATACATCAAGATTGTGCCAAATCAAGAACACGAGAGAGAGAGAGAGATCAAACACATAGCTACTGGTACATACCCTCAGCCCCGAGGGAGAACTACTCCTTCCTCGTCATGGAGAGCACCGGGATGATGAAGATGTCCACCGGAGAGGGATTGCCCCCTCCGGCAGGGTGCCGGAACGGGTCTAGGTTGGCTTTCGGTGGCTACGGAGGCTTCTGGCGGCGGAACTCCCGATCTATTGTGCCCACGGATGTTTTTAGGGTATATGGAGATATATATAGGTAGAAGAAGTACGTCAGGGGGTCCACTAGGGGCTCACGAGGGTGGAGGGCGCGCCCAGGGGGTGGCGCGCCCCCTGCCTCGTGACCACCTCATAGGTTCCCCAACGTGCACTCCAAGTCTTCTGGGCTTCTTTCCTTCCAAAAATAAGTTCCGTGAAGTTTCAGGTCAATTGGACTCCGTTTGATTTTCCTTTTCTTCGAAACCCTAAAACAGGGTAAAAACAGAAACTGGCACTGGGCCCTGGGTTAATAGGTTAGTCCCAAAAAATGATATAAAAGTGTATAATAAAGCCCATAAACATTCAAAACAGTAGATAATATAGCATGGAGCAATCAAAAATTATAGATACGTTGGAGACGTATCAAAACCCTACGTCCTGCTTGATTTATTCTTGATGATATGGGTATTACAAGAATTGATCTACCACGAGATCGGAGAGGCTAAACCCTAGAAGCTAGCCTATGGTATGATTGTATGTTGTCCTACGGACTAAAACCCTCCGTTTATATAGACACCGGAGGGGCTAGGGTTACACAAGGTCGGTTACAAAGGAGGAGGTATCCATATCCGTATTGCCTAGCTTGCCTTCCACGCCAAGGAGAGTCCCATCCGAACACGAGACGAAGTCTTCAATCTTGTATCTTCATAGTCCAATAGTCCGGCCAAAGGATATAGTCTGGCTGTCCGGAGACCCCCTAATCCAGGACTCCCTCAGTAAGCGTGACAAAATTGCGGTTGGGTTGTAGAAGTGGGTGCTGGTATGCGGAAGAAATAGCGGAAACCGGGCAAAATTTGACAAAATTTTGTGGCGGCGAAAATTTTGGCTACAGGGCGCCGGATGTCAGGGAGTCGGGCCGGACGTCCGGGGGCACGTGCCGGATGTCCTGGGCGGTGAATCCGTGGGTGAACTATGGGAAGAACTTGGGGAAAAGAACATTTTGAGAAAAAATAGCGAGAATTTCATGGATGGAAATTGGGGAAAAGTTGTGGGGAGGCTAGATCCACTTGAAACACAACAAACCCATGGATCCAAATCAAGAAAACATCATCAAACCAACAAATCACAAAAAAATTGCTATGGCTCTTTTTGTTGGGATTTTCCAAATTGGGTAAAAACACACAAAATTGAGCCTAGAAAATGGGGAGGGAGACTCCAAGATGTGAACCAACCTTCGCTCTGATCCAAGATGATGTAGGGTGGAATCCTAATGGTCGATCTTTTCACACTTGGAGGGGGAAAGAGAGAAAATCAAAGAGGAACACAAGAAGAACTCTCAAACAGACAAGATCCAATCACACATATGCTAAATCCACATGCACATAAAGGAGATACAAGGATCCAAAGTCAACACAAGGGGATACAAAGGTAACTAGTTCATCCCAATCCTTGAAGGAGAGAGGTCTTGAATCCGATGATGTCGGCATTCTGGGAATGGGGGTCCCCAAACTTGCCTGCCTACGGCCTGCGGTGTGGCTCAAGTGGGGGCCCAACGCGGCCCATCTTCATCAGCTCAAGCTCAAGACCCTCGCGAGGGGCCAAGCCTCACGGGGCGGACGACCGGAAGCTTCCTCAGAGGCAGCCTCATCAGGCAGGCTCGCGAGAAGGTGGAGAGATCAAGGCAGGGGTACCTCGCGAGGAGCCCGTGACGCAAGCCATGACGATCGAGACCAGGCGGGCGCCGGCCTGCGCAGTGTCCTTGTTTCCCCTTTGGTGCAAAGGGGGCAAGCACAGGCCAAGGCATGAGGCAAAGGTTACCATTCTGGTGCAACGAGACCAAGACCAACAGAGCGGTAGGACGGAGGTCATCATGGAGCCCAAGACGGCGTCACCACTAGTGCTTTTGGCAGCCAAAGACCACCTTTGGTCAGGATAACTTGTACTAGATGTTCCCCTTCAAAATGGCCAATTGTTGGCGCCCTTCCCGCTCATTATTTGGGGAGAGGCCCAGGGCCTTTATAAATAGAGCTAGCCACCACAGAGTAGGGGGGAGGACATCTAGAAATCTGGTAGAGCCCTAGCAGAGAGAGAGAGAGAGAGGTGACGGAACTCACCCAAACAGTTCATCGCACCGGCTCAAGAACACCTCTCGCGAGGCTATTCTTCCCTTGTACTGTTCATCATCAGCCCCTGAGGCAATCCACCACACCACACACTGGAGTAGGGTGTTACACCACAATGGTGGCCCGAACCAGTATAAACCTCGTGTCCCTTGTGTTGTTCGTTGTTTCCAGCTTAGATCGCGCGAGGAGATTAGACGTAGATCGGTAAGGGAGAGATCTCCGCACGCACCCCAGTGTTCGAACCTCAAGGGTCTGCCGGAACCCGAAATCCAACATTTGGCGCGCCAGGTAGGGTGCGCCGAAATCTTTCTTCCGCTGTTCGCATGCGATCTTCCGTCGAGTCCATGGCTGACGCTCGTCGGGCTCGCGCCGAGCGCCGGGCTGCTCTCGCCACCCGCGTCGCCCAGACGGCGCCCGTCGGCGGACGCCCTCGTCGTTCCCCGTCGCCTGCCGCCAACGCCACCACCGGCCCGGCGGGGAACGAGCAGCGGGCCTCGTCTCAGCATCCTTCGGTACGGCGGGAGGGCCACACCGCCACCCCATCGCTGACTCCAGCCGCTTCGTCGTCCCACGTCGCGCCCCCACGGACGCGCACGCCGCGCTGCTCCTGGCAAGAGAGCTCCTGCACTACCGCCCTGTCGACGACCTCAGCTCTACGAGGACTAGCTCGCCTGCATCACCGAGCTCGTCAGCGCCACAGGTGGCTCCCCCTTGCCGTCCCTCTCGCTGCCTCGCCCTCCATTCCGCATAGGAGGCGAGGATCAGGAGGTGCCTCCACCACCTCCTCCCCAAGAAGGCGCCCTGGCTCCAAGGCGCGCAGCCCCAGGGCGAGACCCTCCGCGTCCGGCACCTGTACAACAAGAAAGGAGCTGCCAAGAGATCCCTCATCCCCAAGAAGGTGCTCACCCGCTCCCAGCACCGGCGCGCCAAGATCGCGTCCCTGCACCTCCACGCCAAGACCCCGCGCTGCTCCAAGCGGCGGTGCGCGGTAATCCCCAGGAACAAGCCCAGCACCAGCAAAAGGCGTCGGTGGCCACAGCAGGCTGTCGTGCCCTCACCCCCGAGCTACGCGGTGTCGCATGGCCAGGCAAGCTCAAGCCTGACCTACCCCCTCGCTACGATGGCACGGCGGACCCCGCGGAGTTCCTACAGCTCTACGAGCTATGCATCGAAGTCGCCAACGGAAACGAAAGGGTCATGGCGAACTGGTTTCCCATGGCGCTCAAGGACGGGGCCCGCACCTGGCTCCTGAACCTGGCTCCTAGCACGATCTCCTCCTGGGACGAGATGCGCACTCGCTTCATCGCCAACTTCCAGGGCACTCGCGACCAGCCCCCGGCCGTGAGCGATCTGCGCCGCATCAAGCAACAGCAAGGGGAAACCCTGCAGAAATACATCCAGCGCTTCAACAACGCTCGCCTCAAGATCCCCAAGGTGATTGAAGAAGCCATCATCTCGGCCTTCTCCGATGGCGTACGAAACATCAAGATGAAGGAGGAGCTAGCAATCCATGAAGACCTGTGCACATCCCTGGAGTTGTTCAACTTGGCGACCAAATGCGCCAGGGATGAGGAAGGGCGTCTTTCCCTCCTCGAACTCCCGGCTGCCGACCCAGAAGAACATGAAGCGCAAGGGGGCTGCCGTGCTAGCAGCGGAACCAGACACCAAGCAAGGTAGGGATCAGCCTGAGTCATCCAAGGGCAGCCGGTACTGCGTGTACCACAACCTCCACACCCACAACACCAACGAATGTCAAGAGCACAGGGCTGTGAGAGATGGACGTATCGGCCGACGCCCCGAGCGCAACGACAGGGGCTATGGCTGAGGAGGAGGAAGAGGTGGCGGGCAATGGGAAGACCGTGGCCCTCGCCAAGGGTGGCGTGACCGACCTCGCGAGGATCGCTGGCAGGACCAGCCTCGCGAGGGGGGCTGGGGAGATCAGCCTCGTGAAAATCGCCCGCACGGCAACGCAGGCCTTCCTCCTCTACCACCACCGCCAAGGAGGAACGAAGACCAACATCAAGACGAGGAGGCTGGGGGCTTCCAGGAGCCGCGCGCAATCGCTTGCATCTTGGGTGGCGTGCAAGCCCCAGCCTCACAGCGCATCTTCAAGCAGTTTGCTCGCGAGGTGAATGCAGTCCTCCCCAAGCCTGAGGCCACGCGCCCTCTCAGGTGGTCTGCGTGCGCTATCACGTTCAGCTCAGCGGATCATCTCAAGTGCGCGGCAACGGCCAGAGCCCTCCCGATGCTTTGCTCCCCGGTCATCAGCAACGTGCAGGTCACCAGGACCCTCATTGACGGTGGAGCAGGACTCAACGTCCTGTCTGTTGAGACGTTCGACAATCTCCAAGTGTCGTACGATCAGCTTCAGCCAACCAAGCCCTTCTCAGGAGTCACTGATGGTTCCACTGTTCCAATAGGGCAGGTTCGCCTTCCAGTCACCTTCGGGCAGCGCAACAACTACCGCACCGAGCTCATCGACTTCGACGTCGCCCGCATCCGTCTGCCATACAACGCCATCCTCGGGTACCCAGCCCTGGCCAAGTTCATGGCAGTGACTCATCATGGATACAATGTCCTCAAGATGCCATGAAGCGGTGGAGTCATCACTGTACCCTATGAAGAAAGGGACGCAGTGTGTTCACTAGAGCGCGCGTTCCAAGCCGCAGCAATCGAAGACCCGGACCACAGGAACGGAAGACTTCCCGAGGCGACCCTTAAGAAGAAGAAGGTTTCGCCTTGCCCAAGCCATAAGGAGGCAGGCGCCTCCGGAGGTGTTGCGTTAGGATCTGCGCCCAATCAGGGAGCGCCACCCTCTCTCGCATAGGAAGGCGCGCCCAGCGCCCTCCTCGGGCAGGGCTCGGAGGCTCTTTCTTAGAGAGCCACCGACTTTGCCAAGGTCGCGAGGGAGGCGCTCGGGCACCACTTGGAGGGGTGCTTCTAGGCACGTTTCCCTCAGGAAGGTACAAGGCAAGGAAGACCAAACCCTCAGGAGTTCATCGCAAGAAACACCCAGGAGCTACAGGAGTCGAGAGTCATGCGCGGCAGCCGCCACTTGCCCGCCGTAGCCCCACATCCAGGCGAGGATGGTGGGCTGCGCGTCTGCATTGACGTGCCAGGGCTCAACCGAGCCTCGTCTCAAGAGTGCCTCTAGCCTTCGCGCATGGGGCGTTGCCAGGGTCCACCTCACAGCTACGTTCGCATGCCTTTCGGCCTGCCAAGCGCGGTCGCCGCTCATCAGCACCTGCTGAGGAGCATTCTGGAGGCTCAGGAGGTCAGGCATAGTACGGTCCTGGCGGAGATGGAGATGGCCCTCGGAGACCCGCCTGTGCCCCCGGAGCCTCCCGAGGCTCCTGGTCCTGGGGGCTTGTGAGGGTCGATGTCCTCATCGCGCATCGCCCGCTTCTTCAGCATCACTTCATCTTCAGCGGCACCAGGTGACATCTTTCTAAGTTCCGTTTTTAGCTGGGAGCGCCCACAGGGCCGCATCATTCCCAGGTCGCGTGGGTCCGTCCTTGCGGCATGTATCCGTTTTGCTTATGCTCTTTACCTACCTTGTTGGGGGTGCCCCTCGGGCTGCATCAACCCCGAGCTGGTCGGGCCTGGCCCAGCGGCGTTTGCTTTTCCCGCGTCTACTTAAAATGAATTTGCTATTTCGCGCTTAATTGTCACCTGCTGCTTATCGCGGACTTCTCCGCTTTCATGCAAAGCGCTTGCACGTTAAAAGGGGGGTACCTGAGCATCGCAACTCATGGGCTCCTACTGGCTCTCCAGCCCTCACCCCCTGGCCTTGACCCACGACATCGCGACTTGTCATACCAGCGGCGGCTGAGCTCGCTCGAGGGCCGGGACCTGAGGACGTAGAGCAATTGCATTCTAACCACCCTGTAGGAACACACCATAGATAAAGGCCCAGAGCCAGGCGCAACCCGCCTCGAGGTAGGGCCTCGTGAGTCCCGCGCTGGCTCACGGGTGCCCAGATACACCTATCCTAGCACCATGCCGGCCACGCGTCAGGGCGGGGCTGTACACGCCCCGGGGGCTCCTCCCGGAGGGGAGCCCCCTCCCACGTACCAGCGGAAGCACCATGCTCCGCGCTGGCTGACGACACTGCCGAGGAGCGGCTATGCCCGTACACATACGAAAGCGCTATGCTCCGCGCTGGTGATAAACAACTAAGGGCGGCCTACGGCCGTACCAACCTCAGGGAGCCCAGAGCTCAGTGTCCGGCACCATCGCAACGCCTCCCCTCGGGAGCGCCACGCGAGGGGGCTAGACACGGGGGCCACGCCCGGGCCTTGCCCGAGCGCACGCGCCCCTCCCCGAGTGGAGCCAAGGTATGGGAACCCGTTTGAATGTCAAGGGGGACTCCTGAGCATCGCGACAGGAGCCTAACTTGCCACGTAGCCCCTCACTCCTTAGTCCCGTCCTGGTTTCCGGTCGAGGCTAACACTGGGTGAGGTATGCGCGGGGCCGGGCCCTGCCGACGCAGAACGACCAATCCACTCCTTGTTCCCCCCTTTCCTACTTGTTTCTTGCGCGTCAAGGGGGACTCCTGAGCATCGTGACTCAGGAGCCTAACTTGCCACGTAGCCCCTCACTCCTTAGTCCCGTCCTGGTTTCCGGTCGGGGCTAACGCTAGGTGAGGTACGTGCGGGGTCGGGCCCTACCGACGTAGAGCGCGAGCAAGTAGGAAAGAAAAATGCAAAATCCAGGAAATCCAAAGAAAATATTACAAGCCATAGATTGTTTTACGACGCCAAACACAAGTTTAAATGCCTCCGCAAGGCATGGTGCATGTTGCAGGAATAAAAACAGGACAGAAGCCGCGAAGGGATCACTCTCCAGTGGCGCCGCCGCCTGTGGTGGAGTCACACTGGGCGACTCCGCTTCCTGGGGCCGCGGAGCTGGTGGCACCGCGCCCGGGCAAGATGCTAAAGGCGCAGAACCTCCCCAGCAAAGCTTCGGCTCGGCCTTTCACGGCCTCAGCGGCAGTGGCGGCAAGGTCGCCGCTCACGGGTTTCAGCAGGCTGTCGAAGTCGACGTTGGGGTCGCGCAGGTAGACGTGGCTGAGGACATGCGTCAGCGCCGTAGAAGACAGGGCACGCGCCTCGGCCTCGGCCGTGGGGCCAAGGCCGTCTACGACATCTTCAAGCGCACGGACCAGGAAGGGAAGCAGCTTGGTGGGGCTGTCCTCCGCACCAGCCAACGGCTCCTCCAAGCCACTCTCGTAAAGCGTCTTCAGCGCGGCACGAGCCTTCTTCTCCATCTTCGCGAACGCCACCCGATCCTCCGCCAGGACCTTTGCCTTGGCGTCTAGCTCGGTCCTCTCCGCCTTCAGCGACCGCTCCAGCATCTCAATCGGCCGTGGCGGTCATCAAGCTTGGCGTCCCGAGTCCGCTTAGCCGGGCGCGTAACAAGGCATCGTGGGGAAGCACAGATGTCCACGACCAATCAATCGCCATGCAGCGCCCGAGGCGGCAGGCTTTTTGGGCCCGCGGCGCTTCGCGCTTGCCTCTTTGCTCCCCTGCTAGGCCAAGCCCGGGCGCGCCTTGGGCCCGGGGGCTACTGTCGGCGTTCTAGGAACGGGGTCCCCAGCTTGCCTGCTTGCGGCCTGCGGCGTGACTCAAGTGGGGCCCCAGCACGGCCCATCTTCATCAGCTCAAGCTCAAGACCCTCGCGAGGGGCCAAGCCTCGCGGGGCAGACGACCGAAAGCTTCCTCAAAGGCAGCCTCATCAGGTAGGCTCGCGAGGAGGCGGAGAGATCAAGGCAGGGGTACCTCGCGAGGAGCCCGTGACGCAAGCCATGACGATCGAGACCAGGCGGGCGCCAGCCTGCGCAGTGTCCTTGTTTCCCCTTTGGTGCAAAGGGGGAAAGCACAGGCCAAGGCATCGGGCAAAGGTTACCATTTCGGTGCAACGAGACCAAGACCAGCAGAGCGGCAGGACGGAGGTCACCGTGGAGCCCAAGACGGCGTCACCACCAGTGCTTTTGGCAACCGAAGACCACCTTTGGTCAGGATAACTTGTACTAGATGTTCCCCTTCAAAATGGCCAATTGTTGGCGCCCTTCCCGCTCATTATTTGGGGAGAGGCACAGGGCCTTTATAAATAGAGCTAGCCACCATAGAGTAGGGGGGAGGACATCTAGAGATCTGGTATAGCCCTAGCAGAGAGAGAGAGAGAGGCGACTGAACTCACCCAAATAGTTCATAGCACCGGCTCAAGAACACCTCTCGCGAGGCTGTTCTTCCCTTGTACTGTTCATCATCAGCCCTGAGACAATCCACCACACCACACACTGGAGTAGGGTATTACACCACAACGGTGGCCCGAACCAGTATAAACCTCGTGTCCCTTGTGTTGTTCATTGTTTCCAGCTTAGATCACGCGAGGAGATTAGACGTAGATTGGTAGGGGAGAGATCTCTGCGCGCACCCCAGTGTTCGAACCTCAAGGGTCTGCCGGAACCCGAAATCCGACAGATGAGGATCTTCCCACTTGATTCCACTTGGGGGATCTTCTCACATGAAGGTCTTGAACTCCATGGGAGTGGTAAGTGATGATCAAAGCTCTGTCTCCAATAATATCTAACCTTTGCTAACCCTAGAAGGAGGAGGGGTGGTCTATTTATTGTGCTAGTACAAGTTGGGACAAAATGAAGGGGTACATGGGCCTTTGGCCCGGTCTCTGCGCACAGGCAGGTGCCGGATGTACGGCCTAGGGCCCGGATGCCCAGCGGCTCACAAAGAGCCATAAGTCCGGGGTCTCGGCCGGATGTCCGCGCTAGGCTGGCCCGATTCATGCTGCTCTCTAGATATGTCGGGCCGGATATCCGAGCGGGGGCCGGATGTCGGGGCTCACTACTGCAGGATGCTGCTAATGCGACACTAGGATCAGAGACCCTTCAACGAAACTATGTGCGATGCCATAATCGCAAACGGTGGTGTAAAAAACTATCAAAAAGGTGCAAAATGTTTGCGATGGAGGATGGATCAAACACGGCTCAGATTTTAGTTGCGTGTGCGATGCAGGGCATACGGTTCTGCTCAATTATCTGTTTGCGATGAGGAGGAACAAAAGAAATGGACAGCCAGATGAAGGTGTGTGCGATGTACAACATACGGTTCACTCGGATGAACTGTTTGTGATTAGGCAACACAAAAGAAACGGTCGGCTAGATCAAAGGCGTGTGGGATATACGACATGCGGTTCACTCGGATGAATTGTTTGCATTGAGACATGAGAGCAGAAACGGTTCAAATGAACAAGATGTGTGTGATACGAGGCAAACGGGTGTGTAATTGGAAATGTGTGCGAAGACCGATAACAACATAGACTATTACTGCTAACAAGTCGTGTGTGTTGTGAGCAAACGATTGCTGGTATACAATTGTGAGTGATTGATGAAAACATCACTGACGGGTTACATTGTTTAGTCCGTGTGCAATGTGATTTTCTTTGTCCGCACAACATCTATGCTCTGTCTACAGAGCATCAACATATATACTTAAAAAGACAGCATTGCATAACCAAATTAAGCATACAATTACACAAGTGACTACACACATAACATTTCCACACACCAAAGCAAGCAATTACATGCATACTAAAGTAGGGGAAACGAGGATCTAATCATCTACTTATTGTTGCGACGACGCTTTCCATTGCTCTGCTTCCGGCTGGATCCCTGGCCGTTTTGGGGAAGGAGGCACTTCCTCATGTCAACGATCCGCCTGTACATGTCGTAGCTCGTGTACGCCTCCTTGGTCGTGTACACGACGTGAGCTTTGTCGAGTTTCTCCATCCAGGCCGAGTGTCAGGCACGCTTGTCCTTGTTGCACGAATCCTTCATGTCTTTGTAGTAGGGGTCGATGATGGCCTCGGCGAGGTGAACCAGTGAGTCATTCTCATGCTCCTTGCTTCCCCAGATCTTGTATTGGCCCTGGATGTCGACAAGATTCCAGCAGGCGATGCCCGAATTCTCGAGCGCCTTTACATCGTTGGTGATGTCCACCGTAGCGAACATGTAGTGGGGGATGTTGACAAACCTGGTGAAACGCTCACAAGGCCTTGTGGCCAGGCAGTAGTGGTAGACGAGGACGTGGTGGCGCACGCACATCTGGGCGATGTCGACCTTAGGACGAGACCCGGCACGAGCGCGGGTGTACTCGAGGTTGAATCCAACCACCTTGTACTTCTCCGCGGAAAGCAACATCTCCATGGTGTGGATGGAGTGCTCCACCCAGACCGAGTCATTGGTGTACACCACTGAGAGGTCCATGAACCTTCTGTGGGTGTCCACCATGGCACGCATGGTGAACTGCTGCTCGTCGTCGGCAGCCGCTTGGAGCGCCATTGGAGCCACGCAGGATACCCTCTAAGAATTTCTCGTGGTGGGTGTGCTTCTTGCAATGGTAGGGCACGATCAAAAGGTTGAAGAGACACAAGGGTTAAATGGCCGCTGTAATAAATGGGGGCCGGCCGGCCTGTAATCGCCACATCTTGTCATGGCATTCATAGCGAAGGATTCCAGTGCACGCTTGACAACACTGCCCCGCACGCGTGGGCTCGAAGAGGCGTCAAATGTATCATCGGTGAGCCTGTTCCCATGCTACCGCACAAGCTTCCCGCCTGGCTTGTTTGGCCACGCGTCGGCTAGAAGAGGGACAAATCATGGGCGTTTATTGGCAAAAAGCTTTGTAAAAACGAAGTGTGTGGAATGACTTCGATCATAAGTTTACCCATGGGTGATGAGGTCAAAGTTACACAGAAGGGTGATTATGGATACTCGAGTGCGATAAGTAATTCTACGCTCTACAGTGAACACGGTGGAAGAAACCAACTGTGTGCAATAATGTCGAAGATCGCAGTCGAGTTAGCTATACATATCATGTGTTGTGAGATCGACAAGGTAAACTGATTCGAGAATGGTTAATAAAATCTAAGACCATTGCATATTAAGGTCAAAATAGTGTTAGAAATATACAAGTCTCATACGATGCCATTTCAACGATTGTACCACAAAAGCTCGAAATGTTACATGGTTCAAATTCCGGAGTTATATGGCTCAAATTCGAATATTACAAGGTTCAAACTGATATTAGAAATGAAATTCAGCTCATCAGCTGCAAACCTCGCGTTGATCTGCTGAACATGGATATCAGAGAGGTTCAAACTAATATCACCGCTTCTAAGTCTGGTTTCGAAACCTCACAATTTTTGCAAAGGGGTCAGCCACTGAGAAGTCATGTATGGGGTTGACACGATGACTTCCGATTACTCTGTCATCTGAAGTTCCAAAATGAAATTCAGCATTTTGGGAGCCTACTCCATTCTGCCGCAGGCGCCGGCGCTGATCAACAAACCATTCATTTTTGCGAAATAAATGTAGGGCAGACCTCATTTCCTTCAACACCCTTGCTCTGAGAACAAAGAACCTGGCGAATATAATCTCCAGTAAGGTCCCTCGGTAGGAGTTCAAAGTAATTTCTGAGAGATGCAGATCTAGGCATTCAACGTGATTGTTATATTGTATCACATTATCCACCACTGGGCCTAATCTTATCTGCAAAATAAGAAAACGTGTTAGTGCCTACATGTAATTTTGAACATCACCATAGGCCTATTTGGTTTGCGGGATTTGTAAAATGCACTAACATGCCATCTTCGATCTGACATGATTAACATGGGCGTTTGATTACATTCTAGAAAAATGTAGCCTTCTTCACAAGAGGTTGGAGTGGATGAAAAGTTCCCTACGAAAAATTAAACTCCCTTATGGTTAACATTTAACAGGAAAGGAACATCACCTCGATATATAGCTTCTCCAGGCACGGAAAGCATCTCAAGAAACTGACAGCTTGCTCCAGATTGGGGCCGATAGAATCTAGTGCCAAGACCTTCACTGTGCGTAGTTTCGGGGTCAAGCTTGTCGGAATCATTTTCTGAATGACAGACGAACAAACATCTTCGAAATTAGAAATAATGTTAATTTGTAGAAGGAGAGGTAGAAGGCGGCTGTTGTACCTGAACAGGTGTGGATCCAATAACAAGTTCGGAGTATTTGTGAGACGAGTAGCCCACCACTATCAATTTCGACGCAGAAATGACATTGGTTCTTATTGGACCTTCTTGATCAACTACAAGGAATCTCTCAAGTGCAGGTGTGTCCTCAATGACCATACCATGGTACACATCTTGTGATGTCTTCCTGCCGCACCAGCAACACACATAAATAGTCCGGAGAGTCATGGAGGTGATGTGGAAGGTACTCAACCCATTGATCGCCTGAAGACAAAGGTACTTGAGTGTAGTATAGCCACGGAGCAGGCGCTCCATGTCACCGTTTGAGAGGCAGATGGCGACAAGATCGAGGTGCTTCAGTCATGGTAGAATAAGAGCGGGCACGTCATTAAGGGCGGGAAATGGCAGTTCCTGAACTTGGCGACGCGCAGCGTGGGCGCGAGGCGAAGTGCGGATGTTGGCAGCGACCGCATATGCCCATCATCAAAACTGAGCTCCTCGAGCTGATCTAGGACAGGGGATCAGAACCCATAGTCAAGCTTAGCTCGGTCCTTGCCGTTGGAGACGGAACTTGCCCATTCTAAGGCCTTTGGTTGGGCCAAGGTGACTGCCGAGGATCTTGGAGAACGCATCCAAGCTTTTGCGATAGCCATGGCAGAGCTTGTGGGTGTCGATGAGGTCGAGAGGGCTGGAGTTCCATAGAGGGCGCCACCGCCGGTAAAGGACGGTTGTCCACGCCCCATATTTGATTGGGAGGAGGGAGATGATGACTCTCAACATATCATCGGGGAGGCTGCTAATGAAGTCTAGGCCTGCTAGAGTCGCTTGCGGTTCTAGCTCGCCCCGCCTCCGCTTGTTGGCAGCTCCATTCTCCACCTCCAGAGTCTCCTTGTCAGTGGTGCTTTCTGATAGAAATGGGAGTACAGGGAATATTTAGTTAAAACAGGGTAATAGAAAAGTGTGTTAGTAACTAGAAGTTATTACGTAGGAATATAGTAAGAAAAGGGAATAACAATTGGTTGCTTAAATACTACACAATTCATTTGACATTGCTGGGTAAGTCAACATGTAGATAGTTGAAAAGAAAACTTACTTCGAACAAAGTCTGGACGTACGATTTTGTCAGGGAAGTTAGCATATATATATCTCATGACCAGGCCCTTTTATGTGCAGTGCAATTTTAGTGCCAGCTTTCAGTACATAAAACTTTGCAATTTCTTTCCAAAAGCCGGTGCCAAAATAGGAGTCACCACGTTCATCAAGTCTTACAGTAGCAACGATTGTAAATCCATGGTTTGTGTGTAGTATGACATCCGTGGAGCCTTTATCAATGTAAAGGGAAAAATTATGCACTACATAATCTGTTGCATAGCAAGGGATGTTCTGTAGAAAATGGTAGGATTGTTAAATAAAATATGGTAACATGCAAATATGGGCCCAAACTGAAAGAACTGTGCAGCAGTTGAAATCAAAAGACAAAAATCTATAATTAAACAGATAGGGTAAACATGATGTCATGGAAATATGAGAGTAATCGAAAGAACAATACATCATTAATTTGCCTAATATAGAAAGAAGAGAGGGGAAATCCCCTTTAATGTATATGGTGTATGTGGCACCTTTTATCCAAATGTACCAATATTTAGAATATGTTCAGGAAAGTAGGCCATGCCAACCGATTTAGGGTGAGATTGAACATACCACGCGCGTCCTCAAGTTATCTGGTACGGTAGATGGAATCTTTGGCGGAGGTCGCAAAGTCCTGAAGTGTCGGCGCACTGTACATTATATGAATGAAAGAAAACCCTCAAATTAGCTCGAATAAAAATGAATTCACGGTGATTTCCGCCAGGTGATTAAAGGAGGCAGATGAACTAGGATAAGAGATGAGATAATATCTCGTTAAATTAGTTACCTTGTCGTCCACGAGAAAGAACCCTCAGTACGGCAGATTCCCCAACCGAGCGGAGCTGGGTTGACCACAAGCAGCGTCGAGAAAGTCGATGGCGATAGGCGGCGGTAAGCGGAAGTGGTGAAATGCGGTGGGCTTTGCCGGCACCCTGGCGGCGGCGGCAGGTGTCGAGCTAAGTGTGTACCGCCGTGATAGGAGGTGCCATGGCATAGACGCGGAGGAGCTTGTGCAGGTGTGAACGGGGAATGTATCGGAGGGGCCGAGGGGGTGGAGGGAAGGGTGAGGGTTTTTGTGACGTGGGGATGGTGAGGGTTTTCTTTCTTTTTTGAATTAGGTGGTGAGGGTTTTCTGTCCCACAAAGAATTTTGGGGGCGACGGTTTCCTAGAGCGAACCGTGTGTGATTGACGCAACAGGAAAAATGAAAGTCATTGCACACGGTTCCAATTTTGGAAACCGTGTGTGATTGACGTACTACCTCCGTCCTGATTTATTGGTCCCCCTTTGTAATTTTAACCAAATATTTAACATACTCAGACATAGATAATAAGCGTACATGTACATAAGCATAGTTCAACCATAAGTAGTACATAGTTCAACCGTATTAAGCATACTCAAGCGTACATAGTTCGATCCATCCCACATCTCATCTCACATGCGACTGGCATGATCCTGAAGCTTCTCCAGGTACTCGGTGTATGCGTCGTGCGCCACCCTGCGAGAATACTTCTACTTGAAGGAGCCAACGGCCTGTCCTCTTGCATGTGCCAGAACACTTAGATACGCGTCATGAAGCTTCTGGTTGCAAAATGGGCATCCATAGCCACCATTCCAGGTCCTAATACGCCTGTTTGCATTCCTACATAAAGCTCCCTCAGGATTTGCCTGTTGTACCTCCTTTGGACATCTTCATCCTCGCTGTCCACATCGTCAAACAACACCTATACAAATAGATCACTTGAAAGAAGGATGAACAACCTGAAACCAAGAATGTGATATGATGAACAAACTCTGTAAAGAAGAAATTAGATCACTTGGATGAAACAATAATAAGAATTGTGTTATGCGTATCCTTCACCAATTTAGATTGATGATAATCAACGGATTTGGCATACTACTTACTGCCGTAGAAAGGACTAAGAGAGATCGAGAAGGTCTTCAATGAACCACTGGTAGGATTGAAACAACGAATAAATTAATATGAGAACGTAGGAAGAGGAATCTTGAACAAACCACCGTAAGAATTGAAAATGAATGAAGAAAAGATAAGGAAACACTGGGAAGAATTAGAGAACGAATGAAGATACTGGAGGGAATTTGATACAAGAGAACGAAGAGATCACGAGCTAATTAGAGAATACTTGGACGATGCCCCGGTTAGATTTGGAGAACGAGAGCTGAAAGCTGGAATGAATAATTCTGAGATGATGGGCTCCAGAGAATCAAACTGAAAAGAGTCCTGAATTGCTCTGAATGGGTGAAAATAATATCTCACAATCGAAAACAGTTATGAGAGGATGGCATCAAACTTGAGCTACGTATCTTTGGAAGAATGGATAAAATTTGGAGGAAAAACTCTTCCTCGGTCTTCACAATCCGAGAATGACAACGGGAAACAACACCAAGAATTGTTGAGGCACTTCGGAATGACAAATAGAAAGGTTGAACGAACAATGAAAAGAATTTGAAAACGATATTGGAGAAGGCAATTGACTGATGAAAATTCATTCTTACGTCAAACTTTAGAAGATTTGAGAATAGCTTTGAAAAAATAGAAGAGTCACGTAAGATCTTGGGAAAAGACCTGTGGGTTAGGGCCCACTCAAAAGACACACCGTTGAACAATTACTTGAAAAGAGATATTGCACCGGTTGAATTAAATGGCTAGGATGAGATAACAGCCTCGAAAGAGCTTGGACGAATCGAGAAAGAAAACGTGAATCTTCTTATGTATCTTCAGCACTTCGGATATGAATAGAGAGAGATGAGCGATTAAGAGGTGCACCGGTATGAGAAAGCATTGTGAAATGAGGAAAAGGATAAGATTAACACCGAAATCTTGAATTGAATCCACCAGAGAAGAAAAGAGAACGAAGAATGTTGAACTTGTAGCTTCCTTAGCATCTTCCTGAGAATCACCAGATAAGAACATTAAAGGAAAAGAATGAAGAGACTTCACTCAATAAAATGGATACTTGATTAAGGATTTTGGCTCCATGAAGAAAAAGGGTGGGAGGGCGGGAAAAAACAGAGACAACTTGGGACAGATGAAACAAACACCTTTGAGAAAAACTAAGATTTGATCTTGCAAATAGGATAAATGGTAGGATCATCTTGAAGAGAATCGCACCGGTTGGAAAGAATTGACATGACAATCTCGATGATCAAGAAGGATTAGTATTCACATAGGTATATGAGAACACCGCTTAGGGAAGGTATGGATTCAACACTTGACATTGAAGCAACTCGAATACCACAACTCAAAACAAAACAAAGGATTTGGCTTGTAGGATAAGACGGAAACAAACATATGATAGATCCTATATCGTATCATGTGTCTGTTGGAAAGATATCCTACGAGATACTTGAATTCCCACCTAAAAACTCCCGAAAGTTTCTGGTTATGCAATCAGGTGTTGGGGATACAGGGGAAGCATAATATCTCACCCAAACTAACAATCCCTACATCCAGCTGTATCCACTTCAACACATAACCAAGAAACCCTCAGAAATCATGTACCTCAACCTTCGAAAAGCATCCGTTATACGAGTTATGGCAATACTCCCGAACTCCCGCCCTAGTACTAGGTGGCGTCGAGGTTATCTCATCAACAACTGCATAAAAGAGATTTTCGATGTCGGTGAACTCAGGTATTCCAGAACTGCAATGATAAAATTGTGACGACAACACCTCGGAGCTCAACTCCCCGGGACACTGCCACAACCCCTAAATGTCAGGAGGCACCAAGAACAATTTTCTCGTCACAAGACTATCGAAACGATTCCAAGATACCCGTGTGATCCTAATTTTTTTAGTGAAATTTGAGGAGAGAAAAGTCAAAACATCTAAGTCAGGAGGCCTCACCAAATCGACGAAGGGACTGAGGAGTAAAAAGAATCCTACTCTCCGATATGTATAATCCTAAGACTCAAAACATTTTCTTCTAGACTCAACAACATCAGCGATTTCATCAAGCAGGGGGCTCCTAAGTTGGGGATGGCTCTGATTACCAACTTGTAACGCCCACGATGCGGCTATATCTCCCACGTGTCGAGGCACGACTTAGAGGCATAGCCGCATGGTGGTGTTGTCGCAAGAGGGGTAATCTTCACACAATCCCCTGTACTGAATAAGAAAGGGGTCACTACAAGAAATATGTCAACTAGTGACCTTCTGTAAGTGACCCTGGAAGAATTGGTCATAGATCTATGACCATTTCAGACCAATTGGTCAAAAGATGTTCGGGGGGCTCCAAACCCTAAACCATTGCGACCATTTTGGTCAGAAAGGTCGTAATTTCCTTACATGAAATGGTCATAAAGCAAACAACGCTAGTCCGCTGCCTTATTTCTAGTTGTTAGCGACCAATATAGATGGTCATAGCCTTGTAAGTTGTGGTGGGTAGCTATGACTAGGCGCCACCTCATCAGTTTTGCCTACGTGTCATGTCCATGTGGCAGTTTTTGCCCTAGGTTGTGAAGCAACCTATAGTTATGTCATTCCCAAAATTCCCAAAAAAATCTCATAAATTCTTTGGGTCATATCTTCGTCAAATATATAAAACCTTCCTTTCCTAGTTCAAAAATATTCATTTTCCTATTCTGTTCAAAACAACAGTTTGTGAAGGAAGTACCACTTTGGCATGTCCAAATAGTATCCATTTTCTACAGTGCTTTCCTATGCCCAAATAACCATCCTCCACCAAATGCCAGCTCAATCCATTCATTATTTTGAGTTGAGCTTCAACATTCGTAGTTATGTCCAGTGTGGTAGTTTGCAAAGCAAGTACCACCTAGGCTCCTCCTTTTGAGCTGAAAATTTGTGAAGACGGTCTTCTTAGTAACTGATCATCCTCAGACAAAACTCATGCCCATTAGCCATGTACATTTCCCGTACCGCTAATCAAACACTTGGCTGCTAATTCATGTTTGAGCATCGATCGGTCTCCTCGTGAGAATCTTATGTTGTAATTTTCTTCCTAGCACCTACCTGGGGAGTGCCCAACCCACTAGACATACCTAGGCTGCCCAGAACACATGGCAACGCCACGGTCACGCGGTGACCACGCGGCGGGCATGCGAGTTTACGCGCTCTAGAGTTGGGGGCCTCGGCCACCGCCCAAACCTCGATGTATCGCCATCAAACCATGTATTTATGATTAAATAGGTACTTATGTAACTATAAATGATTTTTGGAAAAAATAGATAGTAAACTATGAGGCAGCTGCAGTTCAAATTTGACCCGCTTCCTACTAAATCGGCGGGAATTTGTCTTTTTCACCAGAGGTGGATCAAAACTTTTTACACCCAACCATTTTGTCAATTGTGCATTAAATATGGCCTAGTATTTTAGAAAATTGATTTGGTCCAATTTTGCAACAAATATATGGTAGGTCCTTCACAAAAAAAACTCATTTCGGGCACTCGGAAAATGGAAAATGTATTTTCCGTGCAAAGAAAATGAAAACTCCCTTAGGCAACATTGTTTGGAATTCCAAGATGCACCCTTGTGCACAATATGAGATCATTTGAACAAACTATGCCAAGAATGTGGCCATAAGATTGATTATTTGGCTTGAAAGCCATGAATCTTCACGCATGATAGCTCATTTCTGAGAACACTTTTTTAAAATAATTATCGTATTACAAGTTTATTATTTTTCCTGGGAACTTGGCCACATATAATGACACAATGAAAAGGTTTCCCAATTTTTTGATTTTTTTTTGAATTTTTTATGCCCGTTTCAAAATGCGGTCAAAACAGCGGGAATGACCGTTCCTAGCTAGTGGTTGAATCTTGGAATTTTTTTGGTGTTTCTCTGATTAAATAGATAATTATGTACCTATAAATTATTTTTGGAAAAAATAAAGAGCAAACTACGAGGCATCTACAGTTCAAATTTGACCCGCTTCCAACTGAATCGGCTGGAATTTGTCTTTTTCACCAGAGGTGGATAAAAACTTTTTACACCCAACCATTTGGTCAATTGTGCATTAAATATGGCCTAATATTTTAGAAAAATGATTTGGTCCAATTTTGCAACAATTATTTGGAAGGTCCTTCACAAAAAAACCTCCTTTTGGGCACTCGAAAAATGGAAAATGGTTCTTTCGTCCAAAGAAAAAGAAAAGTTCCTTAGGCAACATTGTTTGCCATTCCAATATGCACCCTTGTGCACAATATGAGATCATTTGAACAAACTATGTCATGAATGTGGCCATAAGATTGATCATTTGGCTTGAAAGCCATGAATCTTCACGCATGCTAGCTCGTTTTTGAGAACACTTTTTTTAAAGTAATTGCCGTATTGCAAGTTTATTATTTTTCCTGGGAACTTGGCCACATATAATGACACAATGCGAAGGTTTCCCAATTTTTTGATTTTTTTTAATTTTTTATGCCCATTTCAAAATGCGCTCAAAACGGCGGGGATGACCGTTCCTAGCTAGTGGTTGAATCTTGGAATTTTTTTGGTGTTTCTCTGATTAAATAGATACTTATGTACCTAGAAATGATTTTTGGAAAAAATAAAGAGCAAACTGCAAGGCAGCTACAGTTCAAATTTGACCCGCTTCTAGCTGAATCGGTGGAAATTTGTCTTTTTCACGAGAGGTGGATCAAAACTTTTGACACCCAACCATTTGGTCAATTGTGCATTAAATATGGCCTAGTATTTTATAAAAAAGATGTGGTCCAATTTTGCAAAAAATATATGGTAGGTCCTTCACAAAAAAACTCATTTTGGGCACTCGAAAAATGGAAAATTGATTTTTCGTGCAACGAAAATAAAAACTCTTTGTCAATATTGTTTGCCAATCCAAAATGCAAACTTTGTGCAAAATATGGTATCACTTGAAAAATATTTGGTTGATCCTTTAAAAAATACTCATTTTAAGCACTCAAAAAATGAAAAAGGAAGTTTTCATGAAAAAATTTATCTTTAATCTAATTGATTTCGACCAATTTAGATGGTCATAAAATCTTCAAATTGCTTGCTGCGTTTTGATTGGTCTAGGAGCCTATCATGCGGATCATGCATCAGAACCGTCGGATGCTCCGGAATCCAACGACAGCCCTCACCCCTCACCCTCTCACCTACGCCCCCACTCCCCACCGTACCCGCAGACCCCACGCACCCACTCACCACCGTTCCAAACCCCACGCACGCACTCACCATTGTTCCAATCCCGCACCCACACTCGCTCGCCGAAACCCTAGCGGCCGCCGCCGCCCCCTCCCCCTCCCCTCCACCAAGATCGCACCAACCACCCCGATGGCCGCCGCCGCACCGCCGCACGCCGCGGCGCTCCTGGACACCCTCCCCCTTCTCCCCCAGACCCCCCTTCTCCATCGCCGCCTCCCCCTTCTCTCCCAGATCCAATCACCCTCGTCCCCCTCGTCCACCGACCCCTTCCTCCCGTTACCACACCTCGCCGTCGGCCTCACTCCCCCCTCTTCTCCGCCCACCCCACTCCCTCCACCTACCGCGTCCACAGAGCCAGAACCCCTCGTGCCCCGCGGCTCCTCACCGTCCTCATCTCCCCCGACTCCCTCGCTCTCCTCCCCTCCCCCCCTGTAGCAGTCTCACGCGCCCATGCGCATCTACCTCCACCCGTTGAGCAGCAGCAGGTCAGGCGGCGGCCAGATCCGCCGTGTTGCTTCCGGATTCGCGCCCTCGTCACGCGCGCTCGACACCATGGAACTCGTCAACAAGGTCTTCTCTCGCCCTCTTCTCTTCTCCTTTCGATTCGATCTGGATGTTGCTCACACATGCCCGATTTGTTTTTCTTCCTCACACAGGTCGTCGTCAAGACCTCGATCTGGCTGCGACCTCCAGCCATCGCGAGATCTGAAGGACTCGCGCAACCCTCCTCGCCGCATCCTACTCGGCGACCACCGTGGTGCCCTTCGACCAGCCCCTCCCTCTGCTTCGCGCGCCAGTCCCTTCCTCTTCCTCCGCCGCCTCCGCCGAGCCCCCTGTCCTCGCCTTCCGCGACGCCGCGAGCTGGCGAGCCGCCTGGGAGGCCGCCGAGGCCAGCCTCTTCTCCCAGTGCGAGGTAACCCGTTCCCTCTCATCTCATATCCATCCTAATCTATGTCTGTTTCGCATGCCTGAATCATCGCATGACTAGACGCCGATTGTTTGGACCTACTTGATGCTGGTTGTTTAGATCTGTAAGGTAGACGCTGATTGCTGATGGCAGTGCGATTCCTAGCACTGGTAGTATTTGTCCTCTTTTTGTTCTTGCAGCTGGCCGAGCTGCCTCACGCTAGTCAATGCCAGGCAGCAAGTTTAGCAGCTGCGTACATCAAACAGTGCAGACAAACCCCTGACTAGTGCCCAAGATTACTTACTATTCGGGGTTTCCGTAACATGGCATATATTCCGCGTGCGTGTTTTACTTCTACGGTGTTGCTGCTATGCTAATTCTCAGTCGACTGAGATGTTCTTGGGTCTCAATTGATTTCTCGAAAGACCAGGAATGTTTACTTTTGCAGCTGGCCGAGCTGACTTGCTCTAGTACTGCTAGTCAGTAAATTTCTCAGCTGCGCACAGTGAAGAGAGCAAAAACCACTTCATGGCTGCTTAGCATTAGCTGTCTTGGTTGGTGATGCTCTACAGTTGATCTGGATTGAATTGAAACATGTATAGTTAAGGAATTCTAATCAATAATCGCACAATCTAGAATAGATGAAGTATCAGCAGCTACGTATGGTCTACACAGCTGGTTCCAGTCTTGCTTTTGAATTTTGTATCAGCAGCTGCGTATGGTCTACACAGCTGGTTCCAGTCTTGCTTTTGAATATATGAAGTATTTTATTTATATCACTGGAAATCCTTTTTTTGTCCAAGTAATTAGTGCTTTGGTGGTAGATTAAATAAATAAATAATACTTTTAAGCATTTAAGTATTGATACTCACTAGTTTTAACCCACTCGGAATGTGGCAGACATTGTTACATCTGTCTGTCTACAGGCGTCGTTTTAGTACTACCTAATTAAGTCATCTACTGTCATGTGCCTGCGCAATGTTTCCTCCTTATATCACCTTTAATCCAAGGCAAAATCTGGACCAACTAGTACCTATTGCACTAATGGGCGATTAGTACGCTGACAGAGATATTTGGAAATAGGAATTCTAAAGCGCATACTATTCAGAGCAGAACGGTAATTTCCTTAATGAAGTAGGTGACTGTAATTTGTATAATAACCACACAGGCTACTTTAATTAATGTTTCCACTTTTCTTTGATTAAATGGTTTAGTTTTGATTAATAACTCATTGGATTTTAAATATGGTAGTAAGAAGTTGCAACAGCGCTATGTGGCGTTTGCACAAATTCCTTGGTTTTCTAGCATAGCAGGTGCTGGGACTTGTCAAACAAGAGCTTAGTTTCCATAGAAGTATACTCAGTTATATGAGATACTTGGTTGGCATAGTAAACCAAACCATGTTACTGATAATTTTTTTTGTTCCTTCTCAGGACTGCTCCCGTGTGGTGGCCTCCTTGAGACTTGGCACTTAGCAGAAGAATCTAATTAATTATACAGATTTTTTTTGTTCTTCTAGAATCTTGGCACTTTGCTTGTCTATGGATCATCTTCCACTTGAGAGCTGGCAGGAGGTCATTATTCCGTTGCTGCCTCATCACTTACCTCCAGTTCTGAATTTGTGTGATAAATGCTTCTGAATTCCAATGACAAGTGCTACTGAAAATTTTCTATTCTTGTTTCTTTAATACGCATGTTCAAGAATAATTGCTTCAGTTATTTGTTCTTCTGAAAACTTCAGTATGCAAGTACCTATTCCTGGTACAACAAGTACTAGTTCTTGAGCATTTGCACAGTTTTCATTATTTGTTCTTCTGAAAATTTGCTCTAGTGTGAATCACAGTAGTATGCACTAGCAGCAATCTGTCAATGTTTGATTCAAGCTTACTCTCGTTATAATGTATTGTGTAGTTGTTGTTTCAAACTGTTTTGCTACAAGTACCATAATTTGCATTGAAGATATTGTATTATGTTGTTGTATCATTGTTTAATAAAACCACAGCATGATGCTCACATGAGATATCCACATGTTTCCGTGCTGTTTCTTTCCAGCATGATGCTCTCGTTATAATTTATTTTTTTGCTGTTTTGCTACAAGTTGTGTGTTGATTTGATAACGGGAGTTTCCTTGTCCTGGTCCTATACTGCATTTTGACTCCTATGTTTCTGTGCACGTGTGTTTAATTGATGTTGTTTCAACTTTGAACTGCTTCTGCATATGGCCTATACTGCAATTGAGATTTAAATTTGTGGTTGTTCCTCTTTTACAGATGCTCAAGTGTGAAGTATGAAGCAAGTGTGAAGCCGTGAAGTGTGAAGCCGTCAAGTTCTACTTAGTGAAGAGTAGCATATTGTAGCATATATGTGTTGTAAAGATTGTAATAGATTTATTTAGTGGTATATTTGATGAAATTTATGTGTTCTTTTTGATTATGTATGTGATCTGAAAACTTGTGAAATGGAAACTTGACCAATGGGTCCACTTATGAAAATAATCTATCAAATTTGTACATTTCTGATATGTGGGACCAATTTGAGAGATGATCATGACAAGTGGGACCCATCTGACTAGTGGGACCAGCTTGAATATATAATGGCTGAAAATAGAAAAGCAATAAATAATAAAAGGCCACGGGCCAACAATAAAAAGGCTACAACGTTGGGCTTGGCCCATGAAATGGACCAGAATTAACAAGGAAAAAATAATAAAAGGCTGAATTAATGGGCTCGGCCCATGTAAAACACCTAATCGGACCGGGCTGATTCTTGTGCCACATCAGATTGCCACGTCAGATGCCTACGTGGCCCAAGGAGGCTGCTAGTGACCAAAACAAAACAGTAGGCCTATTTTGGTCGTAAACGACTACGACCTTCTCACAGAGAAGGTCGTTAATTTCAGTTTACGACCGCCAGCTTTTGACCTTCTGTTTTTGGTCACAAAAAGGTCGCAAATGAAAAACAATGACCTTTCAGTGACCAATAGTCAAGGTCACAAGTTGACATATTTCTTGTAGTGGGTAAAGAGTTGGCTTACAATTGCCACTTCACACAAATAACAAGTTAAACATACATCATCTAGAGTACAATCAAGGTCCGACTACAGAACCAAAATAAAAGAAGACAATCCCAAATGCTAGATCCTCGATCGTTCCAACTAGGCTCCACTACTGATCATCAGGAAACGAAACATAGTAACGACCCAGATCCTTGTCGAACTCCCACTTGAGTTCGGTAGCATCACCTTCACCCGTATCATCGGCACCTGCAACTGTTTGGAAGTATCTGTGAGTCATGAGGACTCAGCAATATCACACCCGCGAGATCAAGACTATTTAAGCTTATGGATAGGATAAGGTAATGAGGTGGAGCTGCAGCAAGCGCTAAGCAAATATGGTGGCTAACATACGCAAATAAGAGTAAGATGAGAAACTACGCAACGGTCTAAAAGCTATAAGTGATCAAGAAGTGATCCTAAAACTACTTACATTCATACATAACCCAAAACCGTGTTCACTTCCCGGACTCCGCCGAAAATAGACCATCACGGCTACACACGCAGTTGATGCATGTTAATTAAGTCAAGTTTCAAGTTCTCTACAACCGGATATTAGCAAAATCCCATCTGCCACATAACCGCGGGCACGACTCTTGAAAGTTTATACCCTGCAGGGGTGTCCCAACTTAGCCCATCACAAGCTCTCACGATCAACGAAGGATATTCCTTCTCCCGAGAAGACCCGATCAGTCTCGGAATCCCGGTTACAAGACATTTCGACAATGGTAAAACAAGACCAGCAAAGCCACCCGACTGTGCCGACAAATCCCGATAGGAGCTGCACATATCTCGTTCTCAGGGCACACCGGATAGGTCAAGCTACGAGTAGAACCAGCCCTCAAGTTTCCCCGAGGTGGCCCCGCGGGCTGCCCGGTTCGGACCAACATTCAGAGGAGCACTGGCCCGGGGGGTTAAAATAGAGATGACCCTTGAGTCTGCAGAACCCAAGGGAAAAAGGCTTAGGTGGCAAATGTAAAACCAAGGTTGGGCCTTGTTGGAGGATTTTTATTCAAAGCGAACTGCCAAGGGGGTCCCATAACCCCAACCGCGTAAGGAACGCAAAATCAAGGAACATAACATCGGTATGAAGGAAACTAGGGCGGCAAGAGTGGAACAAAACACCAGGCATAAGGCCGAGCCTTCCACCCTTTACCAAGTATGTAGATGCACTAATTAAATAAGCGATAATGTGATATCCCAACATATCCATGTTCCAAACATGGAACAAACTTCAACTTCACCTGCAACTAGCAATGCTATAAGAGGGGCTGAGCAAAGCGGTAACATAGCCAAACAACGGTTTGCTAGGAAGGTGGGTTAGAGGCTTGACATGGCAATATGGGAGGCATGATATAATAAGTGGTAGGTAGCGCGACATAGCGGTAGAACGAACAACTAGCAAGCAAAGATAGAAGTGATATCTAGGGTATGGTCATCTTGCCTGAGATCCTGCAAGGAAGAAGAATGAGTCCATGAAGAAGACAAACGGACGTAGTCGAATGGATCCTCACAAACGCGACGTTACCGGAACTAATAAGAAGAAGCAACACCGGAAAGGAGCAAACAACATGGTAAACCAACAAGCATAAACATGGCATGATGCACAATCAAGTATGATACATGTCCGGTTTAAATATGCATGGCATGGCAAAGTGCGACACGCAAATAAATGACATGGCTACGACGACGATTAATTGGGAGACACCTGGTGTGTCGGTCTCGGGGTGTCACATCGCCGGAGTGGTCGTCGGAGTCGGTGTGGAACTCCGCCTCTGGCTGTGGAAGCTCGACGATGTCAGGGTGCAGCGATAACTAGCCTGCGGTGACGACAACCTTTGTCTCCATCTCCACGCCGTGCTCCGGTGCTTTAGCAGCCCCGGCGTCGCCACTCCCTCCGATGGGGCGCTTCGGCGGCATCCTCATACACTGACGGTTTTGAGGACTGAGAGCGGCGTCGAGGATGCAAGCGAAGAGAGAGGATTGTGTGTGTGTAGCGAGGATGGGGGGTGCGGCCGCTCGGGCACACCATTAATATGGAGTAGTGGGAGTTGTGGGAGAGAGGCGGGCAGCGATCAAACTGATGGCTCGCCTCCCGGTGAGCCCGCGCACAGGACTGCTGGCATGCCTACCAAAGTTTTACACAACTACTTGCACGCCTCCTGATGACACTATGCAGCGAGCACGCCTTCGTCAATTCACACACCTGCACGCACGCCTCCCCGTCTGCCTGCGCGGCGGACGCGTCTCGTCAACTTAAACCTGCCCGCACGGCACACGGGGCACGCAGCGCCACATATATTGTTTTTCTATTTGGATGATTAATGCTGCCGCTTTATTGCTTAACCGAAGCATGACACGTATCCATTGTTGGTCTAACGCTCACGATTCGAATAAATAGTCCTTTTGGGATATTGGTTCCCAATTATTAATAATCGTCCATCTTTAATTAGATAAAGATTACATCAAAACGGGTCTCAAATTTCACAAAAAAAGTACAATGCCACTTTGTATTGGTGTCCATATGACTACACGATAAGTTTCATGAACTTCAAATAAGTTCTGGATGTACTAGAATTTAAAAATCAAGATTCTCAATGTTTGAAGTTTATTGCGTGGGGAGTAAACATGCACCCAGTGAGACACATGTGTTTTTGCAATCCATTTAGGTGCACTGTCACGTGTGCATGTAGCTCAAATTTGATTTTTGCACATTATACCCGTAGAAAATCAATCAATGTACTAAAACATCTTAATGATCTCTGTGATTTTTTTTTTAAATTGAAACGTCCCTCCTTTGGTAACATATATGTTCACCGCGGGATAATTAATTTAACATGCATCGTAGTTGCGGTGGATTCACGGTGTGTGTGTGGGTGTGTGCGGCTGGGGGTGGCGGGTGGCTCGCAATACATTACGAGTTGTGAGCCACCGTGTGGGTTGGCCGTTTTGTTAGGCAGGCCGGTGCCACATTAGAGTCGTGAAATCGTTATTTAAAACATTACACAACCCTTTCATACATAAATGTTTTAACCACATGCAGTCGATGGTTGTCCTACACGACACTCGATACTCGCGAGTGACGCTTTCTGTGGGCCCGCGAGGTCGTTGTCCATCACTTTGACGAACAGCCGGCAGTGAGGTTAATTTCACCAGCAAGGTAGAATTTTTTTTGTGTTATGGTGGTATATAGTACGCGTCGAAGAGGTGGGAGGGGACTAGCATATATACTATACGTACGCGTCCGTGAACAAGTACATCTCACTCAGTGTCGAGACTTTTTGGTTTTCGAGGCACGTGCCACATCAAAATTGTGAAATTGGCTATTCAAACACCACACAACACCTTTTTGGGCCACATACATATCCTAGCTAGGACACTCACGTGTGACGATTCCATTTGTGGATCCACGAGGCCATCGTCGATGCATGCATGCATCACTTTGACCTACATCGGGAGAGGTTAATTAATTTCACCATCGATGATGATTCTTTTGGGTTGTACATATATTACGGCAGGAGCATATAGTATGCGCTGAAGAGGGGGAAGGGGGCCATCATATGTAGTACTCTTGATGAACCTCGCTTTGTGTGGGTGCATGGTTTACGGTTTTTGAGGCATGTGGCACATCAAAGTTGTGCATTTTGGGTATTCGACATATATATCTTTGGCCCACATGCAAAGCGGTGGTGGTTGTCCTCTCGCACCCACTTGAGCGGTTATCAGCGATATCGATGCTTTCCATCTGTGGGCCCGCTTGGTCCATCACTACTTTTTGCCTGACAGCAAGAGAGGTTAATTTGACTTAGGAGGGGGATTATTATTTTTCCTCTGGGATGACATGCATGATACAGTTTGAGAACACACACATGCATGTGTACGCATGAATCCCTCCCATCGAGTCGAAGTGGCTAGTATAATGACACATCATGAACCGATCTCGCTGTGTGGGGAGCTAGTGTACGATTTTTTATGCACGCGCCACATCAATGTTGTGTATTCAAACATGCATGCACGCATCACCTCCATACATATGCATGTAGTGGTTGCCTTCGAATGGTACACTCCCTTGCATGGTTATCGGCGACAAGCCTATATATTCGTGGGCCCGCGTGGACATCCATGATCACCTTGACCAACAAGAAAATAGGCTACCATGGCGGATTCTTCATTTGGTCCGTGTTATTGTAGTATAGGTCATGGTGAGATTCAGACCTTAAGTTTGAGCGCATATACTATGCATGCATGCATGAATGAATCCCCGTCGTTGGCTTGAAGTGTGATGTAACAAACATATGCATCGTCAACCTAACCCTCACTCAGTGTGGGGATTTCTAGTTCGAAATCATGGTGCCACATCAAAGTTGTTCCATTGTTACTCAAAAACGCACCTCTCCATACATATGTTTGGGCCACACGCATGTAGTGGTTGTCTTTGGGGACTAGCTACTTGCGTGATTATTGGCGAGCTAGCCCATCTCCGGGGTCGCATGGACGGCCATCACTTTGACCAACAACAAGAGAGAGGTTGTATGACCAAGGTGGATTATTCTTGGTCCGTTTTACTATCCATCTTGGTGAGATATGCCTCTCTGGCCCGCCGACTGAAAGTGTGTGTCTGGGAGGGGGTTGCTACTTCGCACTTTGCTAGGTGAACCTCGATCGGGGGGCATGCATTCATAGCTTAGGATTCCCTTCGTGACGACACGAGGGAGGGGGGCCTGCTATCTACTTCGCACTTTGCTAGGTGAACCTCGGTTGGGGGGAAGGGGCATGCATTCATAGCTTAGGATTCTCTTCGTGCCGACACGAGGGGGGAGGGCTGCTAGCTACTTCTCACTTTGCTAGGTGAACCTCGGTTGGGGGGAGGGGCATGCATTCATAGCTTAGAATTCCCTTCGTGCCGACACGAGGGGGAGGGCTGCTAGCTACTTCACACTTTGCTAGGTGAACCTCGGTTGGGGGGCATGCATTCATAGCTTAGGATTCCCTTAGTGCCGACACGAGGGAGGGGGCTGCTGGCTACTTTGTACTTTGCTAGGTGAACCTCGGTTGGGGAGGCATGCATTCATAGCTTAGGACCCCCTTCGTGCCAACACGAGGGAGGGGGGCTGCTAGCTACTTTACACTTTGCTAGGGTGAACCTCGGTTGGGGGGCATGCATTCATAGCTTAGGATTTCCTTCGTGTCGACACGAGGGAGGGGGGCTGCTAGCTACTTCGCACTTTGCTAGGGTGAACCTCGGTTGGGGGGGCATGCATTCATAGCTTAGGATTCCCTTCGTGCTGACACGAGGGAGGGGGCTGCTAGCTACTTCGCACATTGCTAGGTGAATGAACCTCGGTTGGGGGCATGCATTCATAACTTAGGATTCCCTTTGTGCCGACAGGAGGGAGGGGGGCTGCAAGCTACTTTGCCCTTTGCTAGGTGAACCTCGGTTGGGGGAAAGGGCATGCATTCATAGCTTAGGATTCCCAATTCATGTCGACACGAGGGGGTGGGGGCAAGCAATACCGTGCGCTTTGCGAGACAGGTGCCACATCGAAGTTGCATTTGGTATTTGAAAATCAAACCACCCTTTTGATACATAAATTTAGTCCACATGCAAGTGTGTTCATATTCTGATCCTCTCCCGCGTCATTTTTCACCAAATTTATGAACATTAGACATGTTGGATGACGCAACAGACACGGTTCACTCAAACTAACCGTGTGCCACGTCGGTGCTCCTGTCACGCACACATCCGCACAGTACATTGGGCTCCACGAGGCTCCCCCTCTCAAAAATATCTGCCCGCCTCGAGGATTTTTCTGTTTCATAACACACGGTTGTTATCTCCGGACCGTGTGCGATATTTCTTTTTCCCAATCCTGCCTGCATCCCTAGAAAATATCTGCCCGCCTCGATGGTTTTTCTGTTTCATAACACACGGTTGTTATCTCCGGACCATGTGCGATGCACAATCATTAAAATTTTCAATAGCCCGGCATTTCACTCCCGCGTTTGACTCCCGCGTAGTAAAATTTTCAGTACCCGCGTCATTTTCTCAAACACCCCCTCCACACACACACACACCAAAACCTCCTCAAGCGTGCGCGCGCACACACACACACACCCTCCCTCACTCGAAACCCTAGCAAGGTCCCCGCCGCTGCCGCCGCAAGGCCTCCATTGTCAACATCTGCCGATTTGCCCGTGCAGCTTACCCACCGATCTCCATACCCATGCCACCCTGGGTTTCTTAGATGACGCCTGCCAAATGCCCCCTTTTCCACAGATCCCCATCCCCCACTCCAGAGCATCGCAGCCTAAGCCCGGCTACGCTTCCCGTGGAGCTCGAAGAGCGACTGGCCCAAAAGAGGTGTATAGCGGTCTCTTTGCCCGACATCGCCGAGGAAGCTGACGACCATTACTGGCGGCAGGCACTCAAGCAGCGGGCTAGAGTATGCGGGCATGTCTCGGCCGCTGGCTACGACATCGAGGTCATCGACAACGACAGCCTGAGGCGGGCTATGTCACAGGTTAAGTGTCCCACCCCCAACCCCTTGGGTTCAACCGCCATCGATCTCATCCATGGCACCGCCGCTGATCTCCTCTGGCTCCCTGTCAACAATTTGCCATTCTACATTGCCATCAAGCCCCTTTTGTCATTTCTGAAGGACACATTCTGCGACGCTGGCTTGGGATCCACAGCTTCCAAGTCAGAACTGATTGACGGCGACCACGAGGAGGGCACCCTCTCCGGCTCTTCCAAGGGGAAAGAGCCCATCTGCTCTTCCAAGGGGAAAGCGTATGTCTGTGATATCAAGGAGGGCACCCTACAGTCATGCTCTTCCAAGGGGAAGGAGCCCATCTGCGACAACATGGAGCGCATCCAGGGTCCGTGCTCTACCCACGGGAATGAGCCCATCTGTGACAAGTGAGGAATCCCATGATTTGTTTTGTCGTGCCTCTTCACAGGGGGAAACGCATGATTTGTTTTGTCGAGTCCCTTTTGTAGTGTAGTGAGAATATGTCCAGTTTTAATTGCTATATCTGGTTGTTTGTAGCATGCCTTGTTTATTTCAGTTGTTCACAATGTGATGCTCTATATGTGCAATTATTTACTGTGCAGTACATTTCATCATTCTAGTTTAAACATATCGATAGGAATGCATATATTTGCTTGCTGTAAGCCTGTTATAGCTAGCATATGCCTCTTTTAAAGTTTTTTGATTGTTAGGTTGTTTGTAGTTAGCATATGTCCGGTTTCAAATGCTACCTTTGGTTGTTCGTAGTATGCATTGTTTATTCCAGTTATTCACAACATGATGTTTTATATGTGCAAGTATGAACTGTTGTGTTTAACATGCTTCTCGATGTACCTACACGGGACAATTTTGGAAACGACTATTATTTTCCATCGAGGTTAGTTTCATCCCATGGCTTATATCTGCTCACTGTTCAGGATATCGATAGCTGGTACCATATAGGCCGGCGGCTGATAAGGGACTAATCGGTGAATCGGACTTTTAACTGAATATATCTGCAACCCATTTATCGTTAGGTTAACTAAGGCCATATGTAATATATCTGAGGCTACATAGCAACATGCATTGTACTTAATGTCTAAATATGCAATCCTAGGCTACATAACAACAAGGAAGAGTGTTACATTAATGTTCTAATGATGTCTAGATATACGTAGAATAGCAGCAGCAGCAACAACAACAACAACACAGCCCTGTTTGGATACTCAACTTAGCTAGAGGTTAGAGTTAGTTTCTAGCTCATTACTAACCCTGAACTAACTCCATCCAAAGAGTTGTTTGGATGGCAGGGTTAGATTGACAATAAATGCACTAGGAGAACTAGTTCCAATTAGCACCTCTTGGGTTGAATAGTTTTTTGGGTGGGTTATAGATGCAACTAGCTCAAACTAGCCCTCAAGTTTAGATATACTTTAGGGCTATTTGAGCCTGAACTAGCTCAAACTAACTGTAACCCCTGGATATAGCAGAATTTAATCAGCCAATAATTTGTAAGAATGCAGTAAACTCCTTCCGGCTCATAATATAAAATGTTAATTCATCTAATATGTGAGTATATTGGATGTTATAAGATACTCCCTCCGTTCCTAAATATTTGTCTTTTTAAAGATTTTAAATGGACTACCACATACGGATGCATATAGACATATTATAAAAGAGTGTTGTACTACATCATTGTGCAATTGTTGTTTAGCTTCTAATATTAACTTGGTGCTTTTAGGTACATATGTCATTGGTAAAGATCCGCGCTTCAACCCTTTTACGTATGGGGCAATGAGATATCGATGAACCAGCATCAAGTAAGGAAGCTGATAAAAATTGTTAGTAAAGTGGGTCCAAAGATGGCAATTAAACTATTTGTTTACACTTTATCCAAGACAACAGCGAACTGAAGGATGGTAAGTAAGAACTCTGCAGCCTTCTTTTTACTGCCCATAATGAGTTGTGTTAGATGACAATGACTGAATCTTTTTCCTTTGCAGTGGTTGCCAAAGCAGTTTACTCAAGATTACCTCTCAAACTACATGATTGGTGGGCATGCAAATATTAAAGTATTTCTACCAGAACACGATGATTATCTAGATGTTTTAATGAAGATCGTGAAGGATGGGCGGTCGGCCATCACAAGGGGTCGGACTAGAGTCATGCGCGTGCCTTCTGCATGGAGGAGGGCACAATATGGGCATTCCGCTTCACCTTGTTCAGCAACCAAAATATATTTCGCCTCTTTCTTTACCGTCTTTAATAGTACAAGTATACAACTATGGACAGTTCATCATTCTTTATTTGGTTCTTATGTAATTCTTGAACATATGTACCTATAAATCGAATAATGCATTGGTTGTTTGAACCTGATTGATATGAATAAAGCTGTAACATACATTCAAATTCAAATTCAAATCCGATACAATTTGAAATAGCAGCAATTAAATTACGATGAAATTACGCTCTCTAGGTTGTTACGGCACACACGGTTGGTAAAACACAAACGTTTGCGATATACACCATAATCCGAGACGGTTCACAGAGAGGAAACGTGTGCGAGCATGCACACAGTTGCCGTTTCCAAAACGTGTGCGATGTCAGACAATGTCACAAACGGTGCGGGCAAACTAAACATTTGTGTTAGTTGCCTTATCATACACGATTTGCAATCATGAACTGTTTCTGATGAAGTATGCATCGTAAACGCTGCACCACAGAATAGCGTGTGCGATAGTTGTCGTGTACGACGATGTTACGACGGTCCGACGTTTCGTAATCCTGTCCGACACTCATACGACGATTAGCTAATCTTCTTAACAGTGAATCATTTGTGATGGGCCGCACAACGTAAACGTTCTATAATAGTGAGCCGTTTGTGATGGGCCGCGCATCGTAAACGTAGCACCACAGAATACCGACTGTGATGGCAATGCAAGCAGAAAAGAGTTGGAGTGCTTTAGGGTCCCTATCCCCGATGGTTTCTGGGTCGTGTGGGAAGGACCCCCCCCCCTATCGCCCACACTCACTTGGCGATGGTTCCAAATGTCGTCGTGGAAAGGGGTTAAAAACCATTTGTTTAGGACCGGTGCGCACCAGTGGCTGGTCAGGCCTGATGTCCGGGCGAGGGCTGGATGTCCAGGTCCTGTAGCACTTTGGCTGCCGGTCTGCTGCTGGAGCTGCGGCCTCCAGGCGCTAGATGTCCGGGCCATGGGCCGGACGTCCGGCCACTGTAGACTTTCAGTGGATCCTCTCGTTGATCTTCTTCGTCCGTGTACTTGGACACTTGTCCATGATTCTGAGCATCCTCGAGAGGGTTTTATTGATACCTAAGCACACATAGCATTCTAGATTGTGGTAGTAGCCATGTCTCACGTGGATCACATGGAAGCTCTTTAAGGAGAGATGTCACCTCGATCTTGATTGGTCTTGCATGTGCTCATGTGATCGGTCCACTTGGCATTTGGAAGACGAAGGTAGGTCCATGGGGATGACCGTAGGATCCTCCGCATCAGTTTTTTTAGCATATGTTTTCTTGTCCTTTTCTTTCTTTTTTCTTACTTATATTTAAAAAAATTAGAGGTGTTAATTTCATATTTTTAAAATGTTCATGTAGTGTAAACAAAATGTTCGTGCAACTTTTACAAAATAATGTTTGTGACATTTTAAAAGATGTTCCCGTATTTCAGAAAACATTGTGACATTTAGAAAATATACAATGTAAAAAACAAATGTTTGCCTAATTCCAACTAAAATTGTACCACTCAAAAAATAGTTGTGGTATCTTCAAAAATTGTTCACGAGTTTCATAAATATGTTAATGATTATTTAAAAAAATATGATGTAATATTTTTTTGCATTAATAAAAATGTTTCGTACCATTCAAGAAAATGTTCAGCCTGTATTTGAAAAAAAACATTTATTCAAAAAAGATTCAAACATACAGTTTTAAAGAATGACCATCATGTATTTGAAAAAAATATCTATAAAACTTTTAAAACATGTTCAACGTGTATTTGAAATATGTTTAACATGTATTACAAAAGTACAAAAAATGTATTTCAAGTGTTTATCATGTATCTTAAAAATGTTCACCATGTATCAAAACAAACTGTGAATACCGAAAATGTACGACGTGTATTGAAAACAGTGGACATGTTTCAAAACAGAAAAAATAACCCAAGAAAAGATGATAAAAAACATAGAAACAAATAAGAAGAAAAAATGAAAATACAAACAACCGGACACGAGTTTCACCATGCAGCGAAACGAACAAAGGAAAAAAATTAACGGAAAAAATAATATAAATCGCACACCGAGCGGATGTCACGTAAAAAAAATGATTTACATTGTGTCCTCTTTTTTTGCAAATGGATCTACGTTGTGTCCTTACTGGAGGAAAGATGCAGGCAAGACGTACAGTCCCATTGCCGTAAGCGATAAATAGCCGTACCAGTACTAGGCACGAAAGTCCTCTTCTCGTCTCGAGTTCACATACACCACCATGAACAGGAAATATGAGAAAAAAAATATATTAGAAAAATAGCACAAACATTTTTAAGGCGTAAACAAGTTTGTCACACATGAATATTTTTATAAATACATGAATATTTTAAACACGTGGATAACTTTAATTTCATTAACATTTTTATAAACTTGAACTCCTTTAAATCTCCAAATATGTTGTAAGTGCATGAACTTTTTTAAAATAAAAAACCATTTTAAAATGCATGGACATTGTGTAAGTATGCCAACTAAAAAATTTAACCTAAATATACGAATATTTATATTGAAATACATGAACTGCCTTTAACATATGTGAACCATTTTTAAGACATGTACATTTTTAAAATATTCTACACAATTTTTTGGAGGATATACTTTTTATTTTCTCCCTTACTCAGACCAGAAAAAACCGCTCATAAATAAATTATAAGTGTTTCAAAAGAACAAAAGAAAACACAGAACAGCGCCCTGTATGGACATATCAGTCCGGCCCATCCCCCGTGCTCATTGTGTAAGTGTGCTGAAGGGAGCTCCTATTTTAAAAATGTTCGCAGGCGAACAAGGCTAGCCCATTTGGCTGACCTCATTCAGTACTGTCCTTTTCCTCGGCGCACCATTTTGGGCCGTTCATTTGCGGGGCTGGTCGCCCGCGTTTTTTTGTTTTTCTATTTTTTTATTTTATGTTTTTGTCTTATTCTTCTTTTAAATAATTCGGAATTTCAAAAGGGTTTTACAAATCCAAGAAACTATGAATTTTCATTTTTTTCAACAAATTATAAAATGTTCATGAATTAGAAAAATGATTGTGATTTAAGAAAAAAATCATATATAAAAAAATGTTCACGAGATCCAAAGCAATGTTAAAGAGTCTCGAAAAATGTTGGCAAATTTGCAAAACAAGTTGACGGATTCGTTAAAAATGTCCGCATATTAAAAAATGCTCACGATTTCACTAAAACTGTCCAGGAAAACAAGAAATATTCATGAAATGAAAAAAACGATTCATTATTTTTTTCAAATCACAAAAGTCAAAAACTATTGGCAAATTTCTATAACTTGTTCCGAAATTTCAGAAAAAATATTCAAATGAAAAATGTTCGCCAATTCAAAAAAATGTTCATGTGTTTCTAATATATGTTCACGATTTCAAAAAAGTTAACTTAATTTGTAGTTATGTTCGGAAATTTGAAAATTGTTCAGAAATTTTAGAATAATATTCATGAATTTGGAATGTGTTCATGATTGCCAGGAAAAATCATGATTTTAAAGAAGGTTAACGAATTTGAAAAATATTCGCAAAATAAGAATAAGCCAAAAAGGCTGAAAAGGAATCAAAAATAAATACGAACATAAATACCAAAATAAAAAGAAGAAAGGAAATAGAAATAAATCATGCATGCTACATGGACATCCAGGAATTGCTGGACCCATGACCAAGATGGCTACAATCCTATACGATCAGTCAAGGGGGCTAGGGATGATTTGCTGCTCCTAGAGCTTCCATCAGATGGACGAAGCAAATCCAGTGGGCATTGTTGGTGCCCACCTGATCCTCGATGGATCAAAATCAACACTGATGGAGTCGTTGATCTATAGGCACTCAAGGGTAGCAGGGGAGGTGTGGCTCGCTCCCATCTTTCCTTCCTAGGTGCATAGTCTCTGCCAGGTGTCACCAACCCTTTCATTGCCGTGGTGTTGGCACTGCGAGAAGGAGTAATGTTTGCCCGTCTGAGGGGCTTCTCGCATGTGGTGATGGAGGTCGACTGTTTAGAGGTTGTAAACATTTGGCATTTGCGTCACAGTTCTAGATCAATTGTGATGCCTATCTTTGATGAAATTAGGGAAAGAGCTTTGAATTTTGCCTCTTTTTTGGTTCAACACGCTTCAAGGGCAGTTAACGGTCCACGGACGTGTGTGCTAAATATGCCACTACTCTAAACATTTCTGATTGTTGGCTAGACGAAAGTTCTTCTCTCCTTGCAAGCAGTCTTAGGGCTGATTGTAACCGTATATTACTTAAGCGATAAAGATCCCAAGTTTTAGTAAAAAAAAACAAGAAGAAAAGAAAAAACCGGTTTGAACCTTGCCAAAACCGAAACGAAGTAGTTCGGCAGGCCCGAACTTGCACACGCGGGCGCTAACCAATGACTATGTTTCTTCCGCATCGATTCCTAATACGAAGCGCCCATCAACGAGTGAATCGGGCCAGCACATTAGGTGTTGTCGCAACTTGCGCTTGTGTATGGCTGTAGGTTGATCGTCGGTTTTCTTCTTCTTCCTTTTCTTTTTTCTCTAGTTTTCTCTTTTTCTTGGTCCTTACTTATAATTTTTTTTAAATGTGTTGCTTGTTTTATTTTCTATCTTCGTTATAATTTTAGTTTTTTCCTTTGTTTTCTTTAAATTTTACTATTTTATTATTTTTTTGTTTTATATCTTAATTGGTTTAATTTTTATAACACATGTGTATTTTGTCCTATTACATAAAGTACATTCTTAGCACACATGCGATTTTTTTAATACACGGTGAACATATTTTGCTGATACATGATATAAATGTTTTTGCACACTGTTTCAAACACGCAAGAAACATTTTACAAACACACTTAGTATATGTTTTATATGGCTATAAATATTTGTTTAAAACTATACAACTATTATTTTAAATTGTACAATTTTTTATAAAAATTCCATGAAAATTCCTTAAAAACACATGAATGTTTCCTTAAAATGTCAGAAAAATTTGTTTAATTTAATAAAGGTTTTATTGAAACTGCAGGTATTTTTTATCCGATTTTATAGACATTTTCTAAAAAAAATTAGGAACCTTTTTCTTGAATTTCTGGAATTTTTCTTTAAAATGTTATGTACATTTTTAGTTGTTCGAAACATTTTTTTTACATTTTATGCACTCTTTGGTTGAAAATTTCACAAACATAATTTGAAAACTTGTGGACATGTTTCTAAATGTAACGTACATTGTTTTTGAATGTACGACGCAAGAAAAATATACATCGCACAAATAAACTTATTAAAAATTTATCTAGATTTTTCGAAATGCATGACATTTTTGAAATGTCTGTAATATCATTTGTACTTGTTATTAACATTTATATATATATATATATATATATATATGTTTTAACATTTTTTAATGCATGATTTTTAAAAAATATATGTAAATTATTTTTTGAAACATATATATTCAGAATATCTAAATATATAAACAAAAGTAAGAAAATGTGAATAAAAACAAAATGAAATACAAAAAAGAACATGACCTCAGGTTTTTTTTGAGGGGTGAAGCTAAGTTTTATTGATCATAAACCACATAAAAAGGTACTGAAAGGATCATGGGGATGGATCAACCATAAATATCGCCCCTGATCTAGTGTATTATAGAAGCTAGCTTACCTATTTGCATCAGTATTTGATGCTCGACCTTCAAAAACAAAGCTACAATTGAAAAACCTCGTCCGTTGCTTAACCTCGCTAATGATGCACTCGTAGCTACCATTTGTTCCTTTTTCAATATCATTCATCGCCTGTTTTGAGTCTGAAGCAACTACCAAATTTTGGATCATAAAATCATCAGCCAGAGACAAAAGCTTCTCCACACGCTATTGCTTCATGTGTAGCCACATCAATAATCCCTTGAACAAACAGAGAAGAATTTCCCAGATATAGTCCTGACTCAACACGACATACTGCTACCGCTGGACCTCTCATCTCGGATTTGGTCACACTTGCATCAACATGAATTTTTGCACACCCTTGCGGCGGAGCTCTCAGTCTAGTTGTTGCGATTCTAGGAGAAGGGCCCGTGCGTGGCAACGGATACAAAATCAATAAATGCGTGCTTCAAAAGTACATTTTCTATGTCATTTTGAAGGACAAATCTCGTAATTCTAAAAAAACCATTCTCTAATAATTGTTCATACCGAAACATGTACCAAAATCTGTGTCGTACTTTGGACCGTAAACAGGGGCAAATACCATCACATACAAATAAAATCAGAGTCACCTCTCAAATTAAAAAAAAAAGGCTCAGCAGCAGGCAGCACATAGCCGCGCCCTATATGCAGCAGCCTAGGCACCAAATAGGGAGGAAACGCGTAGCTCCCGCTCCATGATCTTGTTTTTGGACTAGCCCATATGCGTGAAAGGACGCCTCCTATTTGGTTTCATTTCTTTTTTTAATTTTTTACTTTCCTTTTTATTATATAAGACATCTTTTAAAATAAGAAATTTTCACTGCTTTAAAACTGTCATGTTTTTGAAAAAGTGTTCGAAAATTGTGAAAAAATGTTTAAGAAAAAAGTGTTCATGATTTTGTAAAAACATTCACGTTTCCATAATATGTTCATGAATTTGAATGTTTCCAAATTTCAAAAATCATTACCAAATTTCAAGAAATTTCATTGATTCAAAAAATGTTCATGAATTGGAAAAATGTCCATGCTTTTCCAAAATTATTCGTCAAAGCATAAAATGTTTGTGAATTAAAATCTTCCAGATTTTGAAAATGTTTGGGAAATCGTAAAATAATCGTGGATTAAAAAATATATATGTGATGTCAAAATAATGTTCAAATACTAAAGATTTAGTGATTTTGAAAAATATTTTCTGGGAATCAAAATGTTCGTAATTTTGTAAAAATATTTGCATTTTCACAAAATGTTGTATAATTTGAACAAATATTCGCAAATTTAAAAATTTGTTCCCAAATTCCAAGAATAGTTTATGAATTCAAAACATGCTTGTTGATTCAAATAATTTTCATGAATTTCAATAAAAAATTTGAAAATAAGAAAAATGTTCCCAATTTTCAAAAAATGTTCACCGTGTTAAAAATATGTTAACGAGTTTAAAAACACATTCACAGATTCAAAATATATTCATGATTTATAAAAGCACTAATTTTTAAAATATGTTTGTGAACTTGAAAATTGTTCATGATCTGAATATAAAGTTCATAATTTCCGTGAATTCGGAAAATATTCATGATTTCACCAAAATGCTTAAGAATTTGAAAGTTGTTCGCAAAATGATGAAGACAAAGAAAATAGTGAAATACAAAAAGAAACAAAAAGAAAATTAGAAAAAAGAACAAGAAAAAATGAACATGAAAAAAAGAAAAAGAAAACACCAAAGCAGAAAAGGAAAAGAAAAAAGGAAAAAGGAAAACCAAAACCAAAAAAGATAAAATAAAGAAAAATGAGAATAAAGAAAGATAGAAAATTGATCCAAGGAATGTTCTAGAACGTTCCCAAAACTGAATAAAAACTAGAATGGGCTGGCCAATTGATGAGGTGGCCCGGGAGGCTACGCGCTAGGTTGTTATACATCAACCTACGTGCCAAATAGGAGGTAGCCAGTTAGTCTAACTCTAGAGCGTGATTGGTTTGCTACTAATATTTGGCTAGCCGAACCTTGGCACTGCCAAATATTAACAATAACAATACTTACCAACTATTGGTAATCAATCAATTAATAGACAATATTTGACACAATGTTAAACATTGTCATGCCAAATTTTGGCATCAAACCAATTATGCTCATAATACGCCGATGTGCTAACCACTTGCAAATGATATATATATTTCTCATTGCTCGATGAATTGCCCACACGCGTGATGACTTGGGCCTGCCCATTTACTTGCTTGGAGATGTGACGTGAGCTCATTTTCCGGAAGCGTTTCAGGAAGGTCTGGTAGCTGGAAAAATCCTATATGACGCACGCTACGCCTAGATGTGAGGTTTCGCATAAGGGTTCGTGAGCGAGCAACTATCTGGGCCGGCCCGCCCAATGCTTCAGCCATCCCGGTTTGGGGAACTTTCCAGGAGGTTCCTAGCTGGTTTAATCGCAAAAAAAGTTCCTAACTAGTTTTTCTGATTTTGGGAATCTTCTAGGAGGTTCTTGAACCTGTTTTCTTTTTGCGGTTTCAATTTCTTTGGACACCGATAATTGTCACACGTGTGGTGTATCGGGTGGTTGTGCCGCACGTCTCGTGTGGCATGGAGAAGAACCCGCCCGCACGACCGCGTCCGGGCGCGCGCAGCCACAACCCGCACGTCCGGTGTGTGGCAAACCGCCCACACGTCCGGGCCAAACGACCACGCTGCCCGCATGAACCAGCACGCCAGCCGTCCCGGGCTCCTTCCGATCCCCAGTCCGCCCTGCCGCCATTGTGTCGCACCTCTCGATCCCCTACCTCCGTCGCCTTCCTTCTCTGGTTGCCATGGCAACCAGAGCAGATCCCTAGCGCCTTCCCACCGCTAACCACCCCCACCCCCCCCCCCCCCCCCCCCAACCCCGCCCTCCCAAGACGACGAGCTAAAGCAGGTGGATCTCCGATCTCCTTCTGTTTCTCGGCCTTCTTTTGTCCAGAAATCTGAAATTGCAAATTTGCCCACGAAGATGGCGACTGGATCCACGCTATCAGGGCAAACACCCCACGAATTTCTGTGTCTTTGCATTTGCCCACCAACATACGTACGCCAGATCTGCCATATACTATGCTAGACTTGTGCCAAGCTTCTGGGTCTGCTTGATGCGAGTAGTTGGTAATGAAGCGTGCGTAGGAATCACTATAAATAGGGAGAGAAAGGAGGAATTTGGCATGGGGAGGGAGGAAAAATAATTGCCACTTGTATCTAACGTCAGTTGCCATCTATCGTTGTCCGTAGTTGCCACCATGTTATCTTATTGCTTGCCATCCTATTTTAATTTCTGTTGCCATCGCTTCAAAATGATATGTGGCATCCGGAATTCAGAAAAGAGAATGGATGTGCATGTCATACTTGCCATGAGGTGTTGGTTGCCTACGCAAGAAATGTTATGAGATTGCCGTGTTATCTTCTACGTGCAAACAGCAAGAATGCTTTTTGTAGATTGTTGATGCGTTCTTGTTCATGCAGTGACTAAAAGCATAGTGGCAGAAAAGAAAAAGCAGAAGAATAAATCACGAAGATGGCACCGATCCTTGGCTTTCTCAAAGTCCGGAAACGCCACCTTGGGATGCAGCAGAGTACAATCAACTCATTTCTTCAGGACCATTGCTACCACTACTAGAGCACTACGCGGGCATTGGTACGATGCATGATAAACAAAGAAGAAACAGTTGCCATGTTCATGACGATGAAGATGTCATTCTACTTATGTCCTACAATCTATTTTTTAGCAGGTTCTTATGACCAAACCACAATCAGGGGGCAGCATGGCAAGTTTTGTCACAGGGCGCTAACACTGACAAATATACGGGCAACCAACTTCAGCTAGCTAATGTGGAAAATCAAGGTAACGCATACGAAAAAGAAACTTACTGTTGTGGACATGAAATTAAACTTGCAAGGATGGCAAAAGACTCACGAGTTATATCGGAAAAAATGTAGGACCTTCATGCAGCACGTGGCATCAGGCGGCAACCATGTACCTGCCATCAACGTCGTACACAGGTGAGTGCATGAAAGTGAAGTTGTGGACAGTGAGTTAGGAGAAAGGAACATATCTGACAGCTACAGTTGCCATGACCGGACAACTTCAGTTGCCATGGCTGGACAAATTGCAGTTGCCATGCCTGGACAACTGCAGTTGCCATGTATAATCAAATGTCACTGCAATGTCTAAACAACCGTGGATGACAAGTGTGAACAAATCTGTGTGGCATGGTTGGACCACTACATGTGCCATGTTCAACAAACTACAGTTGCCATGCAATGACCAACTGCTACCATGATCACAGGTTGTTATGGTGCAACCACATAGGCAAACGTCTCATGGCAAGCTTCACAGTTGCGGGAAAGCGCTATTGCAGATAGAGCACATCAAATCGGAATGACAGACCACACAAGATCGGCACATGCGGCACAATAAGGTAAAAAAAGTGAAAACAGAAAATAGTATTGCATTTGCTTTTGTGTGGAATAGCATGTGAAGAAAAGTAGATTTGTAACGGTGGTGGTGGAAAAAATAAACAAAAAATGCTACCAAGTGGTCGTTTGCGTATTGAGCTCAAGCCTAGAATACAAGTTTTGATGCTAGAGTATACTGGTTGCCATGTGTTGGCAACAATAGTTGCCATGTATGTTGCACTGTATCTGCCATTGCTATATGCCGCAAGTTCTGATGCTGAAAGACGCTGGTTGCCATGTGTTGGCAACAGTAGTTGCCATGTGTGTTGGACTATATCTGCCATTGCTATATGCTACAAGTTCTGATGCTAAAATACGCTGGTTGCCATGTGTTGGCAATTGTAGTTGCCATGTGATTGGACTGTAGTTGCCATTACTAGAGAATTACAGTTGCCATGCATGGCCATATGCAGATTCACGGCTTGTTGTGTGAATGATGTCATGCAAAATCACATGCAGTTGCTGTACTCCGTTACGATAAACATGACATTCAAGCAAAATCTTACGCTTGTACCTGATTTTTTATTGCAGGACCTTCAACTACAATTAACAGCGGCACGGGGACATCTACTGCGGGGAGCTCTGAGCGCACGGAAGACGCTTTCCACCAGCCAGCCAACAGTCATGCCACAAACAATGCCGAGTCAGTGTCAGAAATGGCAATCGTGCCAGCAATACCAACAAGCACACCTATGCACACAAGCACAAGCAACACTCAAGCAAATGAAACAGCCGCCGATACTGAAGTGAATGATGAAACCGATGACGAAGCACAAGGGGATGAAGATGGTGGGCAATCAGAAATCATGGTACCCCAGCCACCGTATCTTGGGCAGAGATTTGATTCATTTGAAGATGCAAAGGAATTCTACCAGACATATGCGAAGTTCCATGGGTTTGTGGTCAACACCGAATACCGTAGAAAAATTAAAAAAACTAATGAGTACAGTAGAGGTGAGATGAGGTGCTACAAGGCATGAAGAAACAAGAAGGGCAAAGGTGATGCACCTGTCGTTCCGGAACGAAAGAGAGGTATCATTGTCAAGACGGAATGCCCTGTCCGGTGTAAGCTGAACATAGATGGATCACAGTGGGTGGTCACTGAATATTTTGACGAGCACAACCACGAGCTAATAAAGAAGTTTGACTTGGTAAAATTTCTGACCGCCCATAGAGGATTCACCCCCCTCGAGAAGAAATTCATAAAGCTGCTACATGATTGTAACGTCGGTCTATCAAGAATGGTGCAGATACTCTCCCTCATCCACAGCAAAAAGGGGTCTCTGAGTAGCATGCCCTACCTACCAGCAAACGTCACAAACCTAAAGGCAAAGTACCATAGAGAAAGCAAGTTGGCTGACATAGAAGCCATGATAGCCTACTTCGATGAGAAAGCGAAAGAAGATCAAGATTTCTTCTACAGGATAAGATTGGACGATGAGGACCGTGTCAGGAACATGTATTGGGTGGATGGTGCTACAAGAAGAGCCTACAAACATTTCCGAGACTGCATTTCATTTGACGCGACATATCTCACTAATATGTACAAGATGCCATGTGCTTCATTCATAGGAATAAATAACCACAATCAGTCATTGCAGTTCGGATGCGGGCTCGTTCGGAACGAAGACACGGATGGGTACACTTGGCTGTTCAAGACCTTCTTGGAGTGCATGGGTGGACTTGCTCCGATGAACATAATAACAGACCGGGATTTTAGCATGCGTGCAACCATAGATGAGGTCTTTCCGTTGGCAGTGCACAGGCACTGCAGGTGGCACATTATAAAGAAGGCTGAGGAGATGCTAGGACCGTTCTTTGCTGACCGTCCAGAGCTACACAAGGCATTCGAGCTGTGCATGGACCACAGCTTGACGGTGGAGGAGTTTGAAAGGAGCTGGATGGCTATGATCAAAACATATCAAGTCCAAGACCACGAGACGCTTGCTAGCTTATGGGAGAAGCGAATGTACTGGGTGCCGGCCTACTTCATGCAGTGCTTCTTCCCGTTTCTGCAGACTACACAGCACAGTGAGGGGTTCAATGCTGTTTTGAAGCGCTACATGAGCCCTGGCAACTCATTGCTACAGTTTGCCAAGCAGTACACCGCTTTGCAACAAAAAATACTGGGATCCGAGCTGCAGCAAGAAGCAAACACCGCGCTCAAGCAGCCAAAATTGCTAACATATTTACCAATGGAGAGACAGATGAGCAAGATATACACCAACAAGATTTTTAACAAGTAAGTCAGTTGTGTTACAATCTTATTTACACAATCATGAAGGTACTAGGTGCCATGTAGAATGTAATGCAGTTGAAATGCTTATTTAAAAATGATGATTTTGTTGAAAAGTAGCCATTAGGTACAAAGTAACCATGATATGTAGTTGCCATGCTTAATGAACTACAGTTTGCCATGCTTAATGAACTGCAGTTTGCCACGTTTACTCATCTGCAGTTACCATGTTTGCTCAACTGCAGTTGCCATGTTTGACGAACTACAGTTGCCATGTTTAATGAACTGTAGTTGCCATGTTTAATGAACTGTAATTCTACTAGCCATGATGGTATGGAATGCAAATGCCAAAATAAAGTTGTTATGTAGTTGCCATGTTTAAATGAACTGCAGTTGTCATGTTTAATGAACTGCAGTTGTCATGTTTACTCAACTGCAGTTGCCATGTTTAATGAACTGTAGTTGTCATGTTTGAACGAATTGTAATTCCATTGGCCACAACAACAAAAGGTGCTACAAAAAAACTTCACACAAGAGTTTAACAAAACCACACAAAACTTGCAGATTCCAGAAAGAAATAAAGCATGCCAGCATGTACACGGCTTTCTAGGTGGACGAACATACGTTCAAGGTGTGTTCTATCCTGGGCATGTCCGATTCAGAACCTGAAGACCCGGACAAGGGAAGGAACTACTTTGTGAAGGCATCGATAAGCGAAGGCGAATACTACTGCCAATGCTGCAAATTCGAACGGGGCGGGATTGTGTGCTGTCACATTCTAAAAGTAATGGACATGAACGCGGTGACACGAATGCCCCGCCATTTCATAAGGCGGCGATGGACTTGGGACGCTGACAACGCATTGGCGCCGCAAACATCAAACACAGTTTTGGCCGTGCATGACGAGAGACCAAAGTCAACCATGGAAGCCATGAGGCACGTTGTGTTGACAAAGAACTATGTTGAACTAATTGATGAAGCATGCAAGAATGATGAGACAGCAAGGGTCGCAGAAAAACACAGGAAGGCCCTCAAAAGAGAGCTTGATGAGATCAAGAAGAGGAAAGCTGAGGAAGCCTTACACAGGTTCCCCCGCACATCAAGTGTGCCTTCGTCCACGGGGCCATCATCTGAAAACTCGGAGGTAGGATCTGGAACAACAAGCACACAAACACAGGTTAGGAACCCGCCCCGTTCCATCACAAAAGGGCGTCCAAAAGAGATAAGATACAAATCGGGATTGGAGATTCAAGCAAAACACAAGAAACCAAAGAAAGGGAAGGGCAATCTGTAAACAACATTGGAGCACTATGACTTGGTCCATGGTGACATTTTTTTGTAATCTAGATGTTCTAAATTTTGTAAAAATTGGAGAATGACTCTTCAGGGGCATCAGAATTTGAAGTAAAAATGCCATGAAGGAATAGCTGCAGTTGCCACGTGTATGGCACTGAATTTGCCATGTTACTTGAACTGAATCTGCCATGCAATTTCTACTGAATCCGCCATACCATTTCTACTAAATCTGCCATGCCATTTCTACTAAATTTGCCATGTTAGTTGTACTGAATCTGCCATGTTAGTTGTACTGAACATGCCAGGTTGGTTGTACTGAATCTTCATCGCGTAGATTTCCATGTTCAGTCAGCGCAATTTAGTCACACATATTGTATTGTGGTGCAAACTATGGGAAACAAGTTGAAACGGTCTCGTGCATTAACCGCATAGGTTACGGCTGCGTGATCAAACTACCATGCTAGCCGGTACAGTTAGCAGTGCAAAAAACCCAAAAAGCTAAACAAGAAAGAACGATAACTTTCACTAACCATGACTAATCAACTACATTTGCCATGTTTTCAGACATCAAGGACGCATTCAAAACACCATACTGGTACTACCAACCCACAAGCGCATAATATACTGAAAACACATAACGTATCTGCTGTCACACCTAAGTAGGTTCACATCCACACATATATTACAAACTATTCAAATGTCACTCACACACCACCACTGTATACTAGGCTACGGGGAGATGCAGTCATAGCATATTACACGGACATAGTTTTGAAAAAACAAGGTAATACCTTACATTCCTCGGCAACAGAATGTAAGGTAGGCGTTCGGTATGGAGCACCACGTGATCACTTGTACTTCTTGGCGACTTTCTTCACAGCTTCCTCTATGAACTCACGTGCGTTGGACCACGTGTTGAAATCTTCATTCATCAACCAGTTCCATGTGTAAATTTTGCGGAGCTCGACAACCATTGTAGCTGTGATGATAGGAACCCGTTGACCTTCCCACTTTGCAAGGTATTCCAACGTGTGGAAGCCGCAGTCGTGCCTAAACAAGAAAAGAGTCAGGTTAACTCACAAGAACGGAGAGAAAAATCGTAAAGTTCAATTTAGAGGTGACAAAAAAGGGTAAGCATTGGTTTATAGGACACATGAAGAAAAGATGAGAAAATACCGGTTTCCTTGCTTCGTAGTCGCCATGTACTCAATTGGAAAATGTCTGATCTGGACATTTGAGTTTTCATAGTGACGGTTCCATGTCTCTTTGAGGTTGTTGATGAAGTATTCAGCATGCGTAGTAACGTCTGCATCAGCTTCTGAACGCATTGAATCAAGCACCTCAAAACGTTGGTTCTTCAAGTCAAGGCAAATCGCGTAGTGGTGACCACACTTGTCATGTGGGTCCTGTAGTGCAAGCTCCTGAAACATGGGGAACAAGACCTGCAAGCAAAAAATGAAGGAAAAGAAGAAGCAGAGCTCACATTAAGAACAGAAATGATGTAGTTGGGAAAATGACGTGTAAAGATATCACCGGTTACACTAATAGGAACATGAGTGACATAAAAGCAGTAAGGGGTCCAAGAAAAGTAAACCCCATAGAATGTTTAGTTACAGTGGGTAATTAAAAGAAGTTTCCATCCATGTATGAACAAAGTTGCCATATATTTTAGTTTGAAGTTGCCACATAGGTTGTATTAAGAAAGCAAATCAAAAATTCATTTTACATGGCAGCTGTTGCCACATGAAACAACTGTCACAAAACAGGGTCTAGCCCACATGGGAAGCATAGCTACTGGCAAAAAATATCATGGGAGGAAAAAATGTGCAAAAAAGGAAGGAGTACTCACACATTTCTTCATTGTGAGCTTGAAATCACCATGCGCAGCAAAATGCTTCCTCGGGATTTTGTGGTGGAAGTCACCATCCCATATTTTGCAGGTCACGCTATACTGCATGATTGTTTTGTCGGGAGACATATCCATATGCCTGTTGATGAAGTCAATCCCACATGCAACTACATTCTTCGACATTTTACCGAGTGGCCTCACAGACTCGGCAAGATCACCCAGGTCAACGTACGTCGCATCACATTGTATGATCCTGGTTCTGTCCAAACATGAGCTGTATGAAAATGATATAACATGAAAGAATCATGTCTACTAAGTAAAAAAAGAAATAAAACGTAAACGAAGCATATCTAGAAATAGCAAAAGGATGAATAGTAAAAAGAGCAAAGCAAATGAGAGGTTTATGTGGGTGTGGTCATTACGCTTTCATCTCCTTCATGTGCTTGCTGTTGGACCTCACATTTCCAAAGCGCTTGACAATTTCGTACATCTGGTTCTGATCCTTTGTGGCCTTGACTTCCGGCTCATAATCATCCGCGGGTGGTGCATGAACTACCCTGTGCTGCCTCACAGAACCAGGGGTGGCACTTCTAATGGTATCCTCAGATACCGACTTAGCAGGCACGTTGGAACTTGATTGCCCCTGACCTCGTGAGGACCTCCTCTGCAATGCTGCCTCCTCATTCCTACGGTAAGCTTCATCAAGTGACGACGTAATCTCCTCGGGGGTGGCTGCAAGGATAAAAAAAGTGGGTTAGGATACCTGGAAAACAAAACAAATTTAGTTTGAAAGAAAGGTTGCAGAATATGAAATGTAGGCACAGAAAGTAGGGAGTTGCCATGTGCAATGCATTGTAGTTGCCATGTAACAACAACTATAGTTGTCATGTTGTATGAACTCCAGTTGCCATGTGCTTGCAGAATAAAAATGCAGCATGGCAACAGAAAATGTAGGTGACAGCGTGCAAGAAAATCCAGTTGCCATGTCCATCAGATAACATTTGCCATCACAAGTGAGAACCCCAAAAAATGCCTAGGACAAAAGTCAAACTAAAAAGATGTATACACAAAAATGATAAACGCATAAGAAATGTACCTTGCACAACCGGCTCTGCGAACTTGACAACCTTCTTGCCCTCGACCATTGGCTGCGCCATCATTGGGGCCATGCCTGCTAGGAAAGCAAAGGCAACTGGCGTAGGATCTTGCACCACTGGTTGATCTTGACTGATGCCAAGGCTAAAGCTCGGTGGGGTGAAGGCCATTGGGTGCCTCTCCTGCCTACTGGCCGGACCGCGAACAACTTGCTGGGCAGAATCCAAGGGTGAAAGATCAACAAACATTTCTGCATCGGCCGCTGCAGAATCATCGGGCTTATTCATAGGGCGGGGCGTGTTGTCAGCGGTATCAGTCGCAGCTTTCTTGACAATCTTCTTGTTTGGGCTGTAGGGGACACCGATGTTGACTGGGAGCTTAGAAGTGCGCAGATTTAAGCTGGGGTTATCCACATCGGGTAAAGACGTAGTCTGCTACGCACGTTCACCTCCGTCGGTCGTGCCCAGCTTGCCACCTGGGTCGGTTGTACTCCGGTCTTCCGTTCTCTCCATAACATTGTTTCTGGCAGGTGGTGGGAACAGTGTGGACGCAAGCACATAACCAGAGTCATCTCTGCTGCTCCTAGCTACAGCCGGCGCGTTGGGTATGTCTGCAGATTGCTTGCGAGGGCTACGATGCCTAGGTGGAAGACCAGCTCGCGTAACGGTCACCTTAGCAACCTCTGGAGCACCAGAAGCTGGAGCTGTTGTGCCAAGAGTCTCACCTATGGATGGCATATCATTATGAACTGTCGCCATGTCAGATGAGCGGTAATCTTCCTTTCTTAGGTTGATCTCGGGGGCGTCCACTTCAACACTTGCTGATTGGGTGGCATGGCTCACAGCAGCATCCTTCATTGCCAGGAGAGTGGGCAATATTTCAACAGTCCTGGTAGATACCGACTCGTCACTCCCAGATGTACGGATGCCTGCTGTCGTAGCCTGCACATCTACAACCGGCGGAGATGCTCGGCCGCTTGCATTAGAGCTAGTGGGAACAGTGGACGCTGCAGCAACAGGTTTGTCCACTGGCGCCTCATGAACGTCTGAGTTGCCACCTGTCGACAACTTTGAGTGTATGCGTTCAAGTGGGTCTCTGGGGTTCTGCTTGGTCACGCGTGTGGTAGTCTTCTTCACCCTGAAAAAAAAACACACGAACATTGTTAGATGAACAGTTGATAATTGCAAATGTAGGTGGAATAAGAGTTGCCATGTGGCCTAGTTAGCAGTTGCCATGCAGAACAAGCAGGAGTTGCCATGGTACACATCTTAAAAATGTAAGAAATGTGTGATGTGCCAGGACTGCCATTTCAAAACTAGGTGTGGATGAGTGCACAAACAAAATGGAAAAGCTGGTAGTTGCCATGTAGGTGGAATAAGAGTTTCCATCTTGACTAGTTAGCAGTTGCCATGCAAAACAAGCAGGAGTTGCCATGTAGTAAAAAGAAATAGAGCATGGGAGAAACAACAGTTGAAATGTGGGACTGATGGCAGTAGCCCATGTGGCAAGCTGAACAGCTGCATTGAAAAGAAAAAATATAGAAATATGGCAATGAAAAAGAACAGGGATAACCTACTTCTTGACTGTCTTCCTCAAATCTGGCAACATGACAGGATCACCGGTGTTGGACGTCGACGTACGAGGAGATGACCTAGTGGAAGGCGTGTCAGCAGCAATAGGGGCACCCTTGTTCAATCAAGCAGAAACACGGGTTGGCGTTGGTGCTTGTTTCTTCATAACTGCTCGTCCACCAGCTGTCGCCTCGTTGCACATATAAGAAAGAGGCAAAAAAGGTGCCAAGTGTCAGACACGAAAATCGTTGCCGCGCTTAGCAAAAACAAATGGAAAAGGGGGTCAGTCTATTCGAAAGGAGAGACAAAACAAAACACTAAAATAGAAGTCAAACCTCCTCCTAGCAGCTAAGGGATCGGTCCTAGGTCTCTTGACAGGAGAGCCCTGCCCAACATCCTCTGGACCCCCCCCTCTTTGAGGGCGACACCCCCTTGCCTCTCGCAGCTGTCTGTTCTTTGACTTTCTCCGGTGAGGGGACATCTGGTGCACCCTTGCCCTTCTTACCACCTGCACGAACTTCAACATGTTCATCATCATCGGTGTCATGTTGCACGTTCTCCATGTCATTGTCATCGTCCTTGTCGAGAGCAGCATCTCCATCTAGTTCATCTTGTGTGTCAGGAAGCTCCTGCAAGCTATTGTAGTCGTACCGACCACGACAACTAGTTGGCCGATGTGTCTGTTCTGCAACAAATGGAGTGAACTGCCTCACAACCGCGTCGCTGTCAGAGCCATTAAGGGACGTCCAACCCTCAACCAACTTCCCGAGCAAGCTGGTCATTCCGGATGCAAACTGCCCAATTAGATGCTCAACAGGTGCCCTCACCTGTGCACGAAATAAGAAGCAGCAGTAACCAACCGTATTGAAGTCACGTGCACAAGATCAAAATAAACCAAACACAACCATAGATATATATTCTTGATTACCTCAACATGACAAGATGGAGCTGAGTGCACGTCCATCCACTTTCCAAAGTTTTGTGGCCCACCAAACACGCTGTAGTCTATAGCATGCTTGGCCATCAGCTGGAAAAAACCAAAAAAACAGCTAGCATGTAAAGAGAGAAAACAATGAACACTAACTAACAGTTCATGTATTGAAAAAATAAAAATAAAAAAAGAAAGAGGATAGAAGTTTCAAAATGGATGGCAGAGTTGCCATGTGGCGTAAGACATGGATACCATGCACAGACAGCTATGGCTAACAAGGTAGTCATCTCTTGTTAGCCACAGACGGTTGCCGTATGGGGATTTTTTCATATGTTATGCAACGTAAAAATTGAAAGAATGTCGTGCAAAGAAAGAAGCCAGAACTAACCTGCAGTTTCCCGTATTTCGTATTAGTTATCTTGTCCGCGGCAAGCACAGCCTTGACAGCATCGTAAGTCCATGCAGAAATAGAAAACTTGTGTGGAGGCGGCGGGCCTCCTATCCCAGTAAAGTCCACAGTGTACAGATCAAGACGATCGACGTACATGAGCTGATGTACAATAATGTAAAAAGAAAAAAAATCTGTTGCCATCATGGTATTTTGCAATAAAGAAGCTAACGTATGTTCCTTCAATCATCAAGTTGGAGGGCATGAAGAAGAAAAGAGTTGCCATGTATTTCTGTTAGTTGCCATCTATATGTGTTAGTTGCCATCTAGTTATGTTGGCAGTTGCCATCTTGTTATGATGGTAGTTGCCAGAATGTCACCATCATGGTTGCCATGCATACTCAAGGAGCTAAGAGTGTTTGCAAAAGACTAGTACAAAAATACCATTAAATGGAGTCGACAAACCTTCTGGTACATCTTGTTTGAGAATGCATCATGCAGGAAGTCCGCAATGAACTTACACCAATTCATATTCTTCACATCTTTCAGTTTTTCCTGCACGACACAAATTTCAGGACAAGAAGTTCCTGCATCAGAAATCAAATGGGAAAACATCAAAAAACTGGCAGTTACTAGCTTACAGATGACATAGGAGTCAAAAGATTGAAGGAAAAATAAAAGTAGTAGAGATAGAGCATTAACCAGGATGGGGAAGCATTTGTTGCTTGGGCGAAGAGATGTGGTTGGCGCAAAAACAGTTGAGATCAGGTATATGAGTAGCTTCATCTTAAAAACCTCGCCATGGGTTGTCATGCCCTCCAGTGAATTTGCCAGCACGGTCGTGTTCGGCATGGATGTCAACCCAGGAAACAAACGGGCAAACAACGTTTCCTCAATCTTATTATTGACCTCATACGGGACTTTGATCTCTCCACGGGGCACACCCAACGTGCAGAACACGGATTCCTCGTCTAACGGCAGTCTTCCACGTCCCGGAATCACAAATTCCCTGGAGGCGGGCTCGTAAATCTCACCGAGCCAGTCGCATACAGGGTTCACTAAATTGTTGCACCGAACATCCATCAGAACCTGCATCCCCATCTCAGCAGCAGCTCCCTTCTGGTCATCGGTAAATCCCTCGGTCAATATAGTCAGGCGTTCTTGTGAAGCCCTATTGCGATTACGTTTCTTCTTCTGCAAAACAGAGAAATGATCATTTTTTGCCATGTTTCACCATCATGGAAATTTAGTCCCTATCAGATGATTGCAAACTCAACATGACATTGAAAACATATGGGGGAGGGGTGGGGGGGTGGACAGTTACCTCATCGTCGTCTGTTGTCCGTCCAGTTGCACGATTCTACCGAGGTAACTCCATGAAATCATCATCATCGTCTTGATGATCGCTGCGAGCCATTCTGCTGATGTAAGAACAAAGCAAAAATGTCAGGGTGAAATGAAAGTATGAAGTAAGCAGTGATACGTCTCCAATGTATCTATAATTTTTGATTGCTCCATGCTATATTATCTACTGTTTTGGACATCATTGGACTTTATTTTCCACTTTTATATTATTTTTGGGACTAACCTATTAACTGGAGGCCCAGCCCAGAATTGATGTTTTTTTGCCTGTTTTAGGGTTTCGAAGAAAAGGAATATCAAACGGAGTCCAAACGGAATGAAACCTTCGGGAACGTGATTTTCTCAACGAACAAGACCCGGGAGACTTGGACCCTACGTCAAGACACAAAAGAGGAGGCCACGAGGTAGGGTGCGCGCCTACCCCCCAGGCACGCCCTCCACCCTCGTGGGCCCCCTGTTGCTCCACCGACGTACTCCTTCCTCCTATATATACCTACGTACCCCCAAACGATCAGAACGGAGCCAAAAACCTAATTCCACCACCGCAACTTTCTATATCCACGAGATCCCATCTTGGGGCCTGTTCCGGATCTCCGCCGGAGGGGGCATCGATCACGGAGGGCTTCTACATCAACTCCATAGCCCATCCGATGAAGTGTGAGTAGTTTACCTCAGACCTACGGGTCCATAGTTATTAGCTAGATGGATTCTTCTCTCTTTTTGGATCTCAATACAATGTTCTCCCCCTCTCTTGTGGAGAACTATTTGATGTAATCTTCTTTTTGCAGTGTGTTTGTTGAGACTGATAAATTGTGGGTTTATGATCAAGTCTATCTATGAATAATATTTGAATCTTCTCTGAATTCTTTTATGTATGATTGTTTATCTTTGCAAGTCTCTTCGAATTATCAGTTTGGTTTGGCCTACTAGATTGATCTTTCTTGCAATGGGAGAAGTGCTTAGCTTTGGGTTCAATCTTGCGGTGTCCTTTCCCAGTGACAGCAGGGGCAGCAAGGCACGTATTGTATTGTTGCCATCGAGGATAAAAAGATGGGGTTTTCATCATATTGCATGAGTTTATCGCTCTACATCATGTCATCTTGCTTAAGGCGTTACTCTATTTTTAACTTAATACTCTAGATGCATGCTGGATAGCGGTCGATGAGTGGAGTAATAGTAGTAGATGCAGGCATGAGTCGGTCTACTTGTCTCGGACGTGATACCTATATACATGATCATACCTAGATATTCTCATAACTTTGCTCAATTCTGTCAATTGCTCAACAGTAATTTGTTCACCCACCGTAGAATATTTATGCTCTCGAGAGAAGCCACTAGTGAAACCTATGGCCCCCGGGTCTATCTTTATCATATTAATCTCCTACTACTTAGTTATTTCCTTTGCTTTTTTACTTTGCCTTTATTTTACTTTGCATCTTTATCACAAAAATACAAAAAAAAATTATCTTATCATATCTATCAGATCTCACTCTTGTAAGTGTTCATGTAGGGATTGACAACCCCTATTCACGTTGGTTGCGAGGATTTATTTGTTTTGTGCAGGTACGAGGGACTCGCGCGTAGCCTCCTACTGGATTGATACCTTGGTTCTCAAAAACTGAGGGAAATACTTACGCTACTTTGTTGCATCATCCCTTCCTCTTCGGGGAAAACCAACGCAGTGCTCAAGAGGTAGCAAGAAGGATTTCTGGCGCCGTTGCCGGGGAGGTCTACGCAAAAGTCAACATACCAAGTACCCATCACATACCCTTATCTCCCGCATTACATTATTTGCCATTTTCCTCTCGTTTTCCTCTCCCCCACTTCACCCTTGCCGTTTTATTCGCCCTCTCTCTCTATCCTCCCTCTCTTTCTCTATTTGCCTCTTTTTGCCCGCTTGCTTTTTGCTTGTGTGTTAGTTTGCTTGCTTGTCACGATGGCTCAACATAACACTAAATTGTGTGACTTTACCAACACCAACAACAATGATTTTATTAGCACTCCGATTGCTCCTCTTACCGATGCTAAATCTTGTGAAATTAATACTGCTTTGCTGAATCTTGTGATGAAAGATCCGTTTTCCGGCCTTCCTAGTGAAGATGCCGCTACCCATCTAAATAGCTTCATTGATTTATGTGACATGCAAAAGAAGAAAGATGTGGATAATGATATTGTTAAATTGAAGCTATTTCCTTTTCGCTTAGAGATCGTGCTAAAGCTTGGTTTTCGTCTTTGCCTAAAAATAGTATTGATTCATGGAATAAGTGCAAAGATGCTTTTATCTCTAAGTATTTTCCTCCCGCTAAGATGATCTCTCTTAGAAACGATATTATGAATTTTAAGCAACTTGATCATGAACATGTTGCACAAGCTTGGGAGAGAATGAAACTAATGATACGTAATTGCCCTACTCATGGTTTAAATTTGTGGATGATTATACAAATTTTTTATGCCGGATTGAATTTTGCTTCTAGAAATCTTTTAGATTCGGCCACGGGAGGCACTTTTATGGAAATCACTTTAGGAGAATCTACTAAACTCCTAGATCATATTATGGTTAATTATTCTCAATGGCATACTGAAAGATCTACTAATAAAAAGGTGCATGTGATAGAAGAAATTAATGTTTTGAGTGCAAAGATGGATGAACTTATGAAATTATTTGCTAATAAGAGTGTTACTTCTGATCCTAATGATATGCCCTTGTCTACTTTGATTGAGAATAATAATGAATCTATGGATGTGAATTTTGTTGGTAGGAACAATTTTGGTAACAACGTGTATAGAGGAAATTTTAATCCTAGGCCTTATCCTAGTAATCCCTCTAATAATTATGGTAATTCCTACAATAATTCTTATGGAAATTATAATGATTTTCCCTCTGATTTTGAATCTAATATTAAAGAATTTATTACTTCACAAAAGAATTTCAATGCTATGATTGAAGAAAAAATGCTTAAGATTGATGATTTGGCTAGGAACGTTGATAGAATTTCTCTTGATATTGATTCTTTGAAACTTAGGTATATTCCACCTAAGCATGATATCAATGAGTCTCTCAAAGCCATGAGAATTTCCATTGATGAGTGCAAATAAAGAACCGCTAGGATGCGTGCTAAGAAAGATGCCTTTATAAGAGCGTGTTCTTCTAGTTGCTATGAAAATAATGATGAAGATCTAAAAGTTATTGATGTGTCCCCTATTAAATATTTGTTTTGAAATATGAATCTTGATAATGATGGGACTGAATATGATCCACCTTTACCTAGAAGGTGTTCCAAGAATTCGGAATTTGTTGATCTTGATGCTAAAATTGATAAAAGTGGGATTGAAGAAATTAAAACCCTAGATGTTGCTAAACCAACTATTATGGATTTCAAGGAATTTAATTATGAAAATTTCTCTTTGATTGATTGTATTTCCTTTTTGCAATCCGTGCTAAATTCTCCTCACGCTTATAGTCAAAATAAAGCGTTTACTAAATATATCGTTGATGCCTTGATGCAATCTTATGAAGAAAAACTTGAATTGGAAGTTACTATCCCTAGAAAGCTTTATGATGAGTGGGAAACCAACTATTAAAATTAAAATTAAAGATCATGAATGCTATGCTTTGTGTGATTTGGGTGCTAGTATTTCCACGATTCCAAAGACTTTGTGTGATTTGTTAGGTTTCCGTGATTTTGATGATTGCTCTCTAAGCTTGCACCTTGCGGATTCCACTATTAAGAAACCTATGGGAAGAATTAATGATGTTCTTATTGTTGCAAATAGGATTTATGTGCCCGTAGATTTTATTGTTCTTGACATAGATTGCAATCATTCATGTCCTATTATTCTTGTTAGACCTTTTCTTAGAACGATTGGTGCAATTATTGATATGAAGGAAGGAAATATTAGATTCCAATTTCCATTAAGGAAAGGCATGGAACACTTTCCTAGAAAGAAAATTAAATTACCTTATGAATCTATTATGAGAGCCACTTATGGATTGCCAACCAAAGATGGCAATACCTAGATCTATCCTTGCTTGTTATGCCTAGCTAGGGGCGTTAAACGATAGCGCTTGTTGGAAGGCAACCCAATTTTATTTTTATTCCTTGCTTTTTGCTCCTGTTTAGTAATAAATAATTTATCTAGCCTCTGTTTTGGTTGTGTTTTTGTGTTTAATTAGTGTTTGTGCCAAGTAGAACCGTTGGGAAGACTTGAGGAAAGTCTTATTGAACTTGCTGTAAAAAACAGAAACTTTAGCGCTCACGAGAACTGCTGTCATTTTTATTTGGAAAGTGCTATTTAGTTAATTATTTTTACAGATGATTAATAGATAAATTCCCCACGTCCAGACATTTATTTTAGAATTTTTGGGGTTCCAGATCTTGCGCTAGCTACAGATTACTACAGACTGTTCTGTTTTTGACAGATTCTGTTTTTCGTTTGTTGTTTGCTTATTTTGATAAATCTATGGCTAGTAAAATAGTTTATAAACCATAGATAAGTTGGAATACAGTAGGTATAACACCAATATAAATAAAGAATGAGCTCATTACAGTACCTTAAAGTGGTCTTTTGTTTTCTTTCGCTAACGGAGCTCACGAGATTTTCTACTTTAAGTTTTGTGTTGTGAAGTTTTCAAGTTGTGCGTAAAGATTTTATGGATTATGGAACAAGGAGTGGAAAGAGCCTAAGCTTGGGGATGCCCATGGCACCCCCAAGATAATCTAAGGACACCTAAAAGCCAAAGCTTGGGGATGCCCCGGAAGGCATCCCCTCTTTCGTCTACTTCTATCGGTAACTTTACTTGGAGCAATATTTTTATTCACCACATGATATGTGTTTTGCTTGGAGCGCCTTATATGATTTGAGTCTTTACCTTTTAGTTTACCACAATCATCCTTGCTGTACACACCTTTTGAGAGAGCCATACATGATTTGGAATTTGTTAGAATACTCTATGTGCTTCGCTTATATCTTTTGAGTTATATAATTTTGCTCTAGTACTTCACTTATATCTTTTAGAGCACGGTGGTGGATTTGTTTTATAGAAACTATTGATCTCTCATGCTTCACTTAGATTATTTTGAGAGTCTCAATAGCATGGTAATTTTCTTAAAATCCTAATATGCTAGGTATTCAAGAATAATAAAATTCTCTTATGAGTGTGTTGAATACTATGAGAAGTTTGATGCTTGATAATTGTTTTGAGATATAAAGATGGTGATATTAAAGTCATGCTAGTTGAGCAGTTGTGAATTTGAGAAATACTTGTGTTGAAGCTTGTGATTCCCGTAGCATGCACGTATGGTGAACCGTTATGTGATGAAGTCGGAGCATGATTTATTTATTGATTGTCTTCCTTATGAGTGGCGGTCGGGGACGAGCGATGGTCTTTTCCTACCAATCTATCCCCCTAGGAGCATGCGCGTAATACTTTGCTTTGATAACTTGTAGATTTTTGTAATAAGTATATGAGTTCTTTATGACTAATGTTGAGTCCATGGATTATACGCACTCTCACCCTTCCACCTTTGCTAGCCTCTCTAATACCGCGCACCTTTCGTCGGTATCATACACCCACCATATACCTTCCTCAAAACAGCCACCATACCTACCTATTATGGCATTTCCATAGCCATTCCAAGATATATTTATTGGGGAACGTAGTAATTTCAAAAAAATTCCTACGCACACGCAAGATCATGGTGATGCATAGCAACGAGAGGGGAGAGTGTTGTCTACGTACCCTCGTAGACCGAAAGCGGAAGCGTTAGCACAACGCGGTTGATGTAGTCGTACGTCTTCACGGCCCGACCGATCAAGCACCGAAACTACGGCACCTCCGAGTTCTAGCACACGTTCAGCTCGATGACGATCCCCGGACTCCGATCCAGCAGAGTGTCGGGGAAGAGTTCCGTCAGCACGACGGCGTGGTGACGATCTTGATGTTCTACCGTCGCAGGGCTTCGCCTAAGCACCGCTACAATATTATCGAGGATTATGGTGGAAGGGGGCACCGCACATGGCTAAGAGATCAATGATCAATTGTTGTGTCTTTGGGGTGCCCCCCTGCACCCGTATATAAAGGAGCAAGGGAGGAGGAGGCTGGCCCTAGGAGGGGGCGCGCCAAGTGTGGAGTCCTACTAGGACTCCCTAGTCCTAGTAGGATTCCCCTCCCATATGAAATAGGAAAAGAGGAAGGGAAAAGGAGAAGGAAGGAAGGGGGAGCCCCCCCTCCCTAGTCCAATTCGGACCAGCCCATGGGGAGGGGTGCGGCCACCCTTTGAGGCCTTTCTCTTCTTTCCTGTATGGCCCATTAAGGCCCAATACGAATTCCCGTAACTCCCCGGTACTCCCGAAAATACCCGAATCACTCGGAACCTTTCCGATGTCCGAATATAGTTGTCCAATATGTCGATCTTTACGTCTCAACCATTTCGAGACTCCTCCTCATGTCCCCGATCTCATCCGGGACTCCGAACTCCTTCGGTACATCAAAACTCATAATATAAATGTCATCGAAACCTTAAGCGTGCGGACCCTACGGGTTCGAGAACAATGTAGACATGACCGAGACACGTCTCCGGTCAATAACCAATAGCGGAACATTGGCTCCCACATATTCTACGAAGATCTTTATCGGTCAGACCGCATAACAACATACGTTCTTCCCTTTGTCATCAATATGTTACTTGCCCGACATTCGATCGTCGGTATCTCAATACCTAGTTCAATCTCGTTACCGGCAAGTCTCTTTACTCGTTCCGTAATACATCATCCTGCAACTAACTCATTAGTTGCAACGCTTGCAAGGCTTAAGTGATGTGCATTACCGAGAGGGCCCAGAGATACCTCTCCGACAATCGGAGTGACAAATCCTAATCTCGAAATACGCCAACCCAACAAGTACCTTCGGAGACACCTGTAGAGCACCTTTATAATCACCCAGTTACGTTGTGACGTTTGATGGCACACAAAGTGTTCCTCCGGTAAACGGGAGTTGCATAATCTCATAGTCATAGGAACATGTATAAGTCATGAAGAAAGCAATAGCAACAAACTAAACGATCAAGTGCTATGCTAACGGAATGGGTCAAGTCAATCACATCATTCTCCTAATGATGTGATCCCGTTAATCAAATGACAACTCATGTCTATGGTTAGGAAACATAACCATCTTTGATCAACGAGCTAGTCAAGTAGAGGCATACTAGTGACACTCTGTTTGTCTATGTATTCACACATGTATTATGTTTCCGGTTAATATAATTCTAGCATGAATAATAAACATTTATCATGATATAAGGAAATAAATAATAACTTTATTATTGCCTCTAGGGCATATTTCCTTCAATAACTTTCCACCGTTCCATTTATTATGACACACTCCATCATTATCATATTGCTTAGCATGATCATGTAGTTGACATCGTATTTGTGGCAAAGCCACCATTCATAATTATTTCATACATGTCACTCTTGATTCATTGCATATCCCGGTACACCGCCGAAGGCATTCATATAGAGTCATATTTTGTTCTAAGTATCGAGTTGTAATTGTTGAGTTGTAAGAAAAATAAAAGTGTGATGATCATCATTATTAGAGCATTGTCCCAGTGAGGAAAGGATGATGGAGACTATGATTCCCCCACAAGTCGGGATGAGACTCCAGACGAAAAATAAAAAAAAGAAAAGAAAAGAGGCCATAAAAAAGGGAAAAGGCCCAAATATAAATAAAATAAAAAATTAGAGAAAAAGAGAGAAGGGACAATGCTACTATCCTTTTACCACACTTGTGCTTCAAAGTAGCACCATGATATTCATGATAGAGAGTCTCCTATGTTATCACTTTCATTTACTAGTGGGAATTTTTCATTATAGAACTTGGCTTGCATATTCCAATGATGGGCTTCCTCAAAATGCCCTAGGTCTTCATGAGCGAGCAAGTTGGATGCACACCCACTTAGTTTCTTTTTGAGCTTTCACATACTTATAGCTCTAGTGCATCCGTTGCATGGCAATCCCTACTCACTCACATTGATATCTATTGATGGGCATCTTCATAGCCCGTTGATACGCCTAGTTGATGTGAGACTATGTTCTCCCTTTTTGTCTTCTCCACAACCACCACTTTATCCCACCTATAGTGCTATATCCATGGCTCAACCTCATGTATTGCGTGAAGATTGAAAAAGTTTTGAGAATGTCAAAAGTATGAAACAATTGCTTGGCTTGTCATCGGGGTTGTGCATGATTTAAATATTTTGTGTGGTGAAGATAGAGCATAGCCAGACTATATGATTTTGTAGGGATAACTTTCTTTGGCCATGTTATTTTGAGAAGACATAATTGCTTTGTTAGTATGCTTGAAGTATTATTATTTTTATGTCAATATTAAACTTTTGTCTTGAATCTTTCGGATTAGAATATTCATACCACAATTAAGAAGAATTACATTAAAATTATGCCAAGTAGCACTCCACATCAAAAATTCTGTTTTTATCATTTACCTACTCGAGGACGAGCAGGAATTAAGCTTGGGGATGCTTGATACGTCTCCAACGTATCTATAATTTTTTATTGCTCCATGCTATATTATCTACTGTTTTGGACATTATTGGGCTTTATTTTCCACTTTTATATTATTTTTGGGACTAACCTATTAACCGGAGGCCCAACCCAGAATTGCTATTTTTTTTGCCTGTTTTAGGGTTTTGAAGAAAAGGAATATCAAACGGAGTCCAAACGGAATGAAACCTTCGGGAACGTGAATTTCTCAACGAACAAGACCCGGGAGACTTGGACCCTACGTCAAGACACAAAAGAGGAGGCCAGGAGGTAGGGGGCACGCCTACCCCCCCCCCCCCAGGCGCGCCCTCCACCCTCGTGGGCCCCCTGTTGCTCCACCGACGTACTCCTTCCTCCTATATATACCCACGTACCCCCAAACGATCAGAAACAGAGCCAAAAACCTAATTCCACCGCCGCAACTTTCTGTATCCACGAGATCCCATCTTGGGGCCTGCTCCGGATCTCCGCCGGAGGGGGCATCGATCACGGAGGGCTTCTACATCAACACCATAGCCCATCCGATGAAGTGTGAGTAGTTTACCTCAGACCTACGGGTCCATAGTTATTAGCTAGACGGCTTCTTCTCTCTTTTTGGATCTCAATACAATGTTCTCCCCCTCTCTTGTGGAGAACTATTCGATGTAATCTTCTTTTTGCGGTGTGTTTGTTGAGACCGATGAATTGTGGGTTTATGACCAAGTCTATCTATGAATAATATTTGAATCTTCTCTGAATTATTTTATGTATGATTGGTTATCTTTGCAAGTCTCTTCTAATTATCAGTTTGGTTTGGCCTACTAGATTGATCTTTCTTGCAATGGGAGAAGTGCTTAGCTTTGGGTTCAATCTTGCGGTGTCTTTTCCCAGTGACAGTAGGGGCAGCAAGGCACGTATTGTATTTTTGCCATCGAGGATAACAAGATGGGGTTTTCATCATATTGCCTGAGTTTATCCCTCTACATCATGTCATCTTGCTTAAGGCGTTACTCTGTTTTTAACTTAATACTCTAGATGCATGCTGGATAGCGATCGATGAGTGGAGTAATAGTAGTAGATGCAGGCAGGAGTCGGTCTACTTGTGTCGGACGTGATGCCTATATACATGATCATACCTAGATATTCTCATAACTATGCTCAATTCTGTCAATTGCTCAACAGTAATTTGTTCACCCATCGTAGAATATTTATGCTCTCGAGAAAAGCCACTAGTGAAACCTATGGCCCCAGGGTCTATCTTTATCATATTAATCTCCTACTACTTAGTTATTTCCTTTGCTTTTTTACTTTGCCTTTATTTTACTTTGCATCTTTATCACAAAAATACAAAAAAATATTATCTTATCATATCTATCATATCTCACTCTCGTAAGTGGTCGTGTAGGGATTGACAACCCCTATTCGCGTTGGTTGCGAGGATTTATTTGTTTTGTGCAGGTACGAGGGACTCGTGCGTAGCCTCCTACTGGATTGATACCTTGGTTCTCAACAACTGAGGGAAATACTTACGCTACTTTGCTGCATCATCCCTTCCTCTTCGGGGAAAACCAACGCAGTGCTCAAGAGGTAGCAAGCAGTTGCCACCTAACAGAATGTGCTTGCCACAAAGGCTCAATTGAAAGTGGCAAAAAGTACTGGGTTGCCATATATTATGGTAACATATAATGTGGCAACATATAATGTGGTAACTCTCACTCTGTCCTCTTACAAAAAATGAGTTGTCATATATTCAAAGGCGAATGTACTAGGTTGAAATTGCCATGTTAAAATGCAATACAATTCAAAAAGCGTTGAAAACATCTACTGAACAACCTGTAATGTGGCAACTCACAAACTGACCTCATATTAAAAAATGAGTTGCCATGTAGTACGGCCAAATATGTTCAGATATTACAAGTCAGTATGGCAAACACAAAAAGTGAGTGTATTGTACAGAGAATTTGCCACATTATCCTGCCTATATCATGGCAACAGCCTTAGTGTGTTAACAGAAATACTTGCCACATGGAAATCATACTGTGCGGCAACTGACACATTTGATCAGGAAATTAGTTGCCATCCAGTGCACATAGTTGCTGAAACTGCCATGACTACCTATTTACTACACTTTATCAGGCCTACAGCATGGCAACAGCCATAGTGTGTGCACACAAATAGTTACCGCATGGAAAACATATTTGTGGCAACTGACACAGTTGATCAGGGAATTAGTTGCCATCCAGTGCAGATAGTTACTGAAACTATCATGTCTACCTTCTTACTACACTTTGAAATACAACTACCTAGATCTAGAGTTCATTGGCAACTATCATAACCTGAAATTCGTCAACAAAAAACTTCCTGCACTACTCGCAAAATAGCATTTCGAGACAGTACATAACTATGAACACCCACACCCCCTACGATTGTCCAACAATAAATGTGGCAACTAAACACATTGGCTTCATTAAAAATCTATAGTTCATAAGGCAATTTAACAAATGTTGAAGTTGCCATGTTAACGCAAAAGAAACTAGAAACAAAAAGGGACACATACTACAATGCACAAACATATAATGTGGCAACTGACACCCTGTCCTGATATAAAAATGAGTTGCCATATCTTCACAAGCAAGTGTGATAGGTTCAAATTGCCATGCTAAAAGTGCAGGACAATTCAAAAAGTGCATAAAAACATCCACCACACAACATGTAATCTGGCAACACACACCCTGACCTCGTATTAAAAATGAGTTGCCATGTATGTTCATATATCACAAGTCAGAAGGCAAAACGCAAATTCAGTCTACAATACAGTGAATTTACCCCATTATGCTGCCTACAGCATGGCAACAGCCATTGTGTGTTCACAAAATTAGTTGCCACATGGCAAGCATGTTTGTGGCAACTGACACGATTGATCAGGAAATTAGTTGCCATCCAATGCATACAGTTTCTGGAACTACTATGGCTACCTTTGTAATTCACTTTGAAACACAACTACCTAGATCTAGGATTCAATCCCAACTATCAAACCCGGAAATTAACCAACAAAAAACTTCCTGCACCAATGGCAACAACATTTCAAGGCAATGCATGACTAACAACTACAAAAACGCCGGCTCAAATCGAACCGCAACACCCGGATGTGGTTGCGGACAGGCGAGCCACACCGGCATCACTGCCACCGCGGCAGCGACGAACCTACGCAATGCCATCCTAAACGGCAAACACGGGACTCCGCCGCCGACGGGAACGCCGGAGCACCGCGATTACGCCGTAATCACTATGAATCTTGAGCGGAGAAATCCACCGTAGAGGGGAGATGGGAAAATGCAGGGAGGAATGTCAGCGCGGGGAGGAGCATTACCTTCAAGCTGCGGGCACTCCGGCGTAGACTCTCTGGTCCGGCGAGCCCCACCGATGGTCGCGAATGCCGTAGACTCTCCCGCCTTCGCCGCCTCCTCCTCCTATCGGCTTCTCCTCCAATCGAATGAACAGCTGCGGATGGTGGGTTGGGTGAGTAGAGAAGTGGGGGGAGTAAATGGAACCGCGCATGATGGGGGTGTGAAGTAGAGAGCCGTGTTAGACGGCAACCGCATTCGGGCGACGCGTGCGCGCGCAACCGCAGTCCCACCGCACGCCCCCGAGTGGCAACCGTTGACCGCGGAGAGGAAACAGGCGTGCGGGCGACCCCTCTTACACACCACACAATCGACTTGTCCTACGTGGCACACGAAATCAGCCAGATCGTGTCAAGATTCGTGCAGCAGCTACTGGACGGCGACGGATGCGTGTGCGCGAGTTGGCTAACGCCCACACGTGTGGGCGTTAGACTTTTCGATTTCTTTTCCCTTTTTCCTGTTTTTGAGTTTCGCTTTTTTCTGTTTCTTTTTCTTTCCTTTTCCTTTTTAGTATTTATTTCAAAACATGTTCGTGTCTTTAAAAATTGTTCATTAATTTGTAAAAACCTTTGAATTTTAGAAAAAAATTGGAGTTTCAAAAAATTCTCATTTTAAAGAATGTTCTCATTTCAAAAACAAAAATGGTTTGTGTTTCCCAAAATTGTTCATGTTTTCAAATTTGTTCTGCAGTTCCAAAAAATGTTCGCCATTTCAAAAACCTTTTGTGTTTCCAAAAATTGTTCACAAATTTTAAAAAATGTTCGTGTTTCCCAAATTTTTTCATGTTTTCAAATTTGTTCCGCGGATTCATAAAATGTTCGCATTTTCAAAAAAATTGTGTTTCCAAAATTTGTTCCTGTTTTCAAAAACTATGTGCAAATTTCAAAAGTGTTTCTATTACCAAATTTTTTTGGATTCTTAAAAAATGTTCACATTTTCAAAAAATATTAAGTGTTTCAAAAGATTTTTCCAGTTAAAAAAACTTCATATGTTGGTGATTTTCAGGAATTGTTTGCATTTTACGAAAATGATTGTATTTTTTCAAAAATAATTTGATTTTGTTTTCATTTCATAACACATTCTATTTTTAAAAAATAAACTGATTTGTAGGAGCATGAACAATTGTTGAAACACTGAACATTTTTTGAAAAAAATACGAATAATTTCTGACAACACGAACATTTTTTGAATTTATGAAGAAAATCAGTGTCAAGAACATTTTTTTGGAATGTCGAACAAATAATTCAAAAACACGAAAAATAAAAAAGGAAAAAAAATAAAGAAAAAGGAAATGTTTGGATCTACGTTGTTTTTGGTTCTTGTAAGTTGCACAGGTATGTAAGCATTCATGCCATTATCTCCGGTGGCTAGCACCACAGGCTCTAACGCCGGAGGTCTCAGGTTCTATCCCTGAGATTGCACATTGTTTTTGCAATTTATGCTACAATGCTCGATCGCTTCTCCATACAGGTCCGTGCGTTTGCCCGACACTCTGCCGCAATAAGCGGCAGATAGGAGTTCCCCTGGTAGCTTCCCATCCGGTTTCATATCAGTCAGATCGCCCACACGTGTGCTGACTTGGGCCTGCCCATTTATTTTTCTTGGAGAGGTGATGCGAGCTCATTTTTTGGAAGCACTTCAGGAAGGTCTGATAGATTCCCATCCAGTTTCAGGGAGCTTGTAGGTTGGTTTTTTCTTCTTTCTTTATGTGTGTTATTTTTAACATCAGTACAGACGTAAGCGCTCATACATACACCTATACACTCATCTTTATAAATACAAACACGCACACCTTACCCATATGAGCACCTTCGAGAGACTGAGCCGACATGTCATTTTGAAATTTACGAAGTCACCATAGGCACCTCGTCGTCGACGGGAACGTCTCCTCCCACTGAAAGCGCATCGCCGAAATCTTTAAATAAATTCAAGAATAATGCGAGCACCAGGACTTCAACCCTAGTGGACTGCGCAGTCCCTTTAACCATCCAACCACAGGTTGGTTCGCTTATGTGTGTTTTTCTTTGTTGGCTTCCTAGTGTTCTTTTATTTTTTCGTTTATTTACTTTTGCGTTTCTTTTTTGTTGTTCTTCTTTTTTGTTTTCATTTTAACGGATCTATTGTTAATTTCTTGCAGATTATTTACATGGTTGCTACTTCAAATTATATGCGGTCATCACTGTAGCATGTGAACGCTTGGGCGTTTATTGCCTCTGGGTCCAGCACTCTTGCTGACTAGAAACGGTTGCATAAGATTTATTCAATTCGTCACTTGTAAATTATGTGGATGAGATATGTAATCTCATATTTGACCGCTTGTGCGTGTTTTCTTTCTATTTGTATTACCGTCTCATCAGTGGCGGAGCCAGCTCAAGGAGTCGAGGCAAATACTTTATACCATAGCGTGGTCCAGCATTTGCCGAAGGAATTAGCAACACTAATCATGGTTGCTTTGTACTAATTAGTGAAGAATGGCCAGAGCAGCCCCCCCGGCGAGCTCCACCACTGCGTCTAATACTCGGATGATTTGAACTTGATTCTCGTTTAATAAAATGGTTATGCACATCATGTGATGCAAAGGCCATGTACTCCTTTTTTTTCTTTAAACTAGAACAATATCCGTGTATTGCAACGGGATATAAATATTCTAGCACGTTAGCTTGTGATTTATCTGTCAATAAAAATGTGATTGTGTAAATAGATGTTCAACAATTCTGACCATGAATTATCTTATATTTTGATTACAAGTTTGGTAAGTAAATTAAAATAAAAATGGTTCAGAAGATAAATAAATTAAAATGATTGATTATCATATACATAGAAGGTTGGACGAAGGGGTGGTGAAAACAAAGGTGAAATGAGAATCTTGGGACATGGCAACGGTAGGGATATCAGGTGTATGTGGATATGGGAGCCAAATCGAATATCCGATTATAAGACTATTTTTTTTCTTTTTGCGAAAAAACATCAGATCTATTCATCTTCAATCATGCAATACAAACATCACAAATAATAAAAGTTATATCTAAATCCGCACATCACCTAGCGATGACTATAAGCACTGAAGCGAGCCGAAGACGCGCTGCTATCACCCCCCCCCCCCCCCCCCCCCCCCCCCTCGCTGGAGCCGGGCAAAATTTGTTGTAGTAGACAGTCGGAAAATCATCGTGTTAAGGCCTCAAAGGTCCAGCACATCAAAACAGCAACCGCCGCCGATGAAGAATAACATAGATAGAAATGATCCAACTTAAAGACACATGCACATAGAGGAATGACAACGAGATCTGAACTGATCCACCAAAGACACACCTCCACACGTCCACCAACAATACTAGACGCACCATCAAAACAAGAGGTAAACGGTGAATCTTATTCCCTCGAACTATATATCCTCACAGGGAATCTTTCCCAATGCTCCTTGTACGCTCAACCAAACCATTGGTAGCCAAGTGGAGTACATGGTGGGATCGGCTCGTCACGTCTCACCTCTACCTTTGACGAGATGTAACCGTGCATTGGACGGCATCGACGTGGTCGTATGATGCTTCCCCTCGTGCGTCGTCCAACCTTTCCCTACCTGTCTACTTGTCGTCGTGCGCGATGTTCTGAATGACAAAGTGCTGCTGAAGTAGGACCCTACGCTCCACGTGACAAAGACGTTCGCTGATGAGGAGAAACACCGTTGCCTACAATACTCCCTCCGTCCGGAAATACTTGTCATCAAAATGAATAAAAAGGGATGTATTTAGATATATATTAGTTTTAGATACATCATTTTTATCTATTTAGAGTGTTGACGATATGACGCCCCAGCCACATCCTTTGAAACTCAACGTGGACGGCCCCTTTGACAAGGTTCACATACCGACCACTCTACAAAAAGAAATGTTCACATACCGGCCGGGTGAATCTGGTCGTTGGAGAATCGAGATGACCGTCGCAACTTTGCAATGGCTGGCTTGGTGAGTGTAGGGATACTCATCTACGGTCGAGCACGTACGCCTCTAAATGGTGCAAGACCCTTCTCTCCAGAGTCCGGAGCTCTCTGCTGAAATGCACACAACCCAAAACGAATAACGAAAGGAACGTCAAACTGCGCTGAGCACCTGGTTCAACAAAGCCAGGTAGACAATTAACGTTAGGAGTACGTACTTACGTAAAAAAATCCTCGATCATGCATCACAAACATGGTGGCTAGCCACTCGACGGCTCGACGCCTCCATAAATCGCATATAGATAAAATAATTACAGGCTCAGTAGCTTTTTTTTTGAGACAGTTTTATAAAAAAAATTGAGACAGTACAGGCTCAGTAGCTATTAATCAGTACTCCATCCGTTCCAAAATAAATATAGTTGATTTAGTACTAACTTTAATTCAAAGCTTTACTAAATCAGTGACCCTTATTTTAGAAGAAAGTTAGTATGCAAGATTCGGTTTTCATTTTCATGTGCACTAGAACAAAGTGAGATTTACAAAGCGGTCTCTGCGCATGATGCATGGTGAGAATTATGTCTCGCTTCCACCAAGGGAATTTTCTCTTCTTTTCCACTTTTTCTAAACAAATCTTCTTTTCGTTTGGACTAAACATACACGCATAATGCATGACAATGATGTCGTAAACAGAGTCAAACCACACAACACTTCACTAATTTTGTTAGTTACCGCATCATCATGCTGGTCGTCGATTATTATTTTATATGAGTGGTTTGGTACCGTATAACAGTAGCATGATAACTAGGTTTTTTTTAGGAAAACATGATAACTACTCCCTTCGTTCTAAATTATTCGTCGCAGAAATGGATGTATCTAGAACTAAAATACATCTAGATACATCCATACATGCGACAAGTAATTCAAAATAGAGGGAGTAGGTTATTGTTCCTGCTACCCTAAAAAAAAGGTTAATAGTCCTGCCGCCTGCGAGATGTTACCGCCAATAAAAAGTGACCACTGACCAGCCAGTCCAAACGTTAATCTTGGTCGAGAAGCTATTTTCCATTCTCACTAATCGCTTTTGCCTTCACAAGTCTAGTCGCCCCATGGAGAGGGATGACGTTTTGGTGCTCAACGCATCCACATCCACCCATAAACAGTAAAAAAAACTGATTATTATTATTGGCGATTAAGATGCTCATGTGTGCTGGGAGAGTGCAGCTCTAGGTAAAAAATGATGGGCTCTCGGAGAAACTTTGAAAAGAAGACACTTGGAGACCCAGTTTTATTTTATTTTGTCTTGAGCTCCTGGGATGTCATGGATGTCATTTCACCGTGAAAATTTGCATGCACACACTAGCATCTTGGATGATAAAAAAAAACTCAATTTTATAGACTTGCATGCATTGGCTACCCATTCATTCTAAATAAATACATCTTTTTATTTCACCTTCGCTACTTAAATGATTCATATCTCTTAGACCAATATTACGGTTTCAAACCTTTTATATATTTGAACTCATGGCGCAAAGACCTTTAGAGCAAGACCGGTTTTGGATACATTTAAAATGGATTTAAAATACTTGAAAAATATTTCACACATTTCTAAATAACATATCTCACTCATTTCTTCAAAACTGATTTAACTCGTTAAATAAATCTATTTCAGTCATTTCAAAACACATATTTCAGTCATTTCAAAAACAACTTTCACCCATTTCAAAGAACTGGTTTAACCCATTTTCATAAATAGATTTCACCCATTTGAATTGAAATCAAGGGTTCACTCAATTAAGCAATAGTTTTCAGTCATTTTAAAAAACAAGTTATCAATCATTTGAAAACACCGACTCAGTTAAATCGACCCACTCATTTTTAAAACTTTCACTCATTTCAAAAAACATGTTTCACTAAATTCGAAAACTCATTTCGAAACACTGGTTTCAATCAATGTAACAATTTTACTTCAGACAATTCAAAAAAAGATTTTAGTCATTTCAAAAAACTATTTCACTAATTTCAAAAAGCACTGACTTCACTTAATTCAAGAAACTGGTTTCACTCATTAAAAAAACAGATTTCACTCATTCCGGGAAAAAAATCTATTATTTCACTAAAACTCAAAACACTCATTTCACTCAAAAATACATTTCACTGGTTTCAAAAACATGTTATACTGATTTCAAATGAAGTGATTTCACTAGTTTCAAGAATACACTGAAATAGATTAACTGAAATAAGTTGAATGAAATGTTTAAATATAAACATATTTAAAATGTATCCTAGATTGATCTTGGCGCCTGGAGTTGAAATACATAAAAAAATCAAAAACAAAACAAAATAATATGTGTGTGGTCGAACGGCTTTGAGGCTGCTTGTACTCACGTCGAACAAAGGAGCAGTATTAAGTTTTTGTGGGTGTTGTTATTACCGCCGATGGCGAGGTGACTTGGTCTGCTCCCTTCGTTCGGGTTTATTAGCCCCCCTTTTATTTTGATCCAGAGTTTGACCATGAAATTAACTAATAAAATATAAACTATATGTCACAAAAATTATGCCATATAAAACCTCTTTCAAATATAAATCTAACAATATACTTTATGGGCAGTGCTACGTGTCGGCCGGCGATCTTTTAGAAAGATCCGCCACCTCGCAAGTCGTTGGATTTGGCACTAATCTAGCGCCGAGTGCCTGAGTCGTTCTTCACTTTTGCAACATACGTTGTGTTGCAGATTTTTTTTTTGCAACGGAGGTCATGTTGCAGAAAATATCTGTAACAAAGGTTATGTTGTAGATTTTTTTTTGCAACACAGATCATGTTGCAGATATTTTTTTACAACAGAGGTTCTGTTGCAGATTTTTTTTATAACAGAGATTAGGTTGCAAAAAGAAATTATTTGCACCGTCGAGTTGCCACTGCAACATTCCCTATGTTTCAGAAACATGGACGATGTTGCAAAATCTTGAGTTGCGGTACGTGAGACTAGACTGACACGTGGTTGGCTCTCGACGCAGCAGACATGGAGCGTAGAATTGACTGAATGATTCTAATCATTTTCCATACTTTATGTAGCATATAGTTTAGATATTTTTAGTCAAATACATGATCAAAATTGGACCCAAAATATAATCCGGTCTAGTAACCACGTCGGCCGCCCCCGCTTCTCTGATGACAGCCACCTGGGGGGCAGCCCAGCTGAAGCTGACGACTCCCACCACAGACGGTCGCGCCACTCCCGCCTCGACGACCCTGAGGATGAAGAGGACGGGTCGGAGCACTCCCGCTCCCCCTCCCGTGAGCCCGTCAACCCACCTTCGGGTCGTGGCGGCTCCGGGGCGGGGCGCACTCGAGTGTCGGCCGCAGACCTCGCGGTGGCCCTCCGCCTGGCCACCCCGCCGATCGTGCCCTCCTAGTCTCCGTCGGAGTCGGCCAGTGACATCTCCAGTGTGGGCCTGCTCGTGGCGCCGCCTTCGTCGCCTCGCTCCCCCTACGCCGTCTCCGCCCTTCGCCCCTCGCCGCCGGGCCCGGACCCCCCGCCCCCCTGGGTTGACCTCCCCGGTTACCACGGGTGGCGGTGGGTGCGAGGCCTCCAACGCGCCTTCTCCGACACTCACACCCGCAGGGGCCGCGACCGGCGACACCCTGGAGCTCGCCGGCCCGCCCCCCTCGCCGGTGGCCTCTGACGACCGCCTCGCCCCGCCTGCCTCTCCGACCGCACCGGTGGCCGTGGTCGTGACCACTCCGGCCTCCACTCACCCTCCTCCGACGGTGGCATACGCCAGGCAGCCCCGCTCCACCTCGACGCCGGTGACGGCCTCCTGCCGCAGCGCCCGCCTCGATGCGACCTGGCCGGCGGACTGCCCGGCTCCGTCCATCGCCGAGCGGGCTGAGCTCCGGGCGACAGTCCGGAACCTCGAGTCAAGTGTGGATCCCGCCCTTCCCAGTTCTTCCAATTGTTCCATTCCGCGCTTGAGGCCGCCCCTCTTGGCCACCTCGCCAAGGTGGCCACCGACTCGGCCATAGTCTTCAGGGGGAAGTTGGTCCCCTCTTAGAGCAGATCGCAGGCCATTAGGGCCCATGAAATTCTGGATGGCAAGCTGGCTGAGACCCGGGCTCGCTTACTTCGGCCCCCCGAGGGATCGACCGCCACCCCCGCGGTCCGGGCTCCTTCGGTGGCCGACGGGATGATCCGTGGACGCACACGTTCGCGCACTGCTGCTCTCCGCGCGCAAAGCGCTTCCCGTGTCCTGGGGTCAAGCAGCCCCCGATGGGGGCTTAGATGCGGGCCCTTTTCTGGAACATCCGCAGCTTCGGCCATGACGGCCGTCGCCGCCAACTCATTGAGCACATTCGTGACGAACATATTGACATCATTGCCATCCAGGAAACCTTGCGCACTGAGTTCTCCCTTCAAGAGCTTGAACGTCTTAGTTCCCACCTCTTCGCTTGACATTGGCTCCCTTCTAGTGGGACCACTGGCCACTCTGGCGGCATCCTGTTAGGGGTAAAGGATGCCACCTTTGAGGTGGGCGGCATGGACCGGGGAGAATTCTTCGTTAGTATGGAGATCTTCGAGCGTGCCCTGAACCTCAAATGGAAGGTCATAATTGTATACGGACCGGTGGACCATCGCCGCTCCCCGGCCTTCCTAGCAGAGCTGCAGCTGAAGATCTCTAACTCCCTCCTCCTAGTTGTAGTGGGTGGAGACTTTAACCTCATCCGATCCTCGGATGAGAAGAATAACGATCGGATCAACTTCCCCCGGATGCAGTTATTCAACGACTGGATCGCGGAGCTGGGTCTCCGTGAGCTTGATCGGACGGGAGCCAGGTTTACCTGGACGAACCGTCAGGTCGACCCGATGCAATCCGTCTTGGATCATGTCCTAGTTTCCCCGGAGTGGGAATTATGCTGCCCCCTGGCCTCGCTCCGGGCAATTACCCGGATCGGGTCTGACCATGTCCCCCTCCTCCTCTCCATCGCCGACGAGCGACCTCCCACCCCGTCGCGATTCCGGTTCAAGCTCTTCTGGCTCAATCAGGCCGGCTCCGGGAGGCTGTCGTCACTCGCTGGAACTCCGCTCGCTCTTTCCCTCATCGCTCCATGTCCACTGTCGACTCGTGGCACTTCTGTGCCAAGCTCGCCCGCCAATTCATGAAGGGTTGGGGTACTAACCTTGGCCGGGGCCTTAGAGAATGCAAAAGGCCATCCTGTTAGCTATCCAAGCCCTGGACGCCCGCGCCGACACGACCGGGATTTCCCCGGATGAGTGGATGCTGCGATACGACCTTGAAGATCAGCTCTCCACCATTTACACGGATGAAGAGGCCTACTGGTGTCTGCGCGGTACCCAACGGTGGGTGCTCCAGGGTGATGCCAACACCGCCTATTTCCAGGCGGTGGCGAACGGCCGACGATGGTGTAACTCCATCCACTGCCTGTGGGGTGGTGAAATGCCTCTCGTCCGCCCCTCTTCCATCCGTACCCATGTTGATGGCTTCTATAAATCCCTATTTACCCCACCCCTCGTGGTGGGGCTAGTCTCGCCCCCGACATTTGGTCGGGTGATCAGTTGGTCTCTGATGAGTCCAACGTGGCTTTAGTGGCCCCCTTCACCGAAGGCGAGGTCCTCACGGCTATTAAAGGGATGAACCCTCTTCGGCCCCGGGACCGGATGGCCTGCCCGTGACGTTCTTCAAAACATTCTGGCGAACCATCAAGCCAGAGGTCATGACCCTGTTTGAGGAATTTTACTCGAGCACTATGGATCTTGGACGCCTCAACTATGGGATCGTGACCCTCATTCCCAAGGTCCCGGGCGCTTCCGACATCCGCCAGTTCCGGCCCATCACAGTGATTAATGTGATATTCCAGATCCTGGCCAAAGGGTACGCCAATAGGGTGACCCTGCTCGCTGACGCGATTACCCATCCGAACCAATCCGCCTTCATTCAAGGCCGATTTATTTTGGATGGGGTGCTGGTATTCCACGAAGTCCTCCACGAAGTCCAGATGAAACGCCATCAGGCGGTCTTTCTGAAGCTAGACTTCCACAAAGCGTACGACACGGTCCACTGGCCATTCTTGCGGGAAGTGCTCCTCCGCAAAGGCTTTGATGACCGTTGGGTGACCCGTGTCATGCAGCTTGTCTCCTGTGGCCGAACCGCCGTGAACATCAGTGGGGACATTGGGCCCTACTTCCCCACACTTAGTGGGGTACGGCAAGGTGACCCGTTCTCGCCATTCCTGTTCAACATGGTGGTGGATGCTCTGGCATCCATCTTGGATAAGGCCAAGGGGCGGGCCATATCCGCGGCATTGTCCCCCACCTAGTCGGAGGGCGAGGGGTCTCCCTCCTTCAATATGCGGATGATACCATTATAATGGTAGAGGGTTCCGTCCAGGACATTGCCAACCTGAAGTTCCTCTTCCTGTGCTTCCAACAGATGTCGGCCCTAACCATCAACTTTGATAAGAACGAAGTGATGGTGCTCGGGTACCCCCGGACGAAGCTCAGGCTATTGCTGACCGACTCAACTGCCGGTTGGGTTCTTTCCCCACGACTTACCTGGGGATCCCCGTTAGTGATTCGCGCCTCACCGTGGCGGATCTTCGCCCCACGGTGACCCGTATGCAACACCGCGTTGAGCCTTGGAAAGGGCGTTGGTTGTCGAAGGCTGCTCGCATCATCCTTATCAACTCTTCGCTTGCTAGCCTCCTTTGGTTCCCCATGAGTTTCTATAGCCTCCATGAGACCCTTCATCAGGAGATTGCCAAATACCAATCCAGATTCTTCTGGGCTGGGAGGGGGATAAGCAGAAGTACCATATGGTAAGCTGACCTGATATCTGCAAACCCAAGGACCAGGGCGGTCTTGGGATCTTGTCCTCCCATCGCATGAACATTGCCCTCCTGACCCGTTGGCTCTGGCACATTGCCAATGGTGATGGAGGTCTTTGGCTCACCATCATCCAGAACAAGTACCTTCGGGGACAGCCCCTTGCATTCTATCAGCGCTCGGGCGGCTCCCAGTTTTGGCAGGCCGTTGTCCAGCTGCTGCCGGTGCTTCGCATTGGCACATCCATCTCGGTTGGTACTGGGTCCTCGACTCTGTTCTGGTTTGATCGATGGCTTGGCGACACCCCCCTGGCCGCACGCTTTCCGGGGCTCTTCGACATTGCAGTTGACCCTCGTATCTCTGTCGAGTCGGCCCTTATTGACCTTGGGCGCCTCGCTTTCCATCGCCCCTTTGGCCCTCCTGAAGTTGCCGCTTGGGATGCCCTCCTCCAGGACATCGCCCTCCTCCCCATTGACGTCGCCGACACCCCGGACGCCATCTCTTGGCGTCTGAATCCCTCGGGCCGCTTCTCCACCAAATCCCTCTACGCGGCCATCGCCCCCTCGACGGCCCCCGAGCCCTTTAGCTTGATTTGGGATATCCGCCTGCCCCTGAAGATCAGTATCTTCCTGTGGCAATGGATCCGCGGCCGTCTCCCGTCCGGTGTCGAGGTCTGTAAGCGTAATGGACCTGGCGATGGGATGTGCCCCATGTGCGGCACGGTGGAGGATGCTAACCACATCTTCTTCTTGTGCTCCACGGCTCAGTTCCTTTGTTCCTGTTTCCGCGAGACGGTTGGGGGCCAGTGGTGCAACACCAACTTCTCTGACCTGCTTGCAGAAATTCACGCCTCCCCCCTCGCTACCGCCATATTAGGGAGGTGTTTGGTTCGATCGTTTGGTAACGTAACCTGATAACAGCAGGAACTGAAAACGTTATTTTCTGTTTGGTTCGAGTTAAGCGTAATGAGGTCCCGTGTAATCAGATTACACTGCTGTTCAAATCTGATTCCGCCCACACCCCTCCGGTATTGGGTACCTCCCGATTTTGTAGCAGACGTTATTCTCTCGGTCTAGAACAGAGGCAAAGACGGACATGCTCTGGGGCTTGCGAGACCAGCGGCGGCCGGCAGCGCGCGAGACCGGCGATGGCCGGCGGCGGCCGGCGGCGCACGAGACCGGCGATGGTCGACGGCGCGCGAGACCGGGGCCGGCTGGCGGCGCTTGAGATCGGAGGACGGCCGCCGCACGCATGATCCGAAGGGCCGACGACGCTTAAGATCTGAGCGGCCGGCGGTGCTGCTTTCGAGGATGGACAGCGGCGCTTGAGATCCTAGACGGCCGGGGCCTAGCAAGAGCAGGTCGCTGATGGAGAGGATCATGGTCGGCAAGCGGGATCAATTCCTTTACGATGAGCGAACCAAACAAACTTGGAAAGAATTTATTACACCTCCTAAAACGCCGTGATCTGATTACGTTTACGCTACCATTTCTCTAGCCAAACACCTCCTAGATGGCTTTGCGTTGGGGTCCTTGCCTGGACGCTTTGGACCGTTCGCAATGAGCTTGTCATCCAGAAGGTGCCTCTTCGACGTGCTACTGACGGCATCTTCAAAATGTGTGGATTCTTGCAGCTCTGGCGGCCGCTTAGCCGCCCCCAGGACCGGGATGTCATCAGCAACCTCCTCGCCGACCTTCGATCGATGGCCTTCCGCTTGGCGCCTCCGCTTCCTCCCCGTGTTTTTTGTTTGTTAAGGGCTTGTGGAGCTGTGCCCTCAGCATTAACCCTTTGACTACTGGTTGCCTAGATTTGTGTGTTTGTGTGTGTGAACCTTGTTGGATATTTGGCTTGAGCAGTGGCTTTATATATAAAGTGGGGCGAAAGCCTTTTTCGGTAAACCCGGACGAAGGTAGTATCTTAGAACTTTAATCTTGCAGTGTTTCATTAATGTCTGTGTGGTGGTGGTGGTGTGCGTTCATATTCTGTGTTTGTAGAAGTTAAATTACATCTGTTCATGCATGCATATGGGTACCACAACCTTCTACTCTATTCGTTCCGAATTACTTGTTTTGGACTTATCTAAATACGAATGTATCTAGACTTATTTTAGTGCTAGATACCTCCGTATCTAAACAAATTTAAGACAAGTAATTTGGAACGGAGGGAGTATGCAGTTAAGCAAAGGCAGTTTAGGTTTAGGAGCAGATACATACATTTTTGTAGTGTTATTCAAAAGAAGAAAAATTCTATACGTGTATTATAGCACTACGTTGCATGGTTAGTCCATGGAGTGGCATATCTGCTTGAAGGCCTGGACGTGTTGGTCATCAAGCGCCATGAAGAGGTCGACACCGCCCTTGGGGTCGCACGACGGCACGAAGATCATTATCCCTTCGATGGGCAGGTCCGGCGGTAGGAAGGCGCAGGGCGGCCCGCACCCAAAGTCGAGGTCGTGGAAGCGGAACCCGAGCCAGCTGTCAACCTCCAGGTCAGGGCAAAACATTGTCCCTGGCGTCGCTGCCGTCGACGCCAGCTCCTCGCCGCCGTCTTCAATAACGCCGCGCTCCGCCTCCCCGAAGTCGATAAACGACTGGATGTACTCGTCGTCGACGAGCGCGACGGCGTCCCGGATGGCGGCGACCACGGCCGGGTAGCTGCTGGACAGGAGGTCCCGGACCTGCATCCTCGGGAACGCCCAGAGCACCATGTTCCCGAAGAAGTCCATGGGCACGGGAGGCTTTGCGCGGCCGCGGCAGTTGACGGCGACCCTCACCTGCGTGAAATCGTCCGGCGCCAGGTCTCGCGCCGCCGTGATCTTCTTCCACGCGTGCGCAAGGAGGCACTGAAACGTGCTGCAGCGCGTGCCCACGCGGGCCTTGAGGTCGGCGACGAATTCGTCCGGGAAGTGCACGGCCAGGTTCTTGATCCTGTCCATGGGGAGGACACCATAGGAGTGGCTCCGGCTTAGCTCGCCCTTGAACTCGATATTCCGGTGATCATACGCCGGCGTCGGTGGGCTTCGTGGGACAACGGTGGCCGAGCGATCGACGAACGGCGACGTGAGGACTGCGGAGTCGGTGCGGACGGCGCTGGCCCATGCGGTGTAGAAGACGCTCATGGACTGACCGTCGGCCACCTGGTGATGGCAGGCGGTGCCGATCACCAGACCGCCGCACGCGTACCTCGTCAGCTGCGCCTGGAAGATGGGCTCATTCGCACGTTCCTGCAACCCAACAGTGTCAAAATCATCAGTATGTTTTCAACCCTAGAGTATTTGATATGCTTTTATGTTACGTGTAGAAGTCTTATTGGGACGTGTAAAAATACTCTGCATATCTCATCACCTTTTCGGCCTTCGGGTAGAGCTCGTTGATGTGCGCGGACACGTCGTGCGCCAGCGCGTCGGCAAGGTCTGCGTCCGCGGTGGCCTCAAGAACAAGCACCCCGGCGTCGTTGAGATGGAAGCACTTCCGGTCGTGGTCGTCGGCAGCGAACCTCCCGGCAAGGTGCGGGAACCTGGCCACGGCGGCGACGAGGCCGGCCTTGAGCGCCTCGTTGGTCGGCGCGGGCGCGTTCCACGCGAAGACTGCCGGGATGTATCCGTCGGTGGAGGCGCGGTCGAAGACGGTGAGAGGGACCTTCTTCCCGCCGCCGCGGGCCGACTCCCGTGAGGGCTCGAGCACCGTGCTCTGCGTGATTTCCACCGTCACTGCCATTGCTGGAGCAGCCAAGGTAACTAATAACCGTGTGTGTTTTGGGTTGTGTGGCTCGTTGTGTTGTGTTGGTTAGCGTAGGTTAGTGTGTGCATGTATATATAGGGATTTTTCCTGGCCAGCCGGCCAGGCCGAATACCCTCGAAGGAAGATTAATAGGCTGGCTGGTTAGTCAAAAATTGGGTTGGAGCACCAACCCCCGCCGTGGCTACTCGGTTCCCAAACGGCGCAGAGATTTTTTGAGGGCTAACGGCAGGTGCTCTGCCTTTGCATTAAAAATTAGAAATATACATAAAAGAAATCACGCACACAAGGCGTAAGGGCTAACAGTCAGAAAGACAATAAAGCTAATTACACAGGCCTGGCTGAGGCCAGAACTAACGAAGCCAGGTCCGAACGCACCAAACAAGCTACCATGTCAGCAGTAGCCGACTGATTTTGGAAGATTCTACGGTTTCGCTCATTCCAAACATTCCAAGCAAAGTAGAGCGCAGTTGCAGCATGTGCTCGCTGGCCATGGAGAAAGCTTTTCCACCAGGCCGCTGATGATCTGAAACGGCGCAGAGATTTGTAAAGCGGGCGACCTGTCCTCCTGGCATGCCACGCGAATGGTGTTCGTACGTACCTAAAAACGCTTTCGCCCCGCTTTATATATAAAGCATCAATCAATCACAATCTGATACAAACACACGCCACCACAACTCACGCACACACCCAAGGCTAGATACATAGGCGCTAGACGCAGCAACACCACACCCAGCCACTACAAGAGCTACCGGGATCCTCACCCGTGAACATGCCACTGCGAAGAGATGTAGCTGCAGACGATGAACCGTGAGCTCCAAGGCGGTGCCTTCAGGAAGGTTACAACACAAGAGTGCCGCCACCGCCCGAACCGAGGGTCAGGGTTTCCCCTGGAGCAACACGACGGGCAATGAGGACCGCTACGGCGCCTTCAAGAAGGGGACGAACTCACCGCCGCCGGACTGCCCAAAGACAGAGCAGGTTTTCACCCCGGTCCACGCTCACTGTCCCTGGCAAAGGTACGGAAGCCGCACCACCACCACCGATCGTCATCCCCCCGGCCACCACGCCGCCCACACGGCCATGGCCACCGGGCAGCACCTGAGCCACGGCCTCCGCCCGCGAGCACCGTGCTTCCACCACCAGAGCCGCCGCCCTGGCATCCAAGACCACCCCACCTCCTTCCACACGGACCACCGGATGCGGCTGTCAGAAAGGCGAGCCCTTTGGGCGAGAATGGGACCCAGCCGGCTGAGACAGGGCAGGGGAAAGCCACTGGCGGCTGCCGGGCACGCCACAGCCACCTCGCCATTTCTCGAACCGGGGCCGGGCCGCCGTCGCCACCCCTGGCAACAGCAAAAACCCGGAGGCACCCTGCCAACCCCTGGAGCGCCCCAACCACCGTGGCCAGCCAAAGACGAGGAGCGTCGAGCGACCGTGCTCCACCCTCCGGCCACACCTCCGACCACAGCTCCAGGCACCCCAAGCATCAGAAGAGGGGGGCCGAACCACCGCTACTGCGCCGCCATCCCAACCAGCCGACATGGCCCCGGTCAAGGCGGCTGCCCGCAGCCCAAGCCTTCCGAGGCCCACACCGCTGAGAAGTCAGATCTGGCCGAGCCGCCGCCAAAGTCGCAGCCGCCGTCCCCGACCACCAGCACGCACCACCACCCCCACCTCCACCAGGCAGGGAGGACCCGGCAGAGGTGGCCGCCCGCCCACAGCGCCGCCCGCGGCCCTCGCCGCCGCAGGGCCAGATCCGGCCGAGGCGCCGCATCCAGACCCCGAGCACGGCCCGCCTCGTCGCAGCCTACCACGCCGGCCGGAGAGCCCCGCGCCACCCGCAGAGCCGCCGCCGCGTCCCGCGCTCCGCAGCGCCCTGGTCCGACCGCGCCGGCCCGCGCCAGCCCTAGCCGCACAAGGGGGTGAGAGTCCCCGCCGCCGGCGGCGCCGTCCAGGCTTCGCCCGGGCGCGCCCTCTGGCGGCGGCGGGAAAGGGGAGAGGAGAGGCGCCGGCGGCTAGGGTTCCTCCCCTGCCGCCCGTGGGGGCGCCAGAGGAGAGGAGGGGGGGAAGGTTCAGTCGTGTTCGTACGTATGAACATTCCATCTTGAATTGTCGGCCTTCCGACAACAGTCCCCTCAACAACCCTAGAGTACGTATCAGTCTATGGCATGTTTCATTATCCAGTTGTAGATGAGCTAGCTTACCTTGAAGTTGCGCGTAGATCGATGTTCAACCGTAACTAGACCCCACTGAAAGACTAGCATGTAGTGGCTGGAACATCAGTCAAACTTTCATGTCCGTCGCCTCAGAGTTTTTCGGGGAATATATACGGAATTAGTGGAGCTACCTTACGGTCTATAATTCGTTTTCATGTTGTAGTCCTGAATACAAGAGTGATGATATTATGATGTGTTTGATGCATCACGGACAGAATTACACGAAGCACAAGATTAAGCGTCTCTAGTGTATGGTTAGTTAGTCAGCAGTGTAATATCTTGGTAGGTAAGATCATATCAACCTTGGTGTGCCCTAGGTGCATGATCAGGCGGGTAGTTTTAGTATGGATGAGATCGACCAACGCCGGTCTCATGGTTGCACGGCTACGTGCAAAGGTAAAGGAAAGCGATGCGCACCTAACTCTATCCAACGAGACGATCTTCGTGAATCGATTCCACGCGTAGCATGTTTTGTTTACTCACAAGTGCGCGTAAGTACATCTGTGACGCGAGCGCCTGAAGATGAGATGGGCCGGCGTGAACCACTTCCCTATGTATACATTGTAAGTTATTTTAAGCTGGTGTGCATTTTTTGTTGTTCTATACTACCTGTTTCATTATGTAGTTTTTTTTTTCAAAATGGAGGCAAACGTTTTGCCTCGTCGATTAATTAAGAAGAAGATAATTGCCCGGTTAATTAATGGAAAACCGGGCAAAAACCAATACAAACTAAGCAATAACTAACTACTCACATGGCAAGAAACCCACAACCGCACGGGCGGCAACCGCCAGACTCTTCGAAAAAATCCACAAACCTCGACATTGCTCCTACACCAAGTGACCCCTGACAAGAACACCTCGACACAAGACATCAGGCACCTCCGAACCCACAACGGCAAGCCAATCCAAGAGGATGGGCCGAGAGACCGAAGATCATCCATCAAGCAGCAAGGGACGCCTTGCCTATGGCGCCACTCTTGCCTTTGCCTACCTTCTTTTGTTTGCCTTTTATTAGCGTCCCCGTTAGGAGGCAAGCAATTGACCTGCCCAAACCAGGTCTAGCAACCTCCACACTGGCAAGCAAGTCACAAAGTTCTTTCGCGAAGAGAGCATTTGAATTTGGAGTAGGTGCCAACACACCTGGCTAAATGATCATGCCACTCACAGGCATCATTTGATCGATGGTCGCAGGCGAGGGAAGAGCATCAACATCTAAAACACTGTGCTCCATGACGCCCAAAGGTAGGCTAGCCTGCGCCAAACACCCAATGGACTTAGGCGAGCAAGAGATTGTAACGTCGAAATCAACACACTCCTCGGCATCCATTATCTTGCTAGACTCCAGGGATGGTGCTGGCGGTAAAGCAACAATCGAGATCTCGGGCAGGTCTACTTTCAGGTGTTCGACGGACAAAGGCAGAACCGGGCTCCCACACAGTTCCCGAAGCTCAGGCATGATCTGCAGTACCGGAGTCACAACCACATCATTGTCCAATCCCTCAGAGGCTGACGACGGTGATCTGGCTCTAGCACGAGGGGAGAAACAACCATGAAGCTCAGCTCCCCTCTCGATCTCGAAGCTGTCACCAGGCACAACCCAAGGGCGCGACACATGAGTACAACTCTGCAACACAGGCAGCGCCATGGAGAGCTCACGTAGTGCAGCCTCAGCACGCTCCATGAAGCTCGCCATCCGCAACATCCAACCTTGCATGGAGTCAATGACATCACGCAGAGGCTGGACCGTCTCCTAGAACCGAAAGAAAGCCATACCAAGCAGCTCAGAACGCAGCAGCTCGACCTGGCTCCCCAAGGCAGGCCGCACCGGGATATCCGCCGAGGCTACAGAGCCAGCAGGAGTAGCAACGATCGATGCCCAAGAAGCACGAGAAAATGTCTTCGAGAGGGGTGAGGCTTCTTTCTCGACCTTGCGAGGAGCTGAAACTTGTTGATGCCCAATGGGAACGCGAGGCAACGGCGACACAGTAGGGCTTCCCAAGAAGCTGAGGGGACGTCAGACATTGCAACACTCAAAGGCTAATTTGTTCTTTGAGAATCACCGGTGGGGAGTTCCCGCACATGGACATATTACTCAAAGTGGCCAAATGCCAGAGTGGTGATCCGGTTTATAAGGAGAAATGAATCAAAAAACTTAACAAATTGACCTGTTAAAAGGCAAATTTTACAAACATTGATCAAGATTTTTATAGAGGAAATTATTTATATTTTTTATAGATAAAAACTGTCTACACTTAATATCAAGTGCAACGCCCTTTAAATTAGTTATTTTTCTCTAATGGACGTCGGTCGCCTACATTAATTTCCTTTCAGCACACGTCTCGTTAAGTGGAAGAGAAGACATCATATCATCACACTCGGATCCTCGGATACGGCCAAGATGGAAGTTCTGTCCAAAACATGCGAAAGCAAACCCAGGATGCGACAAGCCCCGCGACTTGGATGACCAACACCAACGAGTAGCCAAGCCATGGCTTAGCCAGTGCGCACACGTGTTGATGGATGGATGGGCGCGTGAAGACTAAGCGAGAGCGACTAGAATCATGAATCTTTTGGACTGGCTGGTAACACTTGCTAGTGGCAGTAACATCCCGCGCTTACTATTAACCTCGTGATCAAGCTAGTGTTACGGTAACAACCCACTCATACGAACTCATAGTCGACGACGTACTAGGTAGGCGGTTGTCAGATGTGGTAACTAACTAACTAAATTAGTTAAGTGTGGCCTGACTCTGTCAATGGCATCAACGGTATGTGCATTATGTATGCATGTTTAGTCCAACCAAAGAAAATAAGAAGAAAATTTCACTTCGTGGAATCGTGGGATATTATTCTCCCACTCAAAGCATGCATCACGCTGGGAGACTCCATGTCAATCTTAATCCCTCCCTTTGAATTTTTGTGGCACCCACATATTTAAGAACTTTTTGATCATGAAGTTAACAAAATGCTAGTTATATGCACGCAAAGCATGAATATAACTGGATTCACATTCAAAAGAAGTTTTCAGTACATATAACTAATATTTTATTAATCAAATTAACCGGTGAAGGTTATTATTATAATGTATGTGTGAATGTGTGCTTATAAACACAGACGGAGGGAGTGCAAATCGAAGCACAACAAAACAATTTGGTGTAATATTGGTGGCATGTACCTCTCGAAATAGGCTTTCGCCCGCTTTATATATAAAGCAGTCACCGAACCAAATACAGGGCCGAACAATATAAGATGGTGAGGTAGCCCTCATACAATGCCGACCCCAAGATAGCCGGATCACACAGACCACCTACGCTACCCAAAGAAAGCATAGGGAAAACCGAGTACAACGCCACACAAAGACCTAAACACCTAAGCTCCACGACAACGGCCCCAGGAGGGAAAACAGCATAAAACGTCGCCGCTGCCGAGTCCAGAGCGGACAAGGGTCTTCACCCGGAACCCTGGCACGAAAAGGAGCACCACGACGACGTCTTCAAGAAGATAACGGCGGCCGCGAGCGTCGCCGTCGTCAGCGACAAAACGCGTAGCTTTCGCTCGGCAGCTCCCCCATGCCAGCACGATGTCTTCAAGACAACCGCAGCGAATTCACTTTCCCAGGTCCGGATCAGGGCGAAGCCACTGCCAAAGACAGGGAGAGCCCGAGCCACCACCGCTACCCTCGTACCGCCCACACGACGAAGAGAGAGAGAGAGAGAGAGAGAGAGTCACCACCACCGACATGGTGCCCGCTGGAGAGCCAACCATGCGGACCGCCATCCAGAGCCGCCGCTCTGACATCCACGTCCAAGCCACCACCATCCGTCCACATCACGGAGCACCAACCTTGAATGGAGGAAAGAAAGGGATCTCCTTTCATTCCTAGCCCGGCAGTCTGGGTTGATGCCCCCACAGTAGGGGGCGTCCACACCGGCATCCCTAGCCAGTCCCGGTGGACCGGCAGGGATACAACCCAGTGACTACCAACGGCCGCCGACGATCCTGCTCGTACGATGCCTCAACCGTGGTCACCAGCGCCGATCTGCTCGATAGGATAGTGAGGACCCGACCAGCATACCCGCGAGAAGAGCACGAGCACCACCCGCGAGCACATCCTAGGCCAAGCCTGACCTCTCCTACCCAAAGCTCAAGCTTCGATCAGCCCCCGGGCCCTGGACTGGCCCGCCCGAGCACGAACCCTAGATCTGGACCATTCTGTCAGACCAAACCCCGGAGAAGGAGGGCCACACCACCACCCTGCGCTGCCAGCACCTTACCAGGCGAGATGCACAGCCCACACCGCCGCCACTCACCCGCAGAAGGCCCACAAGGACCCCCTCCACCTCCCTGTGCCGCCAGCCGGCCGCCCAACGATAGACCAGGCCGGATCTGGCTGGACCCTAGCCCGCCCACACAACCACTGGCCAGCGGCCCTGTGCCCCAGCCCGCAGCAACAGCCGCACCGTGCCTGGCCAGCAGAGCCGCCCGAGCCAGACCGCCTCTACACCGAAGGAGGGCCGAAGCACGGAACCCGCCGTCGGCCTGGAATAGACCGCCGCCACACAGCCGTCCACACGCACCACACGTCCAGTAGCCACCGTCGTCGCGCCACATCGCCCCGCACCTACACCGTCACCCTCGAGCAGGAGGAGAGGAAGGCCCCACAGCCACCCAGGCCAACCGGGCTTTGCCCGGCGACCCGCGACGGCGGCGGCGAGGAGGGGCGGAGGAGGAAGGGGGCGGGAGACTGCGGATAGCACTAGTAGAAAAAGGGCCTAATGTGAAGCACATTAGTCCTGGTTTGTAACTGAACCGGCACTAATGTGCTCATTAGTGCTAGTTCCAACGGCTAGGCGGGCGGCAATCATTAGTACCGGTTCGTGGCGAACCTTTAGTACCGCTTCGTGCCATGAAATGGTACTAAAGATGTGGTGGCAGGCTTGTGTCAGGCTGGGGCCCCACCAACACCTTTAGTACCGGTTGGTTATATGAACCGGGACTAGAGATCACTAGTAAAAAAAAGGCCTAATATGAAGCACATTAGTCCCGGTTTGTAGCTGAACCGTCACTAATGTGACCATTAGTGCCAGTTCCAATGGCTAGGCGGGCGGCAATCGTTAGTACCAGTTCGTGGCGAACCTTTAGTATCGGTTCGTGCCACGAACCGGTACTAAAGATGTGGTGGCAAGCTTGTGTCAGGCTGGGGCTCCACCAGCAACTTTAGTACTGGTTGGTTATACGAACCGGGACTAGAGATGCACCTTTAGTCCCAGTTCGTATAACCAACCGGTACTAAAGGTCATCCTATATAAACCCCTTCGTCGAGCCCGAGCGCTCTATTCTTCCCCTTTCCCCTCTGCTCTGTTTTCTTCGTCGTCCTCTCGAGCTCACACTCCATTTTTGCCAAAATTTGTGAAGATTTGAAGACACCTCATCCATCCAAGTGATCACAAAGGTTGGCAACTTTGTCCTTTCATCTCTCGTTGCTAGATTAGCTCTTGCAGTGCTCTATAAGTATAGTGATTTGTGGGTTTTATTTTGGAAGGAATTATAGGTGGTAGTATTTGATTTATACGCAATCTGAGGTCAAAATAACTCTTAGTTTGCATATGTAGGTGTGGTTTACTTAGAGCTTTCCCGTCTCCGTCGTAACCACCGTCGATCGCCCGCACCATCCCATCGCCGACACCACCTTGTGGTGAGCCTCTTGTTCTTATCTTTTTTATATAAAAAAAATCATGTTTGTGTGATTTAGATATATAGTTACTCGTATAATTATCTTACCCGTACGTTGTTTGTTATACATAGTGCATTGGTTTTGATATCCGTCCCCGTCGACCCTCGTCCGGTTTATGATTCAGATGTGGTATATTCTCTTTTATAACTATTTGTTGCATTTCATGTTTATGACAAATTATGCCCATCAAGTTGACATAGATATTATTATCTAGGAGGTATGTGAACCGGAAATTCCAACCGACCCTATTGTCGATAGGTTAAATTTAGTTGAAAGAGAAAACGAGTATTTGAAAGAAAATTTGAAAAGAATTGAGGGGAGAAGATGGAATTAGAGTTACATGTTGCCGATGTCGTCGATGATCACAAGGTTAAGATGGAGAAAATGCGTTTGAAGATTAGAAAGATTAGAAAATATGCCATTGATAGTGAGGCTTGGTATCATTATGCTGTTGGATCAGTTGTTACCTTAGTTGCAATCTTGAACGCATTTGTTGTTGCATTTAAATGCTTTAGCTAGAGAGATATTTGTATGTTTGTTTTATGACAATAAGTGTTGTATGAACTTTTGTATGAACTTGTATTAATTTGGTCTATTCGGTGCCGTGTAATGAAGATGAGCCAGGAATGGATGTACGATGACCGATGCTCTCCCCAGTTCGTTAATGGCGTGCATACTTTTCTGCTTGCAGTAGAGGCAAACAAGCAGGCGGGTGGTTTTATGCCTTGTCCATGTACCGGCTTTAACAATGATTAGAATTAATCTAAGTTAAGAACCATTCACGTCCACCTGTTTGAGTCCGGCTTCATGCCCCACTATAATGTTTGGACCAAGCATAGAGAAAGAGGGGTTATGATGGAAGACAATGAAGAAGAAGAGGACGACGACAGCTATCCTGGCCATGGGTTCCCTGAATACGATGGTACAACAATGGGGGGAGAAGCTGAGCCGGCAATGCGGGAAGAAGCTGAAGAAGAGGCATCAAATGAGCCCGCTGATGATCTAGGTCGGGCCATTGCCGATGCAAAGAGAAATTGCGCAAGTGAAAAGGAGATGAAGAAGTTGCAGCGCATGTTAGAGGATCACAAGAAATTGTTGTACCCGAATTGCGAAGCTGACAAGAAAAAGCTGGGCACTGATGAAGCTATGTACCTAGGGTAGGGTCATGGATCTGTCCAACATACCCTCCCCAAGGACATCTCTACAAAGAATCAGAAGCAGTCGAAGAGAAAACATCATCCACTCGACCATGAAGATGTGCTCACTCGACTTCCTTGAAGACACTCGACCACCTTGAAGACACTCGACCACCAGAAGATGAGAAGCCCTCCACTCTGCAACGATTGTGACTTAAACCATAGCTTTATGGGCATTTATAACACTTTATTGTAGACGTTACCAGTAACGCCCCACCTTTATGAACATTGAACCTTGTGTAACGGAGGGGAGCTGGGGTCCTGGCGCACTCTATATAAGCCACCCCCTCCTCTGGGACAGGGGTTCGCACTTTTGTAAACTCACACACATACATATAATCTAGTCGACCGCCTCAGGGCACCGAGACGTATGGCTGTCACTTCCTCCGAGAAGGGCCTGAACTCGTAAAACTCGTGTGTACAACTACTCCATAGCTAGGATCTTGCCTCCTCATACTTACCCCCCATTCTACTGTCAGTTTAGATCCATGACAGTTGGCGCCCACCGTGGGGCAGGTGTCTTAGCGACTTGTTGGAGAAGTTGCGATTTTTTCGATCCCCTTCATCATGGTTCCAGGCAGAGGTTTGATTGAGGGCCGCGAGATCCGTCTCGGCGCGCTCGTGTTTGTCACCGACGACTCCGCTTGGCTTCAGGAGGCTCCACTCGACGCCGACGCGCTCCCCGCCCGTGGGGCGACACACTTTCGCACATGCATCCGCGACGTCCTCCTACGGCAACCGTTGACCCAGTACCAGTCGACTCCATCAGCTTTCCCCCTCCATGTGGCTCGCCGGAGCAAACGCTCCGGTCGGTCGAGGCTTCAGCGGTGGGTGAGGCATGCGGTGGCCCGCTAGTCGGCCACCCCTCAAGTCGCGGCAATCGAGCCCGACGAAACTCTCTACGGCCTGTTCGATCTGTCGACTGGCTCCGCAGGGACCGCATCCGAGTGCGACAGCAGCAACCCAGCGACTGAAGTTCTGATGGTCAATGGACCACGCAGCCCTCCTGGCTTCAACCATGAAGACGGAGGCGACGGGAACGGCGATCCATTGCGCGTTCACGAGGAGTACCGCCCCGAACCCCTCTCCTCGCAGCAGAGGGAGGAACTTCGCCGCCGGAACATGGATGCATTGCATACTCCTATAGTTGGAGAAACCCCTGAGGCCCAGGCCTTGGAGAAGGCACGCTTGGCCAACCTGGCTGAGCGCACTCGGCTAGAGAACCTCCAGCGCGCACTCGACGATCGTGCTCCCGAATCTAGTCGACGCCAGCTTTTTCCTCCTCCTACTCAGGTATACTGAACCCCGATCCAGAATCTAGCTGCTACTGCCCGGATAGCAGAGTCGATCCAACCCTCCCAGTCAGAAGCTGGTCGAGGTTTGGTGTAGATCCGAGCCTTGCTCCGGGCGGCGAGAGAGCAGAATACAGTTGTATCTCAGTCGCGGGATAGGATCCACAGCAGATTCGTGATGGCAGACACAGTTCAGTCGGCCCATAGCCCAAGATCGCCTCCGAGGCGTGAGGGACGTGGGGATCGACGAGATCAGTACATAAATCGAGAGCAGTATGATCGCCGAGTCGATCATGATGATCGCCGTCGAGTGCCCACGCCTCCCCCGAGGAGCGGGTCGTACGTGCCTCGGCAACATGAAGACAGACACCCTCATAGTGTTGGGCGAGGTATTCCAATTGACCCCAGGGAGCCAGGCTTTGATGCGAGATCTATTCTCGTGCAGGGCTTGGTCGACAGAAATAGAGCTCACCGAGAGGGCCATGATGGAGGTCCACAAACTAGCAACAGGGTGCATGTCTCTGGTCCAGAGTGCGTCAGCAGAGCTATGAGAGCTGCGGTGATTCCCCCCAACTTCAGGTTGGCGTCTGGAGTTAGTAAGTTCACTGGAGAGTCCAAGCCTGACACTTGGCTTGAAGACTACCGAGTGGCTATCCAGATTGGTGGCGGCAATGATGAAGTGGCCATGAAACACCTTCCTCTGATGTTGGAGGGCTCAGCTAGAGCATGGCTGAATCAGTTAGCGCCTGGCAGCATCTATACTTGGGAAGATCTCGCCCGAGTGTTTGTCAGAACATTCGAGGGCACTTGCAAACGACCGGCAGGTTTGACAGAGTTACAGTGTTGTGTTCAGAAGCCGAATGAAACTTTGAGGGATTATATCCAGAGATGGATCACCCTACACCACACGGTAGAAGATGTGTCAGATCATCAGGCAATTTGTGCCTTTAAGGAAGGCGTCAGGTATAGGGAGTTGAATATGAAATTCGGCCGGACAGGAAATATGACTCTGGCTCGGATGATGGAAATTTCCACCAAGTATGCCAATGGTGAAGAAGAAGAGCGACTCCGGAGCGGCAAGCACAAAGCAGTCGCCCACGAAGCCAGAGGAGGAAACTCCAATCGGAAACAGAAGCGCAAGGCCGAGCCAGCTGCTCCGGGTGAAGCCTTGGTTGTGGTTCAGGGAAAGTTCAAGGGGAAGCCCAAAGGGCCATGGAACCCCAAGAAAGTAAAAGATCAAGATGGGAATGACGTGTTGGATTTGCCGTGCCATATCCACACCAAAAAGGATGAATAAGGCAACTTCATTCATCCGAAGCACACCACTCAGCAGTGTCGCCTCCTAATCCAGCAGTTCCGAGAGAAACAACCCAAGGAGAAGGAGAAAGAAGCAGACAAAGCTGAGGATGAGGGTGAGGATGATGATGGTTATCCCCACGTGAATTCCGCTCTGATGATTTTTGCTGATGTTGAGAGCAAAAGTCGATTGAAAGTTATCAACAGGGAAGTGAACATGGTCGCTCCGGCGACACCCAGTTACTTGAAGCGGTCACAGACTGCCATTACATTCGACCAGTCTGATCATCTAGCGCACATCGCCACCCCTGGGAGGCAAGCACTGGTGGTCAACCCGGTGGTCGAAGGCACTCGACTGACAAAGGTCCTGATGGACGGTGGCAGTGGTCTGAACATACTATATGCAGAAATGTTGAAATGAATGGGCATTCCGATGTCCAGACTCAGTGAAAGCCATATGAGTTTCCATGGGGTCATTCCAGGCAAGAAGGCTGCATCCCTCGGTCAGATTGCACTCGACGTGGTTTTCGGTGATTCCAAAAATTACCGCAAAGAAAAGTTGACGTTTGAAGTTGTGGATTTCCAGAGTGCTTATCATGCAATTCTGGGTAGGCCAGCTTATGCACGATTTATGGCTCGACCATGTTACGTGTACCTCAAACTGAAGATGCCTGGTCCCAGAGGAGTGATCACTATCTCTGCTAATCGGAAGAAGGCAGAAGAGTGCTTCCAGAAGGGCTCAAAGATTGCCGATGCCCAGATGGCCGTGGTAGAATTGCAAGAATACCAGAAAAATGCAGATCCGAGTGACTTGCTACGAGCCAAGAAGCCAGCCATAGATTCAGCATTCCAGTCGTCTGGTGAAACGAAGTTGATTCACATTCACCCGACAGATCCCAATGCTGCTCCGACTCACATTTCAACCTCATTCGACTCCAAATAGGAAGAAGCGATCATCCAGTTCCTCCCTGAGAACTGGGACATCTTTGCATGGAAGCCTTCTGACATGCCGGGTGTTCCCAGGGGACTGGCTGAGCATCGTTTGAGAGTCGACCCGAAGGTGAAACTAGTTAAAGAGCATCTTCGACGGTCCGCCGTCCAGAAAAGAAAGGCAATCGGTGAAGAGGTGGCTCGGCTTTTGGCAGCTGAGTTTATCCGAGAGATTTATCACTCCGAGTGGTTAGCCAATGTTGTCATGGTCCCAAAGAAAGACGACTCACTTCGTATGTGTATTGATTTCAAGCATATCAATCGGGACTGCCCGAAAGATCACTTCCCTCTCCCTCGCATCGATCAGATAGTCGACTCGACTGCAGGGTGCGAGCGTTTGTCCTTTTTAGATGCCTATTCCGGGTACCACCAGATCCGTCTGTACGGGCCCGACGAAATAAAGACAGCTTTTATCACCCCGTTTGGGTGCTTCTATTATGTCACAATGCCATTCGGTTTGAAGAACATCGAAGCCACATTCATGAGGATGATTCAGAAGTGCCTGCTCACTCATATCAGTCGGAATGTGGAAGCATACATGGATGACATTGTGGTCAAGTCACGTAAAGGTTTCGACCTACTGACTGACCTTGCTAAAACCTTTGCCAACCTCAGAAGGTATGATATCAAGCTCAATCCATCAAAGTGCACGTTTGGAGTTCCAGGCGGAAAGTTACTCGGTTTTCTTGTTTCCGAACGAGGAATCGATGCTAACCCAGAGAAAGTAGGCGCTATACTCCGAATGAAGCGCCCTGTGCGTGTGCATGATGTCCAGAAGCTTACTAGTTGCTTGGCCGCCCTAAGTCGATTCATTTCTCGCCTCGGTGAAAAGGCGCTGCCTCTTTACTGACTGATGAAGAAATCAGACAAGTTCGAGTGGGCCCCAGAAGCTGATGCAGCGTTTGCAGAGATAAAAGCCTTGCTTTCCACCCAGCCGGTGCTTGCTGCTCCAATCAGCAAAGAGCTTCTACTGCTTTATATAGCAGCCACTGGACAAGTCGTCAGTATAGTACTTACGGTCGAGCGGGAAGAAGAAGGAAAAGCTTATAAGGTTCAACGCCCAGTTTATTATATTTCTGAAGTCCTGACCCCGTCAAAGCAAAGATATCCTCATTATCAGAAGCTTGTCTATGGGATTTACATGCCCACGAAGAAGGTTGCACACTATTTCTCGGATCACTCTGTTACAGTCGTCAGCGACGCTCCATTGTCAGAGATTCTGCACAACAAAGATGCAACTGGCCGAGTTGCCAAATGGGCGATTGAACTCCTTCCCTTAGATATCAAGTTTGAGGCAAAGAAAGCTATCAAGTCCCAAGCAATAGCAGATTTCCTCGCCGAGTGGATCGAACAACAACTGCCGACTCAAGTTCACTCTGAGCACTGGACCATGTTCTTTGACGGATCCAAGATGCTAAACAGTTCTGGTGCTAGAGTAGTTTTGGTATCCCCCCGAGGAGACAAGCTCAGATATGTCCTCCAGATTCACTTTGATTCCTCCAACAATGAAGCAGAATATGAAGCACTCCTGTATGGGTTGCGCATGGCCATCTCACTCGGCGTCTGTCGCCTCATGGTCTATGGCGACTCAGATTTGGTAGTTAATCAAGTGATGAAGGAGTGGGATGTCAGAAGCCCAGCCATGACTGGGTACTGCTGCGCGGTGAGAAAGCTTGAGAAGAAGTTTGAGGGGTTAGAACTCCACCACATACCCCGACTGAAAAATCAAGCAGCCGACGATTTGGCAAAGATAGGTTCCAAGAGAGAAGCCATTCCCAGCAATGTATTTTTGGAGCATATCCACTCGCCGACAGTTCAGGAAGATCCTTTTACTGAAGAGCCCCCGCAACCTAAGAGTGCCACAGATCCGACTGAAGTCGAGGTCCCAGCCGTGGTCGACCTGATCATGGAGGTTCTGGCCATTACTCCCGACTGGATGGTGCCCTACATTGCGTACATCCTCAGGAAAGAACTCCCGGAGGATGAAAAAGAGGCTCGACAGATCATCGGTCGATCCAAGGCCTTTATTGTGATAAGAGGGCAGCTGTTCAGGGAAAGTGTGACTGGAGTCGGTCAGAAATGAATAACACCAGAAGAAGGTCGAATGATCCTCAATGACATCCACTCGGCGACCTGTGGTCATCATGCGTCCTCTCGGGCCATCGTGGCTAAAGCATACCGACCTGGATTCTATTGGCCACGAGCAAATGAAATGGCAAAAGATATAGTCGACAGATGTGAAGGCTGCCAGTTTTACTCCGGCATGTCTCACAAGCCGGCATCAGCCCTGAAGACCATCCCCCTCATCTGGCCCTTTGCTGTTTGGGGTCTGGATATGGTTGGACCACTGAGAACTGGCAGGAGCGGCTTCACTCATGTGCTCGTTGCAGTCGACAAGTTTACCAAATGGATCGAAGCTAAACCTATCAAGAACCTTGATGCAAGCACCGCTGTCAGTTTTATCAGAGAATTGACATTCAGATATGGAGTTCCACACAGCATCATCACAGACAACGGGTCAAACTTCAATTCTGATGAGTTCAGAGCTTTCTGCGCCTCTCAGGGCACTCGAGTCGACTATGCTTCGGTCGCTCACCCGCAGTCGAACGGACAAGCAGAAAGAGCCAATGGCCTAATTCTCAAAGGACTGAAACCCCGACTGATGTGTGATCTCAAACACGCAGCAGGCGCTTGGGTTGATGAACTTCCGTCAGTTCTGTGGGGCTTGAGGACAACCCCTAATTGGTCGACCGGACAAACCCCTTTCTTCTTGGTTTATGGAGCCGAAGCTGTTCTGCCAAGTGACCTGCTCCACAACGCACCCCGAGTCGAGCTCTTCTCCGAAGAGGAAGCAGAACAGGCCCGGCAAGATTCAGTCGATCTCTTGGAGGAGGAAAGAAAGATGGCCTTGATCTGGTCGACCATCTATCAGCAAGACTTGCGTCGATTCCACGCCAGAAATGTGAGGGGTCGAGCCTTTCAAGAAGGAGACCTAGTTCTTCGAGTGGATCAACAAAAACCACACAAGCTTGCCCCGACTTGGGAGGGCCCCTTCATCATCACCAAAGTTCTCCACAACGGAGCATACCATCTTTACAGTATTGAGCATCAGAAAGATGAGCCACGGGCTTGGAACACGGAGCTGCTCCGCCCCTTTTATACTTAAGCACTCGTTCGAATAAAAATGTAATAAGAAACACCTTTGTAATTTGTTTATCAAAGACAAGAGCTTATGGTCCTATCATTCGATTGTTGTGTTCTTATTTACTTCTGAAATCTCCCAGTGGGTGGCTTAGTCACAAATCCGTTTCACCTAAGTTCGAAAGAAAATCCTACTGAGTGGAGAGCAACCCTCCCACTCGGGGGCTTAGCTGCAGTCCAGCACTCGCCTAAGTTCTCCCACTAGGAGACTTAGCTGTAGTCCAGTACTCGCCTAAGTTTGAAAAAATCCTACCGAGTGGAGAGCAACCCTCCCACTTGGGGGCTTAGCTGCAGTCCAGCACTCGCCTAAGTTCTCCCACTAGGAGACTTAGCTGCAGTCCAGTACTCGCCTAAGTTTGAAAAAATCCTAGCGAGTGGAGAGAAACCCTCCCACTCGAGGGCTTAGCTACAGTCCAGCACTCGCCTAAGTTCTCCCACTAGGAGACTTAGCTGCAGTCCAGTACTCGCCTAAGTTTGAAAAAATCCTACCGAGTGGAGAGCAACCCTCCCACTTGGGGGCTTAGCTGCAGTCCAGCACTCACCTAAGTTTGAAAAAATCCTACCAAGTGGAGAGCAACCCTCCCACTCGGGGGCTTAGCTGCAGTCCAGCACTCGCCTAAGTTCTCCCATTAGGAGACTTAGCTGCAGTCCAGTACTCGCCTAAGTTTGAAAAAATCCTACCGAGTGGAGAACAACCCTCCCACTCGGGGGCTTATCTGCAGCCCAGCACTCGCCTAAGTTTGAAAAAATCCTACTGAGTGGAGAGCAACCCTCCCACTCGGGGGCTTAGCTGCAGTCCAGCACTCGCCTAAGTTCTCCCACTAGGAGACTTAGCTGCAGTCCAGCACTCGCCTAAGTTTGAAAAAATCCTACCGAGTGGAGAGCAACCCTCCCACTCGGGGGCTTAGCTACAATCCAGCACTCGCCTAAGTTCTCCCACTAGGAGACTTAGCTGTAGTCCAGCACTCGCCTAAGTTTGAAAAAATCCTACCGAGTGGAGAGCAACCCTCCCACTCGGGGGCTTAGCTGCAGTCCAGCACTCGCCTAAGTTCTCCCACTAGGAGACTTAGCTGCAGTCCAGTACTCGCCTAAGTTTGAAAAAATCCTACCGAGTGGAGAGCAACCCTCCCACTCGGGGGCTTAGCTGCAGTCCAGCACTCGCCTAAGTTCTCCCACTAGGAGACTTAGCTGCAGTCCAGTACTCGCCTAAGTTTGAAGAAATCCTACTGAGTGGAGAGCAACCCTCCCACTCGGGGGCTTAGCTGCAGTCCAGCACTCGCCTAGGTTCTCCCACTAGCAATTTAGCTGCAGTCCAGTACTCGCCTAAGTTTGAAAAAATCCTACCAAGTGGAGAGCAACCCTCCCACTCAGGGGCTTTGCTGCAGTCCAACACTCGCCTAAGTTCTCTCACTAGGAGACTTAGCTACAGTCCAGTACTCGCTTAAGTTTGAAACATATCCCTATCCGCAAGGATGACGACGTGCAGGTCGACGCATCCAACCTCTTCAACGTCCGCTCCATCCCTATCCGCAAAGGTGCAGGTCGACTGCAACCTTCTCCTTCGGAGCTGCGGCACAAGTACAACGTCCGATCCATCCCTATCCGCAAGGACGACGAGGTGCAGGTCGATTGTAACCTTCTCCTTCGGAGCTACGGCACAAATACAACGTCCGCTCCATCCCCATCCGCAAGGATGACGAGGTGCAGGTCGACTGCAACCTTCTCCTTCGGAGCTACGATGCAAATACAACATCATCTCCATCCCTATCCGTGAGGACGACGAAGCGCGGGTCGACTGGAGCTGCCCCCTCAGAGCTGCGTCTCCAGCACAAAGACTATTCCAAGCAGTGAGCAAAGTCCATTCGAAGGCAAACGCAAGCACATTCGGAGATAAAACAAATTCAGATAAATCCTAAAAGTTCCAAGCAGCAAATCAAAAGTGCTCGGGCATCAAGCCCGAAGGAGTTCAACGGTTACAGCAGTCACTCGGCATTCCGAGGCAAATTTAAAGCAGATTCAAGTTTCATAAGTTTGTTCACTCGGCCGGAGGAGGGCTGGTAGGCGCCACAAATGAGTCCAGGTCGATCCCATCAGCAATCCGAGTGGCAGTAGCAATGAAAGTCTCCATGAAGGACTGGAAGTCATGCTTTTTGGTGTTAGCAACTTTGATCGCAGCCAGCTTGTCTTCACGCAATCTCAAGTATCCGTGGGCATGATTATACGATATGCAGTAGAACCAAGTCGACTGCCAGCCCCGGACCGAGTCGGGAAGAATCATGGCTGGGAAAGTACTCTTGCTCCTCATCTGGATCCCCAGACCCCCACACATCTGGATCACTTGTGTCTTCTCGTCACTCGACTTGGCCTTTTTGACCGACTGGGATCGGCAGGTGAAGATGTGTTTGAAAAGGCCCCAGTGCGGTCGACAACCCAAGAAGTTTTCGCACATCGACACAAAAGCGGCCAGATAGACTATGGTGTTTGGGGTGAAATGGTGGAGTTGAGCCCCAAAGAAGTTCAAAAAACCCTGGAAGAAAGGATGGGGAGGTAGTGAGAATCCGCGATCTACATGGGTGGCGAGGAGAACACACTCACCCTCCCTCGGCTGCGGCTCGGTTTCGTTCCCCGGGAGCCGTGTTGACTTGTGGGGGATCAGTCCCCCCTCCACCAGGTCGTCGAGGTCATCCTGGGTGATTGTCGAGCGGATCCAGTCGCCCTGGATCCAGCCCGCCGGCAGGCCGGATCTCGACGAGGATCCGCCCCGGCTGGTCCGCTTGCCCTTCGCCTTCGCTGTCGCCTTCTTCGCGTGTTCCAGCACCACCGTCCTCTCCTTCCCCATGGCGGCGGGTCAAGCTCGAGTAAAGGTCCGGCGTCGAGGGCGGAAGCGAGCGTGGCGGAGAGATTGAGAGAAGAAGAAGAGAGAATGGGAGCGCACGGGGCAGAGGCCTGGTCCGAGGCCTTTTATAAGGTCGTCATCCGAGTGACTGACTGGTGGACCCAGGCGATCTAAACAAATCCCGCAACAGTCGCGCGCGCAATACGTGGCGAAAAAGGTGGCGCGGGGATCAAGGAGACTTGCCTAATCCGTCCCGATAACCTCGGTTCCGTCCATCTGGCGCACTTCCCAAAATTCGAATCCCGCGAGATCCGTGGAGAGCAAAACAACCTGTCAGACTGAAGACAAACATCCTCTACATCATCATTCGGAATCCTACCGTGAAAATTCACTCGACAAAAACCAAGAATGGACCAAGGCGACTGAGAAAGGAGTCGACGTCCTCACCTCAACTCATTGTTCCAGAATGAGATATACTCGTAGCACAAAGAATGGGTCGGAAGTGTTCCCAACTCTTTCCCCACTCAAACCCTGATCCATTCGGGGGCTAATGATGAAGCTATGTACCTAGGGTAGGGTCATGGATCTGTCCAACATACCCTCCCCAAGGACATCTCTACAAAGAATCAGAAGTAGTCGAAGAGAAAACATCATCCACTCGACCATGAAGATGTGCTCACTCGACTTCCTTGAAGACACTCGACCACCTTGAAGACACTCGACCACCAAAAGATGAGAAGCCCTCCACTCTGCAACGGTTGTGACTTAAAGCATAGCTTTATGGGCATTTATAACACTTTATTGTAGACGTTACCAGTAACGCCCCACCTTTATGAACATTGAACCCTGTGTAACGGAGGGGAGCTGGGGTCCTGGCGCACTCTATATGAGCCACCCCCTCCTCTGGGACAGGGGTTCGCACTTTTGTAAACTCTCACACACACATATAATCCAGTCGACCGCCTCAGGGCACCGAGACGTAGGGCTGTTACTTCCTCCGAGAAGGGCCTGAACTCATAAAACTCGTGTGTACAACTACTCCATAGCTAGGATCTTGCCTCCTCATACTTACCCCCATTCTACTGTCAGTCTTAGATCCACGACAGGCACCACACTAGAATTGCTGCAATGGAAGGCAGAGAATGGTGTATCTCACAAGGGATGTGGAAAGTTGTTGATAATGTTAAAGAAGATGCTTCCAAAGGACAACGAATTGCCCGAGAGTACGTACGAACCAAAGAAGGTTGTCTGCCCTCTAGGGTTAGAGGTGCGGAAGATACATGCATGCCCTAGTGACTGCATCCTCTACCGCCGTGAGTACGAGGATTTGAATGCGTGCCCAGTATGCGGTGCATTGCGCTATAAGATTAGCCGCGATGACCCAGGTGATGTCGAGGGCGAGCACCCCAGGAAGAAGATTCCTGCCAAGGTGATGTGGTATGCTCCTATAATACCACGATTGAAACGTTTGTTCCAAAACAAAGAGCATGCCAAGTCGATGTGATGGCACAGAGAAGACCGTAAGAAAGACAGGAAGTTGAGAGTACCCGCTGACGGGTCGCAGTGGAGAAAAATCAAGAAAAAGTACAGGGAGGACTTTGCAGGTGACGCAAGGAACATATGGTTTGGTCTAAGCGCGGCTGGCATTAATCCTTTTGGGGAGCAGAGCAGCAACCATATCACCTGGCCTGTGACTTTATGTATGTATAACCTTCCTCCTTGGTTGTGCATGAAGTGAAAGTTCATTATGATGTCAGTGCTCATCCAAGACCCTGATGTCTACTACACAACCTTCTTCTTGTAGACTTTGTTGGGCCTGCAAGTGCACAGGTTTGTAGGACAGTAGCAAATTTCCCTCAAGTGGATGACCTAAGGCTTATCAATCCGTAGGAGGCGTAGGATGAAGATGGTCTCTCTCTCAAGCAACCCCGCAACCAAATAACAAAGAGTCTCTTGTGTCCCCAACACACCCAATACAATGGTAAATTGTATAGGTGCACTAGTTCGGCGAAGAGATGGTGATACAAGTGCAATATGGATAGTAGATAAAAGTATTTGTAATCTGAAATTATAAAAACAGCAAGGTAACAAGTGATAAAAGTGAGCGTAAACGGTATTGCAATGATGGTAAACAAGGCCTAGGGTTCATACTTTCGCTAGTGTAAGTTCCCTCAACAATACTAACATAATTAGATCATAAAACTATCCCTCAACATGCAACAAAGAGTCACTCCAAAGTCACTAATAGCGGAGAACGAACGAAGAGATTATGGTAGGGTACGAAACCACCTCAAAGTTATTATTTCCAATCAATCCATTGGGCTATTCCTCTAAGTGTCACAAACAGCCCTAGAGTTCGTACTAGAATAACACCTTAAGATACAAATCAACCAAAACCCTAATGTCACCTAGATACTCCAATGTCACCTCAAGTATCCGTGGGCATGATTATACGATATGCATCACGCAATCTCAATTCATCTATTCAACCAACAGAATGGACCTCAAAGAGTGCCCCAAAGTTCTACCAGAGAATCACGACGAAAACGTGTGCCAACCCCTATGCATAGGTTCCCAATGTCACGAAACCCGCAAGTTGGTCACCAAAACATACATCAAGTGGCACGTGGTATCCCATTGTCACCACAGATATCCACAGCAAGACATACATCAAGTGTTCTCAAGTCTTCAAAGACTCAATCAGATAAGATTACTTCAAAGGGGAAACTTGATTCATTACAAGAGAGAAGAGGGGGAAGAGACATCATAGGATCCAAATAAAATAGCAAAGCTCGCGATACATCAAGATCGTATCATCTCAAGAACACGAGAGAGAGAGAGAGATCAAACACATAGCTACTGGTACATACCCTCAACCCTGAGGGAGAACTACTCCCTCCTCGTCATGGAGAGCGTCGGGATGATGAAGATGGCCACCGAAGAAGGATTGCCCCCTCCGGCAGGGTGCCGGAACGGGTCTAGATTGGTTTTTGGTGGCTACGGAGGCTTCTGGCGGCGGAACTCCCGATCTATCTTGTGTTCTGGAAGTTTTAGGTCACGTGGGTATATATGGGTGCAGGGAGGACGTCGGAGGAGCCACGGGGGTCCCACGAGACAGGGGGGCGCACCCTAGGGGGGGCGCCCCCCCTCGTGAGCACCTCGTGTCTCCCCTGACGTGGGGTCCAAGTTCATTAGGTGTGTTTCCTTCCAAAAATAACTTCTCCAGTTGATTTCGTTCCATTTCGACTCCGTCTGATATTCCTTTTCTTTGAAACACTGAAATAGGCATAAAACATCAAATCTGGGCTGGGCCTCCGGTTAATAGGTTAGTCCCAAAAATAATATAAAAGTGGATAATAAAGCCCAATATTGCCCAAAACAGTAGATAATATAGCATGGAGCAATAAAAAATTATAGATACGTTGGAGACGTATCAAGCATCCCCAAGCTTAATTCCTGCTCGTCCTCGAGTAGGTAAATGATAAAAAAAGAATTTTTGATGCGGAGTGCTACGTGGTATAATTTCAATGTAATTCTTTCTTAACTGTGGCATGAATATTCAGATCCATAAGATTCAAGACAAAAGTTTAATATTGACATAAAAACAACAATACTTCAAGCATACTAACTAAGCAATCATGTCTTCTCAAAATAACATGGCTAAAGAAAGCTATCCCTACAAAATCATATATTCTGGCTATGCTCCATCTTCACCACACAAATATTTAAATCATGCACAACCCTGATGACAAGCCAAGCAATTGTTTCATACTTTTGATGTTCTCAAACTTTTTCAATCTTCACGCAATACATGAGCGTGAGCCATGGATATAGCACTATAGGTGGAATAGAATGGTGGTTGTGGAGAAGACAAAAAGGGAGAAGATAGTCTCACATCGACTAGGCTTATCAACGGGCTATGGAGATTCCCATCAATAGATATCAATGTGAGTGAGTAGGGATTGACATGCAACGGATGCACTAGAGCTATAAATGTATGAAAGCTCAACAAAAGAAACTAGTGGGTGTGCATCCAACTCGCTTGCTCATGAAGACCTAGGGCATTTTTGAGGAAGCACATCATTGGAATATACAAGCCAAGTTCTATAATGTAAAATTCCCACTAGTATATGAAAGTGACAACATATGAGACTCTCTATATGAAAAATATGGTGCTACTTTGAAGCACAATATATGAGACTTGCTATATCATGGTGCTACTTTGAAGCACAAGTGTGGAAAAAGGATAGTAGCATTGCCCCTTTTTTTGGCCTTTCTTTTTTTTATTTGGCCTTTTTTTGGGACAATGCTCTATTGAATGATGATCATCACACTTCTATTTATTTACAACTCAATGATACAACTTGATACTAGAACAAAGTATGACTCTATATGAATGCCTCCGGCGGTGTACCGGGATATGCAATGAATCAAGAGTGACAAGTATGAAAGAATTGTGAACGGTGGCTTTGCCACAAGTACTATGTCAACTACATGATCATGCTAGCAATATGAGAATGATGAATGTGTCATGATAAACTGGATGGTGGAAAGTTGCATGGCAATATATCTCGGAATGGCTATGGAAATACCATAATAGGTAGGTATGGTGGCTGCTTTGAGGAAGGTATATGGTAGGTGTATGATACCGGCGAAAGTTGCGCGGTATTAGAGAGGCTAGCAAGGGTGAAAGAGTGGGAGTGTGTATAATCCATGGACTCAACATTAGTCATAAAGAACTCACATACTTATTGCAAAAATCTATTAGTTATCGAAACAAAGTACTACGCGCATGCTCCTAGGGGGATAGATTGGTAGGAAAAGACCATCGCTCGTCCCCGACCGCCACTCATAAGGAAGACAATCAATAAATAAATCATGCTCTGACTTCATCACATAATGGTTCACCATACGTGCATGCTACGGGAATCACAAACTTCAACACAAGTATTTCTCAAATTCACAACTACTCAACTAGCATGACTCTAATATTACCATCTTCATATCTCAAAACAATTATCAAGTATCAAACTTCTCATAGTATTCAACACACTCATAAGAGAATTTTATTATTCTTGAATACCTAGCATATTAGGATTTTAAGCACATTACCATGCTATTTAAGACTCTCAAAATAATCAAAGTGAAGCATGAGAGTTCATCTATTTCTTCAGAATAAAACTACCACCATGATCTAAAAGATATAAGTGAAGCACTAGAGCAAATGACAAACTACTCTGAAAGATATAAGTGAAGATCAATGAGTACTCGAATAATTATGCAACTATGTGAAGACTCTCTAACATTTAATAATTTCAGATCTTGGTACTCTATTCAAACAGCAAGCAAAGCAAAATAAAATGACATCTATGAATAGCAAACATCATGTGAAGAAGCAAAAACTTAGGATCAACAGATACTAACCGATAGTTGTTGAAGAAGAAAGGTGGGATGTCAACGGGGGCATCCCCAAGCATAGATGCTTGAGACTTCTTGAAATATTATCTTGGGATGCCTTGGGCATCCCCAAGCTTGAGCTTTTGTGTCTCCTTAATTCCTCTCATATCACGGTCTCCCTAAATCTCAAAAGCTTCATCCAAACAAAACTCAACAAGGACTCGTGAGATAAGTTAGTATAAACCATTGCCAAAACTTTATCATACTCTACTGTAGCAAATCACTAAAATTATTATTCAACATCGCATACTAAATTACTTTGCATATTTAATAGTCCTATCCTCAAATAGAATCATTAAAGAAGCAAACATATGCAAACATAACAGCAATCTGCCTAAACAGGATAGTCTGTAAAGAATGCAGCAACATCCATACTTCCCTAACTCCGAAAATTATGAAATAAAATTCCCACTGTATGAAATATATCAGAGATTAATATGCAAAAGGTTTCAACATTTTATCACATTCTGACTTTTCTAGGGAATTATTGCAACAGCGGTAAACTTTCTGTTTTCAAACAGCAACATGTATACTTGTAACATAGGCATAGTAAAGACTATTAATGCCACTTTTATTGAAATAAAAGATGCAAAACATTGTTCTAAATAAAAACAAGAAAATCCTAACAAAATAAATTGATGCTCCAAGCAAAACACATATCATGTGGTGAATAAAAATATAGCTCCAAGTAAAGTTACCGATGAACGAAGATGAAAGAGGGGATGCCACCCGGGGCATCCCCAAGCTTAGGCTCTTGGCTATCCTTGAATATTACCTTGGGGTGCCTTGGGCATCCCCAAGCTTAGGCTCTTGCCACTCCTTATTCCATAGTCCATCGAATCCTTATCCAAAACTTGAAAATTTCACAACACAAAACTTAACAGAAAACTCGTAAGCTCCGTTAGTATAAGAAATAAATTGATACGTCCATTTTGCATCATGCTTTTATATCGATATTTATTGCATTATGGACTGTTATTTCACTTTATGTCACAATACTTATGGCTATTCTCTCTTATTTTACAAGGTTTACATAAAGAGGGAGAATGCCGGCAGCTGGAATTCTGGTCTGGAAAAGGAGCAAATATTAGAGACCTATTCTGCGCAACTCCAAAAGTTTTGAAACTCCACAGAACGTATTAAAAGAAATAAAGAAAAATCCATGCCAAAGATGAAGGCCAGGGGGCCCACACCCTGCTCACGTGGGTGGGGGGCGACCCCCCTATCTTGTGGGCCCCCTGGTGGCTCTCCGATGCCCATCTTCTCCTATATGAGATCTTTCGATGAGAAAAAAAGAGAGGAATTTTTTGGGACGAGACTCCACCACCACGAGGTGGAACCTTGGCGGAGCCAATCTAGAGCTCCGGCAGAGCTGTTCCGCCGGGGATACTTCCTTCCCGGAGAGGGAAATCATCACCATCGTCATCACCAACGCTCCTTTCATCGGGAGAGGGCAATCTCCATGAATATCTTCACCAGCACCATCTCATCTCCAAACCCTAGTTCATCTCTTGTATCCAATTCTTGTCTCAAAGTCCGGATTGGTGCTAGTAGGTTGCTAGTAGTGTTGATTACTCCTTGTAGTTGATGCTAGTTGGTTTAATTGGTGGAAGATCATATGTTCAGATCCTATATGCATATTATTACCCCTCTGATTATGAACATGAATATGCTTTGTGAGTAATTATGTTCATTCCTGAGGACAAGGGAGAAGTCTTGCTATGAGTAGTCATGTGAATTTGGTATTCGTTTGATATTTTGATAAGATGTATGTTATCTAGCCTCTAGTGGTGTTATGTGAATGTCGACCACATAACACTTCACCATTATTTGGGCCTAGAGGAAGGCATTGGGAAGTAATAAGTAGATGATGGGTTGCTAGAGTGACAGAAGCTTAAACCCTAATTTATGTGTTGCTTCGTAAGGGGCTGATTTGGATCCATATGTTTCATGCTATGGTTAGGTTTACCTTAATAATTTTGTTGAGTTACGGATGCTTGCAATAGAGGTTAATCATAAGTGGGATGCTTGTTCAAGTAAGAACAGCACCCAAGCACCGGTCCACCCACATATCAAATTATCAAAGTATCGAACGCGAATCATATGAACGTGATGAAAACTAGCTTGACGATATTCCCATGTGTCCTCGGGAGCGCTTTTCCTATTATAAGAGTTTGTTCTGGCTTGTCCTTTGCTACAAAAGGATTGGGCCACCTTGCTGCACTTTATTTACTTTTGTTACTTGTTTCTCGTTACAATTTATCATATCATAAAACTATCTGTTACCACTTGTTTCAGTACTTGCAGAGAATACCTTGCTGAAAACCGCTTATCATTTCCTTCCGCTCCTCGTTGGGTTCGACACTCTTACTTATCGAAAGGACTACGATACATCCCCTATACTTGTGGGTCATCAAGACTCTTTTCTGGCGCCGTTGCCGGGGAGTGTAGCGCCTTTGGTAGGTGGAATTTGGTAAGGAAAAATTTATATAGTGTGCTAAAATTTACTGTCACTTGTTACTATGGAAAGTAATTCTCTGAGGGGCTTGTTCGGGGTATCTTCACCCCGTCCAATAGAGCAAAGAGTTGCTCCTCAACCTACTGAACCTATTGAAAATGAAACTCCTTTTGAATTTCCTGCGGCTATGATGGAAAAACTGCTAGCTAACCCTTTTACAGGAGATGGAACAAAGCATCCCGATGAGCACTTAATATACGTGGATGAAGTTTGTGGATTATTAAAGCTTGCATGTATACCCGATGATGTTGCTAAGAAGAAGGTCTTCCCTTTATCTTTGAAGGGAGACGCATTGATATGGTATAGGCTATGTGATGATATGAGATTCTGGGACTATAAAAGATTGAAGTTGGAATTTCATCAAAAGTATTACCCTATGCATCTTGTTCATCGTGATCGCAATTACATATATAATTTCTGGCCTCGCGAAGGAGAAAGCATCGCTCAAGCTTGGGGGAGGCTTAAATCAATGTTATATTCATGCCCCAATCATGAGCTCCCGAGAGAAATAATTATGCAAAGTTTTTATGCTCGGCTTTCTGAAAACAATCGCAACATGCTCGATACTTCTTGTGCTGGCTCTTTTATGATGAAGACTATTGAATTCAGATGGAATTTATTGGATAGAATTAAACGCAACTCTGAAGATTGGGACCTTGACGAAGGTAAGGAGTCAGATATGACACCTAAGTTTGATTGTGTTAAATCTTTCATGGATACCGATATTTTCCATAAGTTTAGCACTAAATATGGACTTGACTCTGAGATAGTAGCTTCTTTCTGTGAATCTGTTGCTACTTATGTTGATCTCCCTAAGGATAAGTGGTTTAAATATCATCCTCCCATAGAAGTAAAAGTAGATGCACCTATTAAAGCTGAAGAAAAGACTGTCACTTATAATGATCCTATTGTTCCTACTTCTTATATTGAGAAACCACCTTTCCCTGTTAGAATAAAGGATCATGCTAAAGCTTCAACTGTTGTTCGTAAAAGCAATATTAGAACTTATACACCTCCTGAACAAGTTAAAGTAGAACCTAATATTGCTATTGTTAAAGATCTCTTGTCTAATAATATTGATGGGAATGTTATTTAGTTCGAAGGTGAAACTGCTAGAATTGCTAAACCTTGTGCTAAAGATAAACATAGACCTGTGGTAGGCGTGCCTGTTATTTCTGTTAAAATAGGAGATCATTGTTATCATGGCTTATGTGATATGGGTGCTAGTGCTAGTGTTATACCTCATGACTTATACAAAGAAATTAAGAATGAAATTGCACCTATTGAGTTAGAAGATATTGATGTCACAATTAAACTTGCCAACAGAGATACTATTTCACCAATTGGAATTGTTAAATATGTTGAAGTCTTGTGTGGGAAAACTAAATATCCTGCTGATTTTCTTGTTCTTACTTCTCCACAAGATAGCTTTTGTCCAATTATATTTGGTAGACCCTTCTTAAATACTGTCAATGCTACCATAGACTGCACTAAGAATATAGTTACTGTTGGCTTGGATGATATGGTTCATGAGTTTAATTTCTCTAAATTTAGTAAACAACATCGTGAGGAAGAATTACCTAGTAAGGATGAAATTATTGGTCTTGCTTCTATTGCCGTACCTCCTAGTGATCCTTTAGAACACTATTTGCTAGACCATGAAAATGATATGTTCATGAATGGAAGAAGGGAAATAGATGAAGTATTCTTTAAACAGGAACCTGTTCTGAAACACAACTTGCCTATTGAAATCTTAGGGGATCCTCCTCCACCCAAGGGTGATCCCGTGTTCGAGCTTAAACCTTTGCCTGATAATCTTAAACATGCTTATCTTGATGAAAAGAAGATATATCCTGTTATTATTAGTGCTAACCTTTCAAAGCATGAAGAAGAAAGATTATTGAAAACTCTGAAGAAGCATCGTGCTGCTATTGGATATACTCTTGATGATCTTAAGGGCATTAGTCCCAGTCTATGCCAACATAAAATAAATTTGGAAGCAGATGCCAAACCAGTTCGTGATCCTCAACGACGTCTGAATCCTAAAATGAAAGAAGTGGTAAGAAAAGAAATACTAAAGCTTCTAGAGGCAGGTATAATCTACCCCGTTGTTGATAGTGAGTGGGTAAGTCCTGTCCATTGTGTCCATAAGAAGGGAGGTATTACTATTGTTCCTAATGATAAAGATGAATTGATTCCACAAAGAATTATCACAGGTTATAGGATGGTAATTGATTTCCGCAAATTAAATAAAGCTACTAAGAAAGATCATTACCCCTTACCTTTTATTGATCAAATGCTAGAAAGATTATGCAAACACACACACTATTGCTTTCTAGATGGTTATTCTGGTTTCTCTCAAATACCTGTGTCGGCTAAAGATCAATCAACGACTACTTTTACATGACCTTTTGGTACTTTTGCTTATAGACGTATGCCTTTTGGTTTATGTAATGCACCTGCTACCTTTCAAAGATGCATGATGGCTATATTCTCTGACTTTTGTGAAAAGATTTGTGAGGTTTTCATGGACGACTTTTCCGTCTATGGTTCCTCTTTTGACGATTGCTTGAGCAATCTTGATCGAGTTTTGCAGAGATGTGAAGAAACTAATCTTGTCTTGAATTGGGAAAAGTGCCACTTTATGGTTAATGAAGGTATTGTTTTGGGGCACAAAGTTTCTGAAAGAGGTATTGAAGTTGATAAAGCCAAGGTTGATGCTATTGAAAAGATGCTATGTCCCAAGGACATCAAAGGTATAAGAAGTTTCCTTGGTCATGCCGGGTTTTATAGGAGGTTCATTAAGGACTTCTCAAAAATTTCTCAGCCTCTGACTAATTTATTGCAAAAAGATATACCATTTGTCTTTGATGATGATTGTGTAGAAGCATTTGAAATACTTAAGAAAGCATTAGTCTCTGCACCTATTGTTCGGCCACCTGATTGGAATTTACCCTTTGAAATTATGTGTGATGCTAGTGATTATGTTGTAGGTGCTATTCTAGGGCAAAGAGTCGATAAGAAATTAAATGTTATTCATTATGCTAGTAAGACTCTAGACAATGCTCAAAGAAATTATGCTACTACTAAAAAAGAACTTTTAGCAGTTGTATTTGCTTGTGATAAGTTCAGATCTTATATTGTTGATTCTAAATTAACTATTCAAACAGATCATGCTGCTATTAAATATCTTATGGAAAAGAAAGATGCTAAACCTATACTTATTAGATGGGTTCTCTTGCTACAAGAATTTGATTTGCATATTATTGATAGAAAGGGAGCTGAGAACCCCGTTGCAGACAACTTGTCTAGGTTAGAAAATATTCTTGATGACCCACTACCTATTAATGATGACTTTCCTGATGAGCAATTAAATGTTATAAGTACTTCTCGTAGTACTCCTTGGTATGCTAATTATGCTAATTATATTGTTGCTAAGTTTATACCACCTAGCTTCACATACCAACAAAAGAAAAAGTTCTTCTATTATTTGAGACATTACTTTTGGGATGACCCACATCTTTATAAAGAAGGAGTAGATGGTGTTATTAGGCATTGTGTACCTGCGCATGAACAAGAACATATCTTACGCAAGTGTCATTCCGAGTCTTATGGAGGACACCATGCTGGAGATAGAACTGCACATAAGGTATTGCAATCTGGTTTCTATTGGCCTACTCTCTTCAAGGATGCCTGTAAGTTTGTCTTGTCTTGTGATGAATGTCAAAGAATTGGTAATATTAGTAGACGTCAAGAAATGCCTATGAATTATTCACTTGTTATTGAACCGTTTGATGTTTGGGGCTTTGATTATATGGGACCTTTTCCTACCTCTAATGGATACACACATATTTTAGTTGCTGTTGATTACGTTACTAAGTGGGTAGAAGCTATTCCAACTAGTAGTGCTGATCATAACACTTCTATTAAAATGCTTAAAGAAGTTATTTTCCCGAGGTTTGGAGTCCCTAGATATTTAATGACTGATGGTGGTTCACACTTTATTCATGGTGCTTTTCGTAAAATGCTTGCTAAATATGATGTTAATCATAGAATTGCATCCCCTTATCACCCACAATCTAGTGGTCAAGTAGAGTTGAGCAATAGAGAGCTCAAATTAATTTTGCAAAAGACTGTTAATAGGTCTAGAAAGAATTGGTCTAAGAAACTTGATGATGCATTATGGGCTTATAGAACTACATACAAAAATCCTATGGGTATGTCCCCGTATAAAATGGTCTATGGAAAAGCATGTTACTTACCTCTCGAACTAGAACATAAGGCATACTGGGCTATTAAAGAACTCAACTATGATTTTAAACTTGCCGGTGAGAAGAGGTTATTTGATATTAGCTCACTTGATGAATGGAGAACCCAAGCTTATGAAAATGCCAAGTTGTTTAAAGAAAAAGTTAAAAGATGGCATGACCAAAGGATACAAAAGCATGAGTTTAATGTAGGTGATTATGTATTGCTATACAACTCTCGTTTAAGATTTTTTGCAGGAAAACTTCTCTCTAAATGGGAAGGCCCCTACGTCATCAAAGAGGTCTATCGTTCCGGTGCCATAAAAATTAACAACTTCGAGGGCACAAATCCAAAGGTGGTAAACGGTCAAAGAATTAAACATTATATCTCAGGTAATCCCATAAATGTTGAAACCAATATTATTGAAACCATAACCCCGGAGGAATACATAAGGGACACTTTCCGGAACGTTTCAGACTCCGAAAAGGAATAGGTATGTGGTACGGTAAGTAAATCGACTCCAAAACAATTTTTAAGGCAATATTTCTCCGTTTTGGAATATTTAGAAAAATAGAAAAATAAGTAGCAATCCGGGAAGGACACGAGGGCCCCACAAGGGTGGTGGGCACGCCCTACCCCCCTGGGCGCGCCCCCTACCTCGTGAGCGCCTCGTGTGCTTTCCGGACTCTATTTTCTTCCATGTTACGTATTTTGGTCGATAAAAATTCATTATATATTCTCCCGAAGTTTTTGAATCCCGTATCATGCAAAAACCTCCTGTCTTTGTTTCGAGCTGTCCTGTTGCAGATTAAATCTACATGTCTTCCCAGGATTCGGAAGGAGAAAGCTATGTGGATGATTACTTAGCAAATCCAAAGGTCTATGGAGATGTGGAACATAATGGATGGACCACGGAGGAAGAAGAGGACTATGAGCCCAAGGGGAAGGAGGAGACGAGCTCAGATGAAGATGAAGCACCATTACCTCAACCTGGAGACATGCACGTGGAGTTCAAAAATTCAAGCCTCCCTGATAGGGCAAAGAAACCCAAGTTCGAGTTTATCCCTTTTCGTCTCTTGCAGGAAAATAAGCAGGACCTATGCAAAAAGATACTAAACCTGGAGTGGGAAGTTGATGGTCTGAGGGATCAAAATGCCATCCTCAAGCGCAAATTAAGGGAGAAGACTAAGCCATCAACTAAGCCAACAACACCTCCACCGTCTCCTCCAACAAAGAAGAATTGAGTATCTGGGTATGGGCACTCTCCTTGGCAATTGCCAAGCTTGGGGGAGGTGCCCCGGTATCGTATCACCATCACAACTCCTATCTTTACCGTTTTCTTAGTTCGATCCTATTAGTAGTATCTTGATCTAGTAGAATAAAGTTTATGGCATGATCTAGTTTTGAGTTTTTCTTTATGATCCCTCTATGTAATCGAGTCCGTGAGTTATATATAATAAAGATTAGTGTTGAGTCAAGGGCTTGATTATTTTGCCATGATCTTGGGTGAATAAAAGAAAGAAGAAAAGAATAAAAGAAACAAAAAGTTCATATTGATCTTATTGAGAGTAATGACTTCACATAGAAGAGTATGATGATTAAAAGTTGTTGGGAGTTGGCAGACATAGCTTTGGTCATTGTTGCAATTAATAGGAAGTAATAAGGAAAGAGAGGTTTCACATATAGATACATTATCATTGACATCTTTTATGATTGGGAGCACTCATTAAAATATGACATGCTAAAGAGTTGATGTTGGACAAGGAAGACAACGTAATGAGTTATGTCTTTCTTATATTTGAGATAAAGTATGTTGTCATGGTTCCTCTAACTTGTTGAGCTTGCATATCCCCCTCATGCTAGCCAAATTCTCAGCACCAAGTAGAAATACTACTTGTGCTTCCAAATATCCCTAAACCAGTTTTGCCATGTGAGTCCACCATATCTACCTATGGATTGAGTAAGATCCTTCAAGTAAGTTGTCATAGGTGCAAAGCAATAAAAATTGCTCTAAATATGTATGATTGATTGGTGTGGGAGAAATAAGCTTTATACGATCTTGTGATGTGGAAGTAATAAAAGCGACGGACTGCATAATAAAGGTTCATATCACAAGTGGCAATATAAAGTGACGTTCTTTCGCATTGAGATTTTATACATCAAACCATAAAAGCGCATGGCAACCTCTGCTTCCCTCTGCGAAGGGCCTATCCTTTATTATTATCTTCTACCTTATGCAAGAGTCATGGTGATCTTCACCTTTTCTTTTTTATTTTATCCTTTGGGAAGCTCAGCATGTTGGAAAGAACCTAATATATATATCTAATTGGATGTAGGGGAGCATGAACCATTATTGTTGACATTACCCTTGAGGTAAAAGGTTGTGGGGCAAAACTATAAGCCCCTATCTTTCTCTGTGTCTGATTAAAACTCTGTAACCACAAGTATCGCGTGAGTGTTAGTAATTATGGAGGACTAAATGATAGTTGAGTATGTGGACTTGCTTTTCAGCTCTGACATAGACTCTTTCCGATGTTATGATAAATTGCAATTGCTTCAATGACTGAGATTATAGTTTGTCGGAGTCCAATAAGGTTTATGATTTATACTTTTGCATTGTGAATAGATCATCACTTGAACATAAGTAATCATATGACAAAACCTATATATGTTGCTGTTATAAGAATAATCATGATGCCTTCATGTCCGTATTTTATTTTTATCGACGCCTCTACCTCTAAACATGAGGACATATTTATTGCTATCGGCTTTTCGCTTGAGGACAAGCGAGGTCTAAGCTTGGGGGAGTTGATACGTCCATTTTGCATCATGCTTTTATATCGATATTTATTGCATTATGGACTATTATTTCACTTTATGTCACAATACTTTTGGCTATTCTCTCTTATTTTACAAGGTTTACATAAAGAGGGAGAATGCCGGCAGCTGGAATTCTGGTCTGGAAAAGGAGCAAATATTAGAGACCTATTCTGCGCAACTCCAAAAGTCCTGAAACTCCACAGAACGTCTTAAAAGAAATAAAGAAAAATCCACGCCAAATATGAAGGCCAGGGGCCCCACACCCTGCTCACGAGGGTGGGGGGTGCCCCCCTAGGGCGCGCCCCCTATCTCGTGGGCCCCCTGGTGGCTCTCCGATGCCCATCTTCTCCTATATGAGATCTTTCGATGAGAAAAAAAGAGAGATGAAATTTTCGGGATGAGAATCCACCGCCACGAGGCGGAACCTTGGCGGACCCAATCTAGAGCTTCGGCAGAGCTGTTCTGCCGGGGATACTTCCTTCCGGGAGGGGGAAATCATCACCATCGTCATCACCAACGCTCCTCTCATCGGGAGAGGGCAATCTCCATCAACATCTTCACCAGCACCATCTCATCTCCAAACCCTAGTTCATCTCTTGTATCCAATTCTTGTCTCAAAGTCTGGGATTGGTGCTAGTAGGTTGCTAGTAGTGTTGATTACTCCTTGTAGTTGATGCTAGTTGGTTTAATTGGTGGAAGATCATATGTTCAGATCCTATATGCATATTATTACCCCTCTGATTACGAACATGAATATGCTTTGTGAGTAATTACGTTCGTTCCTGTGGACAAGGGAGAAGTCTTGCTATGAGTAGTCATGTGAATTTGGTATTCGTTTGATATTTTGATAAGATGTATGTTGTCTAGCCTCTAGTGGTGTTATGTGAACGTCGACTACATAACACTTCACCATTATTTGGGCCTAGAGGAAGGCATTGGGAAGTAATAAGTAGATGATGGGTTGCTAGAGTGACAGAAGCTTAAACCCTAGTTTATGCGCTGCTTCGTAAGGGGCTGATTTGGATCCATATGTTTCATGCTATGGTTAGGTTTACCTTAATACTTTTGTTGTAGTTGCGGATGCTTGCAATAGAGGTTAATCATAAGTGGGATGCTTGTTCAAGTAAGAACAACACCCAAGCACCGGTCCACCCACATATCAAATTATCAAAGTATCCAACGCGAATCATATGAACGTCATGAAAACTAGCTTGACGGTATTCCCATGTGTCCTCGGGAGCGCTTTTCCTATTATAAGAGTTTGTTCTGGTTTATCCTTTGCTACAAAAGGATTGGGCCACCTTGCTGCACTTTATTTACTTTTGTTACTTGTTGCTCGTTACAATTTATCATATCACAAAACTATCTGTTACCACTTGTTTTAGTAATTGCAGAGAATACCTTGCTGAAAACCGCTTATCATTTCCTTCTGCTCCTCGTTGGGTTCGACACTCTTACTTATCGAAAGGACTACGATAGATCCCCTATATTTGTGGGTCATCATAAATCACCACTTCAAGGTACTGTAATGAACTCATTCTTTATTTATATTGGTGTTAAACCTACTGTATTCCAACTTCTCTATGGTTTATAAACTATTTTACTAGCCATAGATTCATCAAAATAAGCAAACAACACACGAAAAGCAGAATCTGTCAAAAACAGAACAGTTTGTAGTAATCTGGATCAAACGTATACTTCTGGAACTCATAAAATTCTCAAATAAATTGCTGGACCTGAGGAATTTATCTATTAAGCATCTGCAAAAAGAATTAACTAAATAGCACTCTCCAAATAAAAATGGCAGCAATTCTCGTGAGCGCTAAAGTTTCTGTTTTTTACAGCATGATCAACAAGACTTTCCCCAAGTCTTCCCAAAGGTTCTACTTGGCACAAACACTAATTAAAAGCATATAACCACATCTAAACAGAGGCTACATGAATTATTTATTTCTAAACAGGAGCAAAAAGTAAGGAACAAAAAATAAAATTGGGTTGCCTCCCAACAAGCGCTATCGTTTAATGCCCCTAGCTAGGCATGATGATTTCAATGATGCTCACATAAAGGATAAGAATTGTAACATAAAGAGAGCATCATGAAGAATATGACTAGCACATTTAAATCTAACATACTTCCTATGCATAGGGATTTTGTGAGCAAACAACTTATGGGAACAAGAATCAACAAGCATAGGAAGGTAAAACAAGCATAACTTCAAAACTTTAAGCACATAGAGAGGAAACTTGATATTATTGCAACTCCTACAAGCATATATTCCTCCATCATAATAATTTTCAGTAGCATCATGAATGAATTCAACAATATAACCAGCACCTAAAGCATTCTTTTCATGATCTACTAGCATAGAAATTTTACTACTCTCCATATAAGCAAAATTCTTCTCATGAACAATAGTGGGAGCAAACTCAACAAAATAACTATCATGTGATTGAAAATTAAGATCAAGATGACAAGTTTCATTATTATTATTATTATTATTATTTAAAGCATAAGTGTCATCATAATAATCATCATAGATAGGAGACATGCTTTCATCATAATAAATTTGCTCATCAAAACTTGGGGGACAAAAAATATCATCTTCATCAAACATAGCTTCCCCAAGCTTGTGGCTTTGCATATCATTAGCATCATGGATATTCAAGGAATTCATACTAACAACATTGCAATCATGCTCATCATTCAAATATTTAGTGCCAAACATTTTATAGATTTCTTCTTCTAGCACTTGAGCAGAATTATCCTTTCCATCATACTCACGAAAGATATTAAAAAGGTGAAGCGTATGAGACAAACTCAATTCCATTTTTTATAGTTTTCTTTTATAAACTAAACTAGTGATAAAACAAGAAACTAAAAGACTCGATTGCAAGATCTAAAGATATACCTTCAAGCGCTAACCTCCCCGGCAACGGCGCCAGAAAAGAGCTTGATGTCTACTACACAACCTTCTTCTTGTAGACGTTGTTGGGCCTGCAAGTGCACAGGTTTGTAGGACAGTAGCAAATTTCCCTCAAATGGATGACCTAAGGTTTATCAATCCGTAGGAGGCATAGGATGAAGATGGTCTTTATCAAGCAACCCTGCAACCAAATAACAAAGAGTCTCTTGTGTCCCCAACACACCCAACACAATGGTAAATTGTATAGGTGCACTAGTTCGGCGAAGAGATGGTGATACAAGTGCAATATGGATAGTAGATAAAAGTATTTGTAATCTGAAATTATAAAAACAGCAAGGTAACAAGTGATAAACGTGAGCGTAAACGGTATTGCAATGATGGTAAACAAGGCCAAGGGTTCATACTTTCGCTAGTGTAAGTTCCCTCAACAATACTAACATAATTGGATCATAAAACTATCCCTCGACATGCAACAAAGAGTCACTCCAAAGTCACTAATAGCGGAGAACGAACGAAGAGATTATGGTAGGGTACGAAACCACCTCAAAGTTATTCTTTCCAATCAATCCGTTGGGCTATTCCTATAAGTGTCACAAACAGCCCTAGAGTTCGTATTAGAATAACACCTTAAGATACAAATCAACCAAAACACTAATGTCACCTAGATACTCCAATGTCACCTCAAGTATCCGTGGGCATGATTATACAATATGCATCACACAATCTAAATTCATCTATTCAACCAACACAAAGGACCTCAAAGAGTGTCCCAAAGTTCTGCCGGAGAATCACGACGAAAACGTGTGCCAACCCCTATGCATAGGTTCCCAATGTCATGAAACCCGCAAGTTGGTCACCAAAACATACATCAAGTGGCACGTGGTATCCCATTGTCACCACAGATATCCACGGCAAGACATACATCAAGTGTTCTCAAGTCTTCAAAGACTCAATCCGATAAGATTACTTCAAAGGGGGAACTCGATTCATTACAAGAGAGAAGAGGGGGGGGGGGGAAGAAACATCATAGGATCCAAATATAATAGCAAAATTCGTGATACATAAAGATAGTATCATCTCAAGAACACGAGAGAGAGAGAGAGATCAAACACATAGCTACTGGTACATACCCTCAGCCCCGAGGGAGAACTACTCCCTCCTCGTCATGGAGAGCGCCGGGATGATGAAGATGGCCACCGGAGAAGGAGTGCCCCCTCCGGCAGGGTGCCGGAACGGGTCTAGATTGGTTTTTGGTAGCTACGGAGGCTTCTGGCGGCGGAACTCCTGATCTATCTTGTGTTCTGGAAGTTTTAGGTCACGTGGGTATATATGGGTGCAGGGAGGACGTCGGAGGAGCCACGGGGTCACACGAGACAGGGGGCACGCCCTAGGGGGGGGCGCCCCCACCCTCATGAGCACCTCGTGTCTCCCCTGACGTGGGGTCCAAGTTCATCAGGTGTGTTTTCTTCCAAAAATAACTTCTCCAGTTGATTTGGTTCCGTTTCGACTCTGTCTAATATTCCTTTTCTTCGAAACACTGAAATAGGCATAAAACAGCAAATCTGGCCTGGGCCTCCGGTTAATAGGCTAGTCCCAAAAATAATATAAAAGTGGATAATAAAGCCCAATATTTCCCAAAACAGTAGATAATATAGCATGGAGCAATCAAAAATTATAGATACGTTGGAGACGTATCAGGCCCTAAGCAACCCGGCAACGACATTGATGTTTACCTAAGGCCATTAGTTGAACAACTCTTGCAGCTGTGGAATGGAAAAGGTGTACGTGCGTGGGATGAGCACAAACAGGAAGAATTTGACCTACATGTGCTGCTGTTCGTGACCACCAATGATTGGCCTGCTCTCAGTAACCTTTCAGGACATACAAACATGGGATACCGTGCATGCACGCACTGTTTGGATGATACCGACAGTATATATTTGGATAATTGTAGGAAGAATGTGTACCTGGGACATCGTCGATTTCTTCCAAGCAGGCATCCCGTAAGAAAGAAAGGCAAGCATTTCAAAGGTGAGGCAGATCACCAGACGAAGCCTCACCACCATACTGGTGATGATGTACATGATATGGTGAGTGATTTGAAGGTAATCTTTGGAAAGGGTCCTGGCGGACAATCTGTTCCGAATGATGCTGACGGACGCACAACCATGTGGAAGAAAAAATCTATATTTTGGGACCTTCCCTATTGGAAAGACTTAGAGGTCCGCTCTGCAATCGACGTGATGCACGTGATGAAGAATCTTTGTGTGACCCTGCTTGGCTTCTTGGGCGTGTATGGGAAGACAAAATATACACCAGAGGCATGGGAGGACCAGCAACATATGCACGGAAAAGACGGCATACATCAGGGTCATGCCAGCTACGCTCTTACCAAAGAAGAGAAGGAAATCTTCTTTGAATGCCTGCTCAGTATGAAGGTATCGTCTGGCTTCTCGTCAAATATAAAGGGAATAAATATGGCAGAGAAAAATTTCCAGAACCTAAAGTCTCATGACTGCCACGTGATTATGACGCAATTGCTTCCGGTTGCATTGAGGGGGCTTCTACCAAAAAATGTTCGATTAGCCATTGTGAAGCTACGTGCATTCCTCGATGCAATCTCTCAGAAGGTAATCAATTCAGAAATCATACCAAGGTTAGAGAATGATTTGGTGCAATGTCTTGTCAGTTTTGAGTTGGTGTTCCCACCATCCTTCTTCAACATCATGACACACGTCCTAGTTCACCTATGTGAAGAGATTAACGTTCTGGGTCCTGTATTTCTACACAATATGTTCCCCTTTGAGAGGTTCATGGGAGTCTTAAAGAAATATGTTCGTAACCGTGCTAGGCCAGAAGGAAGCATCTCCAAGGGCCATGAAAATGAGGAGGTCACTGAGTTTTGTATTGACTTTATTCCTGACCTTAAGCCGATTGGTGTTCCTGAATCGCGGCATAAGGGCAGACTAGGTGGAAATGCATGCTAGGACCGAAGCAAATAATATGTATGGACGGGCATTCTCTCACTCAAGCACACTACACAGTTCTGCAAAATTCTGCCTTGGTGGCTCCATATATGGAGGAACACAAGAATTTTCTATGCTCCAAACAGCCGGAGCAGTCTGACGATTGGATTACACGTGAACAAACAGGGACTTTTGCCGGTTGGTTGTAGACACGTGCCATGCATGACACCACTGTTGAAGATGACCTGTACTTGCTGTCCCAGTTACCATCTTCAAATATAATGACTTTCAAAGGGTACGATATAAATGGGAATACATTTTACACGATCGCCCAAGATAATAAGGGCACCAACCAAAATAGTGGTGTCCGCTTTGATGCAGCAACCAAGAGGGGAAAGGACACATATTACGGTTACATAGAGGACATATGGGAACTTGACTATGGACGTGGTTTGAAGGTCCCTTTGTTTCGGTGCAAATGGGTCAATATGACACGAGGCGGGGTAATGGAAGACCCGCAGTATGGAATGACAACAGTGGATCTCAACAATCTTGCGTACGTAGACGAACCATTCGTCCTAGCCAATGATGTGGCGCATGTTTTCTATGTGAAGGACATGTCTACCAAGCCGAGAAAATGAAAAGATAAGGAAGCGAATACATCATACTATGAGCCAAAGCGCCACACAGTTCTTTTAGGGAAAAGAAACATCGTGGGAGTGGATGACAAGACAGACATGTCAGAAGATTATGAAAAGTTTGATGAAATTGCTCCATTCAGAGTGAATATTGACCCGAGCATCTAGTTAAATGATGAAGAATGTCCATGGTTACAGTGCAAAGGGACACACGCGAAGAAAATGTTTCACACCCAAAGATCCCACTCTGGGATGTGATCGGCTTCACTGTCATCATTTTCTTCTCTAGTGAATTTCCGGACTTGTATATCTGGAAAGTCCCACTTTGGAGAAACCGTAGGGAATCTTTATATTAGTTAGGGTGCTTATGTGTTTTGGCATTTGAAATGTGTATTTTTGTGCTTCGGACAAATGTGTACCTTTCTGACTTCATTTGCTATTTTTCAGCTCATTTACTGATATTTTTTAGAGCTAAATGACCCTGAAATTGAAAAGCAGTACAAATGAACTCTGAAAAGGTTGAAAGTTGGCACGGTATCATCACTTCACCCACATAGCATGTGCAAAACAGTTGAGAGGGTTATGGCGAAAGCTGGATGCACTTCGTGTACAAAATGGACAATCCCTTTCGAAGTATCAAGTTTCGGATGAGAACTCATCTGGCAATTCATTTTTTAACTTATTAGAACTCCATACTTTTTGTTTGTTCAGTATGCACCATTCAAAGCCACGTCATCAACTTTCAACCCTTCCTGACATCATTTGCTATTTTTCATGCATTTACTGTTTTTTGAGCTAAATGACCCTGAAATTGAAAAGCAGTACAAATGAAGTCTGAAAAGGTTGAAAGTTGACATGGTATCATCATTTCACCCACATAGCATGTGCAAAAAAGTTGAGAGGGTTACGAAAAAAACTAGATGCACTTCGTGTACAAAATGGACAATCTCTTTCGAAGTATCAGAGTTTCAGACTAAAACTCATCTGTTACAAAGGCATTTCATTTTTTAAATAACCTAAGCATTACCAAATTGAATACAATGATAAAACACACTAATATTAAACATAATATAAAAGAATCACTGAAAAAACTACTTTTAAAGTTAAGTTATTCACAAACTAGTGATTCACACAAATTTCAAATAATTCAAATTTAAACAATTAAAATTTAAAAACTACTGGCACTAACAGAAAGTTTGTAATTTTTTGTACCTAAAGCAAAAATATTCACAAAGAAACTCTAAATACAGCAAAAAACACCTAAAAAATAAATAAAGCAAAAAAGAAAAAACTAAATATAAAAAGCCCGCCTACTGGGCCACAACGACATGCATACGACTAGAAACCCAACGTGTAGTTGGGCTAGGATGCAGACCTGCAAGGCCCAGTTGGCCCACAGGGCAGCGCTGCAGAGTTAGGCCCAGAAGCCTGCTTTAGAGAGGCGCCCCTCGGCTAGCGAGGTGGGACTAAACTTGCCCACACCACACCTGCACCAGCGCACCCCCTTTAGTACCGGTTGGTGGCTACATAGCTCCCACTATGTCATCTACATATAATATCAGAAATGCTACATAGCTCCCACTCACTTTCTTGTAAATAAAGGCTTCTCCAAAAGTCTGTATAAAACCATATGCTTTGATCACACTATCAAAGCGTATATTCCAACTCCGAGAGGCTTGCACCAGTCCATAAATGGAGCACTGGAGCTTGCATACTTTGTTAGCATCTTTTGGATCGACAAAACCTTCTTGTTGCATCATATACAACTCTTCTTTAAGATATCCATTAAGGAATGCAGTTTTGACATCCATTTGCCAAATTTCATAATCATAAAATGCGGCAATTGCTAACATGATTCGGATGGACTTAAGCATTACTACGGGTGAGAAGGTCTCATCGTAGTCAACTCCTTGAACTTGTCGAAAACCTTTAGCAACAAGTCGAGCTTTGTAGACAGTGACATTACTGTCAGCGTCAGTCTTCTTCTTGAAGATCCATTTATTCTCTATGGCCTTCCGATCATTGGGCAAGTCAACCAAAGTCCACACTTTGTTCTCATACATGGATCCCATCTCAGATTTCATGGCCTCAAGCCATTTTGCGGAATCTGGGCTCATCATCGCTTCCTCATAGTTCGTAGGTTCGCTATGGTCAAGTAACATGACTTGCAGAACAGGATTACTATACCACTCTGGTGCGGATCTTACTCTGGTTGACCTACCAGGTTCTGTAGTAACTTGATCAGAAGTTTCATGATAATCATCATTAGTTTCCTCACTTACTAGTGTAGGAATCACAGGAACTAATTTCAGTGATGAACTACTTTCCAATAAGGGAGCAGGTACAATTACCTCACCAAGTTCTACTTTCCTCACACTCACTTCTTTCGAGAGAAACTCCTTCTCTAGAAAGGATCCATTCTTAGCAACGAATATCTTGCCTTCGGATCTGTGATAGAAGGTGTACCCAACAGTCTCCTTCGGGTATCCTATGAAGACACATTTCTCCGATTTGGGTTCGAGCTTATTAGGTTGAAGATTTTTCACATAAGCATCGCAGTCCCAAACTCTAAGAAACGACAACCTGGGTTTCTTGCCAAACCACAGTTCATAAGGTGTCGTCTCAACAGATTTAGATGGTGCCCTATTTAATGTGAATGCAGCCATCTTTAAAGCATAACCCCAAAATGATAGCGGTAAATCAGCGAGAGACATCATAGATCGCACCATATCTAGTAAAGTACGATTACAACATTCGGACACACCATTACGCTGTGGTGTTCTGGGTGGCGTGAGTTGCGAAACTATTCCGCATTGTTTCAAATGAAGACCAAACTCATAACTCAAATATTCACCTCCACGATCAGATTGTAGAAACTTTATTTTCTTGTCACGATGATTTTCCACTTCACTCTGAAATTCTTTGAACATTTCAAATGTTTCAGACTTATGTTTCATTAAGTAGATATACCCATATCTGCTCAAATCATCTGTGAAGGTGCGAAAATAACGATATCCTCCACGAGCCTCAATGTTCATTGGACCACATACATCAGTATGTATGATTTCCAATAACTCTGTTGCTCGCTAAATTGTTCCGGAGAACAGAGTTTTAGTCATCTTGCCCATGAGGCATGGTTCGCAAGTACCAAGTGATTCATAATCAAGTGATTCCAGGAGTCCATCAGAATGGAGTTTCTTCATGCACTTTACACCAATATGACCCAAACGGCAGTGCCACAAATAAGTTGCACTATCATTATCAACTCTGCATCTTTTGGCTTCAATACTATGAACATGTGTATCACTACTATCAAGATTTAGTAAAAATAGACCACTCATCAAGGGTGCATGGCCATAAAAGATATTACTCATATAAATAGAACAATCATCATTCTCTGATTTAAATGAATAACCGTCTTGCATCAAACAAGATCCAGATATAATGTCCATGCTCAACGCTGGCACCAAATAACAATTATTTAGGTCTAAAACTAATCCCGAAGGTAGATGTAGAGGTACGTGCCGACGGCGATCACATCGACTTTGGAACCATTTTCCACGTGCATCTTCACCTCGTCCTTAGCCAATATTCACTTAATCCGTAGCCCCTCTTTCGAGTTGCAAATGTTAGCAACTGAACCAGTATCAAATATCCAGGCACTACTGCGAGCATTAGTAAGGTACGCATCAATAACATGTATATCAAATATACCTTTCACTTTGCCATCCTTCTTCTCCACCAAATACTTGGGGCAGTTCCACTTCCAGTGACCAGTTGATACGTCCATTTTGCATCATGCTTTTATATCAACATTTATTGCATTATGGGATGTTATTACACATTATGTCACAATACTTATGCCTTTTCTCTCTTATTTTACAAGGTTTACATGAAGAGGGGGAATGCTGGCAGCTGGAATTCTGGGCTGGAAAAGGAGCAAATATTAGAGACCTATTCTGCACATCTCCAAAAGTCCTGAAACTCCACGAGAATTATTTTTAGAATATATAAAAAATACTGGGCGAAAGAAGTACCAGAGGGGGGCCACCCACCGTCCATGAGAGTGGGGGGCACGCCCTCCACCCTCGTGGCCCCCCTGGTGGCCCTCTGCTGCCCATATTTGGCTATATGGAGTCTTTCGTCGAGGAAAAAATCATAAGCAAGCTCACGGGACGAAACTCCGCCGCCATGAGGCGGAACCTCGGCGGAACCAATCTAGGGCTCCGACGAAGCTGTTCTCCCGGGGAAACTTCCCTCCGGGAGGGGGAAATCATCACCATCGTCATCACCAACGATCCTCTCATCAGGAGGGGGTCAATCTCCATCAACATCTTCACTAGCACCATCTCATCTCAAACCCTAGTTCATCTCTTGTATCCAATCTTTGTCCCAAAGCCTCAGATTGGTACCTGTGGGTTGCTAGTAGTGTTGATTACTCCTTGTAGTTGATGCTAGTTGGTTTACTTGGTGGAAGATCATATGTTTAGATCCATTATGCATATTAATACCCCTCTGATTATGAACATGAATATGATTTGTGAGTAGTTATGTTTGTTCCTGAGGACATGGGAGAAGTCTTGCTATAAGTAGTCATGTGAATTTGGTATTCGTTCGATATTTTGATGAGATGTATGTTGTCTTTCCTCTAGTGGTGTCATGTGAACGTCGAGTACATGACACTTCACCATTATTTGGGCCTAGAGGAATGCATTGGGAAGTAATATGTAGATGATGGGTTGCTAGAGTGACATAAGCTTAAACCCTAGTTTATGCGTTGCTTCGTAAGGGGTTGATTTGGATCCATATGTTTCATGCTATGGTTAGGTTTACCTTAATACTTCTGTTGTAGTTGCGGATGCTCGCAATAGGGGTTAATCATAAATGGGATGCTTGTCCAAGGAAGGACAGTACCCAAGCACCGGTCCACCCACATATCAAATTATCAAAGTACCGAACGCGAATCATATGAGCGTGATGAAAACTAGCTTGACGATAATTCCCATGTGTCCTCGGGAGCGCTTTCCTTTATATAAGATTTTGTCTAGGCTTATCCTTTGCTACAAAAAGGATTGGGCCATATTGCTGCACCTTATTTACTTTTATTACTTATTACCCATTACAAATTACCTTATCACAAAACTATCTGTTACCGACAATTTCAGTGCTTGTAGAGAATACCTTGCTGAAAACTGCTCATCATTTCCTTCTGCTCCTCGTTGGGTTCGACACTTGTGGGTCATCAAGAATCTTTTCTGGCACCGTTGCCAGGGAGTGAAGCACCTTTGGTAGGTGGAATTTGGTAAGGAAAAATTTATATAGTGGGCTGAAATTTACTGTCACTTGTTACTATGGAACATAATCCTTTGAGGGGCTTGTTCGGGGTATCTTCACCCCGACCAGTAGAGAAAAGAGTTTCTCCTCAACCTACTGAACCTAGTGAAAATGTTTACTTTGAAATTCCTTCGGGTATGATAGAGAAACTGCTAGCTAATCCTTTCACATGTGATGGAACATTACATCCTGATTTGCACCTAATCTATGTGGATGAAGTTTGTGGATTATTTAAGCTTGCAAGTATGCCCGAGGATGTTATCAAGAAGAAGCTCTTCCCTTTATATTTGAAGGGAGAGGCATTAACATGGTTTAGGCTATGTGATGATATGGGATCATGGAACTATAACCGATTGAAATTGGAATTTCATCAGAAGTTTTATCCTATGCATATTGTTCATTGTGATCGTAATTATATATATAATTTTTGGCCTCACAAAGGAGAAAGCATCGCTCAAGCTTGGGGGAGGCTTAAGTCAATGTTATATTCATGCCCCAGTCATGAGCTCTCAAAAGAAATGATTATTCAAAAAATTTATGCTTGGCTTTCTCTCAGTAATCGCTGCATGCTCGATACTTCTTGTACTGGATGTTTTATGATGAAGATTATTGAATTCAAATGGGATTTATTGGAAATAATTAAACACAACTCTAAAGATTGGGACCTCGACGAAGGTAAGGAGTCAGGTATAACACCTAAGAGCATCTCCAGCCGTTCGCCCCCCCAAGGGCACGAAAAAATGTCGCTTGGGGGCGAGCCGGCGTTTTTTTCGGCATGGGGGCGAGCATGTTCCCAGCCGCCGCCCCTAGGTCGCCCCCAGACGCCCCCACAGTTCGTCCAAATTTCAACAAAAACGGCCAAATTTGAACAAACACGGCCAAATTTCGGTGACATTTAGGCGGTTTTTACACGAATAAAAGGGACGAAAAAAACCTAAACTACGGCCGATGCTTCTCCTCCTTGGCATGGCCGCTGCTCGACCCCTCGCCCCGGCGCGCTGCTTCACTCGAGCGGCGGGTCGTTTCCGCCCTCGACGTGCATGAGGATGCCGCTGAGCATGTGGCCAGGGACGCCCCACCACAGGCGGCGGCCCTCACTGTTGTTGCGGCCGTTTGGCATCGGCGCGTTGTTGGTGGAGACGAGGCGCTCCTCCTGCCGGCGTTCGAAGTACGCCGCCCATGCCGCGTGGTTGTCGGCGGCATACTCCGGGAGCGTGCGAACGGGTGGCGGAAGGCGGGGCGGCATCGCCGCACTTCGTCGCCCGTGAATCAATGGCAGGCTGACCGACGGCAGCCTTGGCATTGATTCCCCGCGGGAAAACCGAGACGATGAGGACGACCAGCCTTTGTCTCCCTGACGCACCTGTCCCGCCACTCTTTCGCGCCAAAACATTCGCACCGGCGCCCCCCAGCGCGCCGGGTTCGGGTTGGGTGCGCCAGCGCCAATTTCGGCCCAATCTAGCGAAAAACAGGCTCGTGGGGGCGCGACTGGGCCGATTTTTCGGCCCCGGCACTAAAAACGGCCTTGGGGGGCCTGTTGGGGGCGCGGCTGGAGATGCTCTAAGTTAGATTGTGTTAAATATTTTATGGATACCGATGCTTTCCGTGAATTTAGCACTAAATATGGACTTGACTCTGAGATAGTAGCTTCTTTCTATGAATCCTTTCCTACTCATGTTGATCTCCCTAAGGAGAAGTGGTTTAAATATAATCCTCCCATTGAAGTAAAAGTAGTTGCACCTATTAAAGTTGAAGAAAAGACTATTACTTATAATGATCCTGTTGTTCCCACTGCTTATATTGAGAAACCACCTTTCCCTGTTAGAATAATGGATCATGCTAAAGCTTCAACTGTGGTCAACAAAAGTAATATTAAGACACCCAAACCCCCTGAGCAAATTAAAGTTGAACCTAGTGTTGCTATGGTAAAGATCTCTTGGCCGATAATATTGATGGGCAAGTTATTTACTTCTGTGATGAAGCTGCTGGAATTGCTAGACCTGATACTAAAAGTAAACATAGACCTGTTGTAGGCATGCCTGTTATTTCTGTTAAAATAGGAGATCATTGCTATCATAGCTTATGTGATATGGGTGCTAGTGCAAGTGCAATACCTCATTCCTTATACAAAGAAATTATGCATGATATTGCACTTGCTGAGATAGAAGAGATTGATGTTACAATTAAGCTTGCCAATAGAGATGCTATTTCACCAGTTGTGATTGTTAGAGATGTTGAAGTCTTGTGTGGGAAAGTTAAATACCCTGCTGATTTTCTTGTTCTTGGTTCCCCACAAGATAACTTTTGTCCCATTATATTTGGTAGACCCTTCTTGAATATTGTTAATGCTAAGATAGACTGCAATAAGGATATTGTTTCTGTTGGTTTGCGGGATATGTCTCATGAATTTAATTTTGCTAAATTTCGTAGACAACCCCATGATAAAGAAATGCCTAGTAAAGATGAAATTATTGGTCTTGCTTCTATTGTCGTGCCTTCTACTGATCCTTTAGAACAATATTTGCTAGACCATGAAAATGATGTTTATGAATGAAAGAAGGGAAATAGATGAAGTATTCTTTAAACAGGGACATATTTTGAAGCACAACTTGCCTGTTGAAATCTTAGGGGATCCTCCTCCACCTAAGGGTGATCCCGTATTTGAGCTTAAGCCTTTACCTGATACTCTTAAATATGCTTATCTTGATGAGAAGAGATATATCCTGTTATTACTAGTGCTAACCTTTCAGAGCATGAAGAAAAGAAATTATTGAAAACTCTGAAGAAGCACCGTGCTGCTATTGGATATACTCTTGATGATCTTAAGGGCATTAGTCCCACTCTATGCCAGCACAAAATAAAATTGGAGAAAGATGCTAAACCGGTTGTTGATCACCAACAACAGTTAAATCCTAATATGAAAGAAGTGGTAAGAAAAGAAATGGTATTACTGTTGTTCCTAATGATAAAGATGAATTGATCCCACAAAGAATTGTTACAGGTTATAGAATGGTAATTGATTTCCGCAAATTAAATAAAGCTACTAAAAAAGATCATTACCCTTTACCATTTATTGATCAAATGCTAGAAATATTATCCAAACATACACATTTTTGCTTTCTAGATGGTTATTATGGTTTCTCTCAAATACCTGTGTCAAAAGAGGATCAAGAAAAGACAACTTTTACTTGCCCTTTCGGTACCTTTGCTTATAGACATATGCCTTTTGGCTTATGCAATGCACCTGCTACTTTTCAAAGATGTATGACTGCTATATTCTCTGACTTTTCTAAAAAGATTGTTGAGGTTTTCATGGATGATTTCTCCATTTACGGAACTTCTTTTGATGATTGCTCAAGCAACCTTGATCGAGTTTTGCAGAGATGTGAAGAAACTAATCTTGTCTTGAATTGGGAGAAGTGCCACTTTATGGTTAATGAAGGTATTGTCTTGGGGCATAAAATTTCTGAAAGAGGTATTGAAGTTGATAAAGCTAAGGTTGATGCCATTGAAAAGATGCCGTGTCCTAAGGACATTAAAGGTATAAGAAGCTTCCTTGGTCATGCCGGTTTTTATAGGAGGTTCATTAAGGACTTCTCTAAAATTTCTCGGCCTCTGACTAACCTCTTACAAAAAGATGTCCCTTTTGTCTTTGATGAGGATTGTGTAGAAGCATTTGAAATACTTAAGAAAGCTTTGATTTCTGCACCTATTGTTCAGCCTCCTGATTGGAATTTACCATTTGAAATCATGTGTGATGCTACTGATTATGCTGTAGGGCTGTTCTAGGACAAAGAGTTGATAAGAAATTAAATGTTTTTCAATATGCTAGTAAAACTCTAGACAATGCTCAAAGAAATTATGCTACTACTACTGAAAAATAATTTTTAGCAGTTGTATTTGCTTGTGATAAGGTCAGACCTTATATAGTTGTTTCTAAAGTAACTGTTCACACTGATCATGCTGCTATTAAATATCTTATGGAAAAGAAAGATGCTAAACCTAGACTTATTAGATGGGTTCTCTTGCTACAAGAATTTGATTTGCATATTATTGATAGAAAGGGAGCTGAGAACCCCGTTGCAGACAACTTGTCTAGGTTAGAGAATGTTCTTGATGACCCACTACCTATTGATGATAACTTTCCTGTTGAACAATTGGCTGTGATAAATGCTTCTCGTACTGCTCCATGGTATGCTGATTATGCTAATTATATTGTTGCTAAGTTTACACCACCTAATTTCACATACCAGCAAAAGAAAAAGTTCTTCTATGATTTAAGACATTACTTCTGGGATGACCCACATCTTTATAAAGAAGGAGTGGATGGTGTTATTAGACGTTGTATACCTGAGCATGAACAAGAACAGATCCTATGCAAGTGTCACTCCGAGGCTTATGGAGGACACCACGCTGGAGATAGAACTGCACATAAGGTATTGCAATCCGGTTTTTATTGGCCTACTCTCTTCAAGGATGCCCGTAAGTTTGTCCTGTCTTGTGATGAATGTCAAAGAATTGGTAATATTAGTAGACATCAAGAAATGCCCATGAATTATTCACTTGTTATTGAACCATTTGATGTTTGGGGCTTTGATTATATGGGACCGTTTCCTTCCTCTAATGGGTATACACATATTTTAGTTGCTATTGATTACGTTACTAAGTGGGTAGAAGCTATTCCAACTAGTAGTGCTCATCATAACACCTCTATTAAGATGCTTAAAGAAGTTATTTTTCCAAGGTTTGGAGTCCCTAGATATCTCATGACTGATGGTGGTTCACATTTTATTCATGGTGCTTTTCGTAAAATGCTTGCTAAGTATGATGTTAATCATAGAATTGCATCTCCATATCATCCATAGTCCAGTGGTCAAGTAGAATTGAGCAATAGAGAGCTTAAATTAATTTTGCAAAAGACTATTAATAGATCTAGAAATAATTGGTCCAAGAAACTTGATGATGCATTATGGGCTTATAGAACTGTAAATAAGAATCCTATGGGTATGTCTTCGTATAAAATGGTTTATGGTAAAGCATGTCACTTACCTCTTGAACTAGAAAATAAGGCATATTGGGCCATTAAAGAGCTCAACTATGACTTCAAACTTGCCAGTGAGAAGACGCTTTTCGACATTAGCTCACTTGATGAATGGAGAACCCAGGCCTATGAGAATGCCAAACTGTTTAAAGAAAAAGTTAAAAGATGGCATAAAAGGATACAAAAACGTGAGTTTAATGTAGGTGATTATGTATTGCTATACAACTCTCGTTTAAGATTTTTTGCAGGCAAACTCCTCTCTAAATGGGAAGGTCCTTACATCATCGAGGAGGTCTATCGTTCCAGTGCCATAAAAATCAACAACTTCGAAGGCACAAATCCGAGGGTTGTGAACGTTCAAAGAATCAAACATTATATCTCAGGTAATCCCATAAATGTTGAAACCAATGTTATTGAAACCGTAACCCCGGAGGAATACATAAGAGACACTTTGCAGAACATTTCAGACTCCGAAAAGGAATAGGTACATGGTACGGTAAGTAAACCGACTCCAAAACAGTTCTAATGGCAATTTTTCTCCGTTTTGGAATATTTAAGAAAATAGGAAAATAAGAAGCTGTCCGGAAAGGGAAACGAGGCTTCCACGAGGGTGGAGGGCGCGCCCTACCCCCTGGATGCACCCCTTGCCTCGTGGGCACCTCGTGTGCTCTCCGGACTCCGATTTCTTGCACGATACTTTTTTTGTTCGGTAAAAATTCATTATATAATCTCCCGAAGGTTTTGACCACCGTATCACGCAAATATCTTCTGTCTTTGTTTCGAGCTGTTTTTCTGAAAGATCTTGATCGCCATGGCGTCTTCAAGTGCCCCCAAGGACAAGTTCTTCGAGAAGGTCATCAACCCCTACCTCGCGGAGGTGCTGCAACACCCTCAAACCATTGAGATGCGTGAGGGGTTGCTGCACATCCGCGATGTTGAGGGACCAAGGAGGACCGGAAGCATGGAGACAAGGTTCGAGGCATTGGAGCAACAAGTTTTCAAGTGCCAGGAGATGGTGGAACGTGGACTCGACTCCAATCATATAATGATCATCACTACAAAAAAGACACATCCATGACATTTTGGGCCGAACGAATTTTTTTTCTGTCATAGATGTGACACTTCTATGACGATAATTGTGACAAAACCCGGTATCATCATAGATGTGGTGGGCTCCTACTTCTATGACAAAAAATCATGACAGAAAATGGGCTTTTTGTCCTGGGCGGGCCGGAGACGCAGCTGCATGACATTCTTTGGGCCGTCCATGACGGAAAAAACTATGGTAGAAGCAAGGGGGGGATTTCGAGGAGTTCCCGGTTACGGTGGGAGGTCGGGGGCCGAGCGATGCGCGTTTCTCTCATACACGTACGCACGTGTGTGCGAGGCGTTGGCTCTAACTGAACCCGAGCGAGGCGTTGGGCTCTAACTGAACCCGAGCGATTGCACTGCAGGCTACGCGTTACTGAACCCTAGCGATCGATCGATGGCTGTTAACTGAACCCGATCGAGCGATTCCTTGGTTACTGCTGCTAACTGAAGCCAATCGATGGGATGAACAATGAGCGTTGCGGGGGGGGGGGGGGGGGGGGGGGGCTGGATGAACAGTGAGCAGTGGCGTTGCCTCTGGATGAACAGGACCCCGTGGTGTGGTGGAGGGCTGGATGAACAGTAGACGCTAGAGGGGTGGATGAACAGGACCCCGTGGTGTGGAGGGCAGGATGAACAGTAGACAGTGGAGGGGTGCCCGTGGAGGGGTGGTTGAACAGGACCCCGTGGTGTGGAGGGCTGGATGAACAGTAGATGGTGGAGGGGTGGTTGAACAGTAGCCGGTGGAGTAGCGCGCGGTGGAGGCTGGATGAACAGGAGCCCGTGGAGGCTGGAGGAGGTCGATGGTGGATGAACAGTAGCTCGTGGAGGCTGGAGGGGGTCGACGGTGGAGATGAACAGTATCCCGTGGAGTCCCGTTTTGCGGTACGCCACACCCCTCCCGATGAACAGGACCCCTATTTCGACCGTAGCGCTCCAACACAAGTCTGTTTCCTCCGTTTTGCGGTACGCCACACCCCTCTCGATCAACAGGACCCCCGTTTCGACCGTAGGAGGTCTGTTTCCTCTGTTTTGCGGTACGCCACACCCCTCCCGATCAACAGGACCCCCCGTTTCGACCATAGGAGGTCCGTTTCCTCTGTTTTGCAATATGCCACACCCCTCCCGATCAACAGGACCCCCGTTTCGACCGTAGGAGGTCCGTTTCCTCCGTTGTGTGGTACGCCAGGCCTCGTTTCCATCGCCTCTTCCGTCCAAGCCCTCCCGATGAACACGACCACGCATTCCGTTCCGACCCATGAACACGATGACGACGTTGTTTCTCCGTTCCGACCCAGCCATGTACACGAGCCCTCGCCGTATGTATGCGCAAGTAGGCGTTCGAGATCCCGCCCGTATGTACACATACATGGCCGTATTTTCTTTCTTGCACCCTGGCCGCCTCTACTACGACACGTGCGCGCCTCTACATCCACCAATATATATGTACGTACACGTTCGCGACTAGAATAAAAATGCTATGTACGCTTCGACCAGGTGGGTCCCGACTGTCAGGCACTTCCTTGCCTGCGAAGATGTAGCTGGTGGGTCCCAGCAGTCAGGGGGGCGAAATACGGTGGCCCGTCTGGTGGGTCCCTGCTGTCAGGTGGAGGAATCATTATTTTCCGCGTAATAAGGAGGCACTTCCTTGCTGCCGCCGTGGACCCAGCTGTCAGCCTCTCCACGTACAGTCCATGTCCGATGGAAGTCGTTCCTTGACCACGTTGACTACGCCGCGCCGAGAGCACCAGGGCGGTGGACGACGGCGAGGCCTAGGAAGGGGACGACGGGGAGCCGGGGAAGACGCGACAGTGGAAGCCCGCGTGCTCGGAGAGGAGTACGAGGGTTCACTGGTTCGGCTGTGGTGTGAGGCTGCCGTCGCCGCAGGGCCTGGCGAGCGGTGGGAATAGTAGGGGGAGGTGAGGCCTCCGCGGCAGCACAGCCGGCCACGGGAGGCAGGAGCATGCGGCACGACCGGCGCTGCTTTGGGCGGCTGGAGCAAGAAGACCAGAGGTTGAAGAAGCACTACGGCCGTTGGATGAACATCGTACGGTCAATGGAGGTAGAATCGTTCATATTGACTAAGTTGACAAAGCCATTCGTCCCCGTCAACTTAGTAGGCCCACAAGTCAGCCTCCCACCAAGGTGGGTCCCAGCTAGCCGGGGGAGTATTCTTTTTTTGTGCGTAATAAGGAGGCACTTCCGGTGGGTCCGAGCTAACAGCGGGGGGAACATTTTTTTTCGCGAAATACGGTGGCCCGTCCGGTGGGTCCCAGCAGTCAGGGGGAAACGATTTTTTTCGCAAAATACTGGTGGCCCGTCCGATGGGTCCCTGCTGTCAGGTGGAGGAATAATTATTTTGCACGTAATAAGGAGGCACTTCCTTGCTGCGGCCGTGGACCCAGCTGTCAGCCTCTCCACGTACACTCCATGTCCGATGGAAGCCGTTCCTTGACCACGTTGACCACGCCGCGCCGAGCTCACCAGGGCGGTGGACGACGGCGAGGCCTAGGAAGGGGACGAAGCGGAGCCGGGGAAGACGCGGCAGTGGATGCCCATGCGTAGAGGAGTATGAGGGCACTGGTTCGCTGTGGTGTGAGGCTGCCATCGCCGCAAAGTAACATGGGTGTGGATGAGTAGAGGGATGGCCTGGCCAGCGGTGGGAGTAGTAGGGGGCGGTGAGGCCTTCGCCGCATCGCAGCCGGCCATGGGAGGCAGGAGCACGAGGCACGACAGGCGCTGGTTTGGGCGGCTGGAGCAAGAAGACCAGAGGTTGAAGAAGCACTACGGCCGTTGGATGGACATCATGCGGTCACTGGAGCTAGAATCATGCATATTGACTAAGTTGACAAAGCCCTCCGTCCCCGTAACTTAGTAGGCCCACAAGTCAGCCTCCCAGCAAGGTGGGTCCCAGCTAGCCGGGGGAGTATTCATTTTTTTTGCGTAATAAGGAGGCACTTCCGGTGGGTCCGAGCTGACAGCGGGGGGAACGTTTTTTCGTGAAATACGGTTGCCCGTCCGGTGGGTCCCAACAGTCAGGGGGAAACGATTTTTTCGCAAAATACTGGTGGCCCGTCCGGTGGGTCCCCGCTGTCAGGTGGAGGAATAATTATTTTCCGCGTAATAAGGAGGCACTTCCTTGCGGCTGCCGTGGACCCAGCTGTCAGCCTCTCCACATACAGTATTCTTCCGATGGAATTCGGTCGTTGACCACATTGACCACAGCGCGTCGACGGCACCATGGCGGTGGACGACGGCGAGGCCTAGGAAGGGGACGACGCGGAGCCGGGGAAGACGCGGCAGTGGATGCCCATGCGGAGAGGAGTACGAGGGTTCACTGGTTCGGCTGCGCTGCCGTCGCCGCAGAATAACAGGGGGTGTGGGTGAGTGGAGTGGAGGGATGGCCTGGCCAGCGGTGGGAGTAGTATGGGGTCGGTGAGGCCTCTGCGGCAGCACAGCCGGCCACGGGAGGCAGGAGCAGGCGGCATGACCGGCGCTGGTTTGGGCGGCTGGAGCAAGAAGACCAGAGGTTGAAGAAGCATTACGGCCATTGGATGGACATCGTACGGTCAGTCGAGCTAGAATCGTGCATATTGACTAAGTTGACAAAGCCCTTCATCCCCGTCAACTTAGTAGGCCCACTATACTGGGTCCCAGCTAGCAGGGGGAGTATTCATTTTTTGTGCGTAATAAGGAGGCACTTCCTTGTGTGCGAAGATATAGCTGGTGGGTCCGAGCTGTCAGCGGCGGTAACGTTTTTTCACGAAATACAGAGGCTGTTTTGGTGGGTCCCAGATGTCAGGTGGAGGAAATCATTATTTTGCGCGTAATAAGGAGGCATTTCCTTGCGTGCGACCGTGGACGCAGCTGTCAGACTCTCCACGTACAGTCCACTTCAGATGCATGTTGGTCATTGACCACGCTGACCATGCCACGTCGAGAGCACCAGGGCGGTGGACGACGGCGAGGCCTAGGAAGGGAACGACATGGAGGCAGGGAAGACTCGACTGTTGTTTTTGTTTCCCACGCGGAGGGGAGTACGACTATACGAGGGTTTACTGGTTCGTCTGCCGTCGCCGGAGAATAACAACAGGTGTAGGTGAGTAGAGGGATGGCTAGGCCAGTGATGGGAGTACGGTGGGGCGGTGAGGCCTTCGCGGCAGGACAGCCGACCGCGGGGAGGAGGGAGCAGGCAGTCCCGCCGACGCTTGTTTGAGCGGCTGGAGCAGGAAGAGCAGAGATTGAAGAAGCACGACGGTCGTTGGATGGACATCCAACAGTATACATGCCATCTGTGGAAAGCCTCAAATATGTGGAAAACAGCATACAGCCCATCTGCCATTATTTCAAATAATTTACAGCCCATTTGCTAATTCTTACGGGTTTTTTTGGAGCCCATATTCTTTATGTTAGCATTACAGCCCATATTGTGGCCACGGTTAAAAAATTATACGAAATTTTGCATATGTCGGTGCGGTTTGAACTCTTTTTAATCCCGAAATTTCGAGTCACATTTAGACTGATTTTAAAAATAAATGTATATCAATATAAAATCCAATAAATTGTCCACGCATAAAAATTAATGCAATTCAAAATCTCAAAATGAAAAAATATATTTGAAAATAATTGCCGGTTTGATGTGTTTTAAAAATGTACAGCCCATTTCTCATTACTGATAGGCCATTACCTCGGCCAGCCGAATGAAGCTCTACTCGTCTTGAAAGATTTGCAGCCCAACAGGCCAAATAAAGCGACTTGACAAATCACAAAAAAACTGGGCTAGCCATTTTCAGAAAGAAAAAAAAACTACTAGGCTGGTCTGTGGTAAACATAAAAGAAAAGGCTGTCTAGACAGGCCAGAGTGTCCCGCATAGCCCAGTTGACACCCTACTTTCGTCTCAAAAACAAATTAGATAAATGCCACTCCAATTATGGCGATTCATAAAAATGCCACTGCAATTTCCAAACTTTGAAAAATGCCACTACAATTTTTGCAAACTTTGAAAAACGCCACTGCAGTTTGCAAACTTTGAAAAACACCACTCCAGACTTCGAAAAATGCCACTAGAAATGGCATTTTTCAAAGTTTGGAAATTGCAGTGGCATTTCTCGGATACACCAGATTTGGAGTGGCATTTATCAAATTAACCCAAAACAAAAAATAACTGGGCGAGCTGTTGGGTCCCTGGTGTCAGCCGCTTGTTGTGCAATTCTCTCGTTTATTGACTACATCGACAATGGCATGGGACCCAGATGTCAGAAATCCACTAGGAGGAGCCATTTTTTTATTGGCTTGAAATAAGGAGGCACTTGCTTGCGTACTGCCATGACCTTGGCGGGTCCCTGCTGTTATCCTCTCCACGTACAATCATCTCCTGATTGTGTACGTGTCAACTTGCTAGGCCCACAAGTCAGCCTCTAAACCGTGGAGGACAAATACAACCCATTTAAAAAAATAACAGCCCATTCCATACGTTCAAACGGAAAGTTCAACATTCAGACCAAAGTAACAGGTCTGATCCACATATAGAGTACTGAACTTCCACATTGACAACCATCATAGCCAAGTTAGCTACCTACTCCCACTAACACTCTAGTAGTGTACAAGTACTAACTTACTCTTAGCTAACTAGACGATGCCGGCCGCCATCTACTGTCCACGCTAAACGCCGGCACCGGCGTCCTCCGCCTCGCCTCGGACTTGCGAGAGGTGCGATAGGAGGCACTTGCTTGCGTGCGAGCTTGTCAGTTTCTTCAGAGGTAGGCATTTTTATTCAAAAAACTGCCACTCCGCATCTTGCGTCGCAAATAAAACTGCCAGGAGCGCATTTGTAGGCTAGCTAGTGATCGATCAGTAACTTGTAAACACTGAGTGAACAGAAATAAGTAACTGTTAATGCATCTCAATGATTCACAGATCGTATACAAATATGTAGCTCCAAAAGCAAAGATCAGCCACTTCGGATCTTGCGTCGCAACTAAAACTAACTAGTACGATTCCCATACATAAGATCAACATGTTAATGCATCTCAATGACTCACAGATCATATACAAATATGTAGCTCCAAAAGCAAAGATCTAGAAAAAACATCTGTTCTTCCTACTAACATGGATGCTTCTATTGACCAACATTCAGTACAGCCTGAAAGACAAATTTGTTTGTGAAGTCTACAATTCCTCTTGCAAACATAAGTGGTTTCACCAACAGCTGGAACCATGAGAATGAACCAGACATGATGGAGGAACATGCACTGCAATATGATTTGGTCTTCCCTCGATCACACAGCGAGACTATTTTCGGAATATAAACTTTAACTTAGGAAAAATTATGTCCATTGTATAATCAGACCAAAGCAATGAAGCACCTAGTGTTGGCCAATAAATAGTACAGTACTACTTTTCTGCAGTCCATGAAGTGACTATCCAATCTTTATGTGTCTATTTTCAAATGGCACTGCATGCAGTGACTATACTATTCTCTTGTGCAGTTCAACCAAAATTGCGGGCACTTTGTTGGTTTGCCAAATAGCAACGGGCAGACATCTCTGTCTGCACAAATATCAAGCAGCTAGTAAACATATACCACATCTTGTATTTTCGGTTTAAACATGTCTCTTCCGCTTAGCATCTATCATGTTCTGCACTGGACAATCTGATACAGTTATGTTTTGCCCTGGACAATTTCATACTGAATTGATTTGCTGGTTTAGAGCAGAAATATAGCGCCTATTCTTCATCAGACCAAGGATATCCATGTTCACAGTGATGGAAGAGGTGAAATCGATACAACCGAAATTGAGCATCCAATCATTGAATCCTGTCCTGCACCTCCAATGTAGGTCCACCCTGCCAATAAATTCACATGCAAACCACTAGTATTACTATCTAATGACAGTACAAAAAGAGTAGCAAGATAGTAGCAAACCATGTACCTTCATAATGAACAGCTCATAGTGCCACCAATTGGATATAAAGGTTGGGAAAAAACATGCTCCTAATGTTGAACTAGTTGGACTTTTTGTGCAGTTCCACTAAAATCGAGCATCCCTGTTTGCATAGATATTGGAAGTGTGATTACTCTAAAAGTGGCACTAGTTGAAGCATAGACTCACAAATATAAGCATTCCAATTTCTTAATGGGAAAAGGTAGCAAGACTGTTTCTAACCACCTATTTGAAGGAATAAATAAAGCAACAATGGCTGATGTGAGGAAGGCATACATAGTTTTTTCTGGAAAAGTGAGCCATTCCTGAACTTTCCTCTTCTTTTAAGCAAATTTTGTGCAGTTCTACTAAAATAAAATGCCATCACCGCCTTGACAATCCAGTGACATTGTACAAAAGGAAATGACTTAACATTACATCATGATGTCAGGTATGTAGTCGACAGGCATTAGAGACAAACATACAGACCTCCTCAAGAGAACAGCCGGAGGAGGAGGTGCCCACTCTTGACCTTTCCTCTTGTCTTCATAATTGTCTGTGCAGTTTAACCAAAATAAAATGACATCAGCGCCTTGGTATTTTGGTGATACTGTACAAAAAAATTAACTTATCTCATGAAAGTGAGGTATGTAATATATAAGCATTAACAGTGCAAAAATCTGACGGGAGTAACAAGTTTCATCGTTGGTATACTGGCTGTGCAACAGCATTAGAATGCCTTATAGCTGAAAAATCTTTAATACATCCACAATCAACAGCTATCCCTGAAATAATCCAGTGACATTAAATGGCATTGCTTAAATTTATGGGTGGCATTAGACTGAGAGCGGCATTAGTTAAATGTGGCATCACTTTAGCAGTAGCATTGCTTGACTTGACTGCTGGCGTTATACTAACAGCAAAAAAAGTGGCAATAAGAGCATGGGAGGCACCAGTACGATGTACCTCCACGGACGCAGAGTGGTGAGGGAGGTATGGTTGCCCAGAGCAACAAATATCCAGGCAGCATATGTGGATTATGGTCCCATTTTTGTTCTCTTTGGCCACCTTTTTCCTATGCGAGGACAACAAACCAATCGACCTGGTCATTCTCTATTGCGTTGTCATGCCTTTCTACCCTTCTTCAACCAAGAGACACGAGACTCATTCCTTAGCTACTGATTTTCCCCTTTTCAACCTAGATGCGGGTTCGATGCCTACTCTCTTGGACAGTACAGTCTCCCTTCCTTTCCTTATTCAACCCAGACATGGATAAGTCTACATGAAGTAGGGTTTCATTTAATAGTTCAAATTATGGTTTTCGTCTGTGTGGCCAGCAGAGTAGAGGATAGCAAATTGGGAAGATGGTGGAGTGGAAAAAGATCCACATGCAACAACGTAGCAGATGGGGCGATAGAACAAGGTTATGGCTCGAAAAGAGGTAGCATACCTGAGGGTCGGCGGGAAGTGGCTTCGCTCATGGTCGTCGTCCTCCGCACACACTACGACAACGAGCTTGGGGACGGAGGCCATCCCGCGCGGGCGCTAGGTCTGAGAGGACGTCCTTGTCGTCAGTGCGTGACCTCGCTCGCCGACGATGAGTGCATCAACGATGCACGTCCTTTTCTTCCCCGGCGGATCAGTGACCACCGGTGAGGAGGGAGAGAGGGGCCGTCTTTTTAGATCTGGGAGAGGGTGGTAGTGTGAAGCAAGTGGGCAGCCCTTAGCAAGAAAGCGCTGAAGCTCCAGCCTATATATATCTTTTTTATACTACTAGTACTGGAGGTGGGGTAGTGGTAGAGTAGTTTATATTTTCTCTGCGTACAGTACCAGTTAGTCATGCCTCAAAACTGATCGACACGCCATTAAAAAAATAAAGGTCGATAACTAATGTGGCACCTCAGGCCAACGCGGCCAGATCGCATTTTGCATGAGAAATTACACACCATGTTTCGTTGACATGTGGTCCCATTCCAACATATCAGTGAGATGACGGCGAGTAGTAGGAGTATTTCCGAATGGATGTGTAGGCCGGGGCGCCTCTTCGTGAACCGTGGCAAACTCGCAACCGTCCACCGACTCTTTGCCTTTCCCTCTCGATTTGGAACTGCTATCGCACACTCTTCCTCTCCCTCCTCCATTTTCCTTCAGCCCTTCACCCTTTCTTCTGCCATTGTTCGATCATCTTCTCCATGGAGGGAACAGGCTGGAAACGACCTCGTTATTCTTGCCCCGATCTGAAAGATGACGTGGTGGAGGAACTCATTGATCGGTGCAACATCATCACCTCGGCTAGCATGGCAGGTTCGTTCCAGCCCATTCTTGACTCAACTAATAACATCATTGCAAGGAACCCAAGGGTCAAGGAGCGGTTTGATCTCCCCTATCTTCTTCGCCATGACCCTGATGACTGGCGCCGGCATGACGGAGGCCTCGCCCTGTGCAAGTTGATGCCGCTTGATAATGATACGTGTGATGTTAAGATGCCATTGCTTGAGGGCAAGGCTTGGGCGAGCGCAAATGGAGATTGGGTTGTTTACATTGGGTCCAACTGCGAGTGGGAACTTGTGAATGTGTACACTCGTCACCGGGTTCCACTTCCAAAAATCTCAGCACACTGCCCAGAGGTTGAGCAAACCGGTAATGTACGCACATTCAAATATGTTCATGGTGACTGTCGTCTACGGAAGATAGCAATTTTTTGAGTTCCCAACCGCTCTTGGAATTACAAAAACTATGATGTTGTTGCTATCTTCAACAAGCTTATTGCCGTCCTTGATGGTTTCAATCGATGGATATTGCTCAAAAATCAGTTTCTGTACATGGATGACTACTGTGAGGCAATTGAATACGAGGGCCTTGTGTTTGCTGCCACCACTCGTGGCACTGTTTTTGCATGGCATCCTCGTTGTTTCGGTACGTTTTTCTTCCACCGTAATTATAATTGTTTCATCCACATGCATGCGGGTTAGCAAGTTTCCCTTTACTAATTAACCTTCTTCTTGTGTTTCCAAGGTCCTGTGAACATCCCACCACCTATACTTGAAGATTTTTATAACCAAGGGGGAGATGACGATGGTGATGATCACAAGCATGAGGACGAGCAGCGCCGATATAATCTGTGGCGCCTGGCAACTAATTCCGATGGATCTCCTCTTCTTGTGTGTATACAGCCCACTGATGATGTTACTGCTAAGGAAGCAGGTGTAGTCTCCCATGGTCGCACTCTCCAGACCTATTCCAACACCCGTTGCATGGTATTCGGGATGGATACTAGGGTGCTAGCGCCAACTCCTTCTCCCTGGCACAGAATTGATAGTCTTGGAGAAAACTCGCTCTTCCTTGGACAAAACTATCCGATGATGGTGAAAGGCGATCCAACTGCTGTTGACGCATTTATGAGAAGCAACTGTGTCTATACCTCGGACATTTGGGTAGTTCCCTACCCTGGTACTGATATAGTAGGCCGCTTCAGCCTGGATGATCAGTCATGGGTTGGTCTCCAGATCGACAACGGATGGCCTGTCCCAGATCACTTGTGGTTCAAAGCAAGCGTTTCCAACATTGCGAAATGGTTGAGTTGAAATTCATTTCATGGCTTGTTATTTGTTGTGTGGTGAAAACTTTAGTATTTATAATGTATCCTCGTTGTCGATGTGGGTTGATGACCTGTTGTACTATGTAATAAAATGATATGCCTGTGATAAACTTACTAAATTTATGAATGGCTTTCGAGTCGCTTCTCTGAGTGAGTGGTGGGATGAGGCAAAAAAATATTTTCCGAATACATAATTGTACGTGCATTGCAACAGGTTATCGGATGAGGCCAATCAACAATAGTAGTACACTATTTGTACTAGCTTCACATGCTTCGCGCGTCGGGCGGGTGTTTTTACTATAGCCATATGTTAATGTGTTCGTTGTACGTAACCAGCACCTCGAATCCTCGATATACTAGTAGTATAGTATATAGTAGGAGTAAGTAGTAGGGGTAGTAGGGTGGCATGGGCCAGAACAAGCGTTCATGTCCAGGAGTACGGCACACGCCACCACCACGACATCCATCTGACACCATATTATTTCTTGGAGTCCGTGTGAGAGAAATCTCTTCAACCTCGTCGTTTCTCTAACTTCAGCCATCGCGCGACGGGCGAGGTGGGGGTTTGCCGATAGTCGGTTTCCTTAACGGTGGTCCCACTTGTAAGGCCAACTCCAACGCACGAACCCAAACGGACCTCCATTTTGCACGAACTCCAACGATAATTTTGACTACTCCTGTAGTAAGTTGGATTAGTGCCTTCTCGATGCATTCATTGTTGATTTGCGGAGGCTCGATCTTGCGTGCTTCTTTCTTATTCGAGTGTAAAGAAGTAGACGTTGCTTCCTCGCATCTAGTCTCATGTCTAGCCTCTATTCTATACTAGCTAAAAGTGATAGAACATCTACTAAATTGCGGTCTATCAATATATGGATGTACTCTTCTTCCCAATACAAAAACTTGCATCCATTCTACTCCCTCCATTGCACAATACTACATGCCTTCTATTTGTCAAAATATATATGTATCTAGACATGTCTTAGTATATAGGTACATCCATTTTTGGACAAATGGAAGTCAAATATTTTGGAACGGAGGGAGTACACAATAAAATTTTTAAGTTAGCACAACTAGTCTAATCCGAGAGCAGAACCATAGATTTGGTCGGGTTCTTCCTCCTTTTGCCGACACGTGGGACATCCAGCATCCAGGTCGTGTCATGAAAGAAAATAGAGTGGTAGTTGAAGCCACGAGATGTGCATCCTGGGTTAAACTGTAAATAGAATCTTACTACTCTTGAGTAACTCCAAAAGCGGCCACTGAAGATCTTTATTGGATTTGTTTTTCATCACCAGCACGTCGAGGTGAAAGATGTGCAGGTTCAGTGGGTCCTCTTGTGTTTTCACTGACATGTGGGGCCACATGTGAGCAAACAGACGATGGGCTCCGCGTCCGCTGGCTGGCTGAGAAGAGAGATAGAGGAGGGCTAAGCACGGACTACAGGAAATTTGTTCTATGTACCTCGATATAGGCTCGATATAGTGGGGTGGCATGGGCCATAACTAGCATTCACGTCTAGCAGTACGGCACACGCCACCCACACGAATCCCATCCGACACCAATTTTGTTGGAGTCCGTGCTACAGCCATCTCTTCTCCCTCCTGTCCTCTTTTCTCAGCCATCGCGCGGTGGGCGGGGTGGGGGTTTGCCGATAGTCGGTTTGCTCAACTGTGGTCCCACTTGTAAGTGAAAATGCAACACTGCACGCATTCCCGCTTGAGCGGCGTGCCAGACCAACCGTGTGGGGGTGCGACGCGAACACGACAGGCTTTTTGAACTCGTAACTTGTAAAATTTGGTTCTGCTCCATGGCGCGACCGATAGATAGAAAATAACGATTTTGCCTAGAGTAATGAGAAGTTTGCTTCTGGCGCCGTTCATGCATGGAGTACGTACGAAAATTATGAAGTTGATGCGAAAGGTAAGATAATTACTGTAGTATCATATACTACTACATGGATTTGACAAAAGGATAAAAATACATACGGATCCATCAACGTTCAACGACATCCTCACGCCTTAGTTCGCTGGGTCACCAACCGACGTGTGAGGAGCAGCGGCGTTGGCGGCGAGCTCAACGTGCTTCTGAACAGTGCCGTCCAAGGTTGCCCTGTGCTCCAAGAAGGCCACCGTCCTATCGTCCTCCTCTTGCATGTACTAGTCCTTGTGGACGATTTGCGCGTAGACGTGGGTGATTATGTCGATGGTGTCTTGCTGCGCCAGGCGCTGCATGGCGAGCGTGACCTCGAGGTGGACATTCTCCGGCGCGACGGCGGGCAGTCGCAGGGCCTCCAGTGCGTCGAAGAGGTTGTTACCATAGTGGCCGTTGAGGGTGGCGGGCATCGCAGAGCTTGGGCGCGTCGGCTGGAGGCTTATGTCAAAGTCGTCCGCAAGCTTCTTGACGACGGTGAACTTGTCAAGGAAACCGACGAGGACCTTGTCGAACAAGGATGGGAAGCTGTCATCCAAGCGGCCCCTCGCCCTGGCGGCCTCAAGCAATACTACCTGCTGGGCCGTAGGCCGGCGTCGTGGACCATCTGGCACAGCCGGCTGATGCTCGCGCTCATCGCCTCCATGGGTCTAACGTAGCTTCTAGTCAACTGATCTTGCGATTCGAGTGATCACTCAGCCCTTGGTTAGCGTGCGTAGGTGCGTAGGATTTCGTACTACTCCTCGGCCCTCTACTGCACCTGCCTTTGGCTGTATGATAGGTGGGCCAGGCACCCCCTGGGGCCACGTGTCATTCACCTCCTGACCCGTCTCTCACACGCACCCTGCTAGCGTATATACTCCCTCCTTTCCGGTTTATAGGGCTTATCTCAAAATTTTAGTTTTTCCATTTCATAAGGCTCAATTTGGTTGTTTTCCATCACATGTTCAGATTCCAAGGTGCATTAAATCATCGCATGCAATTACTAAGAGAAAATTGACCATTGCATGTAATTTATGCATGCATGCATTGCAATTAATGCATTGGTAAACATACTTTTTTGAGGAAAACAAGAGCATTAATTGGGTGCTTTTGCAAACTACAAAAAGTATTCCACCACTCACCATCTACCTTGGTTGGTGAGAATTTTGAATTAAGCCTTATAAACCGGAAAGGAGGGAGTATAGTGGTTTTCGTTTTCTCTCCATATAAACCATTTTATATTGCGTACGTGTCATTCAAGAGTGAAATGATGGTTGCTTCTTCCGACTAACTTACTATGTGATTTGACTGCTCCTTAGTGGCCCCTACACGTACTCCCCCTACGTGTATGCAACAGTCACACGTACACATGGACGCAAAAATGTGTGTGACGCCCTAATGCATGCATGTCCGAGCACACGACGGAACACATACGGTGACGCTCAAGTGCTCAACCTACACGTGCATGCACACACATACTCAGTCAGGGTGAGCTAGTGACCGTATGAACACCGGAAAATATATATATTGAGCGCAATGAGCGTATTATGAAGTCCACTGACCGTATTTTTACAAAAATACAGTGATAGACAGTGTATTTATCTCGTTTGAAATTAAGCCATGTTAACCGGAGAGGAGGCAGCATGGACTAGCATTACTTTGCTGTGTCCCGTCAACTTGCCGAACGAGGAGAAGGTTGCAGGACGGGAGAAGCTTGCGCACGGTGGCTCGCAGGAGAAGGAGAAACTTTTGACTAATGCAAGCTCTCCCTCGCTCAGGCGGTGGACGCGCAACAGTTAATTCGGTGTCAGATTGCCAGAAGCATACTACACTATACTACTAGGAACCGGATGGAGGAGCGTCTACACTCTTATTATTATTTTAAAATGTGATAAAGCAATCTTCAACACATTTGGTTCTCTTCGAGGGTTCTCGCATGTGATAATGGAAGTCGATTGCATGGAACACTCGCCACAATTCTCGCTTAATTCTGGCTCATATCCTGTTACAAATAGTAGCGCTTAGTAATATTTCCTCTTTTTTTGTTATTCAGCATGTAAACAAGTCAGCAAACCTTGCGGCCCATCTTCGTGCGAACCGTGCTTGCTGCACTTTGAATGTGGCCGAGAGCTGGCTTGATGAAACACCTCGCTTCCTACTTCTTTTTTTGGCTTCCTAGTGACCAGTGTCTTGGCTGATCGTCTTAAGAATGCTTATATATGAATAAAGCTCTCTCATTTACCGGCAAAAAAGATTAAGCCATATTAACCGGAAAGGAGGGAGTATGGACTAGCACTACTTTTTGGTGTGTCCCGTCAACTCGCAGAACAAGGAGAAGCTTGCA